>NC_091050.1:21297480-21923953 GCF_963966145.1 Tenebrio molitor | reverse complement strand
GTTCAAAACCATTCTTTGAACTGGTTTAAACAATTCTTCCTTTTTCTGTGAAGTTCAGATTTTACCTGCTTCATTTATATGCAGGATGACAGAGGAAAGCTGCAATTCCAGATTCTTCAGTAATACATGGCAAAGATGATTTCTTTTTTTTTTTGCTACATTTGAGGAAAAGTGTAATGACAACGAATTCAATAAAATTTTGTTGTGTTCATGAACTAAAGTCCATTTTTTAATTATGGTCCAATGGATCAATTAATAAGCAGCAATAACTGTTATATTGCTATCTCTTTTCAACATAATGTAAAACAAGCTATTGAATTCTTGTACGTATTGTATTAATATTGGAATTACGCAGATACTTACAAGACTGGAAGTTAGCGTGTCAGGGGATAAACTAATTCTTGGCATTGCCGAAACAAAATTTAGGAAGAAAGAAAGACAACCTAACTTGCTTGTTTAGTGTTGTTGTCAACAAACAAAAGAACTGTTTTTTGAAAGACAAAATGAATTTGCAGAAAAACCAAGAAAGCAGGAAAGAACACAACTCAAAATCTCAAAAATTGAAATTTGTAATGACATCTGTCTCCTGTTGCCTACATAAATTTTCAAATATCAGTAGCATCATGCACTGCTGTCAAATGTCAAAAGCGGACGCAGGTCACGTCGATTTCTTGATTCGGACAAACCTCATGGGACAATAATTAAAAATGGACTGTACCAAAACTTATAAAAAATTAATAAGAACTGCGTGAAATGTCTAACTCCGAAGTCACGAAGAATCGAATCGTGTCAAATTTTGTTTGCAAGAGTTTAGAAGACGCCTTCCTCATTTGTCCATCTTGCAAAATGCTTCTTCCAAAGCAGTTGCTCACAGTGTAGTTCTTTTAAGAGAACCCGCAAATACTTTACAGCATATTCGTAAGGTTTTATACAAATCTGAATTCCAACGTCTTATAAATAAAAAGAAAACGAACGTTTGTTTCAAATCTAAAGTAAAATGTTAAATGGCGAAATAAAAAATATCCAAGGAAGTAAGATTTTTTTGAATTTTCCTCTAATTGATGTCTCTTATCTTCGATAACATCGTGAGTCCGTTTACTACTCCTTCCGCAAAATACCGCCGGCTCCTCTAAATAGAGCTGTGTCCAAAATGACTCCTATATGAATGGTTTTTGTTCATTTATCATCACTATCTTCGTCACTTTTTGTTACCTGCTAATTAAGTTGGTATTAAATGTGATACGAGATTTGTATCTACATTTGTCAGAAGCAACTTTTTTAAGGATGTACATTTTTGGGTAGATACTTAAATCGTATTCATGGAAGGAAGAAAAGCAATTGAAAATGTGACCTCCCGCAAAGAATATATTATTTAAGTCTGTCTCGGGTGCGATTTCAACAAAATGTTGACGTAAATACACACGTGGCAAATCCATGACTGACACACAAATGCTAATTTAACAGTAATACAAAAAAAACATGTGATCTTTTCACATAATAAAAGAAAACAAGCAAAGATTTAATTTTTATTTTGCAGATTTTGTTTTTCATTTTTGTTGAATTATAACTCGATAACAAAAGAATAAACATTTTGTTACTCTTTGCAAGCACATATTCTTCAATGTAACAACTTAAATGTCGATCTAAATAAACTGCAGCTACACGGTTTAACTGGTTTAACTACCAAAAGCATTTAACCTGATCAAATCTGATGGTTAAGGCCCATATTCACCAACGCCAGTTAAAGTTAACTGTAGGTTAAAATATACGAAAATATTGTTGTAACAATAGGTAACTAAGGTAACGAAACATTTTAACCTACAGTTAACGTTAACTGGCGTTGGTGAATACGGCCGTAAGCCTGTTATGTTACAGAAGTTAATTTGGTTAATTAGTTAAGAGTTCAACAAGAATAATTTGTTAAACCACGAAATTCCTAAAGTATATTCTGGTATTCAATTTTGGTTAGTTTCTCTTTTTAACCGATTTAACTATCGGCTAATTATCCCGGTTAGATGCTTTAACTGGTTAAACTGTACAGCCCTAAAAAATATCATGGTAAAAGGAACAAACCTATTGTACCTAAGACGAACGACGTATAAGTAGAATGAAAGTTAGTGTAGCGATATAATACTGAAGTCAACAATGAACAAGATAAACATATAAAAAGACATAACAAATTCACGAATCTGTTTATATTTGGCAATGAGACTAAATAATGCTTTGTTTTCCTATTTCCGTACAATTTATCTTGTTACGTCACTTGTTATTATATTTCAATATAACCAATTAGTAATTTAACATCCAGACGTTTCCTTATTTTGACGTTGTAACTCTATCGCGAAACACATTCATGTCGATTAAAAAATTAATTGTGACGTACCTATTCATCTTGTTTATCTTTTCTTTGTTTCGAGCACTAGACACTTAGGATTTTCCTGCTGAATTCTAAGAAGGCGTAATGTTGTAAATTTGCCCCAAATAATTTTAGACCACAATGTAATTAAATTGTTAATGTTAAACGGAAATCGTTTGATTTGAAAGTAACTTTACCTTGAAATGGTCCGCAGATTTGTCATTTCTGATTAACAATTCGTATAAGGATGCGGTGATTAAAGGAATTTTCAAATAGTATGTAGTTTATTTAACGAGTTCGTGTGTAAATTGGGCTCTTTATGGCATGAGTCAAGGCGGTCTCTATCTATGGCCGTGACACTGACTTCAGAAAGTGGTCTGTGGAATGGCCCACTAACGTCTGGCAACGTTTCTTCGCCAACCTTTAAAAAAAGTTACTAGTTTTGAAGTTTTGTGATCACTCACTGTCACTCACTATTTTGTCATTGTCAGCTGTCAGTCAAATTCTCGTATTCCAATTTTACTTCAGTCAAAGTATGTAGGTATGTCAGGTGTCCAAGTCAATGTAATTATGTGTGTCCTGTTTTATAAGATAGCTATTGTTAGTAAAATTTCATAGAGTCCTGTATTCTGAACAAGTATCCTATCCAAAATGAAGATAGAAGTCCTTTTAGTTCACCGTAATTGCATTAGCTCGAGTGCAAATTCCAACGCATGCCACCTGTACACTGTAAAGCTCAGGACAAGATTTTTTTCTAAAGTCGTACACAGAGACATTAAAGACTAATAAAGGCGCAGTATGAATTGTTAAAAATAAATAAAAACCGCAAAGCTACCCACTCGGGTGTATGGACCCTACCACCAATACAGGTTTATAGTTTAAAATGGATTCTAGACCTAATGGAACGACCAACAAAGACCTCACTACAGACGTAAGAGTACAAGTAACAAAAGGGGCTAAGATATCAGGATAATATGATTTTCACAGACCACACTAGTCTTGTTAACGCGCCAGTTTTCTAGTTTCAAAATCCGCATCCATTCTTGCATTCTAATCTTCTTCGATGGGAATTTTGAAAAAGCTAACGTAGGAAGACTTGCTTGAAGCATGATTTGACTTGCAAATGGGTACGCAACATTTGTGTGGCATCTTTATTTTTTCAATGTTTTCAATGACTGAAATTAATTGTCTTGTTAAAATGATTTTTGAATGAACCACCTTTCTATGGAAGTGCCAATATTTTTTGAAACTCAGGATGCTATGGAATGGCCCACTAAGAAATTTGGCAACACAGCCAGCGTCCTGGCCTGTTAAAAAATAGAGACCGCCTTCGATGAGTGGCAAGCCGATTTCAAGTTGACTTGAGACGGTCGCACTTGTTGTAATGGTAACGGCGCAAGAGAGAAAGATGACGCATATTGGTCATTAATGTGTAGGATAAAGATAGCTACACATTTGCGCTGCACCACCTATTTGCCACCATGACTTGAAATTGGGCCCTGGGCCATTTTAAAACTCATGCCATAAAGAGTCCAATTTACACACGAACGAGTTGAATAGGTTTTTTTTTTCGACGAACCCCTTAAAGGATCCAAATCGCTTAAAATCTTTTAAATTAGCTTGACGTTTTGTTTTGACATGCATCAGCGTCGTGCTCTTAAACCCGTCGCGCGTGCTTCCTTCCTTATAAACTTGTATCATAATATACTATTTTAGCTGCGGCTACTACATTTTAGTTATGAATATGATTTCTGAAGTTAACACGATGGCATTTATTTGATTGATGTTTTGAAATCTAACGAGAGGATGAAAGCCATCGTTCATAACTAATTCGTAAAAAACGACAGATAAGATAGGACGTTCATTCATTGCAAAGAAAATTTTGGAAATATCTGTTACTTAGTTGTGTACTATGTAGTGAGATATATTGCTGATTTTTTTTCAGAATCGACTAATTAAATAAAAATAAATGTCAATAGGCTAGATTTGTTAGACTTACTGCAGACAAGCTGTAATTTTCTAATTTTGCTTTGATGTCATGTTACCACATTTATGCTCCTTAAGTTTTAGTTTCTCCATAACAGATCTTATCAATATGTGATTAAGTAATTTTATCATAAACCGTGTTAATTTCAATATATTTCTATAATTGTAATGTAAAAGAACCTAATACCTATACGATAATGCAAGCAAAATAAAATAAAATGGAAGTCGGTGAATAACGGAAAAATACAGTAAAATTTAAAATATCAACAAACTGTAAAAAAATTGAATACAGGAATTGTTTTTGTTTGATATGACGTCATAGAAATATTCATTGTTTCATTCCAGTATAAAATATAATATAGAAGGTGAGGAAAATTTCCACCAATTATTTATTTGTTTTTATTTTTCTTTTTATGTATTTAGAGCTTTCATCATGTGTTTTTTGTCTGTGACTTTATCTACTTTTTGAAAATCTAGATGCATTTGTTTTTTAGTACATATCTACTAGTAATAGCAGCATTTTTGTCATCTTTGTGTGCAAGTTTATTTTATTAACATTATCCTGTCTTTATGTCTCTTTATAAAAAAAAAATTGTTTGTATTTACCTTGTTTTGAAGAATTAAAAAAAAAAGTTAAGATCTTTGTTTTCTTATAAATTTCTATTTTTTTCCTTTGGTTATGGTTATATGTATGCTTTTCTCCCACGTTTTGAGATTAGTTTTCTTTATGCATCCACAATTTCTCTAATACATATTTGATTTTTTACTTCTATTGCTTGTTTATAAATGCAGTCTTTGTTTCATATAACCGGCCAAAATTTTCTTTATTTTTTAACTCTCCATTTTTTTTGCTATATTTTTATTATGTATACAGGGTGTTTCTGAAATACGTGTGTTAATTTTAACCAGTGGAAGAACGCGCCAAATCATGGAACTTTTCTCTATAACATTTTTACGAAAAGTGTATACCCGCCTATGGGTAAGGGCGAAAATTTTCTGTCGTGATAGAAACAGAGCTTTGTTAAAAAGTTCCATTGTTATAGAAAAAAATAAATAATCAAAATTTAGATTCTCATGGTTCCAAAAAATAGAAACTAGTTAAGCACACAAAACGATTCGTTTGGTAAAAATTGTGGGGCAAAAAATCTTGGAATACTTTTACGAATTTTACAAAATGTTATAGAGAAAAGTTTCATAAATTGGCGAGTTCTTTCACTGGTTAAAATTAACACACGTATTTTAGAAACATCCTGTATGTAATATTTTTTCTGTTTCCTTTTCATTTATAATTTTTTATGATCACGTACAATGAGGGACATGGAATCCTGGGCAGTCTGTTATTGTCATTTCAAAAAGTGTCATTGTAAATGCACCTTTACCGTCATTATGATTAATATTTTCAAAAAAACTGTCAAATTAACTTAAGCTTGGTTATGAGTAGCTAAGGTATGGTTTAGAAATTTTGACAACTGAATGACACATCTGCCCAGTTTTCCGTGTCCCCAATAGTATCTACTCGTCGCTATTTATTTATCTTTCTTTTTCTCTCTTATACATTTTTAAATCTTCGACCCCTTAATTTTAAACATACATATACATTTTTTAATTTAAAAAATAAAAACCTTAAGTACGTTTTTGCGTTGTACCACTAACACTTAACTAACTAACTATAAGTCACTTATTGATACCTAATGATAATTAATGCACCAACAAAGATGATTCGTCATTTAATGTTACTACCTGAAGAAAAAGACGAAGAAAATTAAAACAATTTTATTTCTCAAGAGGTCCTAAAATATGTAGTAATACGTTTGACGTAATGATTGTGACGGGCGTGATGCTCTTAGAAAAAACATTTTTTTCCCAGTCACTACTTCATCGATGAGTAAGAAATCTGGCAAGTAGTTTAGTCAGAAATCCTTGATAGGTAATTTGTTCAACAGTATCAAATTTTGTATTGTATAAAATTCAACAACTAGTATCTAATAAAATTGGAATAAATGTTCATTGTGTGAGATAAACCCAAACTACTTCGGTGAAATTCTCCATAACGGACACCCACGGGGAGTGAAATATTGTCCGCTATAAAGAAATGTCCGCTTTTGAGAAAAATGTTTGGAATTAGGGGATGGACTATAAAAATAAATTATATTCCTTTTTACCTGCAAAAGGCAATTTATTTTGCAATTTGTAAAAAACATTAAGAAAACACGAAAATGTGTGTATTACATAGTGTATACTTATACCTACACAAACTATGTACATACAGGGTGTCCCAAAAATGGAGTACAAACTACTTACTACCTTATCGAGGATGCTTAAATGCACATGAAAAAAATATGGAAAACATGTTTCCGACAAAAAAATCTATTATTTTTATTATTATTATTAACGATAATACAATGTAAACAAAGATATATTCATACATCATTACCTTGCAATGTTACCGTAGAGGATTTAAAATAATTTTTTCGATTTCCAAAGTTTCTAAATTCTCTATTATGCAGGATTAGATATTGGTAGTGAGTGATCTTGTACTTTGTGATAATATGATGGTTAGACGTAGCTGTCATGGCAATTTCAAAGATATATTTCAAAATAATTGACCTGTTAAGTGCCACTTTCAAAGACCGCCAAATCAGAAAATAAGTCCAATAGAATTTTTTTAACATTTTTCTGGCGTTTACAGTAATCTCTTCTACACCGTAGTGCACCGTTAGTCCGCCATTTTTGGGACATTCTGTGTGTAATTTAAAAAACATTTGTTTTCGCAGGGCTGCTGTTCGCTTTAGAGAGATTTTTGTGGTCAGAATATGAACGAAAAGGCTGACCGCGTCCGTTATTGAGAGTGTTCGTTTTATAGAAGAATTTAATGTGATGAAACTAATGGAATCAAATTGGATTGTCTGTCTATTATTTCAATATTGAAACAAATTGTCGCATTTATCGAGTTATTTAAGTGGTATAGAAGATATTTTAGCATTTTTTTAAAATGTATGTCTCTTTTTCAATGTTTCAATCAACTTAACTCAGAAACTAATACACCTATTTTCTTGAAACAAAGTTTGGTAGAAAGCCAAAATTACTGTCTTGTGTTGCAGACCTTGTCTCATTACACTGTGACTTCCAGGAGTTGCACAGTAGAATACATCTGTTTCGAATACATATTCAGCGCGCCTCGCTTATTTCTATTGTTTCGATTTCAGTTTGATTCAAATTTAATATCTTTATGATCTATTGTATGATTTTTTCAAATTTCTTAATTTTTAATTTTGACATTGACGTTGCCACATTCCTTAATATGTGCGAGCAAAGCCGCAGCCAAAGCTAGTTAATAAATAAATAAATAAAAACAATATAAATTTAATTAAATAAATACTGTTACACATTATAAGCTAAGTTTCATAAATACAATCGAATCGAGCCTACAAAACTCGATTTTTTTTATGAAGCTTATTATTAACTTGTGTTAAAAATTAATTATGGATACTAATTAGTTATACATTCCGTTACAATAATCACATTGTTGCCGAGCTATTTACGTTCATTACGTGTAAGATCTTCTCTAGTGCTACATTGATGTTGATATAAATGTGTTTAGAGAAACCAGTCAAGTTCCTCATAATGACATCCCGAACAAAGAAGAGCAGTTTTAATCGCAAATCTTTTGTCTTTTGTTCCAAAGTTCCTTGGCTCTTCAATAATCGTCCATACAGGTCATAGTCCTCCGTCTAAGTGACGCTAAGTTTTGTAAACTGTATCAGCGAAAATTTTAACTATTAATTTAGAAGGAATTGCGGTCAGTTAATGCTCACTCATTCGATACCTAGTGAGGTGGAAGTTAATGAATTATTATATAATAAAACCAATCAATTATGTGCGGTGTCAGTGTGATCTACTTGAGTTTTTCCTTTCTCGTCAATGCAGGAAGTGCAATTTTGAAAAATTGCCGACGACGGCTCTATCAGCTCTGCTCATCACACTCGATCGTTTCCTGTTTCACGAAATCGATTATACGGGAATTTATCGCGCCGACTTCACCTTGCAGCTAATTATTATTATTTATCAGTAAAATGGTGGAATTGCGTCATTTTACAAATTTGTTCGAGTTTTTACCTTTTCCGAGCGGTAGTCGCGGATCCACGTACCTCTATTATCTCGCAACAGGATTTTTTGAGGCGAGAGTCGGTTTCGCAAGGTGCATTTTTATTAAACAATTAATTTGTTTGCATCACTGCAAATAATTTCTACTCTCTTCGCGATATAACGAGTAGAAAACATTCCCAGGCGAGTTATCATAATGTAGAAAGGAGCGGACAGCGGAGAATGAACTTCTAAAATTTAACGCAGGACTTTCTCCGGGTTCATTCACCGTTTAGAAATGGTTGACCTACGACAAGGAACAAAGTTGTGTGTATGTCGACGGATTATCAATCGCGATTAGACTGATTATGTCGCATAATGCATCGATTTTTTCACAAATTGTTTCCGTGTATGTCACAAACTATTATATCAGGAAGATTTTGCAACGATTTTCGTGTTCCACCGGACAATCAATAATTATTGCGAGTTTGGTGTCTTCTTTGTGCGAATTTCGCATTTATTTGTTTCCTGCTTTTGAAACACCTTTATGGCTTCATCGACTCGTTCTAACTTTATTGTCAAAGGAAAAAATGGAATGTGGGGATGAGTCGGCAAGAAATAATCGATTTTAATGTATTATGCATTCATTTTTAGAACGAGTTTTGTAGAGTTCCGTTTTAATAATCGATAGAATAAATAATTTTTAAGTTTAGGTTCTGGTATACGGAGGAGTAATCAAATAATAATGTAATAATGAGGAAGCTGTTGGTCGTGTTTATTGATGTCTAACATTAAGAAGTTTATAGGTGGTTTTTAGAAAGTATGAGTGATCGATTGCAGCGGTAGTACAAAAATAAATTACATAAATAATTTCTTCCAAACAGCTTAGAATTGGTTGTTTTGAGATTTTTTAAACGATTAAAGTAAATGAAAAATAATACGTTCGGTAGCTCTTGCTGATAAACTTTAAGGAACAACAAGATTTTATCGACTACAAAATTAGATTTATCAATAATTCCATAGTAAATTCAATGTCACATTCGTGATGTCGTTATAAGAATATATTAATTTGACATGTCGGTAAACAAACTATATTTTTGATGTTTACGACTGTAAACAAACAGAGCTGCTGAATTTGGGTAAATATGAATTGTGTAATTTTTTATGGCAAGGTTAAAAATGAAAAAATGTATTTTGAACAGGTAAAAAAGGTTAGAGTGAAATTAGTACCTAAGGTAAAGATAGAAATAATAATAATAATAAGTAAAAAACTAGAAAAAAGTTGAAATTAGGAAGTCCTGTTAGTATTCTTGTTTTATATGACGTCATCGAAGTATCTACCAAATACCACTAGAAGGTGAAGAAAATTTCCGCCAATAATTTATTTGTTTTTGTTGGTGAGTTCACATGGTTTTTACAAGTTTTAACTGCGTCTGTTAATTATTGTTAGTTGCTAGAAGAATTCTTTCCAATTTTAGAAGTAGAAAAAATAACATCAATTTCTTGCTTCGCCCAGTTGCGACCTCGACTTCGTCTCGATCTCTGGGTTTAGCACAAAAAGACACACTTCTACTCTTAATGATATAATCTACTATTTTTAATAAAATCGAGTAAAAAATTAAGTAAAAAAAAGAATAGGGGTTAAAATTGACGACAGTACCAGCATGTGTTGCCAACACAAAGAAAATAAACTTTGTACCAGGGCACTCTTGA
Organism: Tenebrio molitor; assembly: GCF_963966145.1. Taxonomy (NCBI): domain Eukaryota; kingdom Metazoa; phylum Arthropoda; class Insecta; order Coleoptera; family Tenebrionidae; genus Tenebrio; species Tenebrio molitor. The sequence goes on along the minus strand of NC_091050.1, from coordinate 21,913,815 downwards.
CTAGATTTTTATTTAGACACCGAAAAGTGCAAACCTGCGCATATTTTCAAAACAGGCGTGCACCAAAATTAATAGTTTAGAATTTATGTGATATAATTTTTGTTTTTGAATCTCCTCAATATACACGTTTAAATTTTAAAATATGAATTAATATACATACTTTCCTTTATTTTGGCATTTAACTCGTGGGAATTTGATCTTGAGCTAATTGAAAGCTGATCCTCTTGATTCAATTTTTTAGTACCTACCAACTTTGTAACAGAAATTCGAAGTCCAATAAAATTAATACTTTTCATTCTAGGAAAAATAGATTGTCTTTTATAATGTAACAAACAATACAGTGTCGCAAATAAATAATAAAATTGTATTTATTGTGAATGTTACATATTCTGTATCTTCAAAACTGGAGCTAGTAGTAATTTTTTGCCATTTTATTCGTAATTTGTTGGCGTATTAACCCAAATTAGTTAATGCGTCTAGAAAACATTTTCGCTGTTGACCAATGTTATTAAAGATGTTTCACCAAATTTTGCTTTTTAATAAAAACATCTTATTTATAATTTGCCACAATTTTGTCGAACGATTTTATGAAAATATTTGTAAAAACTACAAAATATCATAAACAAGATAATTATGTTGCAGTGTTTACAAACCACATCATTTATCGGAATTTCTGTGCAGTATTAAACAAATTAACGAGATTAAAGGGTCAAGATTTTTTGCTTTGATCAATATTATTTTTTGATTGCAACTAATGAACTCTGTAAATTAATTTATCTTTGGCACAAGGTATAGTACAAGCGAGAGAGATAATGAGCAATAATACTACATATTGCGGCAACGGATGCGTCACCTGATATTGCAAAACCATAAATTCAAACAAGTTACAGTTGAAATGAGATAATAATTTTTAACACAACACATTTTAATGAACGAATGACGTAAACAAATCTATTAAAAAATAAAATGTTACAAGTAGTTAATTACGGTTTTTTGAGATTTGAGGTCAATGTTTCTCAAATTTGTTCCCAACATTTCATCTTTTGATAAATATCAGACAAAGAATTGCAGTACAGTTTTCCAAAACATTAAAAAAAAATATATGCTAGAGCTATGTTAACAATTTTATTTTTAAATATGTTTTTTATTATAAATACATACTTCTAATTATTAGTTCAAGATTTTATTAAATTAATTAAACTATTCTACTCAGTTTGGATTCTTAAACTCATTTACTTATTGCTTTTCTAAAGATTTTGTGTAATTGTACTTGCACACTTTATTACTAAAAGCTGACGCGCGTTTTAACAGCAAATATGTCATCATTAGAGCGATGATGCAAAAACAGCGAACAGGAAAATTCAGGATTACATTTAAAAAATTAAATTTAAAAATGTTGATTAAGGTTATTTAGATGTTGTTCTAGTAATCCAGTTCGGATATGAATTTTGCTAAAATTTTGCGTATGTACTGATATTTTTTCTACTAAATGGATAACGTTGTTAAGTGTCAGATAATTGATAACCCATTAAAAGGGAACTGGAAACTCTTGGAAAAACATCAAAAGCGTTTCCAACAATTTAGCAATTTCCATAGGTTAACTCTATCCAATGAGTAATAATTATTTACAAACTTGAAGTTGCATGACCTGACCGAGCTTGAACAATATTCGAAGAAATCTTAGTAAATAGTATTAATTAGTTGTTTTTCCAAGTTAAAACGACATCCTGCAATTATATTTTTAGCTTCATTACCTAATTTAATAATTACCAAATATGTTGTTTGTTGGTTTACAATTTTAGTATTATTCCATGGTTTAAAAATAGCCAATCAATCAATTCAAAAAACATACAAAATTAAATTAAAGTAATAATTAAAAGAATAAGAAAAATATTCGGTGATTCTATGTTAGGCAAGTGAAACAAATTCGTAGATAAAGAAAGCAAACGGATCTCACGGTCTGACAAGAAAATCTCAGTGTATTTAGTGTTCTAATTGTACAAATATGTATTCACATATTTTGAATATGTGTAATTATTTAAGATGTTTTGTAATGGAATTAATCAATCTCTTTATTTGTTGTTGTTACTTATCTGTGTCCTTTATAGTGCTATAATCAAAAAATAATAAAAATTTCAAACAATAAAGATGTTAAAATAATGATAAAGCAATTAGAACATGCCCTACTTATTAACAGGGAATTGACTTTTAATCTATTTAATTTTTGTTATGTTGATTTAACATGCTACTTAAGAAAAAATAACAATGTTTAAATCACCGCTTTGAAAGTAAAGGCAACCATAAAGAAATTGGCTCAGTGTGACACTAACATACAAATTTTTAAGAGAACAAAAAGTCTGTGGTTTCTCAGATCGTTTGTAGAAACTTGTTTGTGAATTAAGTGTTAATGTGGGGCTGTATTTTTTTTTTCATTTACTTCAACGTTCGAGCTATACTACCGTTTACAAAATTAGAAAACATCTCTTAAAATAAAGTCGGAAATAGCTGTTCTGGCAGTATTTATTATTTTGTTGAATAAGTAACGACAGGACCGGCCCTAATCAGAATTCTGGGCGCTTCACTTAAAACAACACTATTTCTTTACAAATTACAATAACTCAGTATTGTGAAATAATTAAAAACATAAAAAACAAAAAAAAAAAACAAAATGTTGAGTTTGATTCTTGGCGGGCGTTACACTTCTGACTTGAAATTGGTTCGAAAACCCGTAGCAAAAAATCAAAAATTAAAACGATAAATTTTGAAGAAAATCGAGACAAAGATTAGACAGACCAATTATGTATATTACTCAAGAGGCAACTATTTTATCGTGACTAGAAGACTTGAAAAATTGCTGGATTTTGGGGTTACAGAATAGCTAAAAGAACAATATTAAAAGTGGAGAGACCGCATTTCAGTTTCATCCTTAAGTTCGGTGACAAATCAAGCAGAAAATTAGATAAGGACACAGCACGAAGTTAAACACGAAAGTACTCGTATGTAAATCTTTTACGACTTAAGGATGTGTTTCGGGATGTAGTATAATGTCAATTTCAAAATAAAATGGAGTGGTTTATGTGCAAGAATATTTCGCGGAACTATTTGTAATACGTTTTAAAGAAATAATGTCGATTGAAAACATCCACTTCTAATCGATTTAAAATTCTCAAAAAATTCAGGAATTCAAAATCACAACTTATATCAATGTAAGAAATTCTTATCACTTTCCGTAGAGTAACGGCTAAATACGGTAAAACAATTAAAGTTATGTGACAATTGCGCACAAAACCGAGTCTTGCAAGTCCGGCAATTGCAAACAATGTCACAAAAGACACAATTCGCTACTCCATCTCATCGAAAATGCAAATCAATCTCAAGAACTCGCAACGACATCGTCAATCATCGCCAGTAATTGCGCTAACATTTAAAATAAATTGATAGTGTTGTCAACTGCCCTAATTCAAATTTCAAGCTGGAAAAACGCTCGCAGAGTAATTTTACTACGGAACACGCGTGTCATTTGTTAAAATTACCAACTCAAAAAATTAACATTCCTGTGTCCGGAATTAATCAAAATATCACAACCTTCTACCAATTTGATTGGCAGCGAATTATTTTGGAAACTTTTTTTCATAAGACAAATCCATCTAAACCAATTAGGCACAATTATCCAAAAAACAAAATTGTTTGATAATCAGCGGTCCTATTCAACAAATTACATAATCAAAATTCCGTTTCCAATGTTTCGAAAATTTCATCTATAGATTTACAGTTAAAAAGATTTTGGGCCAGTTTATAGAAAGAAAATAAACATTTAATTCGAATTAAATTTAATGCGGGATTAACTCATGAATCAAAAACTTCTATTGGTTCAATCTGATCACGTGTTCAATTAATCTCGCATTTGATTACGATTAACTTAATTTCTCTTCTGTAAACTGACCCTTTGGGAAATAAACGAATTTCACGACTTAACAAAACACTCAAAAACAGATGACGAACTTTGCGAACAAATGTTCGAGGAAATCACCCATCGTGATCCAGTGTTCGGGAGATTTACCGTTAAACCCTCCTAATTTAGGTATAATTCTAGTGAGCTTGCCATAAAACGGTTAAATTCCTTAGAAAACATTTTTTTTCCGAAATAGTAGTTTGCAATCGGACTATTCCAGTTTTATGAGGAAGTATACTAGTTTCAATTTGGTTGTAGGTCGTAAAATTTTATGATACTTTAAGTTAAAGATCTTGCGGGGCTTATAAATCCTAGTTTACCACTAGCAGGTAATATTTTAAGCAGGGTTGTATTGTTCATTTGGTATATTTGCATTGTACGGCAAACGGCACGCGCCGCTTTCCAACCTTTTCAAACCCAACCATTGTGCCCGTTAATCGCTTATAATATCCAATAAAATTTTACGACCTACAACCAAATTGAAATTACAATACCTAAATTTGGGACATATGGAACAAATATACCATCTGCTCATCGGCACTTCACAGGCGTACGTGGGCGTACTATCTTGCCCATCATCCTGTCATAAAAGAAAGTACCTATGTACATATTATAGCTTAACAACCAAATTGAGGGTCGTTTTTGAAGGTTCAATAAAAATGAACAAAACAAAACCCTGCTGACCTATTTATTATCAGGCGGAACCACTCCGAACCAACGCCAACGTCGCGAATCCACGTTATGGTGGCAGGGCCCCAAATTCTTGATGGACAACGAGGAATTAGGGAAAGCTATAAAATCGACACCACTACATTCAACAGAAATTCCGGAAATCAAATCCGCTTGTTTATTCAAACAGGAGCAATGAACAATTTAATTTACTCAAAAACGGTTACGGTCGTACCAACGGATCTACGAGTATAATAGTATCTTAAAAAACAAATTTCATAAGACCAGTCTTGAAGCATGAATTCAAGTTTAAAAAACGAGTGGCGTAGCCACGAGTTATTTTAAAGAATGAGTGCGTCAAGGTTTTATGAAACGAGTTTTTTACACTATTTTTATGCCATTTTTAAACAAAATTTTTTACTTAAGTCGATTTAGGGATTTTTGTGGCGGTTGGTAATATCTTAATTTTAAACACACAAAACACCAATATGGAAGATAATCAAGATAATCTTGCATGTACGCCCTCTGAAATACGTGAAATTACTAAAAATACGGTCAAATTTTTCCATTGGACACTTCCTGTTCTTGACACATTTTCTAATTTAAACTGACATGCATCACAAAATAATTCCGCATCAAGCTTTGCCAACCTAAAAATTTTTGTCAAATGTTCCCTGAATTAATGGCTATAATGACATCGCAGATGACGATGTGGCGTTCGTTAATATGTTTATTAAAGAATCAAAATGGAGGGAAATTACAAAAAGGGATTTATAGCAATTTTTATCTGTTTGACTACTCGCGCAGTACACATACGTAGAACTAATGTGCATGTACGTCCTCAACATTCTTGAATGCACTCAAAAGACTCATGTCAAGACGCGGTAAGGTACTCCATATTTGTTCCAACAACGGTACAAACTTCTCAGGTACTAATCGCGAATTAAAGGAACTTCAGAAATTATTTAAATCAGAACAGTTTGCATCAATCCCCCATATGGGTGGGAGACAGCGGTCAAATCCACAAAAGGTCACTTTAAAAGAGTATTAGGTAACACCATTCTCAATTACGAGGAAATGTGTACGGTCCTGACAATGACTGAAGCGTGTCTCGGCCTCTTGCTCCTCTGTCCAATGACCCATCAGATTTACAGCCTCCTGGTCATTTCCTAATCGATGGTCCACTACATACCGCCGCCGAACCAGATGTCACGAAACCGCCCTCCAATCTCCTGTCTCGCTACCAACTCATCGAAAGGTTGAGACAACATTTTTGGAAAAGATGGTCAAAGGAAATTTCACACCAATTCCAACAACGGCCCTAATGAACAGGTGAAGCAACCAATCGGCCCCAAGTCGGCACCCTAGTGGTGCTCAAGGATCACAGAAGTACACCCTGGATTGGATGCTTTAGTGCGTGTAGTGCATGTGTAGTGTCTGTTAGAACCGCGAATGGTGTGCTAAGACATGATATCTCAAAGGTCTGAGCACTTCCAATAAATGACTAAAAAAAATTCCCTCTATCATTTATTTCAAGTGAATCTTCTTGCGGAAACGTACCGCACAATATTTAAGCAGGATTTAATTTAATCCTCATCGCACGACTTCTGTTCTGGAACTGTTAGCTGGTGATCCGTCACAAAGAGTTTTGTGAATGGTTTTAATCACGCTGGATAACGATGATGCAACCCTTTTACAAAATTTGTTTTACTGACGAAGCTTGGTTTTATAAGACAGAATACCGTGAATTCATAAAACCTGCAAGCATGGAGTGCAGAAAACCCACACTCGTTTCATTCCCTATTCTTTCAAGATCCGTTGGAGTTATGTTTAGCTTTGACACAAATTCGGGGTTTGTTACTTAGCTAAACTATGATATTATGAAACACTTACGTCCTCGAATTGCTTTTTTTTTGTCATAACTCATAGGGCTCTTGATCAGTTGTACTTTTAGGCAGCCTTTAGATGCTATGCATTAGTCTCCACAATTTCTTTACTAAAACTCAATAAAATATCTTGATGAGTTAATTTTAATTCGCTAATTGAACAACCAAAAAATTTGAAGAATTTAATCAAGACGATCGCTAAAACTTGTACTGTTGTAGGTAATTAGGTTTAAAGGTTATTGCAGTAAATACCGAATTATTATTTGGGAAAATAACATATGTATTACCATTTTCATTTTTTTACTATAGGTATTTGTTTTTTTTAATCCTTAAAATTGTTAATGCATATTAACATATTTGAAAATTAATTTGTGGTAGTTTGGATTGAGTTTTTCATTATTTTTTTGTTGTTAATATCTGTGTAATTCTTTTTATTGTTTATTTCAAGATAATGGGCAGAGTTAAAAAAATTAATGGAAATTCTGTAATTTTTGTTTTATCATTTGTAATACTTATGTATTATTATTTCATGAAATAAAAAAGTAAAGGTTAAAAGTTAATTAATTGTAATGTACACATAGAACAAAGAGCAAGTTTGATGTTGTTTAATTTGAACAATAAAAAATAAATAATATTTTCTAAAAGCAAGATATGTATTATCTAATGTCCTCATAGTTAAGGACCAAAAGACCAAATAACACTTAATACACAACAAAAAATATTATTTAAATAATTTCTTGCTTTTTTAATGATTTACTGAAATGTCAGATAAAAAATTAAAAACACATTGTGCAGAACTAATCCGAAAAATCTATTTTCTCAGTAAAGATAAAACCTGAACTAGCTGTTTTATTTTTGATTATTTTTTTACGACATACTTATCTCTCCATTTATAACACTCAGATAAAATGGGTAGCGTGAGTTTGATGCTGCATTTTTTTTTGTTTGATAGTTTTGTTCGGGAAGAATAAGAATGTGGAGATAAAATTTTCAAGTGTGCCCCATGTGGTCATGTTTATCTTGAAGTTCTCTATAAATTACAATGTAGATAAGAAAACATTTCATATTATAAATGTATAGATAGCATCTACAATTGAAACATCTTGCTAATAAGCGCCAGTTGCTAAATGAAAAAAATTAAAAGTCAGCAACAACCTACGCATGTATGCAGTAAATATCTGATAACACGTAGAAAAAGTTCTAGATGTTTAAATAATAGAAATGGTGTAGTTCCAAATAAACAATTTTGACTTTTCTTTATTTTTTTAAAGAGCTAAATGGCACAAAATTGCGCTACAAATTGAAGAATGATCAGGAAGCAAACGTACTAACACAGTAAATAGAGCGGACGACCTGATTGTTAATTTCTAGAAGCAATTTTTTAATCCGTCAGTGCGATATAAAAATAGCAAAAATTCGCAAATTTAGTTCATTCAGGAGGTCTGATTAATGTAGGACAAGCAGAATTAAAAATAGTTCCATTGAAGACTGATGTAAATGATCATCTAATTTTAAAACAACATTTTTAATATAATCTCATTTGTCAGTCTGTCGACAAATTTCTGAAACAATTATGGTATATTGGGTGATTCAAAATGATTGTGGATAAGTATGGCAACTATGTACGAAAATTTATGTGGCAACTGTGTGGATAGGATGGAGTTGCCATTTCTTTGACAGTTCAGTTCATAGTCGCGTAATTTTGAAAATTGTCAAATCAATGTGCAATGGTATAAAAAAAAACAATCAAATGCACGCTTATGAAATGTCATACAAATGTCAACTCTATCTCACAATTCCCACCCACACAGTTGCCACATAAATTTTCGTACATAGTTGCCATACTTATCCAACATCATTTTGAATCACCCAATATTCTTCCTGTAAATCAGGGTTAATAAATTATTAGGGCGTTTAGTTAGTAGCAAATGAAATTTATTTTAAACAATATCTTAAAATTTATTTTTCTTTCTTTGTTTACTTTCTCGCTCGATACTTGCCTGGATTTTAGACCAAAGGTTGAAGACACCTGGATTAAATGGGAGAAGCAACTAACGTCTCATTTGTGCAGAAAAAATTCAAGCTTTCATGTCACGACCAGCGAACAATTTCCTCTAAAGGTACAAGTTCATAGAAATAATTTTAACAAACACTGTCGAGATATGAACTCTTCTTTGTGTCAGTCCAGTGCAGTTATTTGATTCATTGTGCGAGAACACGATTCCCGGATGTGATCTCTGTTCATGCTCCGACCTAGGTGTACGAACAATTAGGCTGCGATCAAGATAAAGTGCAATTAATTTCACAACATTGCTTTTGACAATGACAGTACGCATGATACACGCAATTAGTCACAGTGACCGATGACAGCATTGCAAAATTTCCCCGAAAACATTCTATCTGTTAAAATGAAAAATGACCGCAATGGAGCCTCCGAACAGCAACAAAGAGAAGCGTCGGACTACGGACACTTTATCTCCGTTCCGCACGAAAAATAAACATACAAAAATTATCACGAGTGTTAACACATATTTGCCGTGTTACATAATGGGGAAATTAATTGAGATAAACGCGACGCGTAGTTGTACCTCCAAGTTCGCACTTTTGATAAGAAGATTGAAGTTTCGCAACTGCTTACGCACTTCATTGATATTCAGCTTGAGGAATCAGAATTTTAATTGAACGGCTGGTTTGGCGATAATTGCAGGAATGAGTCTTGGGTCGATGACACAAACATAATACCCGCAATAAAAAACAATGACACCAGAGAATAAATAATTAATAGTTTCATTAAACCAACAATCCTGTAGGAATTTTGACGGCGGGTCAACGAGAGCGACCACAAAGGTTCACTGTTGCTTGCATCAAAATATTAATTAATATTGAAAAAGCGAGATACGGGTTTGTTTACGACAACAAACAATAAAGTCTATCCAAATATTTACATTTCAAACAATAATATTTTAAGGAAATTTCATCTTTCGTAGTAAATAATCATGATAGTGGCTTGACAACAAACCAGTTGCTTTATTCCGGCGAATCGATTTTCTCAAATGGTACGAATATTGCGCCACAGACGAAACGTCGCTTTGCTCTCTTATCTCGTTATCAACGTCCAAAGAAAATTCTAAATCAATAATGACTAAGCAAACAAAGTTAATTAGCTTCAGTAGTTCCACGAAATTTTTGCAGCTCTTTCGTCATTCTTCACCGGCTCATGTCAAAAGAACGAGGCAGCAGCATTTACCCGATATCGAAATGTTTTGGTATTGTGCAAGTTTGATTGTGGGAGAAAAATCGTATCATAAATCCAAAATCTTCACGATTCTGTGAAATGGTTTTTTAATTCGATACAGAATTGTTTGATATTGTGCAAATGAATCAAAATTCCAGACTCTTTACGATTCTGTGAAATGTATGTATGTATGTTTAATATCCAGCGATAAAGTGTTATGTGGAGCTGTTTCATAACCTTCAATATGTTTACAATATGTTTACAAAAACTTACAAATATAAAAAATCAATATTAAGAGTCAATATGAAATATGTAGGCCGCGTGGCAAGTGATTGATAGAGAAGTGCAAGCAGTAAGATCAGGTCTCTGAAATTGGTTTTGATGATAATTTTTCTAAGAAAACTAAAAAGGCTTGCTGTTTGTAATCTAGGTATTGATAAGATTCTGTAAAGCTACTTAACTTAACTAGGATAATTACATTTAATTGGGATAGTGTATCACCAGTTAGTTGATATGTTATTTGGAAAAAGTGATAAAATAGGAGAAAGATTCGGGCTAATGAAGTAATGATTTAAGCTGAAAAACAAAACCAAACATACATACTTATGAGGCCTAATAAAAGTAAATATAATAGTTGAACTTATTATAGATCCAGTACGTCAAATTTCAAAAAAAAAGTCTTCAATTTCCGTGAACCGCATATTTTACATTTTTAATTTTTTTTTTTTTTTTTCTTTGGAAGAAGTAACAGATTGTAGGTGCTAAGTAGGGTGGATGTGGCAGATGGAATACAGCATCCCATCCTTGTTGTATGTTGTAGGTATGTATCAATTGTTCCAGCCGCATGGACGTGGACCACGCCATCTGGCTTCTCTAATTACACCGTTGGGCAAGGGAGTAAGATCCGCAGGAATTTGTCCATCGGATTTCAACTGCTCCTAGACTATTTGCCAGTGTAAAGAAAAAGGAAAAAATAAAAACTTACCGATTTCTGACTCCCTTTGTATTTTTCCAAACTATTGATTTTTTCGAAGACTTGGAGGAACTTTCTATCCCTTTCCTTAGAAAGTTTCTGTCAGGTGTGTTTTTGTAGAACTTGTCTTACAGAGAATTCTTAAATTTGACCACATTATTTTTCGACTTTCTAAGAACCTTTAAATTTTTTCACCAAAAATAATTATTAATTATAAAGTTAATTTTGGATGACTCTACCTGGAAGGCCTTAATCCCTTAATTGTGCTCGGTGGTTAAACCCAACTGGCACGTTAACTTATATTAAGAAATTAAAGTGAGTCTATCGATATTTTGAAACGACTTTTTAAAGACTAGTTAACATTTTGGGTCGTTTATGATGGTCTCATTACTAGGGGATTATTTACCTACCCTGTAACAAAAACTCTCGATGGTACATACCTGCGGATTATTGAGGATCGGTTACTCACTACTAAATGGATTTCACCTTTTTTTCTTAATAGCTAACTCTTGACAATTTTCATCTGCAACAGTTTTAGCTAATTGTTCACTTTAACTACTTCTGGAATTTACGCGTTTTTTCTGGGTAGCCAACCTCAGGGCGTCCTCCTAGATCGTGTTCCACCATTCAAACCTTGTGCAAATGCCTTTTTTTCTCTCTTGTTGTGTTTCAAGGTCGCGTCAAGGTCGCGCCAAGTCTTAGTATAACTAAAGGGTAAGGAAAATTTTCATTTGCACAAGGTTTGACTGGTGGGAAACGATGTAGGAGGACGTCCTGAGGCTGTCTAGCCAGAAAAAACGCGAAAATTCCAGAAGTAGTTAAAGTGAACAATTACCCAGTTTTAAATGAATCAAAAGCCAAAAGTACCGCGTGACTGTGTGAGGAACAATTAATGTTTCAGTTGGTAATAAAACTATGGTGATTTTTTGCGTCCCTGTTGGCTAAATTTGTCACATAACCAGAAGTGATGTGAATTTGATAGATCGCTGAAAATTAGGTTATGTGTAATGCGAAGCAACGGTTTATTGAAAAATGAGGAGTTTTTAAAAATGAACAAGTTAGAGTAAGGTATTTAATTTACAGGTGCTGCTCCAAATGATCACCGTCATTTTATTAATAAAAGATTTCAAAAAACCAAGAAATAGGAAATAGGTACAATTCATAGTCTTGCCAATTTCAAGTAAAATATTGCCAACTCAAACAGTAATTGTTGCTCACGCCAATTACGATGTATAAGTGTGTCTGTTTATCTGAAGAAACTTGTGGTAAAACATATCCTATTAATTTCACCACTTGATTTTTTTACCTGTTCTTGAAACCAATGTTCCAACAATTTCTCTTCGACAATTTTCCATAAATTTTCCTATGGTCCCCTTTGATAGTTCAAGATCTGTCAGGAAAAAACCGTCGGCAATACAAATTTTGGTCATTCTCTACAGTCTAATTGATTTACATTCGCATCGTATGCACTAAGCAATGCTTAACTATGAGATAATATTTTACCTTACTGATTTCATTTACACTGATACGATTTCCTTTCCTAAATATATTAAAAACAACTTAAGTTGACTAACTTAATTGTAAGGAACGGTTAACACATGCATACAGAGGACTTAGGTTATGTTCCTTTGTTTATTTTAAGAAAATATGGTCCATAATTAGTTATTTGTATCACAAGGCTAGAAAATGCTATTTTGCAAGTGCAAGCACGGTTTGTGGGGCAGAGGCGCCAGCCGAGGCCCACAAGTGCGAGCACTTGCAAAACATTTTTTAGCCGTGTAATACACAAAAAATTTTCAGCCGACAATTTATTTAAAGCAAAATACATATGTATAATAATTTTTGTTAAAAAATTACCGAATGAGGAATTTATTTTTCTTTCATTGGCAACATAAAGGATCCAAGAAGCGACAGTCACGACCAAAGTCAATCAATTCCTCAAATTTTCAAAACCGTCGTCGTCCTCTCTGTTATTACTAAGACGTTGCTTGGTACCCCCTCGGCCTCTACTGCTATACACAATGTATAGCTTGCGATAAAGGATAAAAATTTGCCCGACATCAATATTTTACACTTAAAAAATTGTACAAAAATTCCACATGACATTGACATTTTGTGCTGCCAACCTAAAATCTTTCATTAAAAATTCCTGTTTCGATTTTCTTGCCTAGGCAGGGAAATGCTAGTTTCCAGACGATTTAGAGACGAATGAAACGTCAGTGTTTCTAGACGGAGGCCGAAAAAAGAACTTACTAGTCTCGGTCAATGTTACTAGAACTTCTATTTGTTGCCTGCGGTGCAAATGACGGTCGACTTAAATTTAAGACGTTCTTAAAATTAACTAGGCTCAATGAAGCATGTTACAAACGGGCATTATTGATTAATTTTACAGTTTTACAGAGCTATACCTATTGCCAATGCGTTCAATGAACATCTCTCGTAAAATTCACAATAACTGTTTGACCAACCTAAATTTTTCAAAATTTTTATCCATTTTGATAAAGCTAGTATTTACTACGAAATGTTTTTTAACTTGCAGGACGAACATTTCTTTTCTATTTATAAAAGCTTTTGCTCTCTCTAGTGCTAATGTATTAAATCGGCTGAAACCGTTTAGTGCGTTGTAATAATTTATCCATTAAGTTAGTTGTTGGGTGCATAGCTTTATCAATAACAAAGTTACCTGATCATAAAGCAAAAATAAATCCGCCCATTATATTTATCTGGGAAATGAGTAATGTTCTACCTTCCGCCCACTTCCGCCTGCTTCAGATTGTTTTGTTTGACTACCCTCTATAGCGAAGCTTATCCATGACATGTTGATATTAATCGTATTTACCAAATTTGTATAAAAGCGTCTGTTTAAAACTGATTTGATCTTGTATGTTATGAGATTAGACGAATTTTATTTGGAATCTGCTTAAAGGTGGTGTCTAAAAGATTGAATAAATAAATACGATTTTATCTGCAGTTGGTGGTACGAAGACGATTTCTTCGTGGATTAAGTTGTGTGGGAAAAATGTACGGTAAGTTAACTACTAAACTTTTGTAGGTGTAGCGTAACGGGATGTAAATTTGTTCAAGAATTCACAAATTCATAGTAAATATTTTTGTGTTATGAAATAATATTTCAGTTTCATCATAACAATTAAACAATTGTTTAATCTTCACAAAAAATAAGAGATTTTGGATTAAATAAGTAACAGGTCATCACTGTATGGAGAAAAATATTTTACTACTAATTCAAAAATTTGTTTTATAAATTTTCCATTTTTTTAACATTCAAGTAAATACAAGAAATTTGAAGTGATTAAAAATATTATTGTCATTTTCCAACGAACTTTAGCTGTATGTACATTACACACCACTCCACTATTTTTTGTATATAAACAAATTGATAATAGTATATTATATTATAAGTGATAGAAATATGTATCATTATAGAAGAGTGAGAATATTGACTTCTCACGAGTTTCATAATGGCATTTCGATCACGTGGGATATACGACGTTTTATGTTACAGGTGCAACTATTGCAAAAAATCCAAGATGTGAAGTTTCATTCAAGTAAAATGACAGCTGTCAAATTTAATCACTTGTGAATACTTTATGCCAAGCTAAATGACAGCTGTCAAATTTACTCACTGGTGAGTAAATTTTTCGTCACTAAGAAATGAAGTCGTAATACTCGTATGTGTATGTAGAAAGTAGAAAGTTTTTGATACTAAATATGAATTCTTTAAACTCTTTCATTACCTATTCCTAGTACGGAAGCATTTAGAGTAATGACTTTAAAGTCTATGCAAAAAAATGTTTTTAGTCATCGAGAAAATGAGTTCCAGGAAGTTGTTCTGAAATAATCAGTGAACAACGATGACTAGATTTGGCAAATAAAAGGGTTACTTCAGTAGGTATTCCTGAAATGGATAGTAGCCATGAAAAGACAAATCTAGATCGTTGTTGTCATGGGACAGCACACTTGGAAAAGAATTTAACACAGTAACACACATTCTTGTCTCACTTTGTCCTGTTTCTGCTAAGACGGTTGTACATAAGTTTTCATATACCTAATGATAACACGTGATAAATCCTTCTGTCTTGATTTGGAGTTTGGTGTTTTCTCCTTGAATCAAAAGGATGAACCCACTCTATAGTTCAATTTTTACCCTTTTGCGATGACGTCATTATCTAGTAACTTCACGTATGTTTGAGCTAGGATCAGAAATAAATTTGAATTGATCATAAATAACTATAATGTTTCAAATTTGTTGACAATTGCTTCGTAAGGTTGTGTTTGTAATCAATGTAATAAAGAGTTTGCGGTAGCGCATTTTTCGTTATAAAAATTGTCGTTATGTTTTATAACGTCAAACTTATACAGAATTTATACCGTATACCGAATTTCCTTACACTATTTCTGAAAATAGGGGAGCCAATCCGAAAATATTCCATTATGAAAAAGTGACAGTATACCCGATTTCATATTAATGTCAAATATTTTCATAGTTTTGTAAATAAAAAATATTGTGCAAGATGCAGAATTGTTCGAAAATAATAACAGGAGTCTTAGAAAACATACCAAGTATTATTGAACAAAGAAGACGCTGTACGATCTGTGTCAAATAAGCGAATTTTGGTATCGGGCGTTCAAATGAAATCCTGGGCTGAGTAGGCGTTGGAAAATTAAACCGTTTAGAACAGTGTAAAGTTTGAATTTCCCGCCGTTTGACACGAATGAGATTTGTTTATATTTAATAGGGACATAATTGAACATGTTTGTTTTCAGCAAAGGGTGCCCTTAGATATTTGCTTCGAGAATAGGAATCGTTACGTTATTCTATTTTTGATGTAAAACATTGCAAAGAAAGAAAAAAAAGAAAAAAATTTTGGCTCTAAATTTTAGGTTAGCTGTCAACATGCTCCAATTAATCTACGCTTTAAAAAAGCACAACAATTGACGGTTTCCAACGCCTTCCCAGCCCAGGATTTCATTTGAACGCGCGATATAAAATAGGTAGATGTTCTAAGTTTGATACTTTGTAGGTTTATCCAGCATTTGCAGTCATTGTTATTTCATGCACAATGTACTGGAAATGATATTGAAGCTAATGTTATTGAAGTCACCGTAGAATCTGATGTGCCAGTGTCTCACATTGAGCAACAAAATTTTGAACGCAAAGACACATCTGTAGTCAGTGAATAGAGTCTTTTTCTTTCCTCAAGAGCCCTTTGTACCACAATATATAAAATAAAATAATTTCCGTCATCTTGTTCGATTTGACATTCTAATTCTGTCATTCTAAGAATCTATCATCAACTGTTATCTTATACGTTATTAATTTTTTTTTTGTTAACCGCACATCTGTTTTCTGCAATTTACGTTATATTTTGTTATACGGTAAAATTCTCGTATAACGTAACAGAAAATGCGCTACCGCAAACTCCCTATTAAGTGAAAGAAATTGAAAATTGTCAAATTGACAGGAGCATAAAATAACCTCAAAGTAGCCAACAATAATAAATAAACGTGCCTTTTTTTTCTGTTTCTGTCGTTTTAATAAAGAGAAAGCGAGGAAGGAAAACGTGACGTCACCTCAAAAGGGTAAAAATTGGACTATACTGGGTGCCCCAAAATTCGCGGAACAACGTAGTAGTACGTTGTTAAGTAATCATTACTCATTAGCATATCAGGTAAAAATGTTTGAAAAAAAATCTTCTTTTTTGTAGAAGATATGGACCTATTCGTTACACTAAATGTGGCAACATTTAAAAATATTCTATGCATCCCAATAGTCTGCAAATATTTCATTTTTGTTGTATCCATGGAAATGAGAGGGAAAAATCAGAGCCATGTTGCCGCACGCTATTTGAGGTAAAACGAACATAAAATTACTACTTGGAAATGCTGGAAATAATGAAGAAATTAATTGCAAACCTGATCACAATCGTTCAGAATCATTAGGTCACTCGCTAGTAAAAGACAAATAGTGAAAATCTTTTTTAATATTTAAAATAAATGAGATCAAAGCTGCATCTTTTGAGCCCCTATATCTTCAAATCTAAGAGGAATAGAATGTTTTTATTATTTTTCTCATTATTTTCTAACATGAGTTGACATTGCCTCATTGAGTTGTTCCGCGAAATTTGGGGCACCCAGTATACACATTTTCTTCTTTATTAGAATCTTGACATTGCTGCATTAACTGCCTACCCTGGAAACATCAAATGTGGTAGTGCAGTAAAATCATCGCAGGCCAATCTATATTATCAAATTAAATTAAAAGTTCTTGAATGGTATTAATAATTAAAAGGTGTATCTCTACATTGATGCCTCTACACAGAGTGTTCCGCTGATCTGGTGCTTTTCTAAAAAATTATTATCTTAAAAACAGATGTAATGTTCAGATAAAAACTTGAAGTGGATTATTAATTTATTAGTAATAATTACGTTGATAACAATTCGTATAATTCCGTATTCTCTAAATTAATTTTTTATTAATGTAAATAAAGAGCGATCAAATTAATTTGTAATCGAGTTATCCATGAATCCGAAATCGTATGTCGTTACTTGAACTCCACGCTCCAATAAAAACACTTGAACACAGGTTAGATCTCCACATATCAATCGTAAAAGACATACGGATTCAAATCCATGGGTGACTCGATTACAAATTAATTTGATCGCTCGATATAATTTTAATATAATCCATATTGTGTTTTTACCTTATAATGGATATGTTGTTAAATCTAGCTTGACAATTGCCCAACTGAAGGCAATTGTTAACTAATGTAAATTCAACCTTGATGAACGGAATCGATAAGATATAATTTTAAAATAAATTGAGAAGAAATTCAGCCGGAATTAATAATAAATTTGTATCCATCGATTACTTTTTGAACTTAAAATAACATCAAGGCTAAATCGAGAAGGAAGTTAATAAAACTGCTCAACTATTTTAAAAGTACTTCCAATTTCTGTTGATTACATTATCAGAATTCATTACGGTATCAGTATTTGACTATTCTTTTTTTCGAGAATATTATATGAACACACGTTTTTTCCTGCTGTTATTACTGACATTATCAATATCTGTTAAGTGATAAAATTTTAATTTTATCTCAGATTAATATGTTAAAAATATTGAAAAGTTTTCGTAACGATTTCTTTGTTTTTCATTTCCAAAATTTCCATTGGCAATGTTTGTGCACCTTTGCGACTAGACCGACAATATTAAGAAACAATTGCAGAATGAATGTTCTTATCGCTCCTGAGTCATCACCATCAGGTGACTACAGAGATACTTGAATTTAGAGGTATAAACGGTTTTTAATTAAGATTTTCAATGTTGTAGGTGTAATAAGTTTGCGCAATTATAATTGCTGTAAAAAAGTGTGTCAACTTGAGTATTAGTTCAAGGAACTAAGAGTAAATTGTTAAAATGTGCAAGGTTCCTTACATAGATGATTGCAATAAATTGTGTTGTATCGCTGTGCTGTAAGAATTGCAAAAGTAAAATCTTTAATGAGATAAAAGGGATACAGTTATCACGGATTTATAACATATTTATGTTCAGACCAAAACAAAACGCAACTGTTCAATGTAACTGGTTCAAACTTGACACTTCGGGGTTTGTCTGAAATTGAAAAATACTCTAATCTGATAATTTCGTGGCGTTAATAAAGTTGATAACATAGAAAAATAGGAAAACAAGGTGTAACACTTGTTAATTTAAAAGCTTTCAATGTTATAATTTATTTGTATCTAAATAGAGCTTTAGATGCAATTAAAATTTTAGTGTTCAAAATTTAAACTTTTTGGAATATTCCATTTTAAGGAACAATGTCTAGTCGGGTTGTTTCAGTTGGTTCAAGTAACTGTCCAAGGTTTAATTTCTGTTTTGAAGGAATGGACCAATAGAAATGTGTTTACAAACCTTCTCGCAACGCCTCTCGGTAAGTCAAAATGGAACATACATAAACGTTTAAGCAGGATTTAACAAAAATTAATTGTGTTTCAATGAAAACTATATCAGTGAGGAAGTCATTTAACAAAGAACAATATAAAAATATAAAGCACAAATAAATGAGAAACCGTTCGTTGGTTAATTTTCTTTCAGGTCACATGCTGTAAAATATCCTTCCTGTAGAGTTTGTTTATAGCTAGTAATTTCTTCGTCTTTATTAAGAAAAATATTTAATAAACTACATAGTACCCAACGAAAAATATATGAAAAGAAAAAGGAATCAATAAAAATAATAATTATAAACAATAAGCATTTCTTAAAAAAAAAGCATAAAGCATATCAATAGATTGCAAACGTTCCTACTTTTTTTTTTAAGTTGCAGTACAAAAAGGGCACAAATAATTTTTCTCCGACTGAAACTTAGTAATGACGATTAACATACCTAGATTAATTCCCACGTACATCAAATGTGCGTGTTCAGCCAATCCGAGCGCTTGATTTCATCCAATCAAAAATGTTTATCGCGATAAAAACGTCCTGCTACTCTGTCGTCTGTCATTTGTCAAAAGTGATTAAAACTGCATGTTACTCCTGTCAGATTTTCAAACTGTTTTTGATAATTGTGTTTTTAATAACTGTAATTTTTAATATTTAATAAAACCTAATTTTTAATATTTAATAAAAAAAACTAGGTCTTGTTATTTTACCTTCAATACGCGACCTAAGATCGGGATTGACAAGCAAAACAATTTATCGCAGAAAGTACTCAGTGAACACCGCCAACTTTAACACGAATATTACCTTTGACTAGTTGAATTTTCTTTCACATCCAAAATTAGCATTGTGGTTTTATTAGCATTCAATAGTGGACTATGTTCACTATTTGATGGATCTTGGAATATCGGCGGCATAAATTGAACAGCAGAGGGTCAAGTACCGAGCCTTGAGGTACGCCACACTTTATGTCCGAGAATGAAGAGTAGGTAGAAATTATTATAGAAATTAATGTGAATGATTTACCGAGATCTAGTTTTCGGCGAAACTCATGTAAAATTTGATTTTTTAGAATCAAATTGGGGGGTTCAGAAGTGAAGCAAAAGTCCGCAATAAGAAAAAAAATAGCTTTGTGGCTACAAAATATAAAATCTTAAAAGCCGTCACCCTCCAGTTCTTTCACTTTTCAGTTCCAACCTAGTTTTGTTGTAAAGAATATGGAATTTACATTTTAGAAAAATGAAACGCTTTTAATTTAAAGTAGAATTTCAGTAAGGAAAAAATCTAAATGTGTTGACTAACACTGCCTTTCAATATTTATGGCCAGAGTGATATATCTGTCTGTTGCAACACACGTATCAACAGAATATGTATTAAATAATTCACACTACATTGTAATCTGACAAGAAATATTACAAAACAGAGACTGTTGATTTCTGACATTTATATTAAATGAAAAAAATATTTTACTAATGACAACAGCTCGATACGAGATATGCGCTACAGCTGTAAAATCCGGTAAATGTCGTAGTTACATGTACTGGTATTACTTAATCGTTATAATCTACACTGTAATTATTCTGAATTTTTAAAAATTTTTGGTTCTTCTGTGATAACTCTATAAATTGATTTGAATAAAATTTCATGACTAGTCAACTTTTGGAAAAAACTGTTAATAACGCACTGAAGTTAAAGATTTTAAATATGAAACAAACAAATCGTTATGTGGTCATTTGAATCAATATTTGGACAAATCTAAAATTTATAGTTGCAACTAATGACGCATCACAAATTGTTTTACGATCCTGTTAAGCACCCTCATATCATAACGATGGAGGTTCTGTTTGTAAACCGAAAAATATTTACCTAACCACTGGCATTACTAATACGAATAGGTAGTAATTGAAGAGAAGGTAAGTATCAGTTATTGTTGAGAAAATACATATAACTTATAAATAAATTTTGTGTGTGTAGTTGACATTGAAGAGTCGATTGTGAACGCACTATGGATTACGGATCACGAATCAGCTATTTAAATATTACCGTTGTTTGTGTTTTTACACGAGTGGTGCGTTCACAATTGACTCTTCAACGCTACCTTGGACAGGAAATTTAAACGAACACCCGATACTTTACGACGTTAAGAGCAATCTAAAAATTAAAATATACTCCAACCTTCACAAATGAAATCGTACAGTGCCATTCTCATCAAGTTCCCCTCGGAAAAATATTCCACACACAGGATTCTAATTATTCGGGAATACGCAAAGTGAATTGAACTTGAAAAAGTTTGTTAAACATGGCAAAATATGTAATATTGAAAAAAAACTGAAAGAGAGTTTGAGGGAAAAATTTATTAGCTTTGACTGTATAAATTATTTGTTGGTATTATCATTTTAACATGTCAAAAACTTTATTATCAATAATTGAAAATTTGAAATAATTTGAAAAACTTTATAAGATCAAAATAATACGAACTCTACAAAACATCTTACTCCATCTTTGAACTCACGCCAGGGTAAAGGGTTTTTAGTGGCAATACGTATATTGTTGAAAGAGTTACAATTTCGAAACGGAAATTGCAACAACGTCGGCGCATATTTTACAGTTTATCCAATATATTGATTAAATGATAATTCGTAATCAAATCAATGTCATTAATAGAGTAGTTGAAAACAATTGGTGACTTTCTCCGGTGGTAGGATATTGATTTACATTTCTTAACATTGAAGTTTAAACCGTTTGAGTTTAAATGGATATGATGTCTCTTGTGGAGGACTGAATTTAAATCCAGCTGTCTTGGAAGAGGGTGTGCTTTTAATCAGATGAAATTACCTTCTAAGGAACTTCGGTCCTTCTAAGAAACTTCGGTCCTTCTAGGTTTACTTTCCTACTGATTTCTTCCGCTAGACAATAATTAGATGTAAGTGGTTTAAAACAGTTTTACCACAGAAAATCATCATCATGTTGTTGATTGCTTCTTGATACTGTATTTGCTTGCGATGTTAGTATGAAAGAAACAAATACAAAATCGAAAACATCTTCTAAGCCCTCATCTTTTTGTCAAATCTTGCAAACAGAAACTTCTATAGTCATGTGTACATTTTGTAGAACCTGTCTACCCATTTGGTTCTTTCTAATTTTTCAACAAATGTTCCCCAAGTTTTGTCAGGAATACACTAAAACAAACTAGTCTTGTCCTCATTAAAAATGTCACCAAAACTGTAAACACATAGAAGGACTGGAGGTCTTCAATCCATTTGTTCAAAAATTCCAAGATCCACGGAATTGCTTGGATCAAGCCTAAACTTTGGATGCCATCCATAGAGAATTCCCACTTATGCCGACCCTGTTTTTCTAACTTTCTAAATTCATAGTTATTTATTTTTATAAATTACCAGTTCAAGAAGTTTACGTCGTTTTTCTTCAAAATTGGACATACCCAAATGAATGTTAAATTATTAAAGAATGAATAAAAATCATACACAGGAAATAATTTAAATGTTCTTTTTCAGTAACCGTGAAATAATTCCAAATCCTCAATTATTTTCTTAAAATATTATTTTTTTTTTATCTGAAGCTGTGATGCTTTTATTTATCTTGGTAAACGTTGCGTAATTTCAACACTTCTACACCTTCCTACCATTTTGTAAAAAAAAAACACAAATGAAAATGTTTTTTTTTTTGTTATAAAGATCACAACAGAATTAATTGGACATTTGCCTCCGAGCACATTACTTTACAATGTTCATATATTTTCTGAATTAAAATTAATTAACTAATAGAACGTGAAAACCAAGCATATGTTCCACGACATTATCCTCTGCAATAAACTAAATTTTGAAATATACATCGATTAACACTAATAATGCGGAAGCTTAGCGAGTGTATTATTAAATGTTTTTAAAAAACGTAGTTTCTAAATCTAATGAATAAGCAATAGATTATTGGAGGCTGCAATACATTCTTATTAGAAATACAGTCTACATGTCTAAATTCAGAAAATGTTCACTGAATCGATATACTACAGCTTTAGTGATTTGATAACAGTAAGTGCAACGCACTAAGTACTTGTACTTTCGCAAAGTTGTTCAGTGGGAATTTTTGAAATCTCTAATCTATCCAAAATACTCACGCACAATAAACAAGACGATGTATTTCATCCGTCTGTAGATATTCTATCACCTCGATCTTTCTCAATATCATTTTTTTGTTGTTTGCTTTATTCGCAAATCATTTGACTTATCAATTTTCGAATTTACAGCTAGTCATTTCCTGTATATTTATTTCTTAAATAAAAAATTTAGCACTTAGTTTTTGCACTTTGCATAAACGTATTTATTATTGTAGACGTCGCAATAAAAATTGTTTACTTTATCCGATAAACAGATTCGCCCAAAAATACACCTAAATCAGCAGAGAAACAAATCCATCTTTGGATCTTTATTTTATGCCAGCAGGATTTTTCGAATAGTTTTAACATTTTATTGCGTTTGGTACAGAGAAAGATTATGCCGATTCATTCCTTATAAGGAGAGGTACGATAAAGAATATGTTTGTTTTGATGATTGTGTAATATGTGCAAATGTAACACCAACGACAAAGTCACGTTACACTCTTAAAAAATACAAAGTAACGTAAGCCACAATATTTTATCATTTATTGAAAACTTGCGTCATTTTAGAAAAATCCAGATTTGCGTCAGAGTGGCCACTGCACACGTCACACGTTCGTGATTTAATTAGCGTACCCTCCTTGCTAACCCCTGCAATTTTAATTTAATCCGACTACACAAACAAGTAATCGATATTGCGCAATTTCCCATTTACCAATATTGTGCAGTTTTCGTTGCCAATAAACGAATCAAAGGCGACGTGAGTACACAGCTAACAAGGTAATTAAACTAAATTAGTTGTTCGGCTGATTAATATTTTATGCAATGGCGTCGCGATATGCAAATCTGTTGATTTACAAACCACCATGACTGTCCTTCCATTTAGCCTAGAACTTGCAGACGTGATCGCTAACAGCTTCACAATGCACGGGCAAAATCGCGTGCTCTTTATCAATCTTGCACCATAGAGCACAATGTGGTGAGGAGGTCGTTAAATAATAATCGATTCGTATTGCGTTCGCAATAATCATAAGCTAGTCAAAAATCGATTGGGTTTTTTTGACAAGAGCAGCAACAGGCGGTGCAATTTTGAAAATGACCTTGTCATTCGCGTTTTGTAATCAGTTAACATTAACACCTACGTAACCGGTAACGACATAAACAAAACTCGTGGGGTTGTGTGGAGGCTTTTTTACTGAAAGAGCCCCCACGTTTTTCAAAATAGCATTTTAATTTTTTTTGTAAAAATGGTTTAAACCCTCCGGATGTATGTACATACAGAGTGTATCTGAAATACGTGTGTTAAATTTAACCAGTGGAAGAACTCGCCTATTGATGAAACTTTTCTCTATAACATTTTGCAAAATTCGCAAAACTTTTCCAAGATTTTTGTCCCAAAATTTTTACCAAACGAGTCATTTTGTGTGATTAACTAGTCTCAATTTTTTTTTTGTAACCATGAGAAATTTTCTATAACGATGTAACTTTTTCGATAAGGCTCCGTTTCAATAATAACAAAAAATATTCGCCCACAGGCCGGTATACATTTTGATAGCTAATTGACTCCAAATTTTAAATCAATTTGTGACGCTTTTTCGTAAAAAATTTAAATAGAAAAAAAGTTTCATTTAACAAGCTCTGCTACGTGTTAAATTTAACACACGCATTTTAGATACACCCTGTATATGTACCTAATTGGAAAAATTAAAAATTCATTGGAGAAGAAATTGTTACACTTTGATTACGTAATAAATCTATTGTGAAATTTTTGATTTCTATATTTTCCAAAAAGATCCACATAACAAATTATGTAGATACAAGATATGTATGTTTCAGTATTTTAATGGAGTGGAACTGAAAAATTTAACTTTTAAAAAATAATCAGACTTCAACTCTCTATCGACATTCTTTTATGTGCTATTTATGTCTTTTAGTTATTTTTTTAAATTCTAATATGTATTGATTTACCCAAAATAAGAATATGTACAGAAAAATGCTAAAAAGTGTATGGCTATATGTATTTTAATTTGCTTAAAGGGTTTTTGGAGTTAAAAGATTGCCTTTTTTTATTTTGCCTAATTATTTTTACTTAAATCCCATATATCTCATATAGACTTATATTATTTATTTATTTTTTTATTACATACAGGATGTTATTGAAAGTTGTACAGATATTTTAACCACGAGCTGCTGGCTTCATGTAGAACTCGAAAAAAATATTTAAAAAATTCTATGTCAAAAAATAAAATGACATTTATTTTTTGAGCTACAATTTTTTTAAATTGCTTTTAGTTTTCTACGTTGTCCTACAACCTCGTAGGTAAAATTTCGGCACATTTTAAAAATACACCCTGTAGGTATATCATGTTTTATAAAATGTACGCCAATGCGAACCTATAGGAAATATGCTTTAAAACAAGGAAACCGCATTGGTGTACGTTTTATAAAACATGATATACAGGGTGTATTTTTAAAATGTGCCGAAATTTTACCTACGAGGTTGTTTGAGAACGTAGAAGACTAAAAGCAACTAAAAAAAAAGGATTTTTTAGATATTTTTTCCAAGTTCTACATGAAGCCAGTATGTAGCTCGTGGTTAAAATATCTGTACAACTTTCAATAACACCCTGTATTTTCAAGTTTTTTGAAGCAACTTATTTATTAAATTTCATCATATGCAATTCCCAAATTTTTTGGCTTACTTAATTCCAACGTAATTTTCTGTTTTCAGTAATAAATACATATTTTGATAAAGTGTGACAATTCACAACGAATGGTGCAATTTTAAGACATTTGTCATACAGGGTGTTTCAAAACTGCCGCCAAAACTTTACAGAACATCATAAATATGCTGTACTGATTAATAAATCATTAAAAAAAAATAGAAAATCAATAAGTTCGCAAAACTAAGTAAATCTCAAAATATCCTAAGAATATTTTCTAACACAGTTAAGTCACGTGACTCATTCTTTGTAAATGTTTTCTTATAATAGTACGTTATCTGCAAGTGTCGTTATTTATAATTATTCTTTGGTATTATTAAATTAAATTACTCTGTATTCCCAGTAACAATGAGTTCGTTCCATTCTGCGGAAATCACTCTGTGAAATCCCTGCGCCGATACATTGTCGCCAACCGTACTGTCGTGACGTCACAAACGTGACGTTTAAAATTAGTCATTCGCGAGATTACGCCAAGTAGTAGAGTAGCTAGGTGGTATAAACTGAAATGACTGTGCGTGACGTCACCAGTCATAATATTGCATCCATTTCGATAAGTTGTGTAATGGTCGAAGAGAGATTTCCCAATAGTTTAGGAATAATTTTCCCCGCAAGTGTCAATCGGTTAAATTCTTTGTTCTAGTTGCGTTAATGACCACTGTTAATAAATGTTGTTGTTAAATATCTAATTGTTGCAAGAACAATGCGAGGCATATCTCGTGTTTTCCTGTTATGGCTATGTTCTGGTTGTTTCATAACAACACTTTTAGACCTCCTTATGGCTACGGTTATCACCAATAAAGCAAACCTTTGACATATTTAAGTGGTTTTATTTACGTTACGGCCGTTCTTTTAATAATTGTGATTAATTCAAAGGTTAAGTGATTGCTAAACGTTTATCATTCGCACAAGAATTTTGCAATAGCACGCGTCTTTATCAAAACTCGAAAAAAAAGATAATGTGTTACATGTACCATTGTTCGCGAGATTAAATTTATTTGAGAAAAAAAAATACATCTAAACCTACTATTCATCGAGTTTCGCAACGATCGCGATCGTCTTTCCAGCTTATCACAATCAACAATATGTGAAATTTATAAATTGAGCCGGCCTAGGTTGCGACGAAATTTGTTTTCCTTTTGCACAACAATTTACAACGTCTTGTGCAAAATCCCTAATCCAATAAACTGTGGCAAATATTTAAGATTTTTTAACGTTACGGTTGTTGCGTCAAACGTGTGTAATTACTTTTTTACAGCGTACGCGGTTTTGTGCAGTAATATCCCATGTTGGAGATAATTAAAACCGGGGTTAAGTGCTATTTCTCCAAACGTTATGTGCTCCGAGGTGGGATACTATTGGGTATATAAGTCGCAGACCAATCACATTTTTTTCGGTTTAAAAATAAATGATAACTGATTATGGGGGTCTATTAAACCAAGTAATTATACAAGTCGTTTTACTTTACCGACTGCCAAACAAATCACACTTTCCGAATTGAAAAATAAGAATTTATTAGCGCGGTTTTACTATTACATATTATTATTAATTGCCAAAGGCTATCGATCTTTCTCTTTTGGGTCATATCACTGATAGTGAGCACTTGCTGAAACATATACAGGCTTGGATTTCCGCCATTTCTCAAAGTGGACACCCCGTGGTGGTGGCCTTATCGTGATGTGCTCACAGGGTTCAATGGGTTTTTAAAACAAAATTTATCTACGATGATTTTTGAAAAAATATCGGATCACTTGTTCACGTGGTGGTTTTATTACTACTGCAATTATTTTGCTTAAAAAAGCTTTGATAAATTAAAAATAAAACAAACAAATAAGAACGACCTGATATGAAAATAATGATTAAAAACAAAAAATATTTTTGTTTGCTCGAAAATAATACTTGTTTGAAATAATTAAGATAATATTTTGAAAAATTTAAAGGCCAAACTACCAAAATTGAACAACAGTATATTTATAGCAAATAATTTCAATTGAAAATATTGTATTTCTTTTTTCTCAACATAGAATGAATGTATTCATCATTATTATTTTATCTTTGGTTGTTATTGCTTGTTGCAATTGTTTAATAAAGACTCTTTGAAAAAGAAAACAACAGTGGATCGGAGGAGTTATAATATAATATAAGTGTGGAAAAAGAAAAAGAAATCGATATGTGTGCCAGAAGAAAACGTATTAAGGGATAGAAATTTTAAATTTAACAGAAAATCTTTGAAAAATAGATAGCACTTCTACCAAAGAGAAAATTGGGATGGGCTCTGCCGCGGTAATCCCCGATAACCTCTGGAGGAACTCGTCTGTCGAAGAAAGTTATGGAGGTAAAGAAGTGACCGGCGGGAGGAACTCGGGTACGCCCGTTCCATCAGGACAATACTCAGAAAACGACATTTTCATTTCTGTTGCAGGTTTTAAAATAACGAAGCAATCCCTCTGTTTACCTGAGTTTGGACCTCATTAATTACTGTTTATTCTCAAAATTAAAATCCTTTTTGGTCACTTTGCAAATAATAAGCTAATGATGATGAAGGTAAATGAATAACACGAAACAATTTCTTTTTATTAAGAAGATTTGAGCCATGGTTAAACGAAATGCATTAGTGCCTTTGGATCACCCTCTTAGTTTTAACTTTTAAAATTTTACGCCTGTTTTTTGTAACCATTTTCTTTGTCATATTACATGAGAATTTTAATTTTTTGTATCTCCCAGATTACTTTCTTCAATTATACCTACATTATACGATGCGATAGAGAAAATTGTCAAAGTTGACTGTAAACAAAAAAGCGTATTTCTTTATTTGCCTTCGAACAGGTAATTTCCGTTGTACTATCTGCTACCTCGACTGTTCTTTTGTTTGGTTCTGATATTGATTTTTTTCAACTGTTACGTTTTCTCTAAATAATTCAACAATTTTCCTTAAAACTTATTAAGCGCAGTCATAAGAATGGTCGGCTGCTCCTGCGAAAAAATGTTCCCGATATTCTTCAAATTGAAAACAATTCGATGTAAGAAAACACATGCGACCTTTGACCCGTAGTAGACTTTGGCAAAAAAAATTATCTCATTGCAGTATTGAAGATATTTTTGTCCTGGCAAAAACTTTCATACTATTAAATATGTGACAAGTTTTAGACATGACAAAAATAATTGGGGCTGAATCTTGTTACGTTTTAAGTTTTTATTTTTTTATGCATATTTATGAATTATGATATTTTGTACTTTTGTAATACAGTTGAATTTTGACAAAGAAATGTAACAAAGTTTACTCAATCACCCACTACAATTGAGACAACTGACACAATTCCCTTATAAATTTATTAAAATTAAATTTCTTGTAATATTACAGCTTGCTAAAGTTCCTGCAGAAGTGAAATGAACTGTGTATCTCAATGTAGCTCAATATCCCCGGATGTTACTAATTTGACGCCGCTATCGAGTTTTTATCTGCACCAGATATACCGCGTTTAATTAATAAAGCGCCATTGAGATTAAAAAGTACTTTAATGTTCCCAATTACCCGTTAATAAATATGCATATACCGAGTAGTCTCCGAATCAGAATCATGGAAACTGTAGCTTCTTCCTTTTCTCACAACCCGAATGCAAAATTTATACCGATTGCCTATTCTTTTGAAAACAAAACATGACATTAATGGCCATGGCAACAGCGTCAAAGTTTTTGCTCTCTTCGTGTCATTAGGTTTTTTTTTTAAATTTTTGTAATGAAGTTTTGTAGGAAATTGGTGGCGCAAATGTGAAGATGTACAATGAAAGCTATTGCGAAGATCAGGTATAATTGTTTTTTTCGTAAAATTATTCGTAAATTAATTTATTAGGGGTCTGTGAAGTTGGAGTAAAAGTAATAAATAATAATGTGTTAAGCGGCGGAAACTCAGATCAATTCCTCTTGGAGATTAATTTCATTATAAATGTTCACTATTATGATATTTTTATTATAGATAATAGTGACGGAAAATGAATTAGAAATATGAATATTATCTTAATTTTTTTCTTATCGAACAACGCAAAAAGTGTCAGGATAAGCGGAGGTATTAATAGTGTAATTTTAATTAATGATTTGATAAAAAAAAAGATAAAGAGACACATAATTCATGAATTATCATCAAAAGTTGCCTTAAAAACCTCAAGCCTATAAATTTTATTATCTATGGTTTAGGGGCTTTGGTAATACTTAACTTAAAAAATTTCAACGGCGAGTAAGTTGTGAGGAAGTAATCTACTTGCCACTTAATACTTATCCATCGGTTGGAACAAGTACAAAGAAGGACTTTCAGAGCTTTTCCGAGAACATCTCTTAGACACTAATTACTTGCATTTCGATTTTATTAAAGTAATCTCTTATCCCTTAACATTCCACTTTAAAACAAAAAAAGTAAGATTCCGGACACAAAAGCTTACGTTTCCACTAATGGGAATTATCATGAAACTTGAAATGTTTGAAATGAAAAGGTTTGTAAGAACTCCAAAATACAAAATGTCTCTTCTGTAAATAGATGGTTTCATATCCAAAGTATTTAGAGAATATAGATATTAACTAATGAACATTTAAAGATGAGTTTCTTTGTTATTTAGTGTTGGTCAGTATTTACTAGAATCTAAATTTTAAAAATAATTTATTTACGAACAGACAATAATTTGGATTTCTAACTAATTAATTCCTTTAGATTTTTTTATAATTTTTCGTTTATTGTTTGTCTTTATTTTATTTCAAAAATTATTACAAATTTTTTACTCAATACTTCTACTCGTTCATAATAATGTAATAAATTTCATTGTTATAACTAGTAAATAAAATCAAAATAAAATTGAATAACGGTAATTCTAATGAGCATCGTCCATTATAGGTGTTATTTCGTTTTATTGTTAAATATAGTGTTCTTTGTGTGAATATTTACGTGAATATTACTATGCTAATTAACTCCTAGTTGCCATCTGGCGATAACTTCTTGCGAGACAAATATTTTCCCAACAAGGCAATTAAATTTTCTATTTCTTTGTTGATTTAGCAAAAAAACCAAACGTGACTAGCTTCTGCTTCATTTGATAATTTTACGGCAGACGCTGTCTGGAATCTTCATATAAATAAAATCACCTAAACTACGGAACGTTGCGTTAAAACCGTCAGAAGAAAATTGAAGATTATTAAGTTATCTTATCACTAACTCGTCCAATAATATTCATTTAACTTAATACAGTATACATCGCGTTTTAGCTTTGGATGGCGTCAAACTAATCAGTTTGTGAGTTTTCGACACGTGCATTAATAATTTTATTTATCTTATATTTGTAACTAGTGACAGAACTTTCAAACTTCCATTACCATCAGTGTCAGAGTGAAATTCATGAATAATTTAAAACATTCAATTATGGCAGTGACGAATCGAATGTATGTAGATGCACTTGTGTCTATTAAATATTTGTTTCCAAACTCGTGCCATTGTTACTGTCGCAGGTTTTTCCCTTTAATGATACGGTATTGAAGTCAAGATTATCGATCGACCTTGAACTAAAATGCTGAAATCAAAGATTGTTTGTGATAACTTACTGAAAATTAGAACGGTTGATTGTGATAAAATGTAGAGTAAGGGGCCCCGAACTACGATATAGTGAGCGTTCAAAAAGATGTGTGACAAGTGGCGCGGTGTTTTTTTTTGTTTCCGTTAACGAATGGCGTAGTTTCATCAAATGTTAAACCATAAATGTCAAACTTCATTTATTCCGCCAACAAGAAGTAATGTAAATTATTTCTTTTGCAACAAATAGTTTTTTTTAACTAACCAACCGGAATTTTCATAATTTTCGTAGCGCTACCGGATGGTTTTTATTTTAAATTTTCAATAAATAAATTTAAATATTTAAAAAGGATACGAACTGAACAGATGACTTGCATTTGTAAAAAAGAGATGAAACCAGAGCCTTCTCGACTAGAATTTTTTTGAACGCTTGATATGACTTATAATTTAAGCAATGTTAAGCAATATTGCACAGTACACACGTTCTCGTTTAAGCAATACTTACACTTTTGCATCATTTAGTTTTAACGTATCTATCTATTATGTATCTTAAAAGTTTTTTTAATTGTTAACCAAGAGCCTATCTCAGAATAGGTTTAGTAATTGAACGCGTTTAGAAAAGAAGTTAAGTTTTAAGTAAGTTTAATAGTAGAATCTTTGAAATAAAATAGTAGAAGAAATTTTTTAAAATTAAACATTATTGCACAATAATACGTTTTTATTTCATTTATAAAAATCTTGGTTTATCTTTCTTTTTTTCTGCAATTTTGTTAGCTGTAACTTTTCATAGCATTGTTTATCTGTATTACTTTTAAAATTATGAATAACTTAAATGATCTAACTAATGCACTTGAAAAATTTCCTCACTGATATTACCAATTAATTATGTAACCACTAACCAGCATGTTATTACTGACATTCTGTAAATGATACATCCTGTATAATAATAAAATTGTGAAAGCTTTTATTAAACCCTGATAACAAAATTGTGGTAACGACAAACGGCTTGACCTATTTCTTTTTCAATAGAGTAGAAAAATCATTCTTTGAGAGCTGAATAAAAGAAACCTACCTGAATGAGTTATTTATTCATGTGTGGTGGAAAGGGTTAAGGTTTCCTTCGATTGCAGCAACAATTTTTAATTTTTTTAAATTCAAAAATTTATTTCGTTAACGAAAAAATGGAAAATTGACCGTGCATGTCATTGGTCAATTTTTGTAATCAATGTTACTACAGATTCCAGGTTTGACATTTAAAACATATACGTCTTTTCAAGTAATTAGTTAGTGTTGGCGTGCCATTTTCTTGTGGAATCTCCCACGTGTATATGATTTTTTTTCCGTAAATTTTACTGGCTCTTACTCATGCTTTGGTTGTTCAGAAATAAGATACTCTCCGCGACTCATGCTTATTTCCGCATTCGTGAACTCGGAAATATTTTCGGAAATAATTAATATCTATGCACTAGGCAATTTATAACCTACTTATATTAAGGATGAACTGGAGTAACAATCTCAGCAAAAAGTTGCGGAATTCTTATAATGCTATGAAACGTTTATTACGAGAAATCAATATTTGAAAAAATAGTTTTTAATTTTTGGAAACGAATTGTAATGAGTTGCAAGTAAATTTTGTGTTTATTTTCTTGATATTTAGATAATTACTTACATGTGATTTTACAATCTTTTGACTAAGACTGTAGGTGAAAGTAAACAAAAGCACACTGAATTTCAATTTTCATTGATTTCTGTTAAAGTTCTTAACGTAACTGCAGTAAAACGTGCGATATGAGTGTAATGTTGCATACCGACGTCAATTATATGCATTTTGTTCACTTTTATTGAAATTAAAACAGATACATAACCTCAAAAACCGTGTTTTTCCACATGTAATTAGCGATTACAAGGAAAATCCTCGACCAACTTTTTTTGTAAATTCATTAGAAAATTCTACGATATCGATACTTTATGTGTGAAAAATTTAAGAAAAATTGGCCTTTTTGAAATATGTTTTTTTATCAATTTTTATGCGACCATTGCTCCATTTCTCATAAGAACACGTGTAAAATATCCCGAAACTTTAAAAGGTAATAACTTTAAAATTCCTTGACCAAATTTTTTTAAATTTGGCACAGTAGGTACTTTAGAATGGATGAAAGGACTATTGTACCAATTTTAAGCAAATTTCGCCATTTTTCAATGTTACTCCAGTTCATCCTTAACTAAATTTGTAGCTTTACAAAATAAATATTTAGGACGGTTTTCGGCTAGTTTACAATTTTTTTAAATTTTTTTAAATCTGTAAAGTGCAATTCGTTCCACACGCACGTGTGTCGCCTAATATCAAATGCACTTCGCTAAATTCACTCTCGTAAGTGATAAGATAGTAAACTTTTTATTTCCATTAAACTATTTCTTCACTCGTAACTTAATCAAAATATTTACTGGCATTTCCACAAACTCGCGTTTTTGGTTACAAGAAATCAGTTATCGCGTCCCATTTAAAAAAGCATTTTTGGAGATACATATTTTGAAAACAATTCAATTGTCTTTCGGCGAACGATGACTTTGTTCAACAGATGTTGTCACTGATGTGATGACAAAACCTCGATATGCTTACACATTTACTTTCGTCTCATTGAAATGACTAATTTGTTCTTTGTAAATTTGCAAAAACATCATTAGAGAAAAATGTAAATTACTCCGGATTAAAATACGCCCAACGAAAAAATAGAGTCGTTTTGTAATCGGTGTTGCAAAATTAAAACGAACTTGTGACGACAGTTTTTTATTCATATTTTTTATAGTAACTACCGCACCCGTGGGTGGTATTTTTATTGACATTCATATTAAACTTTAACGTAACACTTATAAAAGAGCTGGTATATTTTTTGTTTCTCGTGGTTTCACAATATTACCGTATTACAAAATTCGGGAAGTGTTTTTGAACGGTCTTCAACCTTGACTGTGTCAAATCATGATCAAAGCAATTCCTGTAGCATGTTTCGTTAACACGTGTAAATTTTCGATTCGAGTCCTCCAAAGTAGAATCACTTCTTTGTTCCTAATTTCAAGAATTCACATTTAATTAAAAACAAGTCTATCTCTTTTCTCAATGACATTCTTAATTAATACTTTATGATAAAAAGATAATCGTAAACGTCAATTATGTTTTTTCTCGAGAAGGTCTCAATCCGACATCTCGAGTCAGATTGCAAATTTTGAATTTCATAATTTCCGAATGTTCACTCCCTAATCCTTGTTTACATCTTAGTCATTCCATCAACCCATTTCAATACAAGCATATCTAACTTAAATATAAATATCAGATATCCGAATTCATTTCGCTCTTGCCTACTGTTTATATTTTTTTGATGCTGTTTTATTAGTCAAACATTCGTTATCAATTTAATGTTATGTATGTACATTCACGAGACGAGTGCTGCTTGTGATATGTGTATTTTTATGTCTTTATTGCGTACAACATCATCATTCAGTTTATTTATTGCAACACATTCTTTCATAAAAATTTGATAGATAAAGTAAGTGAGATTTCAACAGACGATTCTTCGTTGGGAAATAGGATATTGGGTCAGTATTGAGTGATGCTCTCTCGAGAAAATTTTTTTTTTTTAGATTGTATCAGATTCGCGGACAATCGCGGAATTGGGTTTTCGGTGTTTTCGACGATTACAATAAGGAAAGATTCGACCTTAATCTCGTTGCTCAATCGCGTTTGTTGTGATGGATCGATCAGGTAAACGACGGATCTTCAACTATTGACATTGCCTCATCGAAAGGTATTCTATTTTCACACTTGACAGGCTGTTGCCTCATTATCTAACATTGCTCTATATTGGGTTGAGCAATGATTTATTTGGCATGTCGTCAATGCCGGCGAATTTCCATAAACCGAGGCGAACGACTAGAGCCACCGACACTTGAGGAATCATGTTACCGTACAAGAAGTAGCAAATTCGACAAAATTCGAAAAAAAAAAATACTGGTACAATTCGGTTTATTAGAACCTAATATACATTTACATCGCAGGAAATATTCAGGGAATTATTTCAACAATTCAAATTCAAAAAATTGTGGAAGTTTTCAAATTTACGTTTTTGGACCTTAATTCGCATCCGTATCGAAAACCATGGCAGATAGAGCAAATTTGTACTGAACATTTTTTGTAGAGCACAAAATTTGCTACAAAAAGGCGTTAACGGCTGTATTGTAGATGTTATAGTTTAGACGTCAGAGACGTACAAAAGCGCGCCATGAAATATTCCAATCTTGCGTTACTTACTGGTTTGTCGATTCGTGCCTACTTCGTAACAATAGATTGAAAAAAAATCTAAACGTAGTCTAAAAATTCTGAAAAAAATTACGTAAGGTCTTGATCGGATAAAGAAATTTGTGACGCCAATTAGAAGTAATTTTTTTATTATTTTCAATTTTTAAGCTGCAAAATACAGGGTGTCCCAGAATAAACTAGCATAATTTTAACCACGAGCTCCTGGCTTCATGTAGAACTCGGAAAAAATATTTAAAAAATTCTATATCAAAAAATAAAATGACATTTAATTTTTGAGGTATGTACCTACATTTTTTTTTATTGCTTTTAGTCTTCTACGTTGTCCCACAACCTCGTAGGTAAAATTTCAGCACATTTAAAATACACCTTTGTAAACCAGATTTTATAATATGTACATATTGTATACGCCAATGCGAAGTAACCTGCTAAGAAATATGCTTTAAAACAAGGAAACCGCATTGGTGTACATTTATAAAATATGATATTCAAGGGTGTATTTTTAAAATGTGCCGAAATTTTACCTACGAGCTTGTAGGACAACGTAGAAGACTAAAATCAATAAAAAAAAATTGTACCTCAAAAATTAAATATCATTTTATTTTTTGACATAGAATTTTTAAATATTTTTTCCGAGTTCTACATGAAACGAGTAGCTCGTGGTTAAAATTATGCTGGTTCATTCTGGGACACTCTGTATGTATAAAATTATACTTTTTTCAACTATAGATTTTTTTGCCCTTTGAGGGATGATACACCTCTTTTTTGTTATGACTGTAATTGTTTATAAAAAACAAATTCTAAAGCATAATATTTATTTACTCAATTTAGGGGTTGAAAATTTATTATTTTGAATTTTATTATTCAATATTTCCTGAACGAAGAAGACAGTATAATAAAATATAATAAATGTTGATAGCAGTCAGTTTTTCATGTTTTTATAATTTTCTCATTTCCGTTGTTTATAAGCTCGTAACTCCGAAAGGGTTTACAATGGATTCTGCGTGAGAAAGGGAGAGCGAAAGTCGCGTCTGGTAGTAATATTTAAAGCACGGTGAAGATAAATATGTAGTCAGTGGTGGCAACACGATCGGGGCCGAATTCCTGGGCAGGTGTGCCCAAACTGAAAGCGGAATCACGAAAAAAATCGGGCCATCTGCCCCATCCTTTGTCCCGAGCGTTTTTTTCAATGGGGTTAGGAGTGGGTGGCAAGCTGCACCACGCACCACCTTGTCAATATCAGTGGTCCTCAGGTAGATTCCGGAGGATGACAAAAGCACCCGATCGCGAAAGCTCCAGTTGCGCGGTGCGCATGCGTCGCCCCACCTCTGTTGCGTGAGTCTTGACAAGAATGGATTTCAGGTTTTCAGTCAGTAGCGCGATGACTCTTGTTGTGCGCACACTCGCTGTGGCAGTGTTTTTATAGTTTTGTGTTAACATCGTTTTGTTATTATTTAGTTGGTTAATTTTTTTCGTTCGTTGCTTTGCCGTTACGCCTTCGATTTCGTTGCGGACCCGAGAACGGTAAGGCTGTTTGTGTTTTTGGCGTTTTTTCCCCGGCGACCACCAATGTCACATCGAATTTGTTTCTTTTGACCTTTATTGTTTACAAAACACCTTCGACAAATATTTTCGGTGCGTGCAGAAATCATTCGGTGTGGTGTGTCGGTCTGCCGATAACGCACAGTTACCATCGATTTTTGCGGACTCTTTGTTCTTCTCCCGCTCGGAGTCGGCTCCTTTGCGCAAAAGGACATTGTTTCAGGCCGGGCCTAATTTTCCGTTTCTGTTGCAGGAAGGTGCCGGGACGTTAGGATAACAAATTGACTCAAACAAATTTAATTTATTTTGTGGTTGTTGTGTGGTGCAGTGCGACAATGCAAAACGTGCAAGACGTGATGTCTAGTGTTCGGTTGAACGTGGTGGACAAGTCCGTGGTGGAGGCGGCCGTCGTCGGCGAGGTGGTCAAGAAGTTCCGCGTGACCCAGCCGAGGGAGGCGGAATGTCGGAGGCCGAAACTCACCACCGACCGGGACCAAACTTCGCCGCTCAGCCCCAACCAGACCGACAAGCATTTCCAGACGTCCGTCGTCGCCGACAAGTATTTGCTCCTCGAGCAGGCCGAGGGCAGCTCGCTGTATCGGTGCGTGGACGTCAACACCCAGGAGGAGCTGGTGTGCAAGGTGAGCAATCGCACCGTTTTGTTATGTAAACCGCGAGGATTGGCAAAGAGTTTCCTTTGTACGGCGATTGTTGCGTTTCCTCCGGTTGCCAATAATGGTGGTGACGTCACCGCTTCGGCCCCAAATCCAATCATTCTTACCTGCGGTCCATTGTCACCCCGACCCTCCCCTATTGTGCGATGCAAAATCGACGGCGGTTTTGTCGGAATTGTGTAATAATAACCGGCCAAGGCCGAATTACGAATTTGTTTATCTCAATTCGACGGTGAGGGTTTTTTCCGGGAGTCGGTCCGTCACGTGGTCGTGACGGAAACGGTTGAAATGACGCAAAGACGCAATATTCAAATGAGCCGTTTCGTCATTTTTATTAAACCATCGGTGACATCAGCCAGTCTTTTTTCGATTGTTTGCGCGAGTCAAGGGGAGTAGATGAGTGGTGGCGTCGCTCCATCGGGAAAAATTCTCATGGTCACCCCAGCTACATCCCATTAATAGCGAAATTAATTCACCTAAGTGCAAACCCGTTTGGTGGGATGGTCCGGCGAAGAGAACTGGTCCATCGCACTATTCGCGTGGTCATCCGATGTGAGAACCTCGACTGTCTGGGGAGATTCCCCGTTTATCGAGTAACCCTTCACCTCTGTCGAGTTTTACGTGCGTTTTATAACCAGATGTTGATTAATTGCTGCATGTGGGAAATGAGGGAAAAGTCCGTCGCACCCCATCCCCGTATTTTTATTTAAATCGTTCGAAGGGTTCGATTCGCACCGCGGAATTCCACCAGCTCTCTCGCCGGTACCGTCGCAGGTACAAATCCCTCCTCGCCCCTCAAATCAAATGCAGCCAAAATGACCCAACCGTAACCTTCCGCAGCGTCGTACGATTTCATTGACGACCAGCACGTGTCTCACCGTTTGCTTTTAACACGTAAACACCTAATTGTCCTTCTACGTCGAAGTCCACGTGGCCGCGAATACGCTGCGGCCGGATTCCTCAAACGGACACTTGAATATTTCCGAAGGTCGCCATATTCGTCGGGAATTTCTCGATTATTTTTGCCGCGCCGGCACCGGATGTGCCGTTTCACTGCACTTCCGTAATCCGACTCCTCGAGCGCACCTTGATACTGAAATCCTGACAAAGCACTGTTGCAACATGTCTCGCAATTTTTCCTCTTTTCCTGATTCGCTCCCCGAATTTTGACGGCTCACGGTTTCCAGATCGATCGAGGCCATCTGTCAATGTCATCCCGGTGCACGTTAATGAGCATTGTTTCCATGAATAAAATCATTCATTCTTGATCCGACGTGACGAATTAATTCGCGATTCGACCCCACCAAAGCGGACGACGTGATTGGTGCATCGAGCACACGTGACGCCTCGTCATTCCCAATTTGTCACCACGAGCCGACCTCTCTCGTAATAAACAATTAACGTTTTGTTTGGAATTAAGACGTGCCTCAGGAGGAGCCAATCGGACCTTCGCTCTTCGCGTTATTTGGGATTTCGGGGAATTGTACGTGTCAAAGTGTGCTGAGATTGTCACGATGATTTTGTCGTATGCAAATTTTTGCGGCCGCAACACCCAAGAAGAAAAAGGGCTTTGTTCGGTAAATTTCAAACGGAATCCGCTCCTTTGGCAAATTTTAACAATCGCACCATTTCAAAGACCGTTATTTAATGACGCTTTTTTATCAAAGTAGACCGACACTTGAAATTGCAGTGCAACACCCTAAGCGGTTTATGAGTTTACGATTGTCTGGTACTGTTAGAAATGCCGACCGGAAGAACGTACCCGAAGCCGATGTAGTACGGTTAGCTTTAAGCCTGTTCGCTCTTGTCACCGTGAAATAGTATATTCTCAGGTTTTGACTTGTCCCTGTGGCTGCTCGTCTCGACTCGTTTGTGTCGTCTTTTTTGACAGTTCAACTAACTCGTTCTCCCATCGCAAATCCGTACCTGACATACGAATTTTTTCACGCCAAATCGACTTGGACGTCGTTTGGAATTCAATAAAATAGTCGACAAGTTTACGTTAATTGATTCCACGAATACTATCACAACAAGCGAGTTTACCGCTCATCTCCATATTTACAACGAACATGCTATAGTATTTTTTCAAAGGGGAACCCGAAACATTTATGGTCAGTTTTGAACATGCACAAAATAAAGTGCTTGTTTTAAAAATGTACCAGTTTGAACAAGTCGCGGTAATTATCGTGACACGAATGAAATTTAATTTGTTTTCTATATCTTTTTATCATATACTTTTTCTCGTTTGTCAAACAAATGTCGTCAGTTTCATTAACAAAGAAAGCACAGGTGACACTATCTTCGAATGATAATAATGATAATACATAACTCCTTCCGCGCTATGTCCATTTTTACAACAAACACGCTTTATCTTTTGTGTATTTTAAAATTAATAAATCTGCATGGTCGGTTTTTTGCCACGCACTATAATTATGAGCCTTACAATATTTCACAATTATCATAAATTACAAAGTTGATGATCTCTTCTCAGCGGGACGCAGATAATAATTATCCTCGTTAAACCGAAC
This sequence comes from Tenebrio molitor, assembly GCF_963966145.1. Lineage (NCBI taxonomy): Eukaryota > Metazoa > Arthropoda > Insecta > Coleoptera > Tenebrionidae > Tenebrio > Tenebrio molitor. The sequence continues at coordinate 21,873,708 of NC_091050.1, read as the reverse complement.
TGATATAGTTCATAAAATTCCAATTACACTTAATAGTTGCTTTAGAACTGGTGGATTAATACAGGTACTGACAATCTATTTATAACGTGAAATTATAGTAGCGAGCGGTGACAGTTAACGTTACTGTCATAATTTATACTCTACTCAAATTCCACTTGTGCACGGACTCGTCTGAAAAAACAGCTATCCGTCGATTTTTTCGAGTTCGGCCGTATTGTGTCGTGTTTATTTCACGGTAGATTGACTGAGTTCTTCGACTCTTGTCGAACGGTAATCCGGAGTTTTCTTCGCGTCCGATGGTTCGTCCTGATGAGGCGATTGTCCACCGACGAATCTCACTTCCGACGAAATTAATGGCGCCTTTGACAGCTCCCAAGTACCCAACAATGAAGCAATTTGTGTTGTGCAATTGCAGTCTGCAATTACCGGAGCGCGCTCTTCATCTAGTCTTATCGCGCGGGGTCACTGCCGGTGCGGCATGCCGCGCCGCGTCTAATGGAAAATTCGGTCGAAGGTTAGATCTGTGTCGATTGATAATCGACGGAAGTCTGCCCGTTCGGGTATTTACGATTTTCCCAAATGCTAATTAAATTCGGCCCTGAAACGCCTCTGAAATCCGTATTTGAGCAAGTGACACCGTTCACCCAATAGGAATAAGGTCGTGTCAGTCGATATAAATAAACCGAAATGAGATGATTCTTTGATCGTGTCAGCTTGTTTGGGATTTCGTCATGTGAGACGACGATTAAAGTGTAGTGTAGTAAGTGGGGTGTCGGAAAAAAATCGTAAACACGGCGATAAGCGCAACAAGTTATATGCACTTTAGCCTTGCCGATTTTTTTTCGGTGTTGATGTGTGGAAATGTCAGACGGATTCGTGATTAAATTAACATTAACGTATCACGAAACCGAGTTATTGGCATTAATCACGGCAGTAATTGGATTTTTCGGTTTGGATCGGAGGGTTGGCACGGAGGAATCGAAGAAAGATCGATCGATGATGGTCGATTGTGGGAACCGTGGTCGGATCGATTGAGATTTTGGGGGGACCCTGACATAGAAACACCGTAAATATGCACATTAATAATGGCACTGCGTTTTATAAAGTCAATTACTCAATACAAATGATGTAAGATTACAAGGTAAAACGCTAGTTATCGGGCGAAAAATGAATAAACGGCTAATTAAATTCAGAACGGCGTACAGGATTTACGACAGTTGGTCATAACTCAGCTGGATATGATCTAATGGTACAGATGGAGTAATGGTGGGACGCATTGTTAATTTAATTGCCGTTGCAGGAACGGCGTTCAATTACTGCGACAAGTGGCAAATAACCGCGCCGCCAACCGATCGTTAGTTAATCGGTCAAGATGGCATCCCGTTGGGCAAGGCCGAATTCGAAATGCACGTCCATATTTCGAGTCGGCATTCAACTTTAAAGGTCTCATCTCGCGAATGTCCATTTTAAAATGTTGCGTTTCATCAATCCGAGCAACCTTGCGAGGAGTTACCAAACACATTTGTAAATAGTCGGTTGCTCAGCAACATTACGATAAAATGTGCAATGTTTCTTGTTGCAACCGGCGTACAAATATGAGATATGAAATAAATGGGCCGGCTTGCGGCACTCAGATAACGCAGGCAAATATTTGCCGGACTTGCTGGCTGTCCTCTCTGATCGAATTTTCTTTTGCAGATCGTCTCGCGGGACTGTCACTCGCTCGTCTCTGCCCATTACCGGCTGGACTCGCAGCCGAGGGTCTCCTCTTTGCACGAGGTGGTCGTCGGCAACCGCTACTTGTATTTGGTGTACCCCAAGGCCCACGGCGACCTACATTCGTACGTGAGGTCAAGGAAAAGACTGAGGGAATCCGAGGCGAAGAGGCTCTTCAAGCAAATTGCCGAAACAGTACAAGTTTGTCATAGGAACGGAATAGTATTAAGGGACTTGAAGCTGAGGAAGTTCGTCTTCGCGGACGCGCAGAGGTGAGTCCTGGTTCTTTGTTGTGTTGACGGGCGTGGGCGGATGGAGTCGAAATTTTTCTTGTCGCCGGGCCCCACATCAAAATCAGAGCGCGCGCCGTTCAAGGATACGCAGTTGAAAGAATGACGAATAGTTTCAATAAGCAAATTTGATAATGACAGACTCGTTTCTGCTGGCGGTTTTGCGACGAGTCCAAATTCAAAGAGCAACAACATTTCACGAAACGTGAGAGCAAAAAGACTTGCAAAATTTTTGAAAATGTCAAAATTGTTGCATCGGTGCCAAAATGTAAAGTTGTTTCAAAAATCTGGCCGGAACCTGTTTTTAGACAATTTTTATTTAATTAACCACATGTGAAAAATAATGAAACCACAGCAGCAATGTTTCAGCACTTGATTTGCAATTCTGTCCTCTTTGCAAGTATTAAACGCAGATTTCTTTTTTGACACTAATTTGAGGTTAAATAACCAACTTGGTCTCGTACTCTCTGCGGAGATTCAGATTCAACACAGTATCATGGGTCAAAATTGGATTGATTCATTCTTGGCTTTAATAATCTTCTGGATAGTTTTTGATTGATTCTAAAATGTTTTAAATGTTTGAACCTCTCGGAACATAACCTTACCAACCATGTCTAACTGTTGATGCGTAGAATTTATAATGAAATTTGCTTTGAAAGAGGAAGAAGACAACAGCTGTTTCGCACAAAACGACAAAAGAACAAAAACTTCAACATTTTGGTAACGGTACCATCGTATCTTGCGAGTACCAGATGACAGATCAGAAGTGAACCTTTCTGTCTTTCAGTATTTTAGTTCAAAGTTGTACATATTGTATTTATTCATTTTTGACCTTACTTTAATAATTCTCTGGATAAATCAAATTAATTAAATTAAACTTTTCAAGCTCCTGAACCTAACCGCATCAACAAGTCTGGTCATTTTTAACTGAAATTTGCTTTAAAATTGAAAGAATCATAAATGTTGCTTTTTACTTGGGGCCGGTCCTTTTTTGACCGGAACAGGCGACCCCATCCGCCTTGGTCCAGCTGCCGAGCAGCCGAAATTCTGATCTAATCTCGAGCCAACATCCTCCGGGGAAGATTGACGAAACGCGCTATTATTGGGAAAGCTTCTTGTCTTGCTGCTCTGTTGCGTTCTTGCAAGAATTCGGTCGAAGAAGAATTCCCACGACGCCGTCAACATGCACTACGTGCAATGCAACGAAATAATGATAAAAGAGAATTGTGCACTATGTAGCAATTTGTAATGAATCGTCTGAGCGGCGCGCTTTACACGTGTCTCTATCGTAAGAAGTCCGATTGGGCAACAGCTGAACCTCAGTGTCCCGTTTACGATTACCTCATCACAATGTAGGCTTGAATGTCTGTAATCTATTAATACCTTATTACATTCTCGTTCGGGTGCGGCTGGATATAACGTTACCGTCGTTCCGTTGCGAAAGGATCAAACCGGAAATTGCATCGATCGCCCGGAAGTGCCGAAAAGCGCAGCTGCGGTGCATCCGCACGGAGGAGAGCGACCGCGCTCCGCCCCCGACGACGCTCGTCTTCGCTCCGCTCCTCGCGCGATCTGTTGCGTGTTCCGCAGGAAGCCGTCCTCCGCTTGCGAAACGTGAACTCGACCTCTTTGAGACAATGCCCGGCTCTCCCATGGCAATGGTAGCGCAATGGGTTAAACACCGTGATTCTGCAGCAGCAGCAGCAGCCGAACAAAGGAATCGAACGGAACCACCGTCGTCGCTGTAGCGAAATTTCGGTCGGGTCAGACCGCTGACACGGATGCAGATCGAGGACCTCTTACTTTTGCCAACCGGAAACGGTCACGTTGACGTCAAAGGGTGCGTTCACGCTCTATAAATACGGAGGCGATTTCGAGTGATACGTCGCGTTGCTCGCGCGTGCCTTCCCGTATATGAATGAATACAAACGGAAATAACTCAATATGGCGGACGAAATTTGTGGGGCGTGAAGAACAGAAAAAGAAAACGAGACACTTGATATTCAGTGTCACATGACTCACAAGGCCGCAAATCCGATCCGCTCTGTCTTGTTTTCTTCAGTTTGTTTGGCATTGAGAGCGATTTTTCTCGCGGTTCTTATCACCCCATCGGCGCTCGCTGCCAGGGCCGGCTCCAGGACCGATGAACAACAGTCTCACTCGCGACCGCAACATTCAATCTTCTATCTACAATGTATCGTGCATTCAGTTAAATGTATCCTCAAAGTTGGCGTTGAAGAGTCGATTGTGAACGCACTATACGGATCACGAATCACCTGTTTAAATCTTACGTTTTTACACGAGTGGTGCGTTCACAATCGACTCCTCAACTCCAACTTTTGAGGATAAATGAACGTACGATATTTCACTTCAAATAAGAAATAAAACCACATCTTAAAAAAAGATCTTCTCTAATAGAATATGTACTTCCTGTAGTAACGAACAACATTTTACTTTTGAAAGCAAAATTACAGTAGTGGCCATATTGATAGCAACTAGCCCGATAACTAAAACACTGTTTCCTCCAACTTTCGTTTAAAGCATCAAAGAGATCATTTATATTGCTATAATTTTTAGCTCAAATTTGATTGTCAACATAATACCAAAGATTTTCAATTGGGTTTAGATCGGGAGGACGGGAAAAAGTGCTTTTTTAACAATTATATGACCGCCATAATTTCGGTAACCAGATGTAACAATTGCTATCATTGTGAGCAGTACTGTAGGTACATATAGATCTGGAAATTCATTTTTCTTGGTATCATTTTGGTAAATGGCAAAACTTGTCTCTTCTCTTCGGAATATCCATGGGACTTGCCCACAAAGGTACACCGGCGACTGAATGTAGTGGGGGAGAGTGTCAAATAAATTTTCTAGAAGCAACCCTTCTTCATACGAAGAGCGTAAAATAATCGGATCATTTCCTTTATTTATTATTTCTTTTGAGACACTCTCAAGTGAAGGACTTAGGTAAGGTGTTTGCTTTTTTTTTGTTTTGTTTTTACCAAATACTCGAGATAACAGTTTTTATCTGTTACGGTTTGCAATGAAGGAGTCCACTGTTCGCTGTGTGAACATTTTCCCCGAGTCGGTCCTGCCCCCCGGACAGACATGCCCCCCCGATTGTTTACAATCGGGTCGCCGGTTCTTCTGGGCGACCTTTACACTTGACCCCCGACCCGGTGTTGCGAAACTTGGCACCGGTCCAAGAGTAATCGATCGTATCCGAAGACTTATCAATTTAGCGTCCGTCACGGCACGATCCGGTGCCTTTCGTGGCCATTTTTTCAATCTCGTCGAGGTTAATGCCTCGCATCCTGTCGCACGTACGCAACGCATGTTAATGAATCGGAGGAGTTTTGAAACCTCTGGTCGTGACTGTTGCCCAGATAAATATAACAGAATTGCTCAATTCCTGTACGGAGAGGATGCGTGTTGGCTCACATTTGGCCCAAGTGCAAACATATTTTCGCGATTCATCATTTCACGCTCGCTTTATTACAAAACGCGTAATCGTTATCAGCGAGTAAAGGCGGGTTTACTACGACGCGCGCGCTACCGCCGCGGAGAAGTCGCCCGGTGAAGGTCTCTTATCTGTTATCGCACGAAAATCGAAAACATCATCCGACATTGATTTTTTTTTTGCAATTTTTTGTCAAATCGTTGACCTTCAATCGCGCAAACAAGAGCGATGTTTGTTGGGGAAAATTGCGAAAATCGCGAGAGACGATTGGAGAGGGTGCGCAATCCAGGTTAACCGCGATTAATTCCTTATATCTAAAAAAAAAGTCAGTCGACCCAGTTCTACAAATCCAGTTAATGACGGCGGAGAAAAACTAGGTTTACCGAATTTTTGCGTCCCACGAGGACTTTTCACGCCAGAGTACCTAAATCAAATCGGACGAGATAATTGCGCGCTCGTGGAAGTGATGCAAATCTGTCATCCACATTGTTATCCGGTTTTTGTCGCACACAGATAAGTTTCCGATTTCGAAACGGTCGTTTCCGGGCGAGTCCGGGCTCCGGCGCCTCTCGCCGCCTAATTTTAGAAGCAGGATGCGGCCCAAGCGATCTGCCAAATTCTCCGTTTGGGTAGATGTCCGTGCAAATTTTTTTGCGTCAGGACTCTCGTAAATTTTTTTGGCAGGCGTGTCTACACCGGTCTATTTTCGATTGTCGGTCCGTTAAACGAAGAAATAAACAGGGCAGTTTCGTCAGACGCCGCTAATTTCTGCTAATATACACTGTTTGATTTGCAGTAACGATACGGTAAATATGTATCGTGTGTCGTAATACGCAAATTATTGCGAAAGCCTTGGCTCGGGAAGGTCGTCTGCGAAAATTAAAATTTTAAAATAGACATGGCGCTATTCAGCATTATTTTAGTTCTGGTCCTGCCTTGGCCGGGGTGTGCTACGGCTACTTTCGTACCAGGAGGAGAACAAAGAAGGCGACCGGGCGAGACCTTGCGGCTAATGCACCTAAACGAGCCTTCATATCCGCATTTTTGCAAATTTAATTAGCCCAGTTTGGTGACAAACGGACCAACCTTTTCTACAACAAAAAAAAAAAACTTTACAATGCACCACAAGGAAAAAATTCTCTTCTTTCTTATTTATAGATTACATACATACATATTTCAAAATTTCATGGAAGATATTTTCACTTATTTTTTTAAAGCACTATTTTTCAGCAACAAAAATACGCTAACTGCTTTTTTTTGACAGAATAGTTTTTTTGAACACCTTTGAAACCTGTAAATATAGAATTTAGAAGACAAAAGAATTTGTGAGCTTCTCCGGTCTCGTGCAGTACTCCAACCAAATGTTTTTTTTTTCAACAAAGAACTGAATTCTTGAACACGTTTCAAACACGTAAACCCAGATTTCGGAAGACAAAGGAACCTCCGAGCTCTCGTGCGACAGTCGGACCAAATCGGTGCCAAAGCGGCCCTCATATCCGCATTTTTGCGCTTTAATTATCCATTTGGTATCTGGCTCGTATGGTCCGATGTAATGAAACTGTGGAGCTTTGCGTCAGAGTCAGTGTCGAAAGAGTGTTGCATCAAAATGTTGCTGCAGTCATTATTCAATTGATGGTTTCGTCAGCGGAGCCCAGGGCTCTGCCGTTTTATTAAAAACCATCATTCGTCTGGATGTCGCAACGGGAGGACACGCGTCGAAATTCCGCACCATCGCTCGTAAATCTTCCGGGGTGATGTCTGCTTGGTCCACACGCCAGGTGTTCGATACTCCTACAAAAGTCCCCGTTGCACAAAAGAGGCGATCTTTGGGCATTCGTGGATGGGTGCCTCCGGTGCAGATGTTATTGTGGACCACCAGCTCGGCCTTCGACCGCACCGCCAGCGAGCTCCGCGAATAGCCAACAGGTCCGCTGCAGACCGACACCTTTCTTCATTGTTGGCACATCTGCCGTAAATTTCACTCGGAGTCTCGCAAAAAATAAAAAACACCATCTTGTAGGCCGGCCGGGGATGATTGGTCGCCGACTTCCTCGCAGCTTGATTGCAACCCCTTGGGCACCTTTTTGTTTTGATTTTTTTCCCCGTTTCCGTGATGATCGACTCCACTAATAGTCCACACATGTTTCCTGTTGGCGGCGAGCATCTGCCCGGGAGGCTACCTGGCCCCGAAAAGTGCTTTTCTCGTTCTTTACAAATCGACGTGTTCTCTGATCTCTTTTTATTTTGGATTTTTTTGTGTGTTCATTGTTGTCGTCAATGACGGACCTCAAACATCTGCCACGCGTCTGCACGCTTCAAAATGAACCGGAACCCGGTAATTCGATGCTTTCATGCGAGGCCACCACCAAGTGGTTTGCAATTTTAGATTGCACAGAGGCCCAACGCACCACAATCAGGTTTTGTTTTTACGGCAGCCGTCGCTACAATTGCAATTTCACACAATTTGCTTCTCTCCTTTGTTCGTCCGTTTGTCGTTCGAGAGCTAGGAGGAATCTCGCGATTTCATTATTCCGTCGCCGGAATCCTTGACGGCTTCCCGTTCGTCACATCATGGGAACGTGTGCAGCGATCAGGGAAAAAAGTGTTGCCAAAAATTAAGTTTTCGAAATCGTTCGTTATGTCGAAAGGTTGAGAAACACAGACTCAAAGAAATATCCGTTAAAGATGAAAAAATGTCCGAATTACATAGAATTTGCAATATAATAAATGTCATTTTCGTTTGTAATTTAAACAAGAATGGAAAACAAATGGATTTTTTAAATTATTTTACCCAAGTTTTTTTATTACAAAATTTAATCACATACATAATTATGTACGTAATTTGGTGTAAAATTAAGTAAAATAAAGTCGACTGGAAGAGCATTGTACCATTTTGGATCTAACAAAAGTTGCAAATAGTACTACAAAACTTTGTTTTATAATTTGCTATCACTTTGTTAATTATAGAAGAATATTCCGAATGGCAAAAGACCTTCTAAAATCAATTACATTACAAAACCTCCTATACGTAAAGTCCATTAAAAAATAAAAAAACCACCACCCGTTGCTTTAGGTTGGTAAAATTTAAAAAAACCCTAGGTAGATATTTTTTCATACTATGTTGGTAACTATAAATTATGACATTTATTTGATTCAAAATAAAATTCAATTGCTTTGAATTCCGTTCATATTGTTTTATTAGCATCACGTTTCATTTATTTATTGATTCTTATTATTTTTACATGCCCAGAAAACACTTAACCTCAAAATTACAATTCTCACCAAATTTTACACTAACCAGCGTTGCGAATAGTAATTAAAATTATCGAGGAAAATGCGACGTTGGTGGTTTTTTGATTTATCTAAAATTTCTGCAAACTAGCCGAGACAAGTAGGCCACGAAACAAATGCTTGATGTCTAGTATTTTGACAGCTGCTGCTTTCATTGTCTATTAGTTTTGAAAGTACAAAGTGAAAATTAATTTAACGAAAAAACATTTTAGAATTATGATTTATTATGATGTCGAAAGTTTTCTCACACTTGAGCGGCGAATCGCTCTTCTTTTGGCGAGGAAGCACCATTTTGGAGGACTATTTTTGCAGCTGTACAACGAATTTAAATTTGAAGTAATTTCGCTCAGTGATCATTTGCACCAGAGAAAAATACTTCCGCAGTGACTAAAGAAATATAGCTTCAATTTGAAGCACCATCAAAGATTTCAGTCGAATTAATTATAAAATTGAGAGAATCATCCTGGACATTGGTGTGACCACCATTAACATAATAATGCACCATTTACTTAGGTGTCAGGGAAAATTCGTGGTGGTTCTTGGCCATTTGACAGGTTCCCAAAAATTGCAACGTGTTGAATCGTACAAAGAAACTTCAAATAATACAGTGACATAATAAAATGTGTCGAAGTTAGCGTTGAAAAGTCGATTGTGAATGAACTACTCGTCTTAAAAACACTGTTTTTCAAACTTTAGATTAAAAACACAAACAACGCAAGAAGTGAGGTTAGATTTAAACAGCTGATGAACCACTCGTCTTTAAAGAGACCGATTTTTAAAACTGCATATTAAAAACAAGCAAAAAGTGAGGTTAGATTTAAACAGCTGATCAGAGTTGTAATCCGAATCTATGTAGAAGGTGATCAGCGTATTGGGTGTTTTCGACAGATCAATTCTGTTAAAGTCTGGAAGTGTTAGGATGGTTGCCTCTTTATTCTAAAAATTTGGGCCCCTTATAACAAACAGTTTGCCACTTCCTAGAAGCGAGACTGTTTTGCATCATGATAACACCTCAACTCATATTGCTCAAATCACAAGAGAGAATGGGAATTTAAAGCTTGGGAAGGTGCTTTTCACTGTTCTGATCAGATTGAAATATAATTCGATTTGCCAAGTCCCCATGAAGTGTGTTCGAAAGTTTCAAAGACGTTGTTTCGGAAGTGACTCAAAAAGAGTGGAATTATGTCTTGATAATAATTGGTTCTGTAGGATACGTAAAGTTACCGAATTAAATGCAGATACATACATATTTTGAAAAACAAAAAGAAACTTTTTTTTGTTTTCAATCTGTTAATTAGAGCAGAGATTTTCGGTTGAACCTACGCTTAGCCCTTTGTAAGATTTTGGATCCTGTGACAAAATCAATCCCTTTACGTCTTTGTTTGTTCTAACTGAACTGTTAATAACAAACAAGCCAGAGGACGTTGATTGGAAACAAGACAATGAGGTGTCCTTTGATCAACGGGAGAAGACAAAAGAGGGGGAAATACATCCGGTTTTGATTTGTGGTGTTAGCTGTTAGAAACGCACTGGCGAACCAATTCGGTTTGATTTGAGAAACTTATGCAAAACAGTACACGTCTACCTTGAAAAAAATTGAGTTTTTGACATTTTCTAGATATTCGTACTGTTTCACAAGTACATGTCAATTTCGAAAACAACCTGATGGTGTCGGTGACGATATTGGAAAATGGTTGTGCCATTCCAGTTACGTCGAATCGATCCAGAAGTGCCCGAAAGGCCACCCAGGAGCTCCACCGCGGGGTAACCATTACTGCGCCTGAACTTGTGGCAACTTGCCCATTCGACTTGATAACCGGCGCTCTTTCATTGCAAAACTGCTATTCTAAAAGCAATACAAATAAGTTGGCTGAAATAACGACAATGATGTGATATTTAAATTGAAATTACGGTCGTTTCAAAAGCGTTGCTGTAAGGTCTTTGCGAAATAGGTTTTGCAGTCGGCTCTTACATAAAATCGTCGGTCGTAGTATTATCGTTGCTGCTAGCTAGGAATTCGATTGTTGTGGAAAAATGTGTTGGGCCGACGTGTAAAATCTCCGATATGATCTCAAGGTTGGTCTTGTGCAGTGGTAAGGTTGCCTCATTATAATTGTAAAGTTCAGTTCTGCGCCGACAAATTTGCATGAAAATCCATCACGCAGCAGAAAAAAAAAAAGGAACACGTTCGACCAAGTGCTCGTCCTCGACCGCCGGTCAACACTATTTGTTTGCATCTATGTAAGCCGGAGTGTGTAATTTGGGACACGGGGGCTTGCTGCAACACGCAAAATTTACCAATCCGATATCCGATCGTGTCGGAACTGCGGTCTAGCCGTCTCTCTCAGTCCCGTACGTTTTTGCGGCCGTTTCCGGCGAGGAGCGTTGGACGTGCGGCAACTTTCAATGCGAAACCTTGCCTGGTCCTTAACCCAGTTGCGTGTGAACTAACTTGCATTTTGTATTCTTGGCCTTCTTTCGCGTAAAATGCTTACACCGTAAGGTTATCTGCGGTTCTTTATTTTTTGCGCGTGTCAATCCGCCGGATCTGTGTCAAAGCTGCCGGAGCGGCCGCCGGACCACGACGAACCGGCGCCGGAAGATCAAGGTCCGCCCCGGAAAAATCCGGTCCATTTTTCTGCGGCGCACGAGAAGTTGCGTCAGCGATTGTATTGCCAATTTCGGACAATAAAATTGCGAACTCTCGCCCACTCGCCAACATGGATATTATTAAGCCGGCGTTCGAATTATCACTGATAACAAACAATGTTATCAAACACACGTCCGCCCACGCTTCCCACTACTGCCATGAATAATTCCACCCAATATTTGCGACTTTTTTCGCCCGTAATGGTGCATTGCACTCAATCGCTCGCGTTGCACCTGTAAATTTTGCAAAAATGCGCCGCCGTTGCACACACGTAACCTGCCGTTGCCCAACCTCGCGTTTATTAGGTTTAGTAATATCGCATTAAGTTCCTCAGTTTCAAATTGGGTGTTGCTTATCTTAAGTAACTCCATACAACTTCGCAATTTGAACCGTAATTGTGCTATTGCAACAAATTAATATGGAGAAATTACGATTCTAATGCCGGCGTTGCACCCGATGGTTCACGCACGACGAGATTATAGAGAGAACTGCCAGGGACGGACACACATCCTTTTTGCAGTCCCCAAAAATTTTTCGCCAGAGCAGAACTGATGAAGAAGTTTTTCAAAATTGACAAATTTATAACGGTTTTGAAAAAATCCTCATTAAAACAGTCGGAAGTTGAAAATGCTCCCTTTGTCTCAATTAGGCTCTTAAATATAAGCATGTCCACTGATTAAGAAACTTATTGGTTTCTATTTTTAAGATAAGCAGAACGTCTGAAATGATGGCAACCATTTATATTTTTTTTTGTTCTACACTGTCAGAATTTGAGAATTTTCTCCTGTGTGAACGGATTTTGATAAATTTGACAACTTGTCAAAACGAAACGTCAAGCTAATTTTAAAGATTTTAAGCGATTTGGAGCCTTTAAGGGGCTCGTCGAACAAAAAAACGTTGTATTCAACTCGTTCTTGTGTAATTTGGGCTTTTTTTGGCACTCGTGGACCTTTAAAACTCTCGTTTCACTCGAGTTTTAAACTGGTCCACTCATGCCAAAAAAAGCCAAAATTACACACGAACTCGTTAAATAAATAACTATTTGTTGCTTATAATGTGTTGTAAGTGTCATACAAAACTGTCAGATTTTAAATATGTATCATTAAATGCGAGTACATAAGTGCTTTTTCCTTTTTTCAATGTTTAAATATTTACAGAATTTTTTTTTGATATGTATGTATTACCTAAATCCACAGAAAAGTTCGCAAGATTTTTTCATTTGTCTTCAAATCATAATTTTATCGTTAATTGTGTTGTTTTAAAAAGTGAAAGTGAAAAAGTGCTAAAATACTTGGTTTGTACAATATTTTTTGAAACGAACATTTACATTAGCATTTTAAAATTATTTCCAATAGTTTCCAATTTAGTGAATAGATGGCGCTTGCCCAAGTGTCAATCGAATTAATAGCGATTTATTTTCATTCTTTCGAAATTTTCAACATCCAAATTGGAGAAATGACGTTTTGTAAATCAGATTTTATTATTATCAAGTCAAATTATTTTCAGAATGCTCAAAAAGGTCAATGCTTTTTGGATGATTTTGAAACACTAGTGCGCGAAATCTACGTTCGCAGTTAACTGTTGCGTTTACGAAATGTCATTTTGAAGTTAGTCAGTTCGAAAATGGTTTTTCCGGTCTGCGAGAGGATATCTTTTTGGAGATTTTTTTTTTGCAAATAAACAAAATTGCAAAAAATAATTTTAACTGTTTTGCTCACCTCAAAAGAAGCACTACCTTCATCAGTACAAGTGCACCTATGTATAGCTGGTACTAAAGAGAGAAAAAAAATTTAGATAATAAAATTTTTCGTACTGTTTTCATTTTTGAGGATTTTTTTCAAACCGTTATAAAATCATTAATTTTGGAAATTTCCGCACAATATTGTAGAAATGGATTTCCTAAACTTCTGAGAAAAAATAATGAACAGATTTTTTTCAAATTTCTCGACTAGAAGACCCCCTAAGTTTTCCAAAAATCCTGTCTAGACAATTCGACTGTAAGCTGTGTCGTCGTCACGGTTAAAAAGTTTGTAATCCTTCCCATCGGAGCTTAATGCAGCAACTGGTGAGCTTAATGTTGAAAAAAGAATAATCCGGCGCCTCGGTTTTCCGGTCCGGAACATGTGCCCTCGCCCTTCTGTCTGTTCCGCCCCATTAGCGAGTCTGCATCCCGGATAACACCCTTTTAATGAATCACGACCGCAGGGAGATGGGGCGCCAGCCGACGACCGGAGTCGTCTGGTGCGCGGGCCGGATCCATTTCGGTGACCGGACTAGTCCGGGCGCCCCATCTTCTCCACTCTCGTTCAACCTTGCACTCCCACACCTCGCCCTCGGTAGCTATGCAGTTGCTGCAAGTGCAGCCGTCACATTTCCGCATTTCTCTCACTTACTTAGTGATCACTCTTACCGGAGTCTGTGGTACACCGGTAGTGCGCGCGCATCCCGGTTCAATGCTCCGTGCATTTATAGAATTAGAAATTACGACATGGGGGCGGCTGCCGCCTTTCCTAATCGCTCCAATAAGCCGGAACTGGGGGCTCGTCGCGCTCGCCCGAACGGTGGCACTTTCTGGGCGGCTGTTGAGGGTGACAAGAAGGGTGTCGCAATGGGCACTCCTCTGACGGAGCCAACTCTACGGATTTGGCCCGCAGCTTGTACTTTGCAAGTCTGTTGCCCAACCCTTCCACTGTCGTAACTATTGCACACACTGCAATCGACTGTTCAAAATAAAACATTCTTATGTGTAGCAACAAGTTAAAATATGATGCTAATTTCGCGCCAGGACCGTACTCCACCAGTAGATTTAGTAATTTCCATCGGCGCAGTAATTGCCGATGACGCAACCCATCAGATCATTGTGGCAACCTTGTTATTTTATTATAACGGGAAATTCCTACATAAATAGATAGATAATTCCAGTGGTTCTTTTTCGCTTCCGCCTTTATAAATATGTGCGTTCTGCCGTAGCGGGACCACTTCTTCGCAAAAGCGTGTAAATATTTGTTCGTAACGCGGATCTGGCCGTCTTCTCTAACAGTAAACGCAGCGCCGGTCGTCGTGGTTAAATTATTGAATGGACTACATTTGCCAAGCAAAGAAAGTTCGCCGGCGATGGCGCAACGCAAAAAGAAATGTGTGAAATGTTGTAGACTGAAAGTTGGGTTCGTTGACACAACGACTAGTGCAATAGTGTTATATTTGTAACACATTCTGACTCCTTCCCGGTATCTCCACGTACGACTTTTAGCTCGATTGCATTGCGTTCGTCGGTGATTAATTCGAATGAACTTTGGTAACCCCGTGCGAAAATTCGTGAGCCAACAGCTAACGCAATCCCACCAAATACCTACACAATGGACCAGGGATCCGATTTTCCAACATCGACGATCACTCACTCGACCATTTGCATGTGTGCAACAAACCACCTCTTCTATCGGCACCTTCGATCACTGCCAATTTCTCAACACAGACTTTTTCAACCATCTCTGGCCTTCCAGCATCCATCTATTCATTCCGAAAGATTGCCAAAGAGCTCGTGTCTTGTCAGGATGTTAGGAAATTGCAGCGTTTTTCGCCATTCCATGCACGAAATCAAATTCTTGGTATTCGCATGATATCGTAACAGGTTTTTTCTCCACGCCGAAATATTTCTTTCTTCACGACTAGAAATTTCGCTCGGCCGTGGTTCGCACTACTGACGATTTTAATTTCATACTTGAATCATGTTGAATTGGATTTTTTCCACGTCCTGGTGCGCATTATTCTCTGGGCACACCAGAACCTTTACGGTTTTCTCCTCGATGTGCCAAGCACAGCGGGAGATTTAATAATCTCTCTGTGGCATCTCCCCGAGCTAATCTCGACGTGTGGGAGGTTTCTCAACTCCGCCGGAGGAGATGTCAAGCGTCTCCCGAGGACCTGGGGTGCAAGGGGGTGAAGGTGGTAGCGTTTCTTCGGTGCTCGGTCCAAGTGGTTCGACGCTCGGAAGCAGGTCGCAACAGGTGAACCCTTGTCATGACTCGTCCTGCAGGTCGGGACCGGTCCTAATCTGCAACTCGTTCGGGGGGCTTAGTTCCTGCTCGGCGCATTCCTCGTGGCCCGGCCGAGAGATGCGAAAAAAAACTAGTCCTGCAACAAAATCTCGGTCCATAAAAAGCGGCCCGTGGTCCCGTTGGCCGTCGTTTCGGTCGAGCAAATGGCGTTTTATTGACCCCGGCTCGGCCGAATAAGTAATCAAAACACATCCATCTGAAAAAATTGCATGGAAGCTATATCTGGTTTGGTCGTGCCCATCCGCACCCGGCATGGGCGGGGCGGACCGAATTCGTCGTGGAAGTCGACGGACGGTCCCGTCGTAATCGCGTCCAATCATCACTTTCGTCTGCATTGTTACGTTGAACCCGGTGTTTTGCAACGACGCACGTTCGCGACCAGATACCGATTAAATTGGGCTCGGATCGGACCGGCGCGAAGGGTAACAACACCATAAATAATGACTATTGCAAGAGGTTGCTGTTGCAACGCGTTGTTGCGGAGAAATGACACTTTCATTCGCTCGGAGGCTTCGGACACCTTCTTCGCTTTCTCCGGCAGTGTGCGGGTTCGTTGAACGGACATGGGGGCCGAAGGCCCCGGAAAAAGTCTTGTGCAATTTTTGACATATTCACGACCGCGACCGCCGCTCCACACTCCACAGCGGGACGTGCAGGTCGATCTTTTTCAACACTGATCCATCCACTCGGATGAAACGTAATGATATCTTGCCATTGTGCAACACCGGACAGGTGTTAATACAAATCGACATAATGATAGGAATAGTGGTGATGATAATTGTCGGATTTGGTCCGGTTGCGATTCTTTCTGCGGCCCGCAGCGGCTCCATCGGTATTTTGCCAGAAAGAGAGCAGCATTGTTGCAAGAGCTTGCCCAACGTTTTGTTAAAACATTCGATGACGTTACGTTTTAATGCTTTCGACACCGGGTTGCGGAACCCTTTTGTACACAACTCTATGTACATATGTAATAGTCGATTGTTTAATTTGTCAGATAATTTGCAAGCGATTTGGGCGAACCCGGCCCACGCCCTTGCGACAAATCGCGGCGATCTGTTGCAACGCGATTTATCTCCGTCTGTTAGGTCACGCTAAATGGTCCATTTCCTTGCAGGACGGAGCTGAAATTAGAATCGCTGGAAGATGCCGTCGTGTTGGAAGAACCGGAAACGGACTGGCTGCACGATAAAAGAGGATGTCCTGCTTACGTGAGTCCGGAAATTCTCAAAGCTGGCGCCCACTACTCAGGGAAGGCCGCCGATATGTGGTCGCTGGGAGTCATCCTCTACACGATGCTAGTCGGCAGGTAAATATCACACACGACAGTAGTTTTATTGTGCAAGACAACTCTCTTGTGGGGCACCTGTCTAATTAATGCGCCCGATAAACCCTTAAAAATCCGCACCTGCCTCACAAGAACTCGCACCAGGTAGGACGCGTAAACATCGCATGGGTCTGCACGGTGGTGGTGCTTGTTGCTTCTTTGTGCGTGCGCGAGGAGAGTCGGCCGTCAGCTGGACGGAATCCACCTGCTCTCGTGCACCCTTTCGAAATCGTCAGATTATTTGTAAAATGTCAGCCTTCACCTGCCCCCTATCACGGCCTGGCATGAGGGTAAAAAACAAAAATTTCGAGATGATCGTGTGGCAGGTGGCGGTCTGCCGAGCCCAACCCAAGACAGACCGTGCGATTATTATGAAATCTTCGACTGGCGCTCGTTAGGGACTGTGCAGAGCAAAAAGTTGCGACACCGACGGAATGGCTTTGGGCAGAATGGGCCAAGACCCATAAAAAGACGCGAAGGAATGAAAGATGGGTCCCATACCAATTTGATCGTCCTACGAGTAAAAAGAAATACATTTTTGAGTCTCTTATTAATCAATCACCAGAATCTTTCTATTGGAAATTATTGGCTTGAAACGTGTCTTTAAACTATCGAAAGAAAGGAGAAAGATGATTTCTTCACGATGAAAAAGTATTTTGCTAAAATGTCATAATCGTCGGGATGAGTATCCCACACATCCAGATGTAAGAAAGCGTGACGAATAAAATTTCTCTAAGAAAGCGCTCTAAACCGCAAGAAAGTAAATGGGTGAACATTGACAAATTTCTCTCTACTAAATTTTCTTTTCCTCCAGTCACCACACATTTTCCAAAATTTTTGCAAACTTTCCCCCCGTTAGTAAGTTCTGTAGTTTTATTAGATTCCCAAGGGATAACAGAAGCAACATCTTGCTGTATTTCAAATTGCACAGTTTTTCTTTAATAAAGACCTCCAAATCTTGCTTCTTCATGATGCGATAACTTTTCATGGTTATAGCTATGAGAAGAAATGCTTCCTGGTGTAGAGAAAAACATTCAGAATGGACTTAATATTATCTGCTGATAATATTCAGTGTTATCAATATTGTCCCAAATGCATTCCTCTATCGAATCTTCCAAGTTACCGCAATAATCTTCATTTTCGTTCGATCTCTAAAATTAGTGGTTTATCTCTTTTCTTCATTTGAAGAATAAAATCCATTAAATAGATCAGACAGTAATAAACTTCTTCAATATAAAGGCTGGTATAACTGTCATCTCCTTGACATAAAAGTATTATTCTCATTCTTCGTTAACCTTCTCTTTTCTGTTAATGTTCTAATTTCTTCAAAGACTTTCTCATCTCTCACTTGTACGGGTTCAATATCTTATGGTATTATCCGTAATAGTTTTTGCTCTGTTATTTGTTTGGTGCAAAATTCCATTCCAAAAAAGTAAAACAATTCTTGAGTCATTCCTCAAATAAAAACATCAATAAACAGCTGTGCCGATGTTGTTTTGACTTAGATCTGGTTCTGCATTTATTTCTTTCTTACCAAAGCTTCGCTTTCAAGTTTTTTTTCCTTTTTTGATTTTGAACCTGGAGTATCTAAGTCGTTTAGGTCGGGCCCATTTGTCGCTTCCTCCATAACTCGGCCACGTCCGATACTATTTGTTGGTCTTATCTTCGAAAACAAGACTGTTTGTCGAGGATGTTTAAATAACAAAATAACCCGATTACGTGTTTATTAATTAGCCGATTTATTTTGCCACTTCCTCGAGTCTAAATTTAGCAGCGATAACAGAAGTTTTACGATCGGCGGTTCGCCAAAAATCGACGCTAATTACGGAAAAACACGTTTCCGGCAATAAAGACGAATTTTGGGAAAAAACGTTACCCGAAGCCTTCTTATTTCTTTATTTCCCAAGCTATGATGCGTAACGGATTCACCATATGTCGATGCGAGCACAGGTGAACATAACAATGTCTTCTTAACCGCACTTGAACAGTTGTTCATTATTACGAGGGGGTTGATGTCTTATCGGCCGCCACATGACGCTCTCCCAAATATGTATTCAAGAAAGTCGACGATTTCTTCTTCCGTACGCTACCACGAAAGTCACGGTTCGACTATTTTAACTAGTCCGTGTTATAGCGCTGTGATTTTTTCTTTACTTAGTCACGGTCGAGGAGTTGCATTCAATTTGGTATAATCAGACCTTGAACTTGCGGTGCGCCGAGATTTACGTTTTTTTCGTGGGTTCCGCGACCGGATGTTTCGCCATTTTCGCACATTTCGTCGCCGGTTTGCATTTTAAAAGAGGACTAGACAGTCATTTTTGACTTGCAAACGAGAACGGAGAAGATTTAAGTCGGGATCTCGGTTTGTTGTCCTCTGCCGCCCAAGAACCCCGGAAATACCTATTATGGGAGCTTGACTCAGCGCTGCACAATCACTGTCCAAATATGACCGTCAAACACGGCATCTTTCCAAATTTCGTTGAGCAAGAGACGACGTTTCCCGGTGCGGGTAGTTGCGCACAGGTGTCCCATCACACGTGGGTTTCTTCGGGGTAGCGCAACTGTTGCCCAAGAAGTTGAGATATGTTAATGCGCTTTCCCACACTAGTCGTCTACAATAACGAAATTTTTGTTGCAGATACCCCTTCAGCGACTCGGAACACGCTTCGTTATTTGCAAAAATATCTCGAGGCCATTTTGTGATTCCCGAATGTCTTTCGTCGCGTGCGAGGTGTCTGATTCGCTCCTTGCTGAGAAGAGAGCCTTCGGAGCGGATCACGTCCGACGACATCTTGTACCACCCCTGGCTCGCGAAAGAAGACAGAGAGTGGACGTCGAGGGCGTGCGACCAACTGGTGCCCGAATGTAATCTATATGATTAAAAATCTGGGGAGGAAAACGTGCAAGTTTCGTGCTGTGTTAGGAATATAAGGAAGCCATTCGTTTTTTCTTTTGTTGTTAGGTGTAATTTATGATTGTTTTCTTTGATCATTTTTTCGTTTTAAACGGGTTTCGATCGGACTCTTTGGGTGACGTTCGTTTTCTTATTTATTTAATTTGTTTTCGCGGATGTTTCTTTCGTTTGTTGTTTCGCGTCACCCATCCAGTGCGGTCCCATCATCCAATGAAATACATTTCTGATATTACGAGTAGATTAAAATCTCATCTTTATGCGAGTGGTACATGGACTGAATTTAATCGAGGCATCACGATATCATAGTGATTAATTTGAAGACTGAGCGATTTATTGTTTTCAGCTAATTCGTAAAGTGACCAAACGTGCAATTTAGCTTAATTTTGCTCAAAACTTATCATTTGTGTCAAAATCAGGGGGAGTACAATTTAGCGAGCGTAACGTTTCTCAAGCGATATGACATTTCTCTAACAGATGCTGAACAAATTGTCATGTGATCCATTAGGTCAATATTGATGCAATGTCGAAACTTTATTAGGATAAGTAGGTGAAATAATTTCATATCGTGATGCTAATAGGAACGTAATAGTTTGCAATGTGATCTCGGTCAAATTGTCAATTGGTTTGGCCATCGACGTGTAGGTTATTTTCTGTGGAACTGAATTGTACATAATTTGTTTTTATTTCGTTTCCTAATTTATCATAAGGTCCCTAGGTTAATCTATGTAAATTTTGTACATAGCTTTGCATTTTATTTGTGAGATCGTTTCTTGGTTGTTCTATGCTGTTGTTCATAATAAAAAAAACATCATTATTTATGTAAAATGCATTTTATTTATCCCGAGACCAACGGCACCACCCGAAATAAAATTACCGGTCTAAAGTTAACACCGTGGTGCCCCACGGCGCGGAAATCTCGCCGCAACTAGTCCCGCAAATAGATCTCCGGAGTGTTGACAAAGCGTCGGTCCTAAAATTGTCCCCTGCGGGGAACAAATAATTACCGGAGTCGCTGGCGGTGCAGTAAGACGCGAATTTGTCACGTCCTTGAACTTATCGAAAGAAACGAGCTGCGTTGTGGGTCAATATCATCGAATTTATTATTAACCGTGACTATCGCACAAAACCAGATAAGAATTTTTTTTATTGAATGTGTGTTACGGTGAAGCTTTGTGCAGTCGTGCCCAGATGAAAAATAGAAACTACGAAGGCGATCTACTGAGTATTCGTGAGTGAGAAGTGGAACATTTTCGTTTATCCGAAAAATTCGTAACTAATGAACGTGAAACGGTAATTTATCAATATACCTAATTAATTCGCTGCAAAAGAAAATTTCCCAGTTGAGCTTAATGTGAGGGTACACCCAGCTCGATTACAAATTAATATGTATATTGTGGACACTAAAAGTTGTTTATTTAAATTTTCTTACGCGGTTGCAGGTGTTACCTACTTCCTATTTTGGTGAAATAAGTAAGTCGACACATAACTCGTATTAAATAAATTGCTAAAGAGTGAGTTGCGATCAAATGATCAAGACTTGCTAGAAAATTATTGAAAATAACATTAATTAAGTCGCTTCGTCGCTATAATTATGCAAAAGCGTAATTATAAATTTCTAAATGGGAGTGAAATAGTTACTGTGTGTATGTGCGGAAGACATTTTGTTGGGACTGTAATTAAGGCGACAAAACCTGCAATCGAGTCGTTGCTACCTAGCAATTCTTAATTCATTTATTATCTAAACTGTTATGTCCACAGATCTATGAGTTTATATCATATTGTAAGAAAAATCTTGTACTGTGTTCCAAAAATAAAATCCTGAATAGTTTAAATAAAAAGGGTGTTTATTCAGTTTCGTAAAAGGGGAGTAGTAGTGTGTAGAAAACAATGAAGCAGTGAAACAATGAGTCAACACTCACCCCTGAGTTTACTACAGCAGATCAGAGAAATTTTGGTTTTGCTGTACTGGCACTGAAAAGGCTCAGTAAAGTTGGTTTGTTCTTTTGAAGTAAGAAATATTTAAAGAATTGGAAAGGTAAGTACCATGTGTTTCAAAAATGTATGATCAAGAGCGGCTTAATAACTGCTAGTACTGCTAGTAGATAAACCCATTAACTTCATATGACGATATTACATCCAAAAGAACTAAAGGAAGAAATGCACAGGAAAATATGCATACTAAAAAAAAGAATTAAAAAGAAAATATGTACCTACTCGTCAATTCTAAATGACAGCAGTATTGTAAACAAAATTATTAAATGCTTTCCTTTATCAATTAATATAAGTCTCAAGATTCATTTTTATATTCTCGAGTAGATTACTTTCCTGAAAAGCTTGTCCTTTTGAATTACAAACAAGATAAATAATAGGTCCTCGACCTATTTAGCCCGGGTCCGACGCCAGTGACACGCTTCGCTTTGAAGGGTTTCACTGGAGTGTGACACTGTAAGAGGGTGTCAAGGGGTAAAGAAAATTGTGAGATAATGATTGATGAAGCTAGCTGTTTTTCATTTTCAAGCAAAAAATCTCAAAAGACAGATGTACACAAGTTTCATAAAGTTTCAAAAGAATTAAAGCGAAACTCGAATATTTTGTGTTAGAGATATTTTCATATTTGATGGCGGAAACAAAAGACTGAGAAATGTCACAAATTTATATTGTCAGTGTCAAATTTCTCAAAGACGTCCGTGATTTCGACAGAAATGCAGCAAATTGGCAATAAGAAAGTTATTCATCGTCGAACTAGAGAAATAATTTGTAATACGTTTGATTATATGAGAATAACTTTTCCTTTTGAATCACTGACAAAAACTGATTTCTGTTTTTTCAATCTATTTAACGAAAATTTAAATTTACCTAGATATTCCTTTTTACGGCGTTTATGAGAAATTTGACACTGACAATACATTTCTGTGACATTTCCCAGTCTTTTGTTTCCGCCACCAAATATGAAAATACCTCTAGTCCTAATTATTTTATTTTATAACTATGTATTAGTAAATACAGGGTTATTATAAATGATTGTAGTCGAAGCAGGCCATGCCCATGTTATTACATTTTTGCCGCTTTCATGTGAACTGTCAATTTTTGTCGCTGTCTGTCATTTTTTAGGTGAAAAGTGCGGTGCGGTTTTTTAATTAACGATTGAATACAAAAATTTTAAGTTGTTTTGCAACCAATCCTAAAAATATTGAGTTGTTTTGCACCCAATTTAATTCCTGTGTGTGAACACATCGTTAAATGTGTACACACCGTACTCACTTATTCACATCATTTTGATGTTTTCTATCTGGAGCGGCAACCATAAATTTTACATTCAGTTTTTACGCCTACTTCAACTACAAACATTTATAATAACCCTGTACATATTAGGTACCAAAATTGCCTCGTTCTCAAACTGTGCAAACTTTCCAAGATTTTGAAAATTTGTTTGAAAGAAATGTTCACGAAAACAACGAATGACTTCCTTTTTGTATTTGGCACCAAAATCCTACTAAATTACTCGATCTGATTCAGAGACCATGATTACAAAGTTTAAATTCGCAGACCATTGTTCGGACTTACGATTTGAATATAATGCGAGGTGCAAAGTTTTGTGATAATCACATTTTTACTTATTTTACAAATGAGCTCGAAAGCAATGAAAGTTATTAATATGATAGGTTTGTAAAAATGTACTATTGGGAGCATGGAATTTCGGGCAGCAATTTATATGTCATTTAAAAAAACTCAATGTAGTCTAAGCTTTATTGTTATAAATGTCATAAGTCATAATAATTAATTTTGACTGAACTTCAAAATAAACTGTTACCATTATTTTATATTTCAGTTATTGATTTCCAAAGTTTAATAAAAGACTATGTGACAATATGTAGTAGGTAGATATTAAAATGAAGTTATTAATACATCTAGCACCTAAAGCCTATTTCACATCTTATATCAGTCAAATTTCAAGTCCGCCCGAAATTCTGTGCTCCCGATAGTACAGTTATGGCCACGGAATTTCGTCAGTTGTTGTCACTCAACGTTGTTATTCACCCACATTGGAATTTTTGACATGGATGTCAATTTGTCAATCATTTTTATTGTGCATGACAGAATTTCTGTCACAAACATTTTGAATGTCAGTCATAATGACAATAAAGCTAAGGCTACACAATTTTTTTCGAATTGACAGTAAAATAACTATATTATTGGGTGATTATAAGAGAAATAGTAGAAATAATAGTAGTTATCCACGAGAATGTAAGCATTCGAGCAGGTAACAGCCATTACACGCGAGTAAAATTGGATATTTTTTCTACGACGTTCAAATTCCATAACTTTCATTATTAGAATTCATTATACGTCTTTTTTATGAAAAACGTATACAGACTCCCAAATGATGACATTTCAAAATAATTATGACGTGAATATTGTGGTGCATCAATTTATAGTCTATGCACTTTTGTGGTTGTCCACATCCGGTGGAATAATAAAGTGTCCATTCATTACTCACGACCATGAGTACTATTGGGGACACGGAAAACTGGACAGATGTGTGATTCAGTTGTCAAAATTTCTAAACCATACCATAGCTACTCATAACCAAGTTGACAGTTTTTTTGAAAATATCAATCATAATGACGGTAAAGGTGCATTTACATTGACACTTTTTGAAATGACAATAATAGACTGCCCAAGATTCCATGTCCCTCATTGTACAATACGATAATAAAAAGGATAAGGAGAAATAAAACATCTGAAAACATGTAGTGAAGCTTCATTCATACTTACAGCGATGTTGGAAAAGTCAAATAGGAATTATTGGTGAAACTCTAACAAACAGCGTTGTCTGTTAGTAGTATTTTGTGTTCTCGAGTGGAATTTGTTTTTAAATAACATACATGTAACTGTCAAAATTGACAAATGACAGTTACAGTATTACGGTGTACGTTTTTAGGATATTGTTGTCCACTTGCCACCCCTTATCTCTCTTTTGTTGATCACATGGTACAGGCTTATTATAAATGATTGTAGTTCAAGTAGGCGTAAAAACTGAATGTAAAATTTATGGTTGCCGCTCCATATAAAAAACAACACAGGAATTAACTTGGATGCAAAACAACTCAATGTTTTTGTATTCAATCGTTAATTTAAAAAAATAAATAAAATAAAATTCTCATCACCGTACTTTTCACCTAAAAAATGATAGTGACAGCGACAAAAATTGACAGTTCACATGAAAGCAGTAAAAAACATGGGCATGGCCTGCTTCGTCTACAATCATTTATAACAACCCTGTATAATGAATGTATTATTTAATATCTAAACCTGCAGTCTCTGTGACAGCTTTACATTTAAATAAAAATAGAATTTATAGAGAAAATTCGTACATACCTACGTAGGTTGTAATTTTAGCACAAAAATTTACCAAGTTGTAACTTTTTCAAGACATAAAATGAGTATTTCCCCGTATGTTAATGATTCTATGAAAATTATCATACTACTGGAAATCATGTATGTATTCCATCTAACTCTGTTAGTTTTCGTTATGTTGACTTAGCACAACAATGATTTAATCAAATTGTATTATGTTGTGATGAACTGAAACCTAAAATGCATCAAATAGTTGAAAACTAAAGTAAAAACATAACTTAAAAAATAATGAGAGATGAGTTGTTATATGGAAATTTTTTTTTATCTTAATTTCTACTAGATATCTGCTGTTTCTTTTTTTTTTTTGGCTGATTTCATTTTTACCAAAATATAAATTCCCATTACTTAAGTCAACCAAGTTGTTTTGAACGTTTGTTTGACTCAAAAAATATCAACATCACCTCTAACCTCCTTCTAGACATAGGTACACATGATCTTCTACTTTTTAATCTAATCATTCAATTACTAAATCTGTAAATAAAACCATACAAATAAAAAAAACAACGTATTCCCACCTCGAGGCAGACATACCTCGCCACAAACCGGTTGGCCACTTGCAAAAATTCCCTTACAAATTCGTCTTCTCCAAATCCACGTTGAAGCAGAAAAAGTTGCTTGGAACCTGGCATTCCTACTAAATACGCATCACTTGCGGTTTGCTTTATTCACCTTTTTTCCATTTGTTTACACCCAGTTCATTTGCATTGCTAAAGCATTTTTTGCACGACCAGCGCGTAAAAATTGTTACATCACTTGAAATTTATTTGTTTGTCATACCTATTCCACTAATCTATGGAATCGTCCGTCGACCACTCCGCCCTGAATGCCGTGCCGCCACGTCAAACATCAACACGGCCTCTCGGCAAACATAAATTCACCACGCTGCACATGCAATTAATTTTTACGACCAAGGCGGAATATTTATACTCTTTCAAGCAACATCTAGCTGCATTTGGTCTTTTTCTTGTATTCCTCCTCGCGTCCATTGTTTAAGTACGTTTTGAGCAAGAGGCAAATATTTACCGTCTCATTAAGGCAGTCGGACAAGACGGCTTCCGAAGAAAACCTTGAAAAAATCATCATGTATTCCAGCGTCGTCTAAATTTTCGCGACATTGTGTCTTTCACACTGTTCAACACTTCCTCTTCTAGTGACATTCCAGCGAATAGTTGCAACGTGAAAAAGTGGAAGTACCATTGTGGAGCGATTATGTGTCAGTAATCCAAGAAACTCTGGGTTTCTTTTATTTTGTTGAGAAAACAGAACAGGACAAGCTCCTTGCGCGCAACTAGGTGAGTAAATCCGGTTCTGTTCCAGCCAGCGTCCACTTGATTTTCATAATTTAATGAATGGATTCAAGAGTCGGTAAGCAAGGGAGTTTCGTGGAAGAATATAATGCTTCATGGAGTAAGTTGCGTTCGAGTGCATTGCCTTCAAATTACAGTCTCAAGAGGCGCACAATTCCTCTAATTAAGCAACGAAATCAGTTAATTGCATCCTGTTTGGTACCTTACTTTTCGAATATTTACAATACAAGTTAGGTGCTATTACCACGCTCAGCTAATTACTGAATAAATATGAACCTTAATTGTCTACTTTTGTATCTCTTCCCAAATTACCACCATTTTGCCATTATTACTGTCATTACCTCCAACAAGTCTTAGTCTCGATCGATGACTGATGTTAAATTTCAGAATCTGATTAAGGTCTTCACAGAAAATTGCATAACAAGGAAGTAGTTATACTGTTTTCGCCTGAATCATTAATACCACCGATAATGGTTTAGTTGTAAACTTGGAAAGCCCCTATCTTGTATAAATTATTACGCTACATGTCCAAATAGAGTACCATCGCACCGATAATTCACAAATGGAGGAAACGCTATCGCTGTTAAAACCCGCCACTTAAATATTTTTGATAACTCACAAAATCGCTGCGTTTTGTCCATTTGGTGCTCATACTGATTAGGAAAGGTCAGGATTTATTTACGTAGGACGGAACTTGTTTGGTGGTACCCCAGGTATGTGTGAGTACAAACATTTGAAACTGTTTAACATCGTGTCAACATTGAGACTCGCAGTGGCGTAACTTAAACACGATTGTCTGATGGTATTTACGTTTTCAATTTTACAAAAACTACACACACAAGAAAAATAGACTCATTAATTCTATAATTGCATGAAATTAATGTTGTTTACGGTTCGTTTACGCAGAATTTTTTTCGCACTTTGTTAAAGTCCACTCGTACCATATTATACGGTGCTGTTAAAATTAATGGGACTAAATAGACAGCCAGTGTCAAGAAATACCTTAAGACACTTGTTAATGGTTCGTAGAGCAGGTAATTTGCTTGGAGTAGGTTATTTTTTATTTGAATTAGGTACCGATAAACTTGCTCGACCACATTTTGCATCTTAAGTACCTGATACCATGTATTTAAGCAATCAGTTCAAATTACTGTCCAATAAGGCGGACGCACGCGTTGTAGCCACCATTTTCAAGATTTGAGTTTTGATTTTTGCTTTAAGTTATAAATGCTTGCAAGGCCGGATGTCCATTAGTCACACTTAGTTACGCTGGTTGGAAATTTGTAATTTATTGACCACACTGGTAATTTTCAGGAAATGAAATTTTGCCAGAAGAGATGTAAAGTATTTAAATAACTCTTAGGGAAATTACCCGTTGGGAGAAGATGAGTCGATAAACTACCGCTTGTGCAGTGGCAAGTGTAATTTTAAATTTACAATAAGAAAGGAACAAAATGCAGCACGCTGCTGGAATTATCAACTTGCAAAAACAGTGAATCATGCAATAAATCTGGTTCCTGAGGTGGTGCTGACTCTTGGTCTACTAAATTTCAAACCACAGAGGAAACAAGTAGCGTAGATTACGGTAATTCCTGAAATGGTGCAAATTTCTTGCGAAATAAATTTAACAAAGCGTTATGAGGAACATTTGGGAAAATTAAATTTGTTTAGTTTGGGGCAACTGACAGGCGATTTAATGTAACTACTGCATTATGGTGAAATGTATTTTTGTTGAAAGGGAACTGAAGAAAATGTTTGTGTTGCGAAATTTTAAATTCCTAAATGAGAATTCATTTTTCCTTGAGAACCATAATTATAACTCTATTTAATGATTATAATGTATTGCTTAATTTTATAAGGCCGTTATCTTTGCTCAAGCAGATTAAAAGATAAATTTCCATAAATGTTGTGAGTTACAACAAAATGGTCTGATGAACTTGAATTAAGAAAACTAGAGCAGATTATTCAAAGGCATTCCTTATTATTGTTGACCTCAAAAGCACTATCTATGATTAAACACGAATTAAATTATATTTACTTTTTTCCGCAAGTTCTTTTATTAAATTAACTCATAGATTTTAGCATTGAACGCTGCAGGTTTTTAATTTTATTTGCTAAAGTTTCTTTAACAATAAAACACCAAAAAATATACAGTTATTCACGCAAGAGTACGAGCCTAAAATTACATTTCAGAGACCGTGCCTGTGAAATGTAATTTGGGTTGCTGTTAAGCTCGTACTCTTGTATGAATAACCCTGTATACATTCCCTCTAGTTGGTCTAAATTATATTTCAGAAATTTCGTGGATATTGTAGATTATTCTAGTAATTACTAAATTGTCTCAAATACTTATGTAAAAAATTTACTGTGATTCTGGAATATTATACCACTATGATTCTACCAAGTTCTTTTATTTATAAAAAAAGTACTATCGATCATAATTGTTCCTCTAATTCAGTGAAAATGTCCAAGACACTTGTTATTTAAATTAGTTGTTACTTATTATTATTATCAATCTTTATTAAATATATTTTTTCCTAAATGCACTGTTCCCAAAAACTTGATATTTTTTGAAACAAATTTCTGCCATCAAAGAAGTTCAAAAATTAGTAGTGCCTATACTATTCTTGGTCGTTGTGCAACGCCTGTAAACCTTATTGTTTTTTATTAGAAAATCAACGGGTTTATGGGTAGCCATATAATCATATTCGACGAGAAATAGTATAAATTTTTGAGCTACACTACAACTTATCTGGAAGACAAGACAAGACAATGACAATACCGCTTTGACGCAACAAAAACCTAGTCATTTATATTTTTGGAAGACATTTAAGTGTAGCCTTTTCAAATTGTTGCATAACCGTTGTACTGAATTGCGCCACTTCGCTACTGTACTTAATTTTTATCTTAATTAATTATAAGTTTAATCTGTATTTGGTTAGTGATTTAAACATTTGTCAGTTAAGTCGGTAGCACTTTTATCGTATTATTTCGTCATCATTATTTCAAAAAGTGTTAAAAAGTTTAAAATTTAGAATTACCATGTTTTTGAATACAAATATTTTCTTTCGGTGATTATCCAAGTAACTAAAATAATGATATGCTTTAAAACATTTACAAAATATAATCTTTCAACTTTTTAAATTTTAAAAATTTTAAAATTTTAAAAATCAAATTAGACAGGGTATGTCACGAGTGATAATGAGTCCAACGGAATTGAAAATGCAACACACAATACATTTGGACGGTAAAGTTGGACATTTACCGCGTCCATATCCAGCTTTACCTTCCAAATGTATTGTGGGTTGCATTTTTTATTCCGTCGGGCTCATTATCACTCGTCAAATACCTGTATATTTCAAAACAAAAATATATTTTTTTACCGGATTCTACTCAGTTTTATATAGTGGGTTATCCACGTAAAATGACGAGCCCTACCAATTAAAAATGCAACCCAAAATACATTTTACAAGACATTTATTGTGTTTTGATATTTAAAAATTAAATCAGGAATCCAAACAGGTATTCTATTAGTTTGAAATGTATATCTGTCATTAAATTTTTCGTTCATATTTAGTATTTGAAACGGTGACAGAACCGACATGACCCTACTTACCTATTATTTTGTGATTTTAATTGCTTATTATTGTTATTAAATTGTACTTTGTTGAGAGATGTACTTTTCTGTCAGAACTTGACATTCATTAGGTTGACGTTAATTATCTATGTTTTATGTGCATTATGATAACATAATAGGGATCGAGATAGCTTTATAAAATGTATTTTGGGTTGCATTTTTACCTGGTCAGCCTCGGCATCTTACGTGAATATCCTTGTTGATATGTTGACAAAACTGGTTCCAATTGTGTATTTTTTTTTTGTTACATTTTGTTGCACACTTCTGTTGGTATTGTTTTATCTTACATTACAAGTTTGAACAACTAATCATGAAAAACTGAGCATTTCCCAAAAAGGTGTCATGAACTCGAGTGTTGAACTGCTTTATTATTAATTAGTCATAGAAAAAATAACTGGTATTGTGCATAGGTAAATTTTAAATAAACTGTAAACGTGTCTAGTTTACAAACAAATCAACTTCTTGTACGAATAATCTTCTTTTTACATCTGCTTGTTGATGTTTTCGAGACATAATCAGTTTTTTCTTAAAGTCTGCAAGTATTGGCAATTTCTTTTTATACATTTTACGACGACGTTAAGTTTCACAATCTGCGGTTACTGAGGAGATTAAAAACTGCAGCGAAAATGGACTCTCTTCTCTCTTCGGTGCATAATAATAGCTCGTCATTCCCAGACAACTGCATTTTATTGTTTCCGAGAAAAACTAATACAATGCTAAATAATACAAAGTTAAAAAACACACATGAGAAACTACAAAATCTCCATCGAAAATAGAAACAAATAAATTTTCTTTTACTTTTTTTGTAATAAAACATCTTAACGAGCTCCGCACGTTAACACAGGCAGAGTCAGTTTATAAAGTAAGTTTATAATAATTTAGATAATTTATTTTTGTTAATGTGAACCAAAAATTATTAGTACAACCGTGTTAGCAAAAATTTGACAAGCTTATTTTTCTTTTATTAATAGTGACTTGAGTCATAATTTTAGCCAGTTATAACCATAACTAAGCAACTTCACGTTTAAATGAAACGTAAATAGATACCTACATATACATATGTAAGTATCTTTTTTTTTATTGTGCAAAATTTCAGAGGTAGTACCGTATCCCCTACGGTTCTCGTTAGCGAGTCGCTACTGCTTTTAAAATGGGCAAATAAAAAACAACTATCAGAACTTGTTTGAAAAAGTTATTGATACTTAGCCTCGACAATTAATTATTTAAGTTAGTATTAAGTACATATTATTATTATTGGAAATTTGCTAAATCAAATGGTGCCCAATTAGTTGAAATATGGGTAAAGACAAATTTTAGAACGTGATGGTACTGATGGTTATTTATTTATCTTTAGGGAGGTTTAATGAAAAAGACGCTTTAAAAATGTCCAAGGAAAGTATCCCGCAACCAGTAATACGTGCGACACCTCCACCAAATGGATTTTTGTTCCAATTGAATTCTTATTGGACGGTGAAGTCGTGCCCGTGTTCTAGGTGTTGGGCAAATATTTAATTAAGAAAATGCATGCCAATAAATACCGTGTGGTAAATAAATCTGTAATTACGGTGTGTGTGTACAATGGCAGATACCAAGGTTTACATAATTCCTTGCACAAGTAAAGTTCGTACCTCTTACTTGTCAAACAGTCGAAGTAGCAGAGTAGTTCAGGCAAAGTGTGCAGTACCTGCAACTTCAATCATAATTAAGGAGTTGAGCAATAGTTCAAACAGGTGCAGCCGGGCATTGTTCGGGGGCCAGTGCGAACTGGGAGGTGATAGATCGACACTATCTGTTCCAAACAAGAGGTACGATCTGACCTTGGCAGGTACCCATTGCTCAATGCAATCGATGTAATATCAATCTACATAGCCCTGACGCAAGACCAAGTTGTGCAACATGCAGCCACTTGTGTCACAAGCGTGGAATTAAACGGAGATTTAATTTTTCTAATCCGGACTCCTTTAATCGAATTAGTCATTTTAAGGAGGTGTTTGTTTTTCGCAGTCGAGGTTAAGAAGTGACTCCTCGTGCCATAATAAACCGTAAATTATTTGCTTGTTGTGTCGACCACGAGTGACGGGAGAAAAGAAACCAAAAAGACGGTGCTGGATTTGGACCAATAAAAGATGAGAAGGTCAACGAGGCACGTCGACAAAGGACTATTGCAATATGCTGTCATCGTTATATGTCAAGATCAATAACATTTCATTAATCACTAGGCCAAGCTCGTAATTTATTTCGTTTGTGAATTTTTGCAAATGTTGGCCAACTAGATGAAATCGTGTCCAAATTAATGGCAAGCTGCCGTCCAATACCACCCTCGTTTGTCGATAAATACGTTCCAAAGCCGCGAGCAACCATCCGTTGCAACATCTTCCCCTTAGTTAGTCCTCATTGTTTGATAAGTGCCCAGGGCAATAAAATTCATTGATGTGTTCTCGAGCAATGGCATAGAGTAATTAATAGTCTCTATTGGAATACTCTAAAGGTTATAGCGTTGAGCAACACGCAGTAGCGTAGTTACAGGGAGGACACAGATATTAAATAATGTTTAAAACTGTGTAAAAATTTTCCTATTTCACGTCACATTCCAAACTTGTCCCATTTTGAGTATAACATTTATTCATGAGTACAAATCTAAGGTGCAAAGTGTGAAATTTTTATTTTTTACAGTTTTGCACAAGAATTATTTTTTTAGAGATTCCATAAATACAAAGTCATAAATACAAATTAACAAACTCTTCCTTGACATCTTGAAAGTACAGAAAACGGCAGCATCTGGAGAAACTTTATGAGGCACAAACAAAATTTTCAAAAAGTACCCGTGATTTCAAAAAAATTGCGTACAAGAGCTGAGAGCGATTTTTGTAATATTTTCCTAGCGTAAATGGCCCGCTATAAACTGTTTCTGGCAACATGAATTTCATACCCTAGCTTCGTAAATATTCAAAGTTCAAAATGTATTAAGTAACCATGGAAACAAAGCTAACATTGGGGGGGAAATATTAGGTGTGCGCTATTTTTTTTAAATCAAGTATAAAGAACATTTTTCCACTGGTTCTCCCTGGAATGGTGTTCTATGTAGTCTGGTCTACTATACGAGATTTGTTTCTAATCATGAAATTCTGGAAGAATAGTATTGCTTTATCTACTAAAACAAATTTAGAGAAAGACGATTATGATTGTTTTACAAAATTATCAACAAAACAACGTACACTTCTATTTAAAAAAAAACGTACACGTATTGAGGGCTCCTGTAAGTGGGGATAAAATTAATTAATCGTTTCCAAGAAAACGTACCTATTACTGACATTTTGTATCTACACTCACCGGCACAAAAAGCCCTCGACTTCGTCTCATGCTCTTATTTGCTAATAATTGATCTTCTGACCTCGTTTATGGATGTTTTCGTTCATTAGCAAAAAAATTTCCGATAAAAAATTTTGCACTTGGGATATAATATGTGATTATTGAGAGTTGCCTTTTTCTATAAATCTATGAATAAAAGTTTGAGTTGTGTTTCCAGTAACTGGTAATACATACTTGCTTAATAAATAAGGTAAAAAATTTACACAGATTAAAATAATAATAATAAAAATCTCTGAAAAATGCATCGATAAAATCCAGCTATCAGCACAATCATGTTTAGTTATAGGTTTCTAAATAACAACAATTAAAAGATAAGTTTACAATATGACAATCTAGCCAAAATTGAGCTCACTACTTGTAAGTATGCTTTTTTTTAATAGAATTGTACCTACATACTTACAGGAATGATTTCAGAAGCAACCTATGTTATACAAGGTTATTCTAAATGATTGTAGTGGAAGTAGGCGTGAAAACTGAATGTAAAATTTATGGATGCCGCTCCACATAAAAAAACATCAAAATGATGTGAATAGGTGAATAAGTACACATCGTTTACACACGGGAGTTAAATTGGGTGCAAAACAACTCAATATTTCTGGAGTCAACCGTTAATTATAAAAAAATAAATAAAAATCTTATCACCGCACTTTTCACCTAAAAAATGACAGTGACAGAGACAACTGACAGTTCACATGAAAGCGGCAAAAATGTAAAACATGGGCATGGCCTACTTCGACTACAATCATTTACAATAACCCTCTACCTACTATCGTTTTCGTTTAGGACTCGACGAAAAACTATATAGTATAATTCAGAATAAGTGGCATCGCGTTAGGCGTTGATTCTCTAAAGTGAGCTTTATGTTATGCCAAAAAATTTAGTAAACATGTGAAACCGTCATTACTTTATTCTGAGGTTATGCGTTACATAATTTTGACATGGTTTTCACCCACAGCAGAGATAACCCCCAGACAAATAATACACTTTTCATAAATGAAACAAGGAAATTCCAAATACTTATAACAAGAAAATAAACACAAAACGATTCCAGTGATAATATCAAGGCCAAATTAAAAGCGAAGGTTACCAACAGCATCGAAACTAGGGTATTATTAGCAAGGGTCTTGCTGCCAACGTAAATTTGAATTTCCAACGCCTACCGGGATGCCACTTATTCTGGATTATAATATATCTTAGTTATTTATTGGGTTCAATTAGGCCCGGTATTTCAGTCGTGGGTTAAACCAAATAAAAATGGTTAACTATTAAATTCCCTGGTTAGGGGTATTTCAGTGTCAGTGTTTTAAGGGAGATAACAAGTTTTACTCATGTAACATGTTTTACTCATTTCTAAACTATTGGGGTTACATTCTGAACTTGGTTTGAGGCAATTTCAATTAGAAAGAGGTTTTAATTCTGTTTAACACCTTATAGTTCCTTTGGTAAACTTTCTCTTATCTTTTTGTAAAAATGGTGTTCTTTTTGACGTTGAATTTTTCTTTCCTTTTGCCAAGGCATTTTTAAATTTGTCTTCAAACGTGTCCATGCGTCTTCTCACGTTCATCGTGAAAACTTTCAGTTACTTAACTAAAAACATGAACTTTAGTCTCAAATGATACTAAATCAATTGACCTTGATCTTAATAGGTTTACTCAGTCATTTTTAATATTTTTTGTCAAAAAACCCAAAAACAAAAGACTTTTTGCCATGGAAAATTATTACATTTTTTTCCATAAAATGTAGTGTATCAAGTGACAATATTTTGTTTAATTGCTGAGTAATTCTTTAACCCTGAATATTATTATACAGGGTTATTCACGAGTAATAATGAGCCTTACAAAAATTGAAACGCAACCAGTTATACATTGTCATGAACTTCGTTGACCATTTATATTTATTTAAAACAATTAACATAGTTTGCTGTGTTTTTTTTTTAATTTGATATGAAGTTGACATTTAAATTAAAGGTTTTTTTTTTGTTATTTTTATTTAAACTTCGGAAAGTAGTATCAGCCGGTACTCTTCTGCCAGGATACCTACCGCTCCGCATATAATCGAACTGCATATGCGTTTTTTCTACATTCATCGTAAATAAGCAAAACATCAACTTTTTCGTCATTCGAATGCATTTTAGGTTTGATAGATGCCATGATTGTCATGTAATGATAACTGAAAATTGTCTTAATAAAAGCGGTCTTGGATTCATTAAAAAATATAAATATCAATTGGTATCTATTCCTTTGAAAAATATGTTTATTTGGTTGCGTCGGGACCATGTTAGGCCCATTATTTATTACTCGTGAATACCCTTGTAGATACTCATGTCATCTTTCACTTTAAATTTATTAGTAAACGTCTTTTTTCTTTCTGATATTTCTGAGTCCTCCTTATTACTAGGAAAGCAGTAAATTTACCTACAGCATTCTCATTTTTTACGGTTTGGTTTCCTTTTGTTTCATTCCTAATGAGCATTTAAATAAATTTGTGTTCAAGTAGGTCTCTCTCTTTAAAAACATAGGTCGTCTTTTCATTTAGAATGTTTTGACAATTCTTTAAAATACGTATCCTCACTTTGAACATACCTCCATTTGTTGCAATAAATGAAAAATTATTACCGTAACTCTTCCAACGTTTTCAGAAAGAAATGCGTAGGAACTGATGCTTATTCACTTTCACTCTTTCGCCCTGTATTTCCTGTTTCAAGTATTTGACAGCTGATGAAGCAATTTTTTTGAACATACGTTGCTTCACAAACAAATTCGTTACTTCTTGAAGCGTCTAACTGTTCCTTCAGAAAAAGAAACATCCATATCATGGAAATTTCTCACATGTGCTTTTAAAGTTTTAAACATTCAAACTTAAAAATTGAAGACCACACACAATGTTTGCGAAATATTATTCACGATCTGTTCTTTTATAGAAAAACATTCTATTACTTCATTTTGATTCAATCCGCAACCAAATTACCAAATGTTTCTTCTTGTTAGAAAAATGTAAGACAAGACTTGGAATCTTATGCCTTCTTTTCACAATTTCGACAATTCTATATTTAGGTATGATATATTTAGTTGAGAATCGCCCTCAAATGTCACATGATTTGTATTGACAAATCACAACTCCGAATTGTTTGAATAGCAACCAATCACAATTTAATTAAGCGGAAATTTTCCTTAAGGAAAATTTTTACTTATAATATCCCTAGTGCATTGATTATTTCCGGAAATTTTTTCGAATGCATTTCTAAAACGTATTAATTAGCCCGAGTGGAACACGAGGGCTAATTACGTTTTGGAAATGCATGAGAATAAAATTTCCGGATATTAATCAATGCACGAGGGCATATTCGGTAAGAAAATCGCACTCGTTAAGGACCAATAGAAAAATTAGTTCACGAGCCATAACCAAGACAACAACAAAATAAATGATTTTGATTGGCTGAAAAAATTTCCACTTATTAATCACAGTTAGGTTGGTCTACCTACAAAAAATTTCCAAGAAATTTTTTTGTTGCCATGGTTATGGCTCATGAACTAATTTTTCTATTGGTCATTAATGAGTGTCGTACGATTTTTATATATAATATACCAAGGGACAGATATATTGCCGGAAATTTTTTCGAGCAGTCCTCACACACGAGTGTTTGTAGCAAGAAAATTACACGAGGGCGCCAGCTCGAGGGTAATTTTGAGCGACAAACACGAGTGTTGGACTGCAAGAAAAAATTTCTGGCGATATATATCTGTCCCGAGGTATATTCGGAAGAGAATCGCCCGAAAAAATTTTTCCCTAGGTCAATTATTTCCGCTTAATTAAATTGTGATTGGTTGCTATTCAAACAATTCGGAGTTGTGATTTGTCAATATAAATCATGTGACATTGGAGGGCGATTCTCGATATAATTTACCTAGGGAAAAGTTTTTTCGGGCGATTCTCTTCCGAATATGCCTCGGGACAGATATATATCGCCAGAAATTTATTCTTGCAGTCCAACACTCGTGTTTTGTCGCTCAAAATTACCCTCGGGCTGGCGCCCTCGTGTAATTTTCTTGCTACAAACACTCGTGTGTCAGGACTGCTCGAAAAAATTTCCGGCAATATATCTGTCCCTTGGTATATTATATATGATAAAATGTTTTTTTTTGTTCGACACTGTCAGAATTTGAGAATTTTCTCCTGTGTGAACGGATTTTGATAAAGTTGACAACTTGTCAAAACGAAACGTCAAGCTAATTTTAAAGATTTTTAGCGATTTGGAGCCTTTAAGGGGCTCGTCGAACAAAAAAAAGTTGTATTCAACTCGTTCTTGTGTAATTTGGGCTCCAAAATTACACACAAACTCGTTAAATAAATAACTATTGTGTACATTTTTGTCATATCCTATTACTATTGTATTATCTTTTATCGTAGATTTCTTTTTGAATTGTTTGGAAAGCTATTTTGTCTATTTCATGTAGTTGTAGTAAGAAATGAGTAAATCACTTTTCGAACAATTCATTTCTTTGACAAGCTTTTGTACAGATTTTAATATATTTTAGTGATAACAAATTACTTTTTTATCCACATGGTGAGTATGGTGTCAAATTTTATCTAAATTAGTACTAGAGATACCTATATTCCAGAATTTGTGAATATGTTCTCCCGGCAAATGAATTGGCTCTACCTTTTTGGCGGAGAATTATTTCGATGGTTCTTCTAGTTCCAGTGAGTCCATATTTCGTCAATGTTTACAAATCCTTTCCAGAATTACTCGTATATTGGATCCTTCGTGAATCACTCCAAATTTTCTTTCGTACTTTCGAATCAAATATGTTTTTCTTCCGTAATGAGCAAACCTGACCATGCCCAGTTATTCCTCGAAACTATAATGCATCTAATCACTTGATTCTTCAGTACCATGTTATGGATTTTAGTGATATCAAAATGGGGACAGCCAATGATAATCTGATTTACAGCATGTCTCCACGTGTTGAATGTACTACTCGTTATCGATTCATTGATTGTCTTTGTTCTTTTTTAGTTGCATTTTACCATGAACTCAGTGCATTCATGAGTTTATAATGCTTTCCTCAGCCCATAAATTAGAACAGAACATCAGAAATTATGCTGCCAACAAACTCTGCAAACAAAGGAGGTCAAAAAGTCACGAAGTAAGAAGTGCAAAACTTTAGAATAAATCACATCAGGAAGACGTTCACAGTCGACAGAACCTGGCAGTTGCTGCATCCTTTATTGTTATTATCAGAGTTTGTGATTGCATCATTCTGAAAAAAAAAAAACAAACAGGAAAAGTTTGAACCTTAGCCCAGAAGACTTGGCACTATTCAGGGAACTGACGCGTCCAGTTGGATGAATGTAGTGTTGCTTTATCGATTTACGTATTGCATGTGTTATTGCAACAATTTTTTTCTCGCTAAAGTAATATGGAATTTTGAGTAAAGCTGATTTCGTGAACACATTGCGTAATTTCTCAATTGTGCAGTGCCAGAGCAAGTAATAGTCTCTATTGGACTAAATAAAGGTTATCACATTGTGCAAGACAAAACGGTGAAATATGTGTTCGCAGGTTGATCGTTTGTTAAATGCGTCTCTTACCCTGCACCCAACCCAGTTAGATCGAAGGAAGTCGCCAGTGGTGTAAAGGTCAGGCCCGAAGGCCGCATCAACCTGTGTTTAGGGTGGTGGGTGTCGGACCGTTTTAGAATAATGTATTTATCGTCGGGGTCATATTGGATCTGGCCGGGGACACGTCAAGGTCCCCGTATATGGTTTTCGCAACGTTGTTGCGTCATACCCAGCTTCGCCGTCGCTGTATCTAAATTTGGGAACGATTTTCATAACGTCCCATCGCTCTTGATAACACTTGTGCGGACTAAAGCGAAACGGGAGAGGCTTGTGTTCCCAGCAAATACGTTTCACCCACATTACGCTTTGCGTCATCTTTTCGCACACTTCTGATGCCATCAGCATCAGCAATCGATAGCGGCGGTAGGCTTGCGCCTGCTACCCTTATGGAATTCTTATGACCATTCATCTGTTGTCGGCTGCGGTCAATTAACGTCATTACGCTTTAATAAATTTGTTCTTGTCATCGCGGGTATGAGTTATGATTGTACTCAACGGCGGCACAAATAAAGAACCAGTTCGAAAGATGGTTAAATTCAGGAAATCACTAAAAATATAAGCGGACCTAGATTAGACGAAAAAAATTACCTGCATTTAAACTTCACGCTCAAATACTGAAATATAACGAGCGATTTGATGTCACAGTCGCTGCCGATTTGTCATTTTGACGAGGCAATTTTTAAACCGACCTTGTCAAATTATCCTTCGGTGGTTTTGTGATTGTTTGGTGTTTGTCGCTTTTAAAATTGGTGCACTTTTTCTGTTGCACCTTTCTCTTCGTTTCTGTCTCCAATCTTGTGAACAATAAAAACGTCAATTGTAATAACAGGAAAGGGCTGAGTGGTTGGAAAGATTGGAAAGAAAGAAAGATCTTTGATGAAGTCTGACAATCTCGTAATTACGGGTATCTCGAGGAGTATCTACTATACTGTATAAACTAAAGGTAAATTGATGTGATTGTTTGGTTGCCTAAAATCAAGGGACTTTACGATAATGTAATTGAATTTTTTTTAAATGTCAAGAAATTAAAAGCGAATCACCTCACAACAAATTTCATCTGTTCGATTGATTAAAATTTTACTGAAAAATGATGTGCTCTAGTCATTTAATCCGCAACAACGTCGTTAGATTCTAGAAACCACAACAAAGCTGTTGTTACCTACATCTCTAATACGAGCCACCAAAAATGTTGCCTGGTTTAGAAAATTAGGATATTTTGTAAGATATTCTTTTTTGGTGGCCAACACAAGTCCAGTCACCAGATATTACAGTAGATCTATCTTATTTCGAGGAATAAACAAGTTTCATTGTTGCTTAAGTAAGAAAGCGTTTATGTGTAGATGTAAACAAAATGTTTAAAACTGCAAGAGGCGACAAATCTATACGTCTATCATAAATCACAGTCAACTACGATAGAAGAATCTTGATCCAGAATGGTTAAAAAAGCATCAAGTCTGGAGCATACGACGATTCTGTTGCTTCGGGACGTACCTTATTGTGATCGAAAAGAGAAAAAAAAACGAGAAAAAAAGTGTCTCTAAAGAGGTGGTTTACTTCAAAAAATGTAAAACCAGAAATTATTTTGCCTAAGAGATGCAACAACTGCAATTTCAATGCATTTGTGAGGGAATCAACATTGCTCGTTTTAAAAACCATTAGAATAATCTTCAACATGTAATTTAAAGTGTGATTTAAAAAAAAAATACATATTTTAGGATTTTGAAATTTCTACTAAACAAGTACATATAGGAAGAAATCCGACTTACAAAATTCCCAAAGCACGACATTGCTTCATTTCTTTTCTAATATATTTCAAAACAGTCTTTTTTTTATTCCAAACTTATATTAGTTTCCGAAATATTTAAAAAAAAATGTTTCAATTAACCATTTACATTCTAACAGCACTAATTCGTAAATCGTCTGTTTTCGAAACACGGTTTTTATGTTTTCTGCGATCTATACTTACACGACAAACTTTGATGCCATAACTTTAGGATATAAAAACAATTCCCATACTATCGATGCCAAATGACAAAAAATACGCTAAAGCGAGTCAGAGTAATACATTTCTTTTTCCTTTTGTGTGTAACATCTTTCGAAAATAACTAGAACATTGTGAAGGCCGAGTGAGAAATCATTTGAATAGAATTTAAATTCTCTTTACAACTTAACGTAGTACCTACTATGGCGGACAATAAATTTAGGCTGGCAAATTTCTGACATTTCAAAAAAGTCAATGCAAGCGACCCTTTATTGTCATTATGACTGATCTGTTAGTTTGTCAAACTGAAAGTTTTCAAGCTGTTTGGCGTTTTCTTCGCCCTCTTTTCGTAACTTACAGATCATGACACACTACCATAACTGATTTATAGTACGCATTTCACTCTGGTGCACGCCTCTTTTCCAAATTTTAATTTTGATTATCGCTGTCACGATGACAACAATGACAAAAATCGAAAATGGGGTTAGTTGAACATAATGCCAGCTTCACATTTTGATATCAAGCCAATGACAGGCCGGCCTAAATTTATAGGCGAAACAAATGACCGATGGTGGCGCTGCAATCGTGACAAATATGGCCGTCGTAAGAAGTACATTACGTTATTTCGTTTCTGTTTTTGTTATTGTGTACGATGGTGTACCTTAGTTTTGAGGATGTTTTTTCTTATTTGGACTATTTGGAGGCAGTACCCTCATCTCAGTGTGTTGGGAAAGGGCAGAGAGTCTTAAAAAGTGTCACCAGAGTGGTTTTATTTGCTCTGTGCCTGAAAACTTAAGCATCCATGCTTTATGTCTATCAACTTTTTCTTTTAATCCAAATCTGTTAAAATGTAGGTACCAATTTAATGAAAAACTAAGGAAGATTAAACATTCATATTGAATGAACTTTTGAGGTTATAGATTTACTTGTTAGTTATTAGCCGTTGACGATTGTTTTAAATACGCAGCAGGCCAAGATATTTTTTTGTTAGATTGCAGTCAGGTCCTGTCACATACTACGTGACAAAGAAAGGTAAACACCCAGTACTTATAGTTTTATTTCAATAAGTTTTTGCGGGCAAATGTGTTTTGGGTCAGATAAGAATAAATAACTATTTTGAACCAAATAAAGGCACAAAGGGACCAGAAAATCATAGTTTGGATTGAATATTTTCCATATAAGTACAGTTTTAAAGTAATTTCAAATGACTAATGCCATAAAAGTGCTGTTGCAAAGGCAAAATGGTTTTTTGCAACTTGAATTAACTTTAGTAAATAGTAAATACACATGTAACAACCACGAGGTATACTTCACAAAGTAATTCAACCAGGTTCCGCCAGAGGTCACTTTAGAACATTTCGTTCGCCTATTGTCCACCATAGTACTATGGCGGCGAAAAAATTTTAGCCGTCAATTTCTGTTATTTCAAAAAAAAATTCTAAGCCATACTTTATTGTCATTATCATTACCGTTTTGATTATGATTGGCAATTTTTGAGTGGTAAATTTCCAAACTCGAAATTATTTTGTCATTTTCTACTACACAGACGTTTACCTCAGGTTATCTATGTACGGCTGCTCTAATTTTGTTCATTCAATTCGGATTTTTGGAATATCTGAGCTTTAAATAGTTTAAATTGATTGGCAGAATAACAACATGCATGTAAAAATTACAAGAATCGAAAGTGGGGTTACGGTTGCTAAAGGTTTATTTACACTTTACATGAATGTCAAGATAGTGACGGCTAAAAATTTTTAACCGCCATAGTAACAATAGTTTATTGAATATTGTAACGCGGGCGAACATAATGATGTAGGAACGTGTATGTTTGGTTGCCTACCTAAATAGGGTTGGTAGGGTTGAATCACTACAGTCCATTCCATTTAAGTATGCAGTGTAGAATAGCATAGGGACTATTTTCCCGTTGTTGATTGGTCAAAATGAGAGAAAAGTTTACACCAGACAATGTTCGATTTTTGATACTACTGTTAAATTTTGATATTTGATAGATTTTTTGGTTATTACTGTCAAACTTATCGAGTTTTTGTATCAAACGGATCATTAAACTACAATTTTGTGATTAGAATACCAC
Source organism: Tenebrio molitor (assembly GCF_963966145.1). Lineage (NCBI taxonomy): Eukaryota > Metazoa > Arthropoda > Insecta > Coleoptera > Tenebrionidae > Tenebrio > Tenebrio molitor. The sequence continues at coordinate 21,830,579 of NC_091050.1, read as the reverse complement.
TACCGTAAGTTCCTTTATGACTTTTTTTTTGTTAATTTTCCTTGGAATGTATGTTTTCAAATTTGCCGCGTTCGTTAGTGTGAAACGTTCTCCATTCGAAGCGACATCTACTGCATTCTTAAATGGAATGGACTGTAGTGTGACCAAGAGAAGTTAGTGACCAAGAGAAACACGTTGAATTACTCGCCGCAGCATCGAAGACAGTTTTCGTGCCAAAGCAAAAACCCTCATAAAACTGTAGCACGTAACAAAATAAATTCGTAATTGTAATATGTATTAAAAATGTAAACCATTAGCCACACATTGCAATAATACAATCTTTGAAGTATCTAACTGGCTACTTTTCGTTGAGCCACCTGTATTAAGCCGAACATACAACATGCTTCCGAAATCTTGTTATTAATGTACCTAATCTATAAAGATAGACTGCACCAGACAACACACCCAAATCAGTAGGTAACTTCGTCACAATTAGAGGACAGACAATTTTTGCTATAGGTACTACCAAGCATGCATTTTATTCAAATTCGTTGCATAAACAAATGGTCAATGAGTTATTGATCTTGTTGAATAACTTTAAATCATCAGCATAAAACGCTTTGTCAGAATCTATTAGACTGTTTAAATCATTTATGGTTATATCAAAATTTTACATTATTCGTTCATGTAGGTAATCATACAACAGGTCATTCCAAAAGTTTTGAAAATAGATGGAATCAGATAATTGACATATTCTTCGAAGCAAGAAGAACTTTCCAACGTTGGTTCTTGGCGTTGTCGTCTTTGCAATAAAATGTACTCGTAATAACAAAAGTCTCGAATTAGATGAATACCGACCATCTTCATAATAACCTAAGTGTTAAAAAAATTATATTTGAACACTCGAGATTCTTGACGTGTAAACGCAATTCTAGGATGTCAAATGAATGAAGCATATTCTAGTTTAGATCTAACAAACGTCATTATTTCCTATTTATTAGTGATCTATTAATTTCTCAAAAACTCTCTGAAATATCTGAAAATTAATCCAAGTGACTTCAAACATTCAAACTAAGTCTGAGCAACATGAAACTTAAAACACAGTTTAGAATAAAAAATTATGCCCAAGTCACGAACAGTTTCTGGTCGAACTGTAAGAACGCCGTTATTCACGTAATTGAATATGACGTTAACATTTTAATTAGGTATGTCATAACACTGCACTTGTAAACACTTATTTAACTCATACCAATCTGATTAAGGTTGCGTTGCAGCAAGAGACAATCATTCACTAAACAAATTTTGGTAAAGAGCTTCAGGCCACCGGCATGTAATAAGTAATTCATGTCATGATTGGATACACAACAATGGTCTACGTCAGCCGACCGATGATTAAAGACAAAGCAGTACCTACACAAACTGTTTTCTATTGAGAAGATATGGAGTACCTACATGAGGAGAGTGAAGTTTGGCGAACAAGTTGTTGTAGTTCAGACTATCAAAAGTCTTACAGAAATCGGTATAGATAGCAAACAGATAAACTGTCTGCCAACAAGAGTCAACAGAATTAGATACAAATTGAATAGGTAGAAGATGAAAGCAGATTAGAAGGAGAGAGAGAAGTAGGTACTGCAAGAGGAACGGGTATGCTAGCGGAGGAAGTGGAAAGAATGGGAACGGAAGGAAGATGGATGAGTGCGGAGCTGAGCGAGAGGGACAAAGACACGGACAAGCAAGAGAGAAGGGAGAGAATCAGAGAATCCAGGGAGATGCATGACAGAGGATGTTCCGGTGTACTTGGGGAGAGAGAGAGCGAAAGAGAGAAAATTGATGGCAAGATTCAGATGTGGGAAAGAAGAGAGAAAGAGAGAACAGGTATTGGACGGAAGAAGAAGAGAGAAGGTGCAGGATGTGCCGCGAGGAGAGAGAGACGATCGAGCACATGTGGAGCGGATGCGGCGAAATGAGAAAGAGGAAGGCAAAGGAGCGGGAAGAAATACTGAGCGAAGACGGAAGAGAGATAGGATGGATGAAAGAGGTATGGAAGAGAAGAGAAAGGATAGAAAAAGAAAGGGGTGAGGGATAGGAAAAAATGTTACTTTTTTTTTTGAATTGTATTTTTATGTTTGTAATCAGGAATCGGAAAGCCCATAGGGCAAATAATGGGTCTGTCACAATAGTGTTAATGTTAGTGGTAATGTTATAATGTTAGTGGAGATGGCAATGGTGATGTTAGTAGTCCAGTGTTCACAATAATATTAACGGAATGTTATGTTAAAGCATTTTCAAGAATAGGTAGAAGATAATAAGTTGGTAACTGCTGGTCTGTCTTGAGCAAAACCATGTTGGTTGAATAAAGACGATTAAAAAATGGTCATTTCAAAAATTTCCGAAGAGTTATTGCTGATTGGAATTGGTCTATAATTTTCAATACAGAAACAATAGGCAATTCTTTCCAAAACAGGAATAGTCATGTAACTTCCATGATCCAGGAAAAGTTACAGTATTTAAAATCAGATTAAACATTACCCATTGAAGTTTAGCCAGAATGTTTGCACAATCTTTTACAAGAAAAGCTGTGATTTTAGAAGGGCCACTAATACCCTTTCACTTCGATTTTTTCATTGCATCATACAAGACCGCCTTGATCATACACCTTTCCTTCTGTGACTGTTTTAAAAATGACATTAGAGACACATCATTTAAAACAATATTAGACTCGAATACCCCGATAAAAACAGTAGGTGATCCACCATATGACTTGGACTTACCCTCCTGTCCTGTGTACATACAGGAAAAATTAGAATAAGTAATTTTGTTTTATCCTGACTTCAAAACTTTTAAAACGAGCTACGTGTTATGAGGAAGTTTTCTCCTTTTTCTTTTTTTTTTATTGCTGATGAATTAACACACTTTACACTGTCAACCAACTCTTTATTCTTCGGCAGTGCCGCAAAAAACAAAACGAGGTAGGTACTTAATTAATACGGTGTCAAGCGGGTGGTTCGTATTGGGTCTCCACTTTGACTCCAGGAATCACAATATGTCAAGTTGGTTAAATTCCAAACAATCATCAACTGCGGTTTGTCTTCTTGTTGTTTGAGTATCAATCGATTTAAGGACTTGGCTTTTTCGGAGAACTCAGTAATTGCTGTCAAACAGACACTCACAAAATGACCAATCATTTTATATTTGAAACAAATGTGAGGTATCGAAGGTGAAGAAAAAGAGGTTGGTTTTATCGTACTTTAGAACACGAGATGAAAGCTCGATTACATCCACTGGTTGGACATAAATTTCCCTGTGAAAGCTTAAGATACCTACCAAATTGAATTTTACTTTGAATCAAATAAATGTCATAATCATAATTTATAGTGACCAACATAGTATGAAAAAATAACTAATACCTGTTCACTTTGTATTGACCGTCAGTGGTGCAAATCGCACACACTTGGCATTAACTTTCATTCGAGTTGCCATAGTAACAGGTCAGTCATTTGCACCATTGACGTTCAATACAAAGTGAACAGGTTTTAGCTAGGGTTTTTTAAATTTTACCAACCTAAAGCAACAGGTGATGGTTTTTTGATTTTTGAATGGACTTTATGAGCATATTCGTCACTATGGACTTTATGGGCATATTCGTCACTTTGGACTTTGTATACCCACCTTGTGAAATGACATTTATGGACTGGATAGACAAACGTTTGACAGCAAGATTCGAGGCGCAGGATTTAATACAGGGCACACGCTAACCACTTTATCTTGTATGGTTAGAAATAGAAACCATTTCATGCGCCCAATATTTAGAGTTAAGAATGTTACTTAAAGCTTAAAGCTGCTATCCGTTAACTCAGCTATAAAATTTAGCGCTAGTTCTTTTGAACAGAAAACTGGCGAATCCATCCCATTTACAATTTGATCCCCAAAAAGAGAGCACGAAAAAGTAAATCTTCGGCAAAATGCAGCGACAAGTCGCAGAGATTTGTCTCACTTCACCGACATCCAAAGAAAATTTTCATCCCTGGATATACCTAACCAGGATGACAATGAGAGGTTAAAAGCAGAGAATTGTAAATCAAATATTTCCCGGCGAGGGAGGAATACCGTCTGCATAAATTGCGAAAACCAAGTACTACGGGACTGAATAGTAGTAACGCAATTCTCGTAATTTCGCAATTTAGAATGGAAAGATCTCACCAAAACGTAGGATCAAACACGAAGCAGCGAAAAATAGTAATACAGGTAAGTACCACCTGAACACCCACCATTTTAATTTGTTTCCTTTTCACAAAAATTGCTATTTCTGACGCGTTCTCGCACTGTGAGTCTGCAAAACTATCCCTTTTAACAAAATTTGGCCATTGTAAAATGTGTTCAAAATGACAACTTTGAATGTAAACTTTTTTTCAAGTTATTTTTATATTTCTTGGGATATAATTACTTAAATAGAAAAAATGTGAATTGAAAGGTGGACATCCGTGCCACTACTCGAAACAATTATTTTTCCATTGCACAAGAGATCTCTGTCATAGTTCCAGTGATACTTGTACGTAAGACTAAATCAATTACCCAACACTAATTATTTGTGGGGGATTACTAAAGTATTTTGTAATTTGCTAAACTACCGTATGCGTCCTGACCTTCGATGTAGTTTACTTCTTGCATGAATGTGTAAAACTGAAAGTTCACTTGCATTGGAATTTTCAGCATTTCAAAATGTCCTCTTACTGCATCTCCTAAAGGCATTAGCAAAAATTATAATTAATGACATATTAATAATGATCAAATCAAACTCAAGTGTGTTTTATTCATCGCATGATCCTACCAACCTCAGACTTTAAATTTCGAAACCGTTTCAATGAATTGCAACAGTACTTATGATACTCCTCAACAGCTATTTACGATTTGCAAATTTTGCATTGCACTTGTTGCATTTTACACGTGTAAGTGTTGTTTTACGACCGATAAAATATATGAAAGTTCATATGATAGTGCAGAATACGACAGAACACGCCTGTTTCAGTTTTAGGAAGTACTTACCTGCTCACTTTTCAGTACAAAGTACTTATTTTAAGACGCTATAAAAACGACCACTGTGGTGGTACAAATCCTGTCTACCGTGGATCTTTAGTTTCGCACCGAATGACAACTCTTTTGTATCAATAAACGAAACAATTAACAGGTAGTTAATGCTCACATTATTATGATCATAATTAAATCAAAATATGCCAATTATGTCATTGGTTTGTAATTAAGCGGTTATGTGCTATTAATAATAAAATAATGCCAACCACTCCGGCAACAATGCGAGATAATGACACCACAGTTACAAAATACAGACAATTATTCAGTTACATAACAAGTTACCTTCAACTTTGCTTTAAAACATGATATTTTTTGATATTGAACGGTTAATAAGAAACAGTCTCAACATGTGTGCAGACTTAATTTTTATGAAAAGTGGAAAGGATATTACTCAATCGCGAGATTTATGTAACACTAACATTTGCAACGGCAAGTTTTCAATTATAATTGAAAATATCCAACGTATTTAGTAGAAACAGATCCATAAACTATACAAATATCGCTAAATAACACTACACATTTTTCTAGAACGCCTCTACGTAGGCAGCAGGTACTTAAGTAACGTGTACAAACGTTCATTTGTCCTAGAAATGATTTTGAAGCTGCAACACAACCATTTTTTCTTTTACACCTTGGCAAGTGCCGTTCCTGAGAGAATAATTAGTGTAATCCTGGGAGGATCAGACCGCACTTGCGCCCTCTACTGCCCAACCTTGCACTCATCGCATTACGATTCCACTCACACACCTTAACCAAAGTGCAAGGATTTCAATCTATAATTTTATTTACGTTGCTATTACATAATTATATACATTCAAAACAGGGAGAGTAAAAATTCACAAAATGCCAACACAACAAATTTTAAGTTGTCAGAGCGCCCCACACGTCTGTCGGTATGGTATGTTGGGATGATTTGAAGGATTACTCTAAAATTTTCTACAAGTTAAAAAAATCAACCCTTATACATTGTACATAAATACTTAATAAGTAAATGGGTACCTCGCATCATCTTCAAATCAAATTAATTAATACCTATTTGCGAAATGCTAGAACTAACACTGAGCGGCGCTCCTGTCGCCTTCGTGGAACTTCCTCATCCTGTCCTCCAGTTCGGGCCGGAAGTGTCTGATGAGTCCTTGAACCGGCCAAGCGGCACCGTCGCCCAAAGCACAAATCGTGTGTCCCTCGATCTGTTTGCTCAACTCCCATAACATGTCGATCTCTTCCGGTTTGGCATTGCCGTCGACGAATCTGTACATGATCTTGTTCATCCAGTTGATTCCTTCGCGGCAAGGAGTGCACTGGCCGCAGGACTCGTGCTTGTAGAACATGATCAATCGCGCGATGGCTTTGACGATGTCGGTCTGTTTGTTCATTACGATAATGGCTGCCGTTCCCAAGCTGGTTTGGGCGGCGACTAGACCGTCGAAATCCATTATGACGTCCTCGCAGACGCTGCAACGGTGGAGTGTAATAATTGTAAAAATTGCGAGGAGAGTTGGGAGTACCTCTTGGGGATGAGAGGTGTGGAAGAACCACCCGGGATGATGGCCAAGAGATTGTCCCAACCACCTAAGATGCCGCCGGCGTGACGTTCCACCAACTCTTTGAACGTGATGCTCATCTCTTCTTCTACGGTGCAAGGTCGGTTGACGTGGCCGGAGATGTTGAAGAGTTTGGTACCGGAGTTTCTGGTTCGGCCGAATGATGCGAACCAGGCGCCTCCGCGGCGGCAAATTGTCTGTTCACAAAAATGTTACAACTATTTTAGTTTCTGGGGAGGGAATTGTGGCGAAATAAAAAAATGTAACATTCGTTTTCTCCAAGAGAAATATTTCTGCCCACTGAAGCATGTTTCTGATACGATTTCAGGTTTTTGACCGCCGAACAAATTTCTCTTCGAAAAATACAGGGTTATTATAATTGACTGTCCCATCGCAGTTTGCGTTGAAAACCACACACATTTTGGATGCGCCGCCAGCCTCGCAACATGAGATAGACTCGTAGACACTTAGACAGATTTCCGGCGGTAAAAATTATCGCCACTCATCGGTGATATTAGTCTTACTCATGTTATGAGGCTTGCGCGGTACATTCAACTACGCCACCAACGCCAACTGCGATGGGACAATCATTTATAATAACCCTGTATTACAATATTGGTACTTTATCCATATGAGTATAATTTATTGTGTTTGAGGTTACCCAAATAAATACATCACATTGATTTACTCACGTTTTTAAACTTGAAAAATAGCAATAAAAACGAGTGTTACTTACAGGTGCCACTGCAACAGTTTCAACATTGGTGACTGTAGTGGGACAGCCAAACACTCCCACATCTGCTGGAAAAGGTGGCTTCAGTCTTGGCTTGCCTTGTTTACCCTCAATAGATTCAATCAGGGCAGTTTCCTCCCCACAAATGTAGGCTCCAGCACCTCTGTGCATAAAAACATCAAAATCATAACCTGATCCGCAGGCATTCTTTCCTAATAAACCAGCTTGATAAGCTTCAGCAATGGCAACCTGCATATTCGAGGCTTCATTGTAAAATTCTCCTCTGATATAAATATAAGCAGCTTTGGCACCCATTGCCTTGCCAGCAATGAGACAACCTTCGACCAATTTATGCGGATCATGTCTCATAATTTCTCTATCTTTGCAAGTGCCAGGTTCACCTTCGTCAGCGTTTACGACGAGATATTTAGGTCGGCCGTCTCCTGGTTTATTCATGAAGGACCATTTCATTCCTGAGGGGAAACCAGCACCACCACGACCACGTAGACCAGATGTCTTGACTTCATCTGGGATATACTAATCATGAAACTAGATTGTTGTGTGATGTGACAAAACATACTTATAATCCAGTCTGCCCCTTTGGTTAAAATTTCTTTTGTCTTGTACCAGTCTCCTCTTTTTAAGGCGCCTTTTAAGCGCCAGTCATGTTTGCCATACAGGTTGGTGAAAATGCGATCCTCATCAGCGAGGGGACCAAATGTTGTTTTGGTTTGGGGAGGTGGAGTACCCGGGGGAGGTGTCGAATAAAATGCCAACTGGGCATTGCTGGAACTTGCGGCTAAAAAGCCTACAACATTATGTAATGCAAGTTAGGTTATGTCATGGAAATATCCGAAACTCTAAAAAAATTAACAATTTGCAAATATTACTTTGTTTACAGATCAACAATAAAGTGTTTTATGTATGTAATGTATTTACCGTAATGATTCCGAGCTAAATTAGTAAAGCGCACCAGAGTGCCTGACATCTTGTCATTGGCACTACACCACTAAACAACAAAATTAGAAATGACATTGCAGTATTGACAATTTAAGATAAATTACAGCGTCTTTTCTGGTTGATCTACCACACAAAACAATTTAAAAAAAACTTCTTTGTCTTTGTAAATTATATTTAATAGTTTAATGTTAAAATTAAATACAAGTTTTGTGAATAACATACATCTACGCTAATTCATATTTAGAATCTATCTATCAGCTATCAGCAAGAACCAAGAAAGCAAAACGCAAGAAACTGTAATTATTAATTAATCCAATCCAATCCAGCAAAAATTATGCTGCAGTACAGGAATGTCAACAAGAAATTACTCCCTAGGATTCATCCGTGCTAGGATTGTAGGATTCGAACTTTTAGGGAAATTACGTTTTTCATGTTGTAGGAAACTTGAATTTTCAAAAATAAATTTTAACAACAAAAAACATCAGTTACCGAGAAATGAGCCATTTGTAACTGTTGGAAGGGATTTGCTGCCTTACATTTTTGACATGGTTACGTTTTCTTTTGTTTGTCACCAAAAAGAAACCACATAGCCTCCAACCTAACCAAATTTATGGCAACCTAATAACGAATTTCCCTACATAAATCTTAGGGAGTAATTTCTTGTTGACATTGCTGTACTGCCATCAGATTTTATGCAATAGAATACTCTCGTGTCAAAAATAAATTACTCCCTAGGATTTAGGGATATTCGTTACTAAGTTGCCATAAATTTGGTCAGGTTGGAGGCCTTGTGGTTTCTGGTGACAAACAAAAGATATCCCAAAAATATAAGGCAGCAAGTTAATTGTAACAGTTGCAAATGACTAATTTCTCTCTAAGTAATAGATGATTTTTTGTTTCACAATCAATTTTGGTTACTGGCGGCATATTTATTTGGATTTAGTCTCTCAATTCAAAGTAACCAACCTTAGACATTCAAAATTACTTTTGAAAATTCTAGTTACACACAACATGAAAAACGTTATTTCCCTAAAAGTTCGAATTCTAGGGAGTAATTTATATTTGACACGAGAGTAAGTAAGGAAGCTGAGTTATTCGAATATTATGGACTTCATAATTATCAATAAATGTGTAACATAAAGTAATCATAATCGTTAATGATACGATAAAACAGTTTAAATTGATTTCCAGAATAACAATATGCATGTCAAAATGACAAGAATCAAAAGTGGGGTTACGGTTCCCAAAAGTTTATTAATTAATAAATCCTGATAATAATAAATCAAGAGAGTGAGAAGATATTCAGAGCAAAATGGAGGATACTTCCATTCCTTTAATTTATATTGTTACTTTTTTAACTGAATCACTGATGTTATTCGCCTTCTTAAGTGTTTAATAAATACATAATTTGTTGAGATTGTTGAGACTTATCAATAATGCATTTCATTAATTTATTTTTATTTAATTTTTTTACAAGCATTATTGAGAGTGATGACTGATGGGTGCACGATAGTCGGTCATTCAGAGAAACGTCTGCAGGAAGTCTCAGGAATTAATTTAAATTAACCTTGACGATCTCGTCCATTTTTGTTTTATGTTTATATTACGTATTATGTCTTAAGGATACTCAAGCAGCACTGTCCATAATTTTGTGTGTCAGAAATTTAATTTGAAATTAACCAGTTAAATACTGCAGGTGAAAACAAGAACGTTTTTGATTTTATTTATTTGAAAAATTAAATACAGGCGTCCTTCAACCCAAGGAATTGTTTTATTTTAACTCCTACCCCCCTGAGAAGTTTCCCATATTTTGCTTCACGAACTGATCTGCTATTTTGAACACAATAATTTCGTAGACATTTCACGACCAGCAAAATTAAGTCGTTTGATTTCGCATTGATATAAAATTGATATATAAACGATCTTGTTGGTTGAGGTTTTACTTTTAAATATTCTTGACGCAAGTGGTTATCAAGAGTACACGTTTTCGTGTAAAATACTGCAACTGTAATATTTTCATTCATTTTATCTTTTATTCGTTAAGGTACTTCATTAATTAGAGCATAATTTCAGGGCACAAAATGTTACTGCTTGAAGAATATATTTCAAATTTTACGCGCGGTAGGTACTACTTTCTCTGCGTAGAATTTAGTGATTTTTATGTCAACCAATCCATAACCAATCTCTCACTGGAAACTGGATAAACTATACAAAACGGTGCAAACGGGCATAAAAAATGTATCGTGGTATAAGTTGTGAATAAGATCATTATAACTAAAATTAGTCTAGTCTGTGAATCTTATTGTCGCCATTGGTGTTACTCCCTTTTTTTTTTTTATGCACTTTACCCATGTAACTTTTTAACTATAATTAATAATGGAAGATTATCCGCATTTGGCCGATGGTAGGTGGTAAAACATTAAAATACAATTCAATGGTTTATTCTTATTATCTAGATAGACTACCAGCGAGTTTACCTTGTGCTAGCTGGCAACCTGAAGTTGTTGCTCATGCCCGAACAGCATTACAAAGATTTTGTCCGGTAGGGTTTGTTGTTGAAAATGTGTCGGCGCTACCTTCAACTAACAAACCATTCTGTCGGTGGTATGCTGAATTTCGCACAAGTAACTATTTATGTTTACCACCACCGGGAGAAGAATTAAAAGCTGTTTCAAAGAAGCTAATGCGGTATAAACCAGTAAACTCCAAATTTCTGAGCAGGCATTTAGAAAGTCCATTAGCTATTGCAATTGTCTATTCAAGAGATCCTTGTCCATGTGCAAATGGTTTGAATTTTGATAAGGCCACATTAAGAGCAAAAATGTGGCCAACTGGAAAAGGGTAAACATTGATTTTACATTGTTCTGAATATATGTATTGTTGTATTTCAGGTCGAATGAATCTCTCTCTGATCTCGATATAAACAAGTTATTTGAAGAAACAGTATGTTTGTAAGGTTATTTTATATAAATGTTATACCTAATTATTTTTATTAATAGTTTATATTTTTCTATACCTTGTTGCACTTTTTACACACTTCTTGGATGCAAACCAATTCACCCAAGAAGTATCTTTATAAGTATAAGTATCCCAAGTTTATCTTTATAATCGTCTGTTATTTGTAATGTAAATAAATGTATTTTCACAATAAACGTGTTTCTGTAACACTATATGGTAACAATATAACTATTTTATTAACCAGTATAGAAATTACTGATTAGCTTATTTCTTTTTTCTACTAGAGTTTGGAAAACTGGCATATTTGATTACTAATTTGAGTTAGGAAAAGTGGAATATTTCCTAACAAGTGCGGAAATAATATTTTTGTGCTGCCGTAGTTGCAAGTGGCATTTTAAGTGGACGATTAGCGTGCGGCCATGGAAATGAGAAAACTCTAGTGCTGCAATGGACAAACAAGAAATCTAAGGCAAGAAAAAATAAACTAATTGTGGCGAATCAAGTATTACTGAAAGACAATTATGTCTCTAATGTTATAAAACAAAAGGTGCTTCGTAAATATTTAAAAAATGCTAAAACGTGTTAATTTTATGTTTGGGGGGTTTATTTATAAAAATTTCGGTTGGTGACCTTGCAAGCTATAAAGTTGCGTTTGAATTTGAAATTTGAGCACTGACAGATTGACATTTGACCAACATAAATTTGTTTTTTGTTCGACACTGTCAGAATTTGAGAATTTTCGCCTGTGTGAACGGATTTTGATAAATTTGACAACTTGTCAAAACGAAACGTCAAGCTAATTTTAAAGATTTTTAGCGATTTGGAGCCTTTAAGGGGCTCGTCGAACAAAAAAACGTTGTATTCAACTCATTCTTGTGTAATTTGGGCTTTTTTGGCACTCGTGGACCTTTAAAACTCTCGTTTCACTCGAGTTTTAAACTGGTCCACTCATGCCAAAAAAAGCCAAAATTACACACGAACTCGTTAAATAAATAACTATTTTTGTTCGACACTGTCAGAATTTGAGAATTTTCTCCTGTGTGAACGGATTTTGATGAATTTGACAACTTGTCAAAACGAAACGTCAAGCTAATTTTAAAGATTTTCGGCCATTTGGAGCCTTTGGGGGGGCTCGTCGAACAAAAAAACGTTGTATTCAACTCGTATTCGGAGATAGGGAATTACAATGTATTTTTTCTAAAGGAATATCTCTTAAACGGCACAAGCAAATTCAATGCGGTTTTTTGCAAACCAAAGACAATAAATAAATGTACCTAGTGTTCTGATTGTTTAAAAAAAATCGTATTGAATGTAGGACTTTTGATTTTTTAAATGTAAAAACATTGAAAAAATTCGTTTCTTTTTTGATAAACAGGTGCGTTACTTTATTTTCGACAGCATGCTGCCAAAGTTAATCCGTCAAAGCTTATGATTATTTTTAAATTTGTTGACAAATATCCTATACTTGGGCCAACCAACAGATATAGTAATAAAACCGCCCCCTAGTGCCCGCGTATTTTAAATAGCAGCTTCCAATTGGCTTATTCAAAACGTGCGCAGATTTTCGAAAGCCTGATGTAAATCCACAAAAATTACTTTACGGCATCCGGCATCATTCGTTTTAACCTCGCTTCGGGAGTTTGACCACGTGTTTATGTTTGTTTGTTTTCCTTGGCATTTTTCGATTTGTATTACAAAATAGTTTTTTTTTCAAGATTTTTGGTTCTCTATTTGTTGGTAAGAACCTGCTTCATTGTGAAACAGGCTTCGGCGTAGATCGTTCTACGCAACTAGGCCACATCCCCTTTTTTTTATTACTATATCTGTTGGTTGGCCCAAGTATAGTTCAACGCGAGAGCTATGCTTTTACTATCTTCGTCCTACAGTCTACCTGTTTCTATCATTCTATCCAAAGATGGGCCCGGCCGCTCCGTCAGGGCATTGTCTAAGTCAGGGTAAAGAAGCGGTAACTGGTATGTCATAAATCAAAATCAGTGGGAATTTCCGAAAGCTGTAATTACAGTTACTTTACCAAATATGAATGAATAATTCGTGGAAACTTAGGTAGCTCTAGGGTATTGTAAAATTGCAACACCTTAAATTTTGTTTCATTTTCATATACAGGGTCTTTCACAACTCGCGCCCTAGAGAAAAAGTGCACCTGCCGCCGACAATAAGTTGTCAAAAAATAAAAACAAAGTATTTACTACTACTTTCATAACTGAGTTACAAGACTTATAATTCTACCAATCCCAGAAGGGCATCTCAAGGTGTGATGTTATTTCAACCAAATAAAGCCAGTTGCTAGGTTTCAAAAATAATACCATCAGCTACAAAAAATGTTTGGGTTACTGTAATTTTGACACTATTAGATTTGACTTTTCCACGGCCTCCTAGATTCATAAGAGACTCGTCTCTTATCCGGCCTGCCGCACTCGTAGTTCTAAGCATTATTATTGTTTTATAGACGAGTTTTCAACATTTTTCAACAGTTTTAACGCACACATACATCTGACACTTTTTCAAAATCTCAAATCAAAAAGATTTTTTGTGAACGGTAAATTTAATTTCAACAATTTTCTTTTTTATAATTTTTTTTTATTTGTCTGTGAGTGCAAGTTACAAAAATTTACAATGACAGGAAGTTCTAATTTTTAATTAAGTGTCTCACTCACATTTTACCATAGTGATGGATAAATGACCGGTCATTTATTTTTGGTCAAAGTTGACCGGTCCTTGATCGGTCAATTACCAGTCATTATTGGTCAAAAAATAGGAACTAGTTAAACATCACAAAATGATTCTTTCAATGTCAAGGATTATTTTAATACCAAATAATGGTTCTTAATTCCATTTTTTATAAGATTTATTGATCGATAAATTATTCTTCTAAAATTGTGTAAGTGAGGTTAAGTTTGAATTGTTTGAAGTTATACTTTGTTTTTTCTTTAACATATTTGCTTGAATTTGAACTTTTTGTTAATTTAAAACGCTTTAAAACTTTCAACACAACTGTGTGTGTGTATTTTCAGTTTTTTAGTTTCTTTTAAAATACTTAAACATTCGTTTAGAATTTTTTCTAACACTAATATCTTATACTGTTTCCATGGTGCATTTGAGCTTACACCTTATGTTTCCCATAAAATACGCTTTTCTCTATAAGACACGTCGTCAATAGCAACGTATCTTATAGAGTCATAAAATACGCTCACACATATTATTCAAGTGACATTTTATTCATAATTTTTACAGTAATTATCACAAAAGTGAAAAGTACAATTATTGAATTGGAACTGTCACATTAGCTTCGTGCTCTTGTTCCTAACATCTTCTTCTTTAACTGCTGTTTCATCCAATGCAGTGCCCGGCCATCGAAAACTGGCAATCTTTACATTTTCTTCAAATGATTCTTGCCGTAGTGTGAATTAACTTTTAATGAAGTTCTACACACTTACCTCATATCAAGAAAAGCCAAAATGACATCTTCCGTTACCTCCGTGTTCCGTATTCCGGCCTTGAAACGAAACACAACTTTTCGTATGCACTTTTAGATTTCACTGGTAACAAATTGCCCCTTTTTTCTTATTTCTTCTGGAACGTTTTGCCACATTTCAACGATGAAAATTGTTTTTTTTCCAAATTTGTTGATATTACCTATTACCATAGTACCCACGGTAACCTCCGCATTTTGTGTATTGTGACGCGCCTCGAATAATTTCTGAATTTATTAAAATTTCTGATAAGATGTTAGTGTTAGAAAAAATCTTGAAGACAACGCGTGTTTTATAGTTTAAAAATCTCGATCTATTAAATCCTCGCTCCCTGCGGTCGCTCTGATTTAAACTACGATCTCGATTTTTAAATCGTCTATAAAACACTTGTTGTCTTAATAGCTATAAAAAAGTAGGTAAGTATTTTATGAAAATAAAAATATATTGTACTTATGTCATGTCAATCAGAACAGACAATCCAACATAACCTCATCTCATCAGTCAAACAGTCAACATATCCTTTAATATTCAACATTATAAGCGGGAAATTTAAATTTTAAAAATGACTGGTCAAATTCGTCAAGTCATTGACAATTATTGACCGGTCAAATGGGTCATAGACTAAGTCAATTACCGGACCTCACAACACTATTTTACCATGAACAGGACAATGAATTAGTGGATTTCCCGAAAGATTGAGGCCAAGATATTCTTCAAAACAAAATTTATATTTTCCTTTGGAATGCTTGGTAGAATTTCTACTATTATTGAAATTATTGTAAATTGTATAGTTTGCGAACGAGAAATTGGAATTTTAGCTTCTTTACTTGCAATGGGTAGATTGTAAAGATTATAATAATGAAGGTTTACGATAGTGTAAGTTTATCTACCTGCTAGTTACTAAAAAGGGATGCCGAATATCGGCAAAATGCAGATTGTTTGTACCTCCTGGAATGAACTGCTCATAGCCGTAAATCTTTATTATTATCTATAATGTTTAACCTTCCCAAAACCCATTGCAAGTGAAGGAGCTAAAATTCCAATTTCTCATTCCCAAACTATACTAGACCCACAAATTGATCATTGGGGTAACTTAGCCTTCCTCTATCTTAGTAATAAATTAATTCCAGTAAAGGGATTTTCTTTTTCGAATTTGAATCTTGTAATTGTGACAAGCAATAAATAATCACATCCATGGACTGCCTCCGTTATTTTCATAATTAAGTAGCCACATAAAAAAGCTGTTGCCGCCGTCTCAATTTGAAAATTGGTACTTGGCAAATAAGTAAAGGAAGACAATTTTTCTAGTTTTTCCAGAGAACTATCTTGCAAGGTGACTGAAATATTTACATTGGTCCTTAAATTTTGGAATCTTGGTAACATTTTACTACTTGCATATTCTGCGGCACTCATGATATTACCAGTATGATCTCTCAGTCCTATCTTCTATGCCGCATTTAAAGTGATATCATTGGGTAGATTATGATAAGAAATGTTAACTTTATGTCGTGAACTAATACAACATTTTTTCTTTGTTTGTGGCATTTTTTAAAGTTTCGACTGCACTTAGTTTTTCAAATTGATAATTTTTCGTATCCCACCTCCACCCGCCGGCACGGCAATTTTGCCGGAGTACATACACTATTACGGATAATACTATCAAGTAATAGTGCAGTGCTTATCAACATAATTACCGGCGTCTCGCCTCCACATTTTGACTTTTTTGTGTTTTATGTTCTGTGTCAATGTTAAGGAATTTCCTCACGATGTGACATGAGTATAATAATATACCTTTTTGAATTTCAACCACCAATGTGTTCTCTAAGTCCAAAATTTTTAAATTTTTAAAAAGAGATTGCGGTACTATTCCTGTTGCTGAAATTATAAATGGTAAAATCGAATTTTTTTCTAAATACCAAAGATTCCTCATAGCAACGGAGAGTTCTAAATATTTATTAATTTTTGTATTATATGTCTGTGTTATATTGTGTGAATTTGGAACAGCTATATCTAAAAGATATGCTTGCTTTTGTTTTTTATTTAAAATAATAATGTCTGGTCTGTTATGCTGAATGTGAATGTCAGTTAAAACTGTGCGATCAAAATATAATTTGTAATTGTCATTTTCTAAACAACTTTCTGGTTTATAAATGTAATGTGGTTGTGTATCCTTTAATAAATTGAATTTAACTGCTAAATTCATGTGTATAATTTTTGCGAATATATCATGACGTTTTTTATATTCGCTTTGAGCCAAAACGGTGCAAGAAGAAATGATGTGTTCAATGGTTTCCCCTTCAGTTCCGCAAATTTATTATATAAAATGTCATTATTCATACGTATTTTTAGTTACATACCCTACGTTACATACACTAATATATGGGTCAGATTAAAGTCGCTAGATGGACATACTATACGGGGAATTTTCAAAAACAGACATTTATCGAATGCGACAGGCCGGATAAGAGACGAGTCTCTTATAAATCAAGGAGGCCGTGATTAAAAGTCACCCGGTAATATCGAAGGAATTACTTAAGTCAGATGGTAATACGGGGTGATCAAGAAGGACTGTTTAAGTTGGTAACACTGGATCGTATAACAGGAGTAACTTCCGGTTGTTGGTGGCTTGTCGTTGTTAATGCTATACCTATATCAGATATTTGTAAAATAAACCAACAAAACATATCCGGCTGCAGTCTGCAGTGTTATAAATAACCGAATTAAAAAATTTTCTTAACTGTACTGTCAACTTAAACAGTCCTTCTTGATCACCCGGTATATTATGTTATGAGGAGCAAAAATGAAGTTTTATGTGCTGCAGCCAAAGCACATAAAACCATTTTTGCTCCGACCTCCGAATAACATATACTATTTTTTCTTCAACCCTTCATAACAAATTATTTAAGACATGTTAAGAAACCAGGTAGGAATTTCAAATGATTTACCTAGTGTACTTTACAGCCGCTCATCAGCGGAGATAGGTAATAACTTCACGGATCTATTCACGGACGCTGGTCAGCTCGTTAGATGCCATGACCTGTGCCATGACAATGAAGTGACACTTTAGCATTATCAATGCAGCTACAGACTGCTGCAGTGCAATGTCATATTTTACCCTCTACGTATTTTACGGACGTTTGAAGAAAAAATGTATTTCCTTTTCTTACACTTTTTGGCTGATATAAATCGTAAAAAAAATGTGTATCACAGCGCCACTGCACTTGAAACTGGAACTAATAAAAAGAGGTGGCTGTGTAGGGTTATTTAGTTTTTTCTGTTTTTATTACGTCAGTTGCCTGTCAACTTCTCAGTTGCGATGTTGCGCATTTGTGGTCCAAGGTTGAGAGGTTAAATCGAGTAAAGAAGCGATCAAAGTGTATTACAGAATGAAAAAGATGTAAAATACTGTCAATAAAGAGTGAAGTGAATTTAATAGGTTAAAGTTTGAATGGTAAATTATTAAACTCAATGTAATCACTTTTGTGTATTGGCAATTCTGAACTTCTGACTTCGGAGTTGTGTTGTGTGTGACATTTGTCAGTTGATGTTTTGTTTATACTGTTTTAGTCAAATTCTAAAAATATGGCAAATTCAAATGAAAACGACGTAAATCCTGTTGAAAGTCTTTCCTCTATTTTTAATGAAGGCTTAAATTTATATAACGAAATTTGTAACAGTAATGAACCTACAAATAGTTCTTCAGTGCAAGTATTTATGGTATACATTTGTTAATTTATGCATATCTAATTCATTATTTTCCAGCAAAACGTTAAAAAAGCAATGAGAATATTTGAAGATGCCACTCAATTAGTATCTTATGCTGGAATTTTTAGTAGTAATGAAGGAATAGAAGAGGTAGCAACTAAGGACTTGCAGTATTTCTTACTACCAGCTCTGCTGGGCTCGTTAAGTTTAAAATTGACGACTGGTCAACGCAAAGATATCATAGATGTTGCAGAAGTTTATTTTAAAGATTTTCTAAAAAGAACAAATGACTATAATTTGAGTAACTATGAGTTTAAAGAAAAGCAAGAGGAACAGAAGGTACCTCAGACTGAGTTTGATAAAATTGCAGTATCCGTAAATACTAGAGCAAATAAAATTCAAAGATATAAAGAACAAAAAGAATTGAAAGCTAAGTTGATGGATTTGAAAATGAATATGGATAATGAACATGCCGATGAAGAAATCAAGAGAGATTATTTTTTGACAATGCTCAAATCATTCATACATGAAGCTGTAGATGAGTTAAACAGCATCGAAATGGAAAAACCTATTTTAGAGTATATGGCTAATGTTAAGAGGGATGAAAAACCTGAACCTAGGAGACCTGTTACTCCTCTTAAACCTATCATTATTACAAAAGATGCACTCCAAAAAGAAGTTTTTGGAGCTGGCTACCCATCATTACCTACAATGACAGTACAAGAATTTTATGAGAAGAGAGTTAAAGATGGAATTTTTCCTGATCCAAATAAGCAACCTACAGGCTCTATGAGCTTACAGCAAGCTTCCTTGGCTGGTGTAGAACTAAACAATGAAGAAAAAGAAGCAGAAGCGCTAGAAACAGTTGTTGAAAGGGATGATTCAGAGTATGTGGAAAGGATGAGGCGCATGGATGAATACAAGGATGAACATAGAAGAGGATGGGGGAATCGCATGAATAGAAGTTAATGTTATAATGTCTCAAAAATAAAAAAATTAAAATAGAAGTCTGTTGCTTTTGAATCTATTTAAATATTCTAAGTTGGAACAAACAAGCTTTTAAAGATTGTTAATGGATTATTTTTATAGCACCTACTCTCGTGTCAAAAATGGATTACTCCCTAGGATTTAGGGATATTCGTTACTAGGTTGCCATAAATTTGGTTAGGTTGGGTTGGAGGCTATGTGTTTTCTGGTGAAAAACTAAAGATATCCCAGAAATGTAAGACAGCAAATTAATTGTAACAGTTGCAAATGACTAATTTCTCGCTAAGTGATAGATGATTTTTCGTTTCACAATCAATTTTGGTTACTGGCGGCATATTTATTTGGATTTAATCTCTCAATTCAAAGTAACCAACCTTAGGCATTCAAAATAACTTTTGAAAATTCTAGTTACACACAACATGAAAAACGTTATTTCCCTAAAAGTTCGAATTCTAGGGAGTAATCCATTTTTGACACGAGAGTAGTAATTTATCTCTTGTGTAGTGTAGGCAACCCATAATACACTATTTGTCACGTAATTCGGAATGATCAAGATGGACTGTATACGTTTTTTTTTTATTATACCTGAATCATAATCCCTGTTTTTGACACTAAAATGCGTGCGAAAAAGGGCCCTTAAAACACTAAAGCTTTAAGGTCGCTTAGGTAACAACAAATTCACCTATATTTTGAACAATGGTAAATAGACATTTATACACAATTTATGATAGCAACGAAACAACAACAATTGACCATTTCTGTATCAACGATTAATGACACAGATTACTTCGGGAAAGGTATTTCAATTTACTTTTTCTACTTCCTTCTCTAAAGTGTCACATTTTGCACTGACAAATAGTGTATAAAACGTCACTTTAAAAACGATTATTCGTTAGTCACAACTTGGTGTCCATTCGGGCGTTTTCGGCATATTAAACACGCTCGAGTTTCTTTAAACACGGCTTGAATTTTTTGGACATATTTAGCTCTAGATCAAGTTGGTATTTTGACGTTTATCAGTTTCGCATCCGGCGTGAAAGAAAACGTCATTGCAGTGGAATAATTCGTTGTATTTTTCAAAAATGGACCTGAAGCCACCAACAGTTTGTATCCTGAAAAATATATATATATGTATTCCTATTTGGTATGTTCATTTAGTTTGTATGTTTAAATTAACGTTTAATAAAAAAGTTGCTTGTTTAGTTTGTGTGTTCCATTTGTTAATTTGGTCGTAGAAAAAGTATAGTATTCAACTCGTTTATAAACTTCTCTAGACACTTGTTTATTAAACACTCGCTCCGCTACGTTTCGCTCGTGCCTAACATAAAACTCGTGTCTAAAGTGCCGTTTATAAATCTTGTTGCATAATATACTATTTTTTGTTATAATTTTTAGATTGTAATGCAGGTATACCTAATAGAAAATAGCGTAAAGTGCGTCTATCGATATTTTGAAACGACTTTTTAAACACTAGTTAACATTTTGGGTCGTTTATGATGGTCTCATTACTAGGGGATTATTTACC
Source organism: Tenebrio molitor (assembly GCF_963966145.1). Lineage (NCBI taxonomy): Eukaryota > Metazoa > Arthropoda > Insecta > Coleoptera > Tenebrionidae > Tenebrio > Tenebrio molitor. The sequence goes on along the minus strand of NC_091050.1, from coordinate 21,809,609 downwards.
TACCCCGTAACAAAAACTCTCGATGGTACCTGCGGATTATTGAGGATCGGTTACTCACTACTTTTACGACAATCTTTGTTAGCTGGCAATAAACCACTGAAGGAAGCAAAGGTCGTTTTAAAATATCGATAGATGCACTTTAAGGAACCCTTCTGATAACCTGACTACCTGTTCCTAATCTGTGCGCAGTTCGAGTGCCTCCCATTTTGCTATATATTAATAAATATAAATTAACTCTTCTTCTACTGGCCTGATAAATTTACTTTAATTAAGGTGAATAAACCGGGCCTTAATGAAATAATTTTAACAAACGTTCAAAGTGGCCACCCTCTTATTCCAAGCAATATGCCAAACGATTGTAAAATCTTTAAGCCTTTTTAATGACATTAATGACAATTGTTTTATTAGAGGTTGTTTGGATAGGTACGTTGTAATTGCTTGTATGCATTGACATGTTTTTTTTTTTTTAAATTGAACATAGGGTTAATAGTAATAGTGTTGATGTTCTGGGAAATAAAATCCTCACTGTATATAATTTATTGAAATACCTGTTGGAAAAAACAGCTGTAGTGCAAATGACTGACCTATTACGTACTATGACAACTCATATGAAAGTTAAGGTTGTATCGCACGTTCAAATGAAATCCTGGGCTGGGAAGGCGTTGGAAACCGGAATTCTTTGGAAATTGGAATTTAGATCATCAGTCATCACTCTCAATAGTCTCAATCACTCTCAATCATACAACATCAGACCTGATTTGTTTGAAGATAGAGGGCGCCATCTTCAAAATTACCGAAAGTGTTGAAACTTACCGTAAATTACCGTAACATTACCGGTAATAAAACCAAAATTACCGAAAGGGATGAAACTTGCCGTAGGTATGTTATCATTGAGGTCAATAAGAAAACACTTTTGATTTTATTTCCGCTTTGGCTTTATTGGTTTTTCAAACACAGAGGTTGGATCTTGTCTCTCTACGATTCAAGATGGACTTAGTCGGACTGTCGCGACTGTCCCCTCTCGTCCCATTCGCGCCTTCATCACTCCTCTTCCTCTTTTCCAGTCTCTTCTGCGCCTGCGCCCTTGAGGTGCCCCATTCGCGGGAAATACGAAATACAGCGGACTTGCTAACAGGTATATTACCGTAATACAGTTGGCTTTAAAAAAAACAGGAAACGAAATTTGACCTAATGGGAATTGGAAATTTAATTTGTCAAGTTGTGTCTGTTTGACATTAGTATTTCTGACATATAAGTGCAGTTTTTCAACCTAAATTCTAAAAGGCCATTTCAAACTATAAAAATTTAATAAATAATAAAATCTTACAGAACTTTTTCTGACAGTTTCCGTTTATTTTTTGAAGCCAACCGTATGTATGTACAATGCAATCGAAAATACAAAAACAATGGTAATTGTCACTTATAATATCCCTAGTGCATTGATTATTTCCGGAAATTTTTTCGAATGCATTTCTAAAACGTATTAATTAGCCCGAGTGGAACACGAGGGCTAATTACGTTTTGGAAATGCATGAGAATAAAATTTCCGGATATTAATCAATGCACGAGGGCATATTCGGTAAGAAAATCGCAACGACACGGACATTATGCTTTTTAAATTATAAATTTTTAAATCGTACGACACTCATTAAGAACCAATAGAAAAATTAGTTCACGAGCCATAACCAAGACAACAACAAAATAAATGATTTTGATTGGCTGAAAAAATTTCCACTTATTAATCACAGTTAGGTTGGTCTACCTACAAAAAATTTCCAAGAAATTTTTTTGTTGCCATGGTTATGGCTCATGAACTAATTTTTCTATTGGTCATCAATGAGTGTCGTACGATTTTCATTATTAATTATTGATTATTAAAATTTGCTATTACAATATGTTCACTTTAGAGCGTAGAGGGCTTTAGAGCAACAAATTTTCATTGTCCAGTATTTCTTCAGCAATAGAGAAAGGTCCTATTCGACACCTCGAGTTTTTGAGGAATTTCAACAAAAGTTTCCCGACTTTCAAAGCACTTAACCAACAACTTGCCCAGAAAGTCTACAAATGCGTAAACATGTTTTTCATGCCGCCGGCCGTTATCGACGGTTTTGCATGATTCAAAATCCGCCGGGAACGTAAAATTCCCGGCCTAGTACTTACAAAAGTGACCTTGACTAAAAATTCGCTAGAAAATGGGCAGGCAGCATTGAATATAGCCAACGAACTCCGTTTCGGCTCAGAGACGCGAGAGTCGCGGGTTCGATTCCGCTTGTGAAACAAATTTTTTGCTTTTTAAAAATTATTTAAATTTGTCGGCATGAAAAATTTTGTGGATTACACGTCCAGAAAATGTTTTGCGAGTGCTCGTGTTGCTTCGCCTCGGCTAAACCGCCTTGGCTACGCAATATCATTCACACTCGCAAAATATCATTTTCTGGACTTGTGATCCAAATAACTATTTGGGAACAGGTAGTGTTCTGCGCAAAAAAGCCAGTAGACGACCGACAAAAAGATCAGCTGAAAATATTGAAGAGGGTGAACAAAGAATCATTGCAGAGATTAACCCAAGAAACTAACCTATCATTTGGAACAGTTGGTTGCACAAAAAACGGGAACTGTCAGAATAAAATTGATTGATTTTTTCAATTTTTCCATAGTGTGAAACGGTGTGAAACCTTCTTACGAGAGATAGGTTAGAATTAACGTCAAAATTCATTGACATTTTTAAAAATTATTTGATAGGTATTGTCAAGTAAGACAATTAATTTACAAATGGACAAAACCAAATTTACATTAGGAAAAAGATTTGCACTTTTTTCTCTATCGTGTGTCTGTTGGGCATGAAATTACTCCTTGACAATAAGAGCCCCCACAACCGACGACAACCTCTCTGGATAATATTGATTGATCGATGATGGTTGGATCGATTTATAAACAAATAAGCGGCGTGCGCGTGCTCCGTGGTTACCGTTGACGTTAAATAAAGGTGCGGGAGTTTTAAATCTCATTGTTTCATTGCACTAGCTGAGGAAATTCTTTTACTACCGACAGGTCACACAAAATTCTTTATGAAAATCAAGATTTCAACATTCTCAAAATCACTAACCTAACTTTTAAGACTGACAACCTGTTAATTGAAATCTCACGAATTGCCAACTGAAATGTTTGGTCAATGCCAACTGTAATTTTTTTTTTTTCGATCTCACGGTATTACCGGTACTTTACCGGTAATAAAACTGACTCTCCCAACACTGGTGAAAACCAAAAGCTTGGAATAATAAAAATATGTATTTTCTTTTTCGTTTATCTTTTCTTGAAGAACTTGGACAAGCACATTTTATTTTATAGTAATTAACGTTATAAGTCCGGGAACTCATAGTTTACAGTACGAGTTAGACGTTTAAGGACGAGGCGACGAAGGAGCCGAGTCTTGAAACTCGAAACGAGTACTGTAAAAAGAGTTCACGGACGAATGTCGTTATGTATTTTATTTCATCCTGCCTCAAATTTCATTTGAAAGAAACATTGAAATTAATTTCCAAATAATTCAACAAAAGCTCCAAATCTAGTCACATTTTTGGAACATGATTAGCAACGGCTGTTTGGCAATTGTTTATTTTGTTGATTTTGTTGAAATAATTTAGTGCGTCAAAATGACTTGTAAAGCAAATCCTCCAGAAATTGTAAGAAAATCTGCAGAAGCCTGTGCCGACTTAATACCTATAAGGCATTCACGATCTTTTTGGGACCGAGTTGGCTAATTTTGTTGGCAGTATTTCGGTGATAGCTAATTTCCCTAAAGGAAATTGAAACTTTTTGTATTAGGTTAGGTTGTTTTCAGTTTAGGGTTATATTTTCTGAATAGGTACATTGTTGCCGGATCTCTTAAATCTGGTCTGTCCTTTTTAAATTAAATTAAATCGTTTAATAGGAATTTTTTATCGTAATAAAATTATTTTGGCAATTTTGACTGCTCCTTTGACGGAAATTTAAATTATTTTTATACACTTAATAAATCATTTAGTTTCTTACGAATATTAAAATAATAAATCTGGCAATGCGGTGACAAGAAAATGTCGAACAGACACTGACAGAAAAAAAAAATGCATCCGTTGCATCACTGAATCAGTTAGTCCAACATGAAAAGAAAAAATCATAGCCAACTCGGTCCCAAAAAGATCGTGAATGCCTAATAGCAAGTCTGGTGAAAGGTATCAAAAACAATTCAGCCATTTTTGTAAATGGAAATCAGAAAATAATGTGAAGAAAATTACGGAAGAAGTTATGCTGGCTGGCCTATTTTTTAGACTTGGTTTAAATGGTTGTATTATTTTATTTGTGAACTAACGTTTTTAGTCTGAGAAAGTAAGTACATCTTCTTTGTGGCCGAAATAGTTAAATTGTTAATTTGTATTTAGATGTATGTAGTTTTGAATAAAACATTTCTTAAACCTGAATAATTGTTATTGCGATTTGTGCGATTGTTACTTTTGTGTTTCCAATAGCAACACTTAACCGGCGTCCGGCCGTTTTTTGCGTTTTCCCGGATTCAAACTGATGACGTAAAGTATTGAAATTTGACACAGGATGAAATAAATAAAATAAACATTTTTCAATAATTTTCATTTTTCCGCCTTTTTCCCTTTGCGCACGATGACATCATTACCATTGCTATCCCTAATTTATTTTTTAGATATGTAGGTAGTCAATTAAAATATGATTTGTGCCCATATACCATTGTAATCTTTGCACTGATGGTTCATGAGATATCGATTTTTAAATGTGAAAACAGGATGACAATTAAAATCCAATTTTACACTGAAATTGGGCAATTTCCAAACGAAATACATTTTTAGTGCATGTGCAGGTATCAATACCAGTAACGTAGGTAATGTTATGTTGATATTAACAAACTAAAATAGTAAATTCTCTATTCAGTTAATCTAGAATAGTCTAAAAGTGCAAAAGTTGATATGACGCGTGGAATTACTCATGATTAAAAAAACCCACCTGATTCATAGGAAGTTAATAAAGTCAATAAATGTATTTACACTAATTAAAAAACTAACAAATAATAAGACGGGTTGAGTCACAATAGGAAAATATAAGTTAATAATTAACGTGACCTTGCGAATTTAATGTATGTAACAAATGATATCAACTCTTACCCAAAGATTTTGACATCTTATGTTGTATTTAGAATATTATACTCAATAATGTAAGAAGTCCCACGGCAAAAATATGAACTAATGGATATTTATGGTAATGACTTAAAAACTTTCAAGTAGGAACATTCAAAACTATTTTATTTGACATCCACTTTTCATTTCTGTTACAAATCGAAACTTTTATTAGTGTTAGCGCCATTTACCGGTCAGCCTGTACAGCACCGCGGATATTCGAAACCCAAGACTAAGGTCAACGCCAATGCATGGGTTTGCAATATCGAAAACGGGAACAGGGGAAGCAGTGCGAATTGAGATGCTTGAGACGTTAGAGAGAGAGATGTGCTAATTAATAATTGTTTATTGTGCACCTCATGTGTCGATTAAAAATTGTTGTAATCGTCCGATAATTAAAAATTGTTATCTTGAGAAGGGTATTGCTTTTATTAGATAGCTCAAAATTTTTATTTTTAATGAAATTACACATGCGACTGTCACGTTTGGGATGGGACTTCTTACATAATATACAGATGTCCCAAAAATGGCGTACTAACGGTGCATTACGGTGTAGAAGAGATTACCGAAAACGTCAGAAAAATGTTAAAAAAATTCTATTGAACTTATTTGCTGATTTGGCGGTCTTTGAAAGTGGCACTTAATACGTCAATTATTTTGAAATATAGGTACAGTTAATTTCAAAATTATAGAGTACACCTAATTTTCTACAGTGTAAAATGCACTTACATTTTTTGTCAATGATCAATGTCAATTTTGACAAACAAAATATCTAATCTAACGGAAAACGCGAAAGTGCTCATTCTTTCCAAATTAGAAGAAGGGTGGTCGATCCGGAGGGTAGCCCACTATTATAACATAGCCAAGAGCACGGTGCAGATGATAAAACAGACACTATTATGGTGTTCTAAAATATCAACGACATTTTATGTTGTCAAACTTACCTAACCTATATAAAAAATATGACATTCAAATTTCAAAAAGGCACCTTTAATTGTGGAAAAAACTGTAATAAATCGACTTCTTGATTTTTGAGGTGTACTCGATAATTTTGAAATTAACTGTATGTATGAAATTGTCATGACAGCTACCTCTAATCGTATATATTATCACAAAGTACAAGATCACTCATCACCAATATTTAATTCTACATAATAGAGAATTTAGAAGCTTTAGAATTCGAAAAATAGTATATTTCAAACCAAGGTAAGAAAGTGGTTTCTTGCAGACCGCAGGCAAAGATTATAAACCGAGTCGTAGACGAGGTTTGTAAGTGCCTAAGGTCTGCAAGGACACTTTCTTAACAAGGTTTGAATACAATTTTTTTCCCTACCGGCACAACTTTGTTGAAAAAAGTAAAAAAAATGGTTATATTCGTGATTAAAACGAAAATTTTGAGAATTGAATAGTAGGCTGTGTTATTTGTTTAATTAACTTGTCATCGCATTTGAAGATTTGAGGTTTGTTCGAAAATTTGATATAAACAGGGTAAAGTAATCTACCTACCTAGCTTATCTGTTTATTTTCCAGATTATATGATTGACCTACCAACTTACTTCATTGAATTGGCTTTCATTTATCAATAACTTATTTCACTTTTGACACTTTTGACACTTTTGACATTTGTATTTTGGTACAGTTTTACCATAAACATTTCATGATTAACTTTCTTACCTTAGCGAGAAAGTTGAATTTTCTCACCTCAAATGAGGTATCCACAGCCTACATTTCTAACCGGTAGGGAGAAAAATATTTTAAATCCACTACGGTAACATTGCAAGGTAAGGATGTCCGAATATACCGGTGTCCCAGAACTGCAGCATGATATTTTAATAACGTATTCTGGAGTAAAAATCAAGACTAAAATTGAAAGAAAAAATGTCGAGGGTCCTATAGTATCTATACTGTAAGCGATTTTCGCTGACCAATCATAAGACCATTGTTAATTGCTTTATTAGGTAAGCTCATTACTTTGTTTCATTTCCATGGATTTTCATAATACGATAAAATTCTTTGAATTATTTGGTCCGCTGTAATCGAATAATAAATTACATTGTGACATTTCTTAACGTCATTTTGACAGTAATATTTTTTCATAAAATCCAAAAGTGAACAGTTTTGAAAATGTTTACCGCTGCAGAGTACTATGATATGCTCATAGTTTATGGAGCATGTGGTTAAAGTGCTTACGCAGCCGTAGAAGCTTACGCTGCACGTTTTCCTGCAAATGTATTTTTGCGTTTGGTGAATCGCGCTAGGAAGTAGGAATATGGGGAATTTAGTACCTCAAACTAAAGGAGTTGGTGGTGTTACGCGAGAGGCTCGCACTCCATAAAATGAAGAGGCTGTTCTTCAGACTTTTGAGGAAGACGGAACGTTAAGTATTAAAAGCGTCGTTAGTATGTTTGACATTTCAAAAAGCACAACACGCTTATCATTATACGCGTGTACAGAATCTCTTGCCTGAAGATCTTCCTCTCAGAGTGCAGTTCTATGAATGGTTACTGCAACAACATGAAGCAAATCCCAACTTTGTAAAAAGTATTTTATTTACGGATGAATGTTTTTTCTCAAGAAACGGAACATTTAATTCATAATTATCATGTATAGGTAGACGAAAATCCACATCATGCAATTCATGTTAATGCATTTCAACATCGGTTTAGCATTAATCTGTGGGCTGGGATTTTAGGAGATTCATTGGCAAATGTTGATAAACAAACGATTATCAGATAAAATATCGACTGTAGAGTTTCAGGTTGGTCCGTTTGAATTTCCTCCAAGATTAAATGGTGAAGTCTATGCCAATTTTCTTAATGATGAATTGCCTGATCTTCTAGGCGATGTGCCATTGCAATTCTTGGCACATCCCTGGTTTCAACACGATGGTGCTCCAGTGCATTATACAACTCAAGCTCAACAAGTCCTTGAAAGAAGATATCCTGATTCTTGGATAGGACGTGGCAGGCCAATAAATTGGCCGGTTGGGCGCCTGATCTCACACCTTTAGACTATTTTTTGTGGGGTTATATTATAGCAACTACAGTCGGATTACTTAATATACTTTAAAACAGGTTGAAAAAAGCTTCACACGATTGGTTAATTTCAATAGTTTACCATTTAAATACCCTACGGCCCTCGACATTTATTCTTTCAAATTTAGTCTTAATTTTCACTCCGGAATACGTTATTAAAATATCATGCGGCAGTTCTGGGACATCCGGTATCTTTGTTTGCATTGTATTACCGTTAATAATAATAATAAAAATTTAACAATGTTTGTGGTGTAAATTGTTTATTTACATAAAGGTAAACAATAGTTAACAAAGGTTTGTTGTGAGACTCTTGAGGGAGTTCGAATTGATCGGATGATCATCAGGGGTAGGGCACTCTATTAGACGACCTTGAATCAAGTTTAATATTTTTCGGCCACTACAGATGGCGCTCAGATCAGAAACAAAATAAAAAAATGTCTACTACCAACACAATTTAGTAATTCCTATGGTTGGTCATCCTGGATAAATCCCCAATCGCATTCACTTACCTAGTAATTCCCAGAAAAGTGTTGCGACGCATGACGCAATTTAGTGGATAGTGGAAAAATACTTTTGGACAATTTGTAAAAAAAATGAAGCCGTGTTGTGTACCCGGATGTGAAAATGGGTCATATGCATAAACCATTAGCAAATGCTTTTACTTGTATTAGTAAGAGATAGAAATACATGGACTCTATTAGATAGAAAAAGACAAATACATAGTATAAGCAAATGCTTATTCTTATTCATACTACCCATTATTCCAAATCGCAGGTAGGCTGTAATAGAAATAGTTATTTATGTATCAAGGGCATTATGAAGATGTTTATGTTTGAGGGCAACCAGTTTTAAGGTGCCCGACCGCCTAAACATCGAGTAATGCCCGTGGTGCATACAACGTTTTATGTTTCACTGCATTTGAATTTGTGAACATTTAAAAATTTTATAAACTGTGAACTTGATTTTGCTAAATTTCCTAGTTTGCGGTGGCTCGTATCTATGACGACTTGTTTGAGCGGCCTAATAAGCGGGCATTATGATTTATACGCCCTAGGGCATTATAGCCTACTTAATATATCTCCTTGTCAAGGTATAAAAAATAAATAATGATTCAGTGAAACATAAAAATTAAATTTTTAAACTTTGATAATAATCAATCAATGTTTCTGAAAAATCAAAATTTATATTTAATTATTCATATTATGTTTGTTTCTCAGGCTTTAAGGAATCTTCCAAGACAGAAGACTGCTTCAGTCACCCTCAGAAAGAATATACGAGTAAATATGTTACTCCTGAAAAAATACAAGGTAGGTCTGTTTTTATGTGATAGTTCAAATACCTAATTGATACTTATTTTAATTTACCATCATTGGGCATTCTCCTGAATCCTTGTCTGTGGAAGAGGTTAGATCTGGGCATATCAATCTAAAAATCCATGGATGACTAAATTAATTTGATCGCTCTTTACTTACCACAGACCAACATGGTGAGGACTTCTTTGTTTACCACTCCCACTCAAAGTAAGAGATGAATCCAATTATCTTTAAAAAAAATATTGAAATTTGTATTTATTTTATTTTTTTACGAGTATTGTTTTTCAAGGAAGCCTTTAAAACACGACGCGTAGCGGAGTGCTTTTAACGTCGTAAGTGCTTTAAAGACCCTTAAAACGTGTATTATACGCTATTTTTTATTATACATACTTGCACTAAAATCTGAAAATTATAAAGAAAAACGCAATCAATATGTCGCGGTCATTACGAAAATTTTGAATATACAACTAAAGAAGGAGAAATCATTAAAAATTTAAATATGTAAAGGAGAATTTTATAAATATTTAGGTATTAATCAATCAAATCATATTCAACATTCAATTATAAAAGAAAATTTAGAAAAACAATTTTATTTAAGAATTAAATCTATTTTTTTGTTTGACACTGTCAGAATTTGAGAATTTTCTCCAATGTGAACGAATTTGGATAAATGTCACGACTTGTCAAAACGAAACGTGAAGCTAATTTTAAAGGTTTTAAGCGATTTGGAGCCTTTAAGGGGCTCGTCGAACAAAAAAACGTTGTATTCAACTCGTTTGTGTGTAAATTGGGCCTTTTTTGGCACTCGTGGGCCAAAAAAGGCCCAATTTATACACAAATTCGTCAAATAAACTACTATTAAAATCAAAATTAAACCGTAATAATTTAATTAAAGCAGTTAATATGTATATTGTTCATGCAACCGTAATTTGTCGTAACCCTCAAAAAAGTGAAAATATACTTTATTGTATCATTGGACAGAGAACATGACTGTTTTTGCTTTATAGATATAAAGGGGATGCTAATGTGCTTTCAATGACAGAAAACTAGAAATTAACTATGAATTAAACTAAAATTAACAAGTTTTAATCGTCTCCTGAAAAATTTCTGCTTTGTGGCTTGTCATATATTGCAGTTGCATGAACGATATGCTGTTCCATTATTGACCTATTCTTTTGGTGTTATAAAATGGTCCAAAACAAATTTAAAGAATATAAACATTCAAACTAGAGTTCTCTTTACAAAATTTTGTAAACATCACCCCAAATCTGCTATTGAAAGATTTAGTTTAGCACGCGGAAATGGTGGTAAGGGTTTTTCAAATCTATAAATTCTACAACACGATCAACAACGACTGAGGGTTTTATACGGGGTGATCAAGCATGACTGAGTCTGTTGGTAACAATGAAATTTGGCAAATTTAAAATTTACCAACGAAGGTTCATTTTTGTAATAGTATAAACATAACCTGCATAATCAAGAATGTTTTTAATGTCATCTCAAGTTAAAAAATCCGGTCAGTGCGTGGTCAGTGCCAATTACTAGACAAAAATCACCAGTATTTTCAATTGTTTCATTGCCAACAGACTCAGTCATTGTTGATCACGCTGTATGTGCAATACAAGATCGTGTTTTCAATACAAGAAATTATAAAAAACACATATGCGGTTTACAATCGATCATCGATAAATGTAGGATTTACGGAACTGAAGGAGAAACCATTTAACACATCATTTCTTCTTGCACCGTTTTGGCTCAAAGCGAATATAAGAAACGTCATGATATATTCGCTAAAATTATACACATGAATTTAGCTGTTAAATTCAATTTATTAAAGGATACACAACCACATTACATTTATAAACCAGAAAGTTGTTTGAAACATGACAATTACAAATTATATTTTGATCGCACAGTTTTTAATTGACATTCACATTAAGCATAACAGACCAGACATTATTATTTTAAATAAACAACAAAAGCAAGCATATCTTTTAGATATAGCTGTTCCAAATTCCCATAATATAACACAGACATATAGCACAAAAATTAATAAATATTTAGAGCTCTCCGTTGCTATGAGAAATCTTTGGAGTTTAGAAAAAATTTCTATTTTACCACTTATAATTTCAGCAACGGGAATAGTACCGCAATCTCTTTTTAAAAATTTAAAAATTCTGGATTTAGGGAACACATTGGTAGTTGAAATTCAAAAATGTATATTATTGTACTCATGTCATATCGTGAGGAAATTCCTTAACATTGACACAGAACATAATACATAAAGTCAAAATGCGGAGGCGAGACGCCGGTAATTATGTTGATGCACTATTACTTGATATACTCCATTCTTTATCTTGGTGAGTGGTCGATGCGATCAAGCAAGCCATGGGTAGCTTTGTAAGTTTTACTTTTTCCACCAAATTTGTGTGTCGTGTAAATCAAATATTAACTGTCATCGCTGTCATTCAGATTCAGAATCTTCGTCAAGCATTCATGTCCAAATCTCACAATCTTATGTCGCGAAATGTAAATATATAAGCCGTACACATCGATTCTTAAATTTAACTGTTCCCGATATGAAAATTATCGGCGTCCGTCGTCGGTCACTCCGACCGCGACACCGAACATTATTCCCGTCCCGTGCCGGGCAATATTGCAAAGAAGTTTGGGTGTGAGAAATTAACCGGAGTCTTAAACCATAAACCGGACCAAATTTGACCGGAAAGTGTGTGGCCAGTCTAGAACATTTTGAAATTCTCAAGCAAGTTATTAAAATTTTAGAAAACGATGCGATATGAAGATGACTCGTTTGAGGTTATGTCTCGGTGATCTCCGTTGATCTCGGTGCATATGAATCATGAGCAATTTAACCTGGAAAATAATAAATAGAAAGACTTTGCGGCGTCTCTGTAAGTACATTATTGTAATATTTGAATATTTTTCAACAACTACCAACGCACTTTTCCATTGGAACTTTCAAAAATCTGTAAATTCAACTTGACGGCTGAAAATTTCCCAAAGACCACTCACCAAGATAAAGAACGGAGTATAGTAATATCCGTAATAGTGTATGTACTCCGGCAAAATTGCCGTGCCGCCGGGTGGCGGAGGGATAGTTACAAAAAAAGTAAATTGAAATACCTTTTCCGAAGTAATCTGTGTCATTAATTGTTGAGATAGAAATGGTCAATAATTGTTGTTGTTTCGTTCTCCTGTATACTGGCTGTCCCAGAATTAACGCCCTTCCCATGAAGGAGTCGTAGTTTATTAACAATTAAATCAGAATCTAGAAACTACACAGTAATAAAATTGACCAATAAGAGATTCAATTTAAAAAAGAAAAAATATATGCCCGTAGTGATCATTGATTTAACAAATGTATTTTTAAGTAAAATAGTAACAATCTATGTGGAATGAATTTTTTTGACACTGACGTTTGTCATTCAAGTCTAAAATCATGCCTTATTCTAATGAAGAATATCTTGAAATGGTTCTACTATACGGTGAGTGTAATCAGAATGCTACAGCTGCAGCTAAAGAATACGCTGCTAGATTTCCAAATCGGCGTCGTCCCAATCCTCACGTCATTTTAAGATTGATTTTTCGGCACACGAAAATCTAAATCTTCTTAGAGAACGTGCAAATCAAGAAAAATTTTGTATTAATTTATGGGCTGGAATCGTTGTAAATACTTTGGTAAATAATTGTGAAAAATAAATCTATTTTCCGTTGACCGCTTGTTAATTTCAATATTAATTAATTGTCTTGTCTAAAATATAGTGTATTAATGGACCTCATTAATACACTATTTTTCATTAATCAACTATTTTTGCGATTTTGACGTTTTGATGATATTTTGATGTATAAACAACCTCGAACATGCATTGTTTGCACTTACCAACACTGCAGCAGGTAGTGCAGCAGAGTTTTCTATATTTTATAGCTCCATAACTGCACAATTACGAATTCACTTTTTCGAAAGCCGACCTTTTTGGTTATAATCCGCATGTCATATTTTTCAAAGGTAACTAGGTTTTCTTAGCAACCGTGATTTTTACGTGAAATTGAATGTAAATGCAGTTGACGTCTTCTGACACTCTTTGTAGAAAAGTGAATAGAAAGTGTTGAAAAATTTAAAAATGGCCTACCCTGAGGACAAAAAAAGGATGATGGTATTTTATAAGGTCTCATCTTTATCGAAAAAGATGAAATTGGTTTTAATTTGGCTTTAATTTGAAATTTTGTCACAAAAAAAAAGTTTGCGGTCAACGAAAAAATTTTGTAATCAACTCGTTTGTTAATGGGCGATTAATAATCTCAACTATTAAAGCCACTCACTCGTTACACTCGTTCGTGCTTTAAACAGTTTCGATTATTAATCGCCTTCATTAACAAACTAGTTTATTAAACTATTATCTATCTCCTCTATGTTTCTTTGAGGAGTCTATTAATTTACAAAATTCTTCTGTTAAAGGTTTAATTAGGTAATTTCATACAATTATTACAATACTTATTCAAAATGTCATGGTGACATTTGTCAAAAAAAAAATTCATTCCGCCTTTCTTTGTAACAGTACAATTTTATCAAAGCTCACTCTGGACATACAAATGAAACTTTTGCGAAAGTGGCTTTTTATTGGTCAATTCTATTGCTCTGTAGTTTCTAAACTAGGATAGCCTGGACAATTTTCTTTGAAGATTTTGATTTGACCTTCAACAGACTACACACCCTTCACGGGAAGGGTGTTAATTCTGGGACACCCGGTATTTGTTAAAAATTGTGTATAAATGTGTAGGTATTTATTATTATTATTATTCAAAATGTAGGTGAATTTGAAAAAACGGGAAATGACATATTTCGTAATGTAAATTTGGTTTTAAATATTTGTCAATTAATTGTCTACTCGACAGTACCTATCAAATAATTTTTAAACACATAATGTCATTGAATTATTTATTTATAAACTGACATACCATCAAAAAATTGTAATCTATTTCTAAAAAGCCATTTTCAAACTATGACAAACATGAAAAGAAACGTGTCGGTTTTTTTTTTGATATTTCCCGTTTTTTTTTTTAATTGAAATACATGCATATAATGGCTGGCAATAAAAACTAGACATCACTTTTGTGTTACGTCAAAATCCAAATGTGTAATTAATGCTTTTTTGACACTGACATTTAAATGATGGCTAGTTATTTTTTGCCGGCCATTGTACATATGTGTATATGTACTATGGCGGACAATAAATTTAGGCCGGCAAATTTCTTTCGTAACTTAGAGATCATGACGCACTAGCATAACTGATTTGTAGTAGCACTTCTCTCTGGTGCACGCTTCTTTTCCCAATTTTAATTTTGATTATCGCTGTCACGATGACAAGAATGACAAAAATCGAAAATGGGGTTAGTTGAACATAATGCCAGCTTCACATTTTGATGTCAACTCATTGACAAGCCGGCCTAAATTTATTGTCCGCCATAGTATGTAGAAACGCGTTGTTTTATGCATTCGCTTTGCTCGTATATCAATTTTTGTATTTTTACTTGTTTTATAATAAATATTGTAACATTTTATTTGACTTTGTTTTGAATTATCACCCTAAAATTTTTTTGGAACCAGTGCGTAGTACAATATTCAATTTTGCCGCCTTAACACGATTACAGGCCTCCAATCCACTTTTTACCGACTCTCGGTAAAACTTTTTTTCGGCCACTATATGTAGATGGCGCTGAACTTGTTACCAGTTGAACCTGAGAGAGTGGCCAATTTATTCTCTTCTTTATCTAGGATGATCATATGAATAATGATGATTTGTCATTGTGTGCATTCCTTTTATACCTAGCCTGGCTGGGGATGATGCGGCTCGCTCCGACAGCGCGCAGCTGATGATGATGGTAGGGGTCCAGCGATTAGATTCTCGCTGGCGACGGTAGCGCTCCGAAAGGGTTAGTACGGGGCGCTCTGGTACTAAATCCGTGATTTATGCTACAAAAATAATTAATTTTTTTGTCGGAAACATTTTTTCCATATTTTTTTTCATGTACATTTAAGCATCCTCGATAAGGTAGTAAGTAGTTTGTACGCCAATTTTGGGACAGCCTGTATGTAGAGTATAGAAATTATCGTCAGCGGAATTGAAAATGCAACCCAGACGCACACCACAATACATTATTTTTATATCCAGGTTTTTGTAAATGTATTGTGACTTGCATTTTCAATTTCGTAGGGGTCATTATCAATTGTGAGATACCATGTATGTATATTAACGATTATTTGAAGTTGTTGAGACATTTATTTCTTTATTTTCTATACAAAATATAAATCATTGTCAATCTGAGAAGTTGATAAAAGCGACTAGTGCGGCATAAAGCTTTTTTTTCACTACTAGTCTCAGAAGGCGTCATTATTGACTCTCGAACCGACCCCAGAAGTAGAATTTCCCTCCCTAGGTTAATAATAATTTTCATTATTAACCAAGGTCAATAATGAACAGCCGTCACTTAGCGACTTAGCAACGAAAGATTTTCGTTGATTTCATTGGTTAACGTAGACGATTTTCATCAGTAGCGGCTCGTCAAGATCAAAACCGGGTAGGCAGCAGCAATTTTTTTGGTCAGTCACTTGGTCAGTTTTTTCGCGTTATTTTTTTTTTGACCTTGCACCAGTGCAACGGTGGTGATGGATATAATGCTTATTAATACAAAGGTGAGACGTAATTTCAAGATGTTCCACTTTTCCCTAACCTGGACGTTTTGAAAATGACAGTAACATTAAGAAAACAATATCATGCATTGGGTTTATTATGGAAAATAAACGACAACTCTTGCTGGCACAAAAAAATTGCAATATAAATTAGACTTGATAATTTCACGATTTTCCCGTACGCTATTCTTATCTAAACTTTTCTAAAAAAACGAAAAAGAACGAATTTACAAGCAAAAGCAATATGCTCTTTACTCTTATTGTGCTTCTCTAATGCACGCCCTAAATCGTTCAAATCAGAATACCCTGTTTTTGTCCACACTGTCTCATTATTAGTCACGAACAGAATAAAAAAAAAGTTTTTAAAGTAATTTACTGCCAACAAGCCAATCATATTTTCCGTACCTACCACGAATTAGTAAATGCACTATTCTGTTTACCAGTAGTTACCAAAGTTTTACTTACTCGTAGATCAGTTACATCAGGACAGGGTCTCTTTAAGTGTTTAATGTACATAAAACTTACCTTCGTAGGAAAGTTTACAAGACCGCATTTATTTATCAAAAAATCGAGATCGACGTTAACAGGAACGACAACCACCTCTTGTTCTTGACTGGTACTTGCCATTGAGATCATTTTTATTAAATTGCTACTTACCTACTTACCATCACTAGCCTGCATAACCTAACTAAACCGCAATGTTTAACGACAACATTAAATTTCAACTTCTGTTCGAGGTCGAGCTGAAGGAACGCATGATTCACGCCCGCGCCGCTTCTCAACCTTTTCGACACAACCATTGTGTCCGTTAATCGCTCATAGTCACAATAATCATGATATAAAATAAAATTTTACGACTACAATGAAAATGACAAAACTACAGAGGCATTGCCTCGAGTTGCACTTTGCTAACACACAGTACCCAATAACAGTGTATGACGGGTTGATGGTATTCAATTCTTTATTCCACCAACCACACAGCTTAGGCGGAAAAATGAAGTGGCATATTCTATGGTGCCTCTACGGTACGCTGAACGCTCTGAATAAGTCTACGCCGTAGAGGGGTCTACGCTCTTGGCTCTGCAGTCCGAAGCGAAGGGGCCGAATGCAAAACGCACCAAATACAAAATACATAATCAAATTAACACATGCAACAGTTATTCTTCGATAATAATTAATTCAATGTAGGTACAAAATAAAAGTATACAAACATAAAAATATTTTTATACTAAAAAAAATCAAAAATTATCTGTTAAAAAAGATTTTGGTTAGTAAAGTATTTGGTGAGGCACTGCCTCCCCTGCCTACCCGGAGAAGCCGCCCCTGATTTTCATAGCAACCGTTGAAAAATGAGAACGCGGATCGTCGCATCAGACAAAATAATTTGATTAATGATTATTATCAGAAAGGGTTTTAACGTATCTAGTAGTGAAAAAAATAGTATATAAACCACGGTGAAGAAGTCCCTTATAGCCTTCGCTCCTTAGAACCCTCGGCACGCCTCGGGCTCTAATCTTGGCTCTCTGGCTATAATCATGAACTTCTTCACCTTGGTGTATAATATACACACTATCATCCTTCTTGTTCTATAAACTCTGGCAATGGGTGTAAAACAATTACTTCTTGTTAATGCGGATCTTGCTTACATTTAATAAAATTTAAAAGTCGATCGTAGCAATAAACAAACTGATCATCTCTGGTCTAGACTACTAGTATTCAACCCAACGTATGTGAAGACATTTTAGAGGGTAATAATGCATGATAAAGTCCGAATAATCAGGACCAGACTTATATGTGTTAGCTACAAGAGATAATTTGAATTATGGAGCAAAAGTTAAAGAGACATTATATCGTACGTGAACAAAAAAGTTTGAATACCACTATAGTCTAGAGAAGGATATACATACAAGGGGGTATTGATAAGTTTCTAGTCCATCGTAGAAGGAAACTACATATTTGCGAAATAATATTATTTCATTCAATACGATTTCACATCCACTGGATGCACAATGTGCATAAACTAAGTCTAACCTCTTGTCTTTGACCACCCACATTTTCTTCATATTTCGCACAGATGGGGGGTTTATGACCGCTACCCTTGCAGCTTCTTTAGGGGCTGCGCAAAACTTGTACGTTACTTCTACTTGAGCAGCTAAACGTTCAAGACGCCTTGTAGTTGTCACCAATCCGTAAATAAATTCATTCCTTGTTAAGTTTAAATCCGTTTTTATTTTATTTAATAACAACATTCATATAATCGTACCGACCAAGCGTACGATACAACACATTGGTCCTTCGAGCCGGATTTAAACCGAATTATTATAAAAAAGTGATAAAGTTCTCGAGTGAGTGTCGTCATCGAGGATTCCGACCCTTGGTTCAAGAAGCGTGGCAGCATCCAGAAGCTCGGTAAACAAACCCAACGCCATAGTCTCCACCCAGGAAACCAACAGGCAGTCAAGGACAGTGAGACGTACACCCTCATCGTGGACAACGAATCCAGGTCAGAGATATCTGTTTCCTTTAATCAACCATCCTCACCCGTTATTGCCATATTGTGCGTTTTGTATTGTCATTACGCGGCGTGAGAAGTTTGAGTTGCAAGTTCGAAATCAGATTTAATAATGCCGGAAATGGAAAATCCAAAAACTAGCCGTTCCACAGCAAAAGGTAAATTAACGCGAATAGAAAAATACGTAAACGATGATACTATCGAGAAAAATATAAACGATTTAACCATACGTTTAAACGCTTTAGAAAATATTGTAAAGGACTTTGACAAAGCACAAGCCGGTGTCGAATCAATGCCCGGTATCGAATTAGCCGACGAGGAGGACGAACGTGATTCCTTCGAAGGGCGTTATATTGATGTTGCTTCAAAAATTAACACTCTTATTCAGAAAACTCAAAATAAGGAACAGGCGATCACAACAGGTACATCTGTCCGTTCCGTATCAAATTCAAATCGCGATGATTCTTTAAACATTCAATTGCCTGTGTATAGCTTGCCTACATTTTCGGGTTGTTATAAAGACTGGCTCTCGTTCTCAGATCAATTTAAGTCAGTTATCCATGAAAACGACAAATTAGATAGTTGCAAAAAATTCCATTATCTAAGGTCTTGCCTAAAAGGCGAAGCGCTTAAGACCGTAGAATCGTTATCGGTGTCAAACAATAATTATCAAATTGCATGGGATCTACTCGAAAGACGTTATGCCAACGAGAGATTAGTAGCGCAAGAGCATGTGTATGCTATTTTAAAATTCCCGGTAATTGCAAAGGCCTCGCATACTCATTTACGCGAATTAATTGATATGTTGAACACCAACATGGAAGCGCTAAAAATGTTGAAAGTACCGGTAGATAGTTGGGACGCGATCATTGTTCCGATTATAACCGAAAAATTAGACTTTCATTCGAAAAGGGAATGGCAGAGCAAGGTCGATGCATCTATTCCCAAGTACAAGGATTTTTTACTCTTTTTAGAAAAACGCCATCAAACATTAGAATCGTTGTTTCTTACGAATAAACTGGTAGTAACGAACGTCCAACCATCTAAATCAAAATCAAACAGCTACTCAAGCACGTCGAACAACCAGTCGTCAAATAAATCAAAATTTTGCAATGTGTGTAAAAAACCAAATCATTACACCAATCAATGCATCACATTGTTGAAATTAGACCTTAACGAAAGGCTCAAATTAATCCAGCAATTAAAACTATGTCAAAATTGTTTCAAGGACAATCATATTGCCGTTAATTGCAAGTCAAATTTCAAATGTAAGGAGTGCGACGCGAGTCATAACACTCTAATCCACGGTGCGACCGGTCTGGAATCATCAACAGCCCGTCCACAGTCGGTTTCTTTAAATTCTTACTCTCGTGTAAACTTAATAAAATCAGGCATTCTCTCGACTGCTATAGTTTTAATTAAGGACAAAAACAATCAATTCCAAGAGTGTCGCGCTTTTCTTGATGGGGGTTCCATGAACCATTTTATAACCTCCGATATGTGCAAAAGGTTAGGTCTCACACGACAAAAGGTTCGAATAGAGATCGGAGGTATAAACCAATCGGCGAGTAGTGTAAATCACGCGGCTCGGGTCACAATAAAATCGCGACACAACCAATATTCGCAAGAACTTAGATGTTTGGTCTTAGACAAGATTACAGAAAATCTTCCGGTTCACATAATGGACATGTCAAAGATAACCGTCCCCGAAAACATTAAATTAGCTGATCCGCGATTTGATTGTTCAGGACCGGTCGATCTCCTAATTGGGGCCGAACTATTTTTACCGTTAATGTGCATCGGACAAATCCATCTGGCGCCGGGGCAGCCACATTTTCAAAAAACCCATCTGGGTTGGATTGTCGGCGGCACTTTGGGCGAGTTGGATAATAAAACAAAAACTTTGTGCCATTTTTCGCAACAAAAGCTCGACCTTCATGAGCAGGTAGAAAAATTTTTCTCCATCGAAAGTGTGAATTCGGTCGCAGACAAACTTTCACCGGAAGAGAGAGAATGTGAAACCCATTTCTGCAACACCATAAAACGGGACGCGCAAGGGCGGTTTATTGCACGTCTACCTTTTCGAAGTAACCCACCAGACTTAGGAGATTCGGGCGCAATAAAAATTCATGAATTGCAAAGAGCTAAAATCACCATCATCCAATTAGTTCAAAAACAAGCATTTGCCGATGACTTAAAAATCCTTCGACAAAATAAAGCTCTTCCTAACAAAAGCAGATTGTTAACGTTAAGTCCTTTTCTTTCAAAAAACAATTTGATTAGAGTCGGAGGACGGTTAAGAAATGCTTCTTTAAAATTTGACACCAAACATCCGATCTTGTTGCCAAATGATCATCACGTGACCAAATTAATTGTTGAGCAAACTCACATTGAAAATTTGCATTCAGGAGCCGAAGGCACGTTAGCGGCACTGAGACAAAATTATTGGATAATTTCACCCCGTAGTCTCATTCGACAAGTTATACACAGATGTAACTCTTGCTTTCGGTGTAACCCCAAACGAGTGACTCAAATGATGGGAGATTTACCTGCATGCAGGCTCGAATCGAATCGCCCTTTCCTTATTTCTGGAGTCGATTACTTAGGACCGATCCTAATCAAAGAATCAACCGGTCGCGGTAAAAGAAATGTAAAGGCTTACGTCTCGATCTTCGTTTGCTTAGTAACCAAGGCAGTTCACTTGGAGTTAGTCGGTAACTTGACAACCGAATCATTTCTGGGCGCTTTGCACAGATTAATCGCCAGAAGGGGTCACGTCCGGCACTTGTACTCCGATAATGGTTCGAACTTTATCGGAGCCGCAAATCAAGAAACCAAAAAATTCAAGTCATTTTTAAAATCGTCAGAATTTCAGTCCGATGTGATAAACAAATTAACGGAACGAAATACCGAATTTCATTTTATTCCAGCGCGATCACCGCACATGGGTGGATTGTGGGAAATAAATGTTAAATCGGTAAAAAATCACATTAAAAGAAGCATCGGACTTGCAACTCCAACGTTCGAAGAAATGTACACGCTCCTCACGCGAATCGAGGCAATTTTAAATTCTCGCCCCCTTACACCAATAAGTAACGACCCCAATGACCTCGAACCATTGACTCCCGGACATTTCCTTTCCCCAGGTGAATCTCTGACCGCAGTCCACGAGGGTGACATCACCGAGATTAAAACCAATCGACTGTCCCGTTGGCAACTCATCGAAAGGATGCGTCAACTCTTTTGGCGAAGATGGACTCGGGAATATCTCTCGCGACTCCAGGCGAGATCTAAGTGGAGAAATCCCGACACCACACCTGCCGTCGGCTCCCTGGTGTTGATTGCTGACGACGATCTACCTCCACTGCGGTGGAATCTGGCGCGCATCACCGAGCTGCACTTTGGAAAGGACGGGTTACCAAGAGTGGCGTCGTTAAAGACAAAAAACGGTGCTACGAAACGTTCAGTGCACAAACTGTGTGTGTTACCCTTAGAACGCGAGGACGTTCACGTGTTGACTCATTACGAGTGAAAAACTGTAAATTGCTCGCCTCGTTTTTTTTTGTGTATTCATGTATTTTGATTTTTTTTTGTACATATTTAGATTTAGTTTTGATTTTTTTTAGAGTTAGATTTATGTATTACATATATTAGGTCCCTCATATTCGTCTTTTGATGTATGAAAATTTTATCTTATTTTTAAGTTTGTACCATTTTTTCTTATCTCTAGTTTTATATCATCTTACTTATGTTCACTTAATTTCATTTTTCTTATTTTTCATATTTTATCATTTTTTTTTTCTCTTGTATTTAATTTGCCTTATTTTATTCATTTGAAATTTATCATTTTATTTTGTTCATTAATTGTTTTAATACGAAATTGATTCAATTTAGTGTTGAACCCTGGAAGGCTTCAAGGCCGGCGGCATGTCTTTGACCACCCACATTTTCTTCATATTTCGCACAGATGGGGGGTTTATGACCGCTACCCTTGCAGCTTCTTTAGGGGCTGCGCAAAACTTGTACGTTACTTCTACTTGAGCAGCTAAACGTTCAAGACGCCTTGTAGTTGTCACCAATCCGTAAATAAATTCATTCCTTGTTAAGTTTAAATCCGTTTTTATTTTATTTAATAACAACATTCATATAATCGTACCGACCAAGCGTACGATACAACACACCTCTCACAAAGTAAATCTTTTTCTTGGTCTACAAACTAGATCCTCTAGAGTAAAGATTAGGTACCATATGCTAGATGATCGGCAGTTTTAAAACTCATGTCACTGCATTTTTAAGGGAACAAGTAAGTGCATTAACAGATAAAAGCAATGGCCCTTTAGAAAGTTTTCCACTACGCACTACTTACGTATTTCTACACTTTTAGTTTGAAGTTTTGTTAACAAAAAACAGTAATAATCTCTTGTCATCGATTTTAGTTGCTGCATGTAGGTAATCACTGAAAAGTCTCCCACCTTTATTATAAATATAAATAAAATGGAGCAGTTGATTTTTCCGGCAGATCTTCTCCCGTGAAATTGTTTGGGTCTAGAACCAACATGTTTCCATAATTTTGAAATTTTTGGGTCTCTGGGTCATAATGATGAACCAAAGTTTCATCCATTGTAACAATACGGCCAAACTACATATTTTCAAATTGATCACCATTCAGGCATTCTGTATCCATTTTGCTTATAATTTTCTAATACATACTCGTATTCAATTCATTATTAATGATATGAAAAACGCATTTACATGAGATGTTCAAAGTTTCTGATATTCGTCTTAAATGATTAATCGATTTTCGAAAATTGTATTATGGTCAATATCGGCATTTTCTGTTGATGCAGAAATTGACCTTCTAGCTCTCTGTTTGTGTTTAATTTCTTTTTACTCCTCTTTAACGTCGCAACTTAGTTTTTTTATAGTGAAACAGGAAGGAAGTGGATCGGTTAATGTCAAGATGCCATTTAAAATTTCTTTGCCAGATAACATCCCCACCTAATGTCCCTCCGCGAAGCCACTGGATCTGTGTTATTGCTCACACCTGAAGACTTAAGTGATATAAGTAAGTACGTAGAGACACCACTCGCCTCATGAATGATATCAAATTATCTTCAGTGAGATGACTTTCGGTACTGTTTGTCGGCCCATGATGCTCGCAGAAGAGTGAGATGCAAATTTGGCGAACGTCAACTTGCGACTGAAAGAAATGTCGCTCTTACTCATGGAGCTGCGGTTCTGAGGAGAACATCATTTGGAAGCTGATGTTCTCTACTTCTTATTGAGTAAAATTGGAAAGCAAAGGGCACAACATTTTGAGGTTAGTGTCAATATTGTACGGATCTCGTAGAGCCCCATTTTTCAATAAGACAATTATCTTCTACATACGGAAGCGATTAATAGTTATTTATTTATTTATTTATTTATTTTATTACTTGATAGTAATATCCGTAATAGTATATGTACTCCGGCAAAATTGCCGTGCCGCCGGGTGGTGGAGGGCTCAGAAATTTTTTAATTTTTTAATTTAGTAAACTATGTAGTTTGTTAATGAAAGCGATTAATAATCGAAACTGTTTAAAGCACGAACGAGTGTAGCGAGTGAGTGCCTTTAATAGTTGAGATTATTAATCGGTCATTAACAAATGAGTTGATTACAAAATTTTTTCGTTGACCGCAAAATTTCTTTTTTTGTGACAAAATTTCAAAATTAAACCCAAATCAAAACCAATTTCATCTTTTTCGATAAAGATGAGACCTTTAAAATACCTTCATCCTTTTTTTGCCCTCAGGGTAGGTCATTTTTAAATTTTTCAACACTTTCTATTCACTTTTCAAGAAAGAGTGTCAGAAGACGTCAACTCCATTCACATTCAATTTCACGTAAAAATCACGGTTGCTAAGAAAACCTAGTTACCTTTGAAAAATATGACATGCGAATTATAACCAAAAAGGTCGGCTTTTGAAAAAGTGAATTCGTAAGGTAAGTGCAAACAATGCATGTTCGACGTTGTTTATACATCAAAATATCATGAAAACGTCAAAATCGCAAAAATCGTTGATTAATGAAAAATAGTGTATTAATGAGGTCCATTAATACACTATATTGTAGACAAAATAATTCATTAATATTGAAATTAACAAGCGGTCAACGGAAAAAGAGTTTTTTATACGTGCTAAAGTGACTTTACTGCTTGTGTCTCTTTTTCTCCATACTTATTGCCGGTAGAACATGTATGGCATATTATTGGCAACTTACAGTGCCCCCCTAACAACTCGTAGAATTCCGACATCGAAATTATGGAAGTTGAAATGAAGTACGGTTGGCAGAGATATTGACAATCTGATTTTCAACATGCTTTTGAGATTATAAGATTTTGTGGTGGTAGTACACATTATTCATGATTTCTTGTTTGTTTTTGTCCTTTTTTTGTGATTCTTTGATAATTCTTTATTTAAGTACATATATCATTGAATTTAACTAACTCTGACAATTAAAAATGTTTAAACAGTGATATTCCGTTTTTCGGAATTCAATGTACTTAGGTGTTATAATGGAGCATGCACTATTTAAACTTCATTCTTAGAACCTACTTTGGTAAACAGAGAAGTTGTACGTGGTCATTATAAATGTTTGCCACAACTAGTGGGCGTAGCAGCGCACCTAAAGCATAGAGCACAGCCACCTACGATGGGACAATCTTCTTTATCTAGGAGGACAATAATTTATAATGACCCTGTACATCAGATAATGCATGATTATGATTCCATATAAAATGAATGATTATCATTTTACCTCTATTTAAACTAACAGCTATTTTATGAAATGTGGCATTCCATATTAATGATAATGCCATATTCATTTGTGCATGTGATGTGTCGGAATAATTTATTTGTGGAGGTATCATCTGTAAAATCTATGGGCAATAAAAATTAGGGAAGTTATTAATATAGATTTGAAAAAGAATCAGTCCTAAATTGAACCTTGTTGAGTGTAGCTTTCGAACTATGTATTATTCAGACGCTCTGACGATGCTTGATAGGTAAGGAAAGATTTTCGTTACTAGAGTAAAAAATACCTACTTTTTTATTTAAAGCAAAAATTACTCTTGCTGAGAAAGCTAAATTGTAGTCAAAAGTAGGTACTCATGTGAAATTAATACTTTTTTTTTCCAAAAATATTAGTAAATATTGAACTGAATTGGTTAATGGTTGTCCGATTATTATTTATATCTCCCTTTTAATACTAATTTTTTTAATACTTCACCTAGGGGAGTTATAGTATAGGTAATTACTGAGTTTGTAATAAGTCGAGTTAAGACCGTGAACGTCTTCATTTCCTTTAAATGGTATTTTATTACTATTAAAATGCTTTCTTTATTTGAGGCGCTCTATCTACTTTCCTGTTCTTTATTATCACTTACACCTGAGTAGAAAAAACTGGGTCACTAACCCCCGAATGCGCCAGTGTGCGCCAACATAAAACAATCAATAGATCGCAGAGATACCAACAGAGTTCTCCTTCGTACCTCGGTCACTAATGTCGCTCCTCGACACTAGAGGCCGCAGTTCAAATTCGTCTAAAAATTCAAATTAACAACAAGAGAAAAACATTTGAGATCACAAACAAATTTAAAAGTAAAATAAATAAATCACGCCTAATATCAACAGTTGTCACTGCCACATACCCGGATTCATGGGTGTCAATTGAAAAAGTGAATGACAGTTGGCCAAACTGGCTCACTAGTAAACAATTGACGTTTTTCAAAAGTAGTGTCTCTGGTAATTTTGGGGGTCGGGGTTGAGTTCGAAAAATGAGTGAGAGTTTGACATTGGGGCGCAAGCGTCCACATATGCGCCGTACGCGCGAAGGTCTTCGATTGAGATTTCCATCGGGCGCGCAATAGTGTGTTGTGGACCGCGGCGAAGTGAGGTATTCGATCGTGTTGCAGTCGCTCTCGAACATGTGTTTATGTTTTTATTGACATCTTACGTAACAGTGGTAGCCCTGCATTGATAATTGCCCGACGACCCCCTCCCAGTGGTTCGATCCGAACAAGTGCTCCTCATCATTTTGTGCCCGACCGATTTCGCATTTGATTACATTTTTTTTTTTGTGTTTACGTGCGTTACACTGTGCTTTTATTTTCTGTAATTTTAATTTTGGATTTACGCCCCGCCGCACGGACTCTTCCTCCCAAGGTACGTTATCGGCTTTTCCTCCCGATTTCGACGAAACCTTCCACTTTCCCGGCCGCGCTGCTGCCGGAACGAAAGTGAAATGAACAGATGTTCGGGGATGTAAATTCTGTTTGTTTGCCGGCGCAG
Organism: Tenebrio molitor; assembly: GCF_963966145.1. Taxonomy (NCBI): domain Eukaryota; kingdom Metazoa; phylum Arthropoda; class Insecta; order Coleoptera; family Tenebrionidae; genus Tenebrio; species Tenebrio molitor. The sequence goes on along the minus strand of NC_091050.1, from coordinate 21,782,532 downwards.
CGTGAAGTTTAATTAATTAGTTTCGCGGACGTAATCGCAATTTAATTATTTAGTCGAGTCGAGGAGGGCCCTTTTACGCTTTTTTCGGCTCTCGCCCAATCAAATCACGTTGCTTTGTTTTCGAGATAAAACCGTCACTTGTTTAATAAGAAAACCTGCTTATCTCCGGCTGAAAAACTTGATTCGAATCCAGTTTAAATTCTGGAATTTCGGTGACTCTTCACTTTGTCGTCTCGATTATGAATATTGTCCTGCATCTATTTTTTCACTTTCGTGTTTGGAAATTTTTCAGCCAACTACAATTTTTTTTTTGATGATCTCACGGTTAAGCAATAATTATAATTAAAGGTGAGCTCGTCAATAAGCAGTTGACGCAAATTGCACATTTTTAAATGATCTCCACTCCGTCACTCGAATTCATTGAAATAAAAAATGGCGTACACGACCAGCAATTTTGTACTTACCTAGTTGTTGGACCAACCTAATTTGAACTTGACCATAATTTAATTGATCGATCATAGCAGACCCTCTAGTCAATATTGATCGGTCTTTAATCAGGTTACTGCTCAATCTGCGGCCATCGATAGGTACCGTTCCATTTGACACTTCCCTTCAACTGTGACGTTTATGACATTTATTAAACATACGTCATAATCTCTCAGCCGTTTTGATCTTTTTTGTTTTAATTGCTCCATCTGTCATCTGTCAAAATTAACAATGCCGCACCAAGTTACGACAAGCTTTGAAACTTGTCGTTTCTACATTGTGCATTTTCGTCATCGTTTGGTCTATTTATTTACGACGAATTAGAATTAATTTAACGGGGCAGGTGTTTTCCTAAATTTTAGTTAACACAACGGTAAATACTGTAGGCGTAGAATGTTTGTTCTAGTAATGAGGTATGCTAATAAGAATTTTGCCAACTATATTATGTATTATGGAAAGGAAAGTAAGTAGGTTGGTTTTTATGCTTTCGTAAAATTTTTGCAAACACTTCCAACTAGACAAATGTGGATTTTGGAGCTATTAAAGTGGGTCTACTCCATTAAAATTAAGTAGGAAGCGATAAAGTAGGTTGTTGGGGGTTATCAGGTGATTAAAAATGCACCGATGTCGATAAAAGTGCAACCTATTTGTTTGTGCAAAAACGTAAACAAATAAATTTTGTTTTTGTACAGTTAATAACTCATGTGTTCACCTGGTCGTGTTAACTGATTTATGTAACGTGTTAAATATTCATTAAAATGTTTTCATTTAGATTAAAAATATACATACATATGTTGCAGCAATAATTTGTATATGTACCTATTTAAAAAAATAACTTGTTGCTAGAGAATACTAAAATAATCTTAATTATGTCAGAAAGCTTATTGTAAAGATGTTTACGATTCTCTGATAGATTTATATCTGCATTATTTATAAAATACTTACAATGTGTAAAGTTATATAAACTGGATTTTTAGATTTTGAAATTTATGCAGAATTATAATTAGTTAATTACACTTTGCACAGGTATGATAGGTACATAAACTGTTCGAAAAAAGTTAGGGATGTTTTTTTAAAAAGAATTATTGAAATGGTTTTTTAATAAACGTTTTTACACATTTAATGAGTTTTGACTTATGTCAAACTTTTACTCTTCCTTGGGATACGTCGAGGGATACGTTATAAATTATAATATCAATATCCCTAACTTTTTTCGAGCAGTTTATTTATTTTTGTTGTTAACTTACCAACCAACCAACTGTGAATTTTAGCAGACAATTTTTTTTTGAGTTTACGAAATTTAAAATGAATTTGTAAAATGCATTCACATTGTTTTGGCATAATGGAGGGCATGGAAATTTTGCACATAATTTGGTAGTAAAGCTGTCTGTTGAATTAGGTTATGTTTTTCTAGGTTTGAGGTTATAAATAGCGTCAATGTTTAGTGCATTGTTGTCAGTTTTACTGGTTTGCAATAGAAAAATACTCGGACATCGCAGAAAATTCAGCAATGTGTTATGTTCATTTTGATAGGTCCGCAGGTCAGGCACTTTAGTGACGGAAATCAGTGTGTCCAACGTTAAAAAAATAAATCATGGCCTCACATTATGCCAAAACAATGTGAACGGTGTTTACCTTACATTGTATCTTATGATTTTAAATAAAATGTAAGTACCTATGCAAGTGAATAATTTATTTAATATGTAACTGCATTTTTAGTTTAATTGTTAGTTAACGTCTAAACATATAATTTTTGGTCTAGGAAATATACCTAGTACTTTCCGTTCAAATACTTTTTTATTTATGTGGAATCATGTAATAGAATTTTTAAGATTTGTTCACAAAAGTAGATCGTAAAGGAGAAATCTTTGATTATTCTATTAGTACACCAAGTTACAATTTCATTGGGCTTATTAAAAAAAATAAAATTTTTTATTCGTCTCGTCTTTTGTTACCTAGCTAGCACTTCTAACAAAATAAATTATTTGGAATAAAGCTAGATCTATTTTAGTATCTACAAAATAATGGAAAATACACATATGTATCGGGTGTTCATTTAAATTTCCGATCAAAGTTGGTGTTGAAGAGTTGATTGTGAACGCACCACTCGTGAAAAAACAAACAAGGTAAGATTTAAACAGCTGATCCGTGATCCGTGACCGGAAATTTAAATGAACACCCGATTCATTAATCGAATTAATTAATTAATTAATTAATAGCAATGTAAACAAGAAATGTTTTATTTTCTGCAATTAAATATAGTCAGTGTCCTTGATTGCTCTGTTTTCTAAATTTTGTAAGGTCCCTTGGGAACCGCGTGCGAACACATGTCCATAAGACGTTTCCTGTTTGTTTTACGATCCTCTAAAATATTTGCACCTCTCCCTGAAATAACTTCGTATCATATCTCACTTTCACTTTTCATTTCATCTTGTCGTGATCCTTTATTGTTTCAGCTTTTCCCCGTTTGTGTTTATTACCACGAAGATATTTTTTCCTGTATCGGACATGACTTTTTTATGCGTTTAAGAAAAATGTACGCACCTGTCTCAAATATTTTGTTTATTGCCACTGAACGTGTTTTTTCCAATATTGAACACGACTTGTTTTTATAAAATGTGTATCTCTCGTATTTCGGAATTCGTCCGTTTAATTGTACGATTCGTTGTATCGAGATAAAAGCAAATTCCCAAATTTCCTAAATTGCAATTAGAGCGAGGGCTTTATTTATGCATGATCCCCGTTTTTACGCATCGCTTTTTGTTACATCAATTATCGCCATGGTTTTTCCTGGGTTGCTTCCGCTCGTTGCGACACCATTTTCCGTAAGGCCCAACAATCCTTTTCATGTCGTTTATCATCCGAGGTTTTGTTCCGTCTATTTTACCAACCATTTCCTTCATTGTCGGATAACAGTGTTTTAACTGTTTGTCTTCGATGTCTTCTTTCATTTTATATAATTGTGACTGCTTCAAAGATTTCGACTGTTCCGTGGATTTCAGACCGACATACATCTCCAAAGACTTCCGGTTTCCTCAGATCTAAAAGAAAAGACGTAAAACTAGACTCCACTCTTTGGTGTTGTTCATTATTCAGACAATTAAGACTCACCCTTATTTTTTAACCCATATGGTCTTTCGACGCCTTCCGTTAGTTGGAGGTCATCGTCCTGGTGTTGTCGCGTAGTCGTACTATGCATTAGTAACAATTTATAGTACAGCACGTCTCATCATTTCATAATGTGATCCTTCGGTGACCTTTACTGAATCTCTGGATACAAATCTATAACGGTCCCCTTTCCTTTTAAGACTTCTCTGCGACATTAAATTCTCATTGTTGTGCCAGTAGTACCAGTAGTACCACATCTGTGGACAATTAATAGTGGAAAGTTTGACTTCTGTTGACGATTGACGTGACATAAACAGCTTGTAGGTTCCGTCAGTGGTAATTTATTATTATGGTTACAGTTTTGGGACTATTATGTTTAATTAATAGTTCTAGATGAGCCAAGAAATAGTTAAAAAGTGCATCAATATAACGATGATGCGTCCGTGCCAAAAAAATGTCCACATTTTCAGATATATATTTTTCAGGAGTTTGTGTACATTAGTGTCGTATTCAAGACGGAGATGTGCTGTAAGAACATCTGTTTAAAATAACACACACCTTTGTATGAGAGGAAGTGGCCATTAACGTGTTGTGCAACCTGTTCAAATGATCGTTTGATTGTAAAAGATAAAAAGAATCGTTACTATTTTTAAATAAACATTTTTTCGATTCCAAGTTGACGCCTAACAAATTACGGTTATTTGCGATTTACAAGTTGTGTAATTTGTTGACGGTTAAACAAATCAATCTTCGTTATTGTTGTTCTTTGTTCGTAACGATGTGAAATATATTATTATGTTTGACATTTGAGTAGGTGATTTTATGATATATGTAAAACTTGATAATTTCAAGAGTAAACTGAACTGAAATGGATAATGATGGATCTGCATCTAGATTCGGTTTCGATAGTTTATTGTGTTCGACATTTCGCACTTTGACATATAGTATCGGGTGTTCATTTGAATTTATCCTCAAAGTTGGCTTTGGTGAACGCACCACAGATTACAGGTCACGGATCAGCTGCTTAAATCTAACCTCACTTTTTGCGGTGTTTGTGTTTCTTCTCTGCAGATTGACGAGTGGTGCGTTCACAATCGACTCTTCAACGCTTACATTGAGGATAAATCAAATGAACACCCGATACCCGAGTAGTTAACCAATTACTGTTTTCACTTTAATTTATTGCTGGTGGCGGCATTTATACATTCATCCATATATCCGTTGATTTTATTTTGCTTAATTTATAAATAAACAAAATATTTAAGTACATGTAGTGACAATATAATTAAAACAATGTTAAATTCCAATACAAAAATAATCAAATCCCCTAATAAATAGCAGGCTTACAATTGGAATGTATTTATGTATTTTGTTGTTATTTTTTTTTTTTCATCAAAACTGTCTGTTTTTAAAATTAGTACACTTTGAAGGAATAATAATTTGAGTAACAATATTCTATTCATCAAAGATTTTTTCAATTACTGTGACGGACCTAAATTATATTGAATTTTTTTTTCTCTGGAAAAGGGACATTCTTTTGATATTTTGAAAAATATAGAGTCTAAATTATGTACATAATGGAATATGTATTTCTATTTGACACTAGGTGAAAATAGTTTCATGGTAAGTAAAAATTGCAAAAACTACTTTGTTCACAATTTCATGAATAAATACATGCAAGGTCATTATTGTCACCTATTACAATTTTCAAAATTGAGATTAAAGTTGTTAAAGATCATTGAAGAAAGACCTTCATTTAAATTGTTTCAGGTTTACGATAACTTATATTAAAAAACTAAGTGAAGTATTAGAAAATTGTACATTTTTGAGGGAGAAATTTAGCAATAAAAGCATTAATTTTTTTCTTATTAAGATTCGCTGAATGTAGTCTAAAGTACGGTTTTTTTTAAATTTTTCAAAAGTTATTCACAAATCAGTAAATATGTAAACAATATATCGGGCGTTCAAATGAAATCCTGGGTTGGAAAGGCATTGGAAACCGTCAATTGTTTTGCTTTTTTAAAGTGTAAATTGACAGTTGTAATAGAGAATGTTGACAGCTAACCTAAAATTCAAACTTTACATGTTCCAAATACATAGTTTACTTTTTTCAACGCCTACTCAGCCCAGGATTTCATTTGAACGTATGATATTTTTCTACAACTCTGTCGTTATGCAAGTACACGTACCGAAATAGGCCGATGGTTCGTGCATCGAAAACAAAAAGTAGTTGTCTCGCTATCTTAGCTTTAAAAACGTCAAATTTTACATTTGTGTTTTCTTTTTTCTAATTGCAACTAGTCTGGTATTTGGAAAAATGAGAAGTTACTCATCATTGACAACATTTCTACATTCTTAAGTTTGATGATCAGATAGTGTCATCGTCATGATATTTTCCAGAAGCTGTTGCAAATCATTCTCAATGTTGCACTTGAACGTTTGGTCCATTAAGATCCCATCGCAGATTGTGCAATTCATTTGCATGTTGCAAAAAAAAAACTTAAGCAAAGTAACATCTCGTCGGTGGAACTCGTAGCGCCTTTCTTGTTTGTTCTGGGCCCACTGTCTTGATCGATAATTGCGTAATGCTCATGTTCAGCCATTTGTGTTGACTTGATGCGAATAAAGGACGAATTACTTACGGCCTTGACGATAAAAGGGCACTTGTTAAGTCATCGCCGGTGCAAAGGCTAGCACCATCAATTCGGGTTTTTGGCGAGTCCATGTTTCGGATTAGATCAATACCCTATAGAATCGGACCTGTTGAATCGACAACAAAATTACAAAGCACACTTAATGCCGACGTAATTAAAATGTAAATTTCATATTATAAAGCGGGCAGGAACAGATGTTTACGTCGGCCGGAAATGGATATCGTTATTCATATTTGAACAGAATTGTCGCTTTTTGCTTTGGCCATCTCTTCAGTTAGTTTAAAAGTTAAGGGCCAGGCTCGGCCGGCTCTTAAAGGGAATTTATTTGACGTTCACGCCGATATATTTGCATGTTTGTTTGGTTTTAGGACAACCCTCTACGAGAAAAACGACCTCTTGACCCATCTTGTGCGCGTTCGCGGAAATTGTTTGCCGTTTTTTGTTTTCCCAAAGTCCTTCTGTGTCCACGTTCTTCGGATTATCCCGTTTAATGGATGGTAAACGGAATGATACAAACAAAATTGCAACAGTCGACGTTTTTATCAAATTTTATGATTTGTTTGCTTTTTGGGGTTATCGTCCATACAGATTGACGTTTCATCGAATTTTGAAACGTCAGCTTGTAAGCTGCAATTCGACCGTTTCACGGTCCGACGCCTAATTTTACATCTTTTGCGCTCCGTTGGATTGTTTCTTTGATGGTTTTCTTGCCGTGAGTTGTGTTTTTTGCCATTTCGTTTGATGGCAACCGTTTTAATTAAAATTGAAACAAACCTAATAAATCTCCGATTTGCGGCGTGAAGTGCCTTTGAAAAGTTTTAACAAAACAGCTCCTCCCCGTAACTTTGTACGGGACTTGGAGAGTCGGTATTTCGTGGACTTTCCCAACTTCTCGGCAGCAAAGTTTGGCAAAGAGTCTTTTTAAATATTAGATGAACCTGCTGATGAACAAGTTGACGGTCATTAGGAATAATCGCGGTGACGGCGTTAAATTATCAAAGCAACTTCTAGTACTCCCACTATTGAGGTGCTCATTACGGGTCATTACGATCCTTCGGGTAATTACCAAGTTTTACCTTCGAGACAAGAGTCGGGTTTGTTGTTTACCAGTTGAATGCACTTTGCCGCACGGTGGAGGAGTTAACAGTTAAACACAGCCACGTCTTTCTTCATTCAACAAATTTTTTGCATTGAAGAAATTTGACTTCTCAATTTAGCCCACACACCACCTGTATTAATTTCCAGATGGACTGGGTGGTTTAAAAAATTCAAGCAGGAGTGCTGTTGACAACGGTAGGTATCGTGGTGGCCGTGATACTTTATTAAGTCAATATTTAAAAAAAGCGATATTGCTTCTGACGTTTTCAAATATTGGTTCGCTTCAAATTGGTTGTATGTCTTGGCCGTAATAAAATTATCCTTGTTTTTGCGACTCCTTCAAGAACGAACGGGATGGCGACCACTCGCCGATTAAAGGGTTTAATTAAGGATGCCAAAGCCGTCGATAATGAAAATAATTGCTTGCACCATGCGGTTACGTCGTGATGATTTTTCTCTTCCCTTTGGTCTTTGTTTTGTGGGCGAGTCACGAAGAGGCGTGGGTGTTTCAGTTGTGAGACCCAGACGCAGTGCTCCATGGAAAAAAGACAGCCACTATAGAGAACTGTCCCCGGGCTGTTAAATTGGCATACCTTGAATAATGTTTCTGTTGTTTTGATAAAACGGGATTTAATTATACCGTTTCTTTGGACGTTATGGTTGGGTGGAGAGTGTTTTGGGTTTTTTTTTGCGCCAACGGATCATTGCGGCTTAAGTAGCGTAACTGCTGTTAAAGATGATTTAAAGTAAAATTGCCAAGTAAATTGGAACATTAGCTATTTTTAATACTTTGGAAATCCAATTAGAAATCCCGCCTTGGTCACCTGTTAAGTCATCGGTGCCAAATCGTTGCGATTAGGTTGGTTAATGGTTCGTGATTTGTGCTTCTCAGATTTCCTCAAAATCTAGGTCTTCGCTTTTTGATTTTATTTCGTACGTGTTCCTGTCACTTCTTCCGGGAATATTTCCGTGCAGAGATTTGTACGTTTCTTGTACAAGAGCTGTGGCGGACCCAGATGGAAATTTATTTCTTTGAAATATCTTTCAAAACTGTCATAACTTTTTCAATGTATGTACATGACAAAAACAATTACCTACACAACTTTCTTTTATTAACAAAAATCCAATTATGTATTAATATACACTACTTCGTATTTTTATAAATTCAGATAAAAAAAAGAAAAAATATAGACTATGTAATCATTATTTTATTATACCGTGAGATCGAAAACAAAATTAGAGTACGCTGTGATCAAAAATTTCAGTTGGCAATTCGTTAAGATTTCAATTATCAGTCTTAAAAGTTAGGTTAGTGATTTTGAGAACGTTGAAATCTTCTGCAATGAAACAATGAGATTTAAAACGGTGAGCGCGCCGCTTGTTCATAAATCGATCCAACGATCAATATTCAGAGAGGTTATGTTGTGGGGGATCTTATTGTCAAGGGGTTTAATTTCATGCACAACAGACACACGATAGGGAAAAAAAAATGAAAAAAGCATAAGCTGATAGGTTAGTTTCTTGGATTAATCTCCAGATGGATTAATTTGCGGTTTCTGCAATTCTTTGTTCAACCTCTTCAATATTTTTAGTGATTTTTTTGTTGGTCGTCCACTGCCTTTTCTGTGTAGAACACTAGCTGTTTCCAAAAACATGTTTACGCATTTCTAGACTTTCTGAGTAAGTTGTTGGTACGTGCTTTGAAAGTCCGGAAACTTTTGTTGAGATTCCTCAAAAACTCGAGGTGTCGAATAGTACCATTCGCCGTTGTCAAGTCTTTCTCCATTTCTAAAGTGTAATAGCAAAGTTGTCAAGTCTTTCTCCATTTCTAAAGTGAACATATTGTAATAGCAAATTTTTATAGTTAATAATTAATAATGGCAATTACCATTGTAATGACAATTGAATTCAATTTTTACGTGTTGCCAACTGAGGCGTATTAATCACAGCCTTCTCGATTTTTTTAATTTTAGATCGCACGGTATTATAGTTATTATGTGGGATATAGATCGAGTTTGATAACCCTTCGAGTATCTAATATGAAGATACTTGTTATAGCAGAAAATAATTATAAAATGAGAAAAAATAGTACTACACACACTACTATGCTATAGATTTTTTAAAATTTCTGTTAGGCTTTAGTCAAAATGCGGACGATATACACGATACAGACCAAGAAAGTATTTCCTCACATATTGCAATTGCACCAAATTCGGCTATTGCAAATTTTTACCAACGAAATCACGATAAAAGTACAAACATTTCAGTTTTCTTGACACTTTACCGCACTAGAGCAGTAACGCGTCACTTCACATATGTCAAATTTGTACATATTATAATATTCAAATGAATTATATATATTTCGACAGTATGTACTGATAGTAGATAAATATGTTTCCTTTTCAGCAGGAAATATTTCAGAGAATAATGTAGACTAGTTAAGCATTTATCCATTATTATCTTTTGAGAATTATGCAATTACTCTGTCTACGCTCTGGAATTATTTCACTTGAAAATGCATTCCAACTCTTTAATATACGGAGTTGGAATTTATTATTACTTATTTATTAAAGGATGTAGTTATTACACTGGTGTTTTGTTAAAGAATAGGATGTTTTGCTTTTAGAATATCACTTTCTGGATTTACTTTGATATCTCAAACATCTTCGACAAATTATCCAATGATTAAAATATAACCTGAAAAAAGCAAACTATTACATATTGTCGACAACTTTCAAAATTATCTTCTGCTGAATATGAGACAACATCTTTCGGACTATGATTATTACAACCTCCTGTACTTGCAGAGTTAAATTCCGATTTCAATCGCGCTCCAATTCGTCTGCACTTGAAAAGTTTTGTTGTGGAAAGTGATTTTTGAGCATATTTTCTTGTCGTTTAACGTTTCACAAAGAATTTGTTATTACGCTCCGATTTTTTTAATGAGACTAGATCTGTTTCATGCATAATTCAATGAGTTGAGTACATCCCGAAACAACTTTCCCCCTCAAAACTGTTCATCTTGATTAATTCTCGAAGATCGTCAAAGTTTCTAGTGGGCTTACTTACACCTGGTATCGTCACCGCTTAAAACTCTTTGAGTTGAATAACAAACAACACGATAATTTGTTGAATTTTTCATTATCCGCATTAAAAAGAGCCGAAATAGTTATTTTTATTGTATAACTTGAAACAAAATTAACTTTGCCGCTTTCTTTTTTGCTGTTTTAATATTCATTGCTTTCTACCTAATATCGGTTTACTCATCTCGGTATTTACTTTATTGGTATTTCAAAACGTTGTTCCCAATTGTAAAATTAATTTTGAAGAAAAAAATTAATGAATTATGCATTACTTATTCTAAAAATATCCAAATTTTGGGGTGAGTCGGCCACCGAAATTTTGCACATACATTTAGTGCAAAAATCGTATATTTTTGCATGTTGATGGTGTTTATGTATTCTGTAACATCGCAACAGAATAAAGCGGAACAGAAATCAATACCCTTAGGTATGCTTTCAATATTAAAATAAATCTGATACAGGAATTCGTTTATGAGAAACAAAAAGTGTTTTTCCTGGTTTTTACAGATAACGTCGAGTCTTCAAAGTACACCAGCTACTAAAACTGCTTCAACTGAAACTATTATACAGCTGGAAGTGTAGGTTAAGTTATGACTTCTTTCTCTTGGACAGGATTTCCCACGTGTATGAAGACACATATGGGGATTAATATCACCGGTGTCAATTAACCACATTCCTGCAGTTGCATTTTTTTAAATATTCAGGTATTTACAACAATGTGTGTGACTTCCAGTTCTGCTTATACCATGACTAACAACACTCCAGCCAGCCTAAAGGAGAGATTGTTGACGTCCGTCGTTCATTTTTATTTGCGAAACTCGGTCTAATATTTGCCAAAGGATGTCGTAAGGAAATATGCCCTTTTGTTGTCGACGTGAATGAAGTGACCTTTCGTGATGACCCGACGATATTTCAGTTTTACATGCTACTCCCAGGTCAAACAAACGAAGCGGAAGTGGCAGGCTAATAAGTTTCAAATTGGCTATAAAAGTCCACTTTGCATTGAGACCTTTAACATCTTGATTATCGATGGCATTTCAGATTTACGCGTGAGAGACGTTAATTGATACAATTTGTTTTCGACTTGACTAAATGGATTTTGCTATATTGACAGACGTCGACCGTTCCATACACTTTTATTGTAGCTAGATGGGGAGATATGAAAACAGTTAACAACAGACACGTCAAGGTGAACTTTGTTATTGACCCAGCGCAAAAGTTAATGGGAGTTCTTGTTTAATTTAAGTTCAGGGTAAGGCTGGGGAGTCTAACGTGTTCTTATTATTTTAGTTTTTGTATCAGATTGTTCCTGCGGGTTAATTAATACCGGAAAAAATATTTCGTGCATCTAATTTGCTCACCACATTAAATTTAACCATGTACGGGTGACTAAATTAGATTTTATTTATCACTGAATTTTAATATAAACAAATTAATTTTTTGTTGTCAGTAAATTATTCAGCTGTGGTGAAATAGGTCAGGCTGATTACTTTTTTGTTGTGTATACCAATAATAAATACACAAGTCATGTCGGTTCATTGTTGTTCGCGTTGTAAGGATTCTTCCGTTTTTTTTTTTAATTAATTGGCTTTACCATTTAACTTTGAGAAGTGTTGCAATTAAAGCTTAGATAAGCGAAAACCACCCGGGGGTGTTTAGGATAGTTTTGGTTAAAATTTTGGTGAAGACATTCTCAAAGAGGCATTCAAGTACATAACTACTCTTGTGGTCTACTTGTAAACTTGTATTCATGTTGAGATGCAACCACAATTATTATGTGAAATGTAAATGTTACAAGAACTACAATTAAATAGATTCGAATTGGAAAAAAAAATCGCGTAATGTGGACAAGCTTACTTTTAGTAGAACATCAGGTTGTAGTAAGTTGTTCTAAGCGTGATTCATGCTTGCTTTAACCTAATTCAGGTTTGTAGAAAGTGAGAGTAAATTGTTTTGCTTCTTACGATCATATATACTAGTCCAGAGGATGAGTTGTTGATGAAAGGGACTTCCGGTTGTGACAGAGAAATTTAAAAATAAGATAAAAAATCAGGATCTAAGATTCTATCGGATTTTGCATCTGCTGGTCGTAGCTCTAAATCAGGATAAAGCCAAATTAGAAAGTGCTTCGACTGACTTACTACAACTTCATGTGAACTGGTAGAATTTATTATTTCTTAAAGTTAAATGTCCAAGAAAAATGTTAATACTAAAATCTTTTATAATTACATATTGGGTGATTGAAAATAATTGTGGCCAAGTATGGCAACTATGTACGAAAATTTATGTGACAACCGTGTGGGTAGGGTAGAGTTGATATTTGTTTGACAGTTCATAGTCACGCAATTTTGAAAACTGTCAAATCAATGTGTAAAAAAAATCAAATGCACGCTTATGAAATGTCATACAAATGACAACTCTACCTCGTCCACACAGTTGCCACATACATTTTCGTACGTAGTTGCTATACTTGGCCACAATTATTTTGAATCACCCAATACGATATGTATGTATTTTTAAAAAATACAGAATATATTTTTTCTCAATGGAAAAGTTAAAATGTTCACAAATCAGATTGGAAATCTTGCTGCGTCACTGTATCAAATTTCTTCTGTCATTAAGAATGTGTATTTGGCAGAATAAGATATTTGTATAAATTCTGTAATTTCTAGAGCATGTCAGCAAAATATATTAGTGAAGAGTAAAAGTCCACCACTAAGTACTTTCGTTTTAAAGTTCGGAACTGTTTCAGTGATACAAGTTGTCGGTTTTCATTTCAGTGAAAGCAACTTAATGTTGCAATTGCATTTAAGTGTTGCCACTAGATCGTTTTCTTCATCGCGAATTGAACCGTAAATAGTGTAGGTTTTTTTGCAACCGACAGGATGTTCAAGCTGTGGTCACGCTGGGATTAATTGAAAATTTGCAATTAAGGATACAAACATACCATGTTGTCTGCGTAAATCGAGCGACGTTTCCAGTCGCGACGTCTTCACGACCAAAACAGTAATCAGCTGTGGAATCAAAAGAAGCCGGTGGAATTGCAGCTAACTGTATCTAATGGTAAAATAATTAGACTTTATTATTGGTTGTAGTTTCGGTTATGATAGCAGCATTCCCCGAAATTTGTTTCAATTATGTAATTCGATGTTCCTAGTTGAACAATTTCGGAGTGTCCCAATTCATGATAAACGGTTGCGTAATGTAACCTGCAGTTTTCAAGTCGTAATTAATGGTATCACAGTTCAAGTAACGGTCACATCGCTAATTAAAACAATGATGGTGCGAAACATTCATCAGCAAGACATAACGCGATTGTTACGCCCGTGTAGCACACTTTCCTCGCCCCTATGCATGCTTCCTTTGATGAAGAGATTCTTTCATGCGGGGGTTGAGATCCTTTTATTACTCATTAACAAAGGAGTTCGTGCAGTCTTGAGGAAAAAAAGACATTGGAAAGAATTCGAGTCGACGAAGCAGACTCATCAACTTTGAGACCGTTCAGCACTTGGCAAAATAGGTGACAATGGGTTTCGTATCTGTTTCATAAAGACATTTTTTGTTCGTGCAGTGCAGAAGCATTCTTATTTATTTCGAAATTTTACGGTAGGTACTTCTCAAATCATTCTAATTCTCTTTTCCTCTTATGTATCAGTTGAAGCATTGTAGCGAATATGAAACGTACCAAAAGTGTTACGGAAATAATGTTTATTTCAAACGTTCAAGTAAAATCTTTGCAGATTGTACTGAATGTTAAAAAATATGAGTATAACGGAGAATTATATAATAACACTAAATTTTGCCTGTGGCTTTGATCGCGTGTATTAACACTTTCAAGGCACCTGTGGTACATATACCACCCTTTTACAATGATGCTATCGGGTGTTCATTTAAATTTCACGTCTAAGTTGGCGTTGAAGAATCAATTGTGAACGCACTACTCGTCAGTCTACAAAAAGATAAACAACGCAAAAAGTGAAGTTGGATTTAAACAGCTGATCCGTGATCTATAATCCGTGGTGCGTTCACAATCGACTCTTCATCTTCAACGCCAACTTTGACGGGAAATGTAAATGAACACCTGATACATTGATCGTTGACAGATTGTACAATGAAAGGTTTAAAGAGTGTAACGTCAATATCAATTACATTTTTCTTCTTAACTGTGAATGCTTAATACATTATTTCACAAAGTTTTCTGTATTTTTTAAAATGATTGTTTCATTTTTTGCAGAGTTGAATAGATTATTATCAAATTCAGATTTATACAATATGCCCATATAATTTGACCTTTGAACTGATGGTTTCGGAGATATCGATTTATTAAGCGAAAATAAAGTGGGAACGGAATTTCTATTCCATATTTTAAACTGAAACTTCTACGAAAAACATTCTGACAAGAAAATGATACTCATATACTCACATGACATTAATAACAAAATAATAATCTTAGAACTAGGGATCGTCTTAAATTTACGCAAGCAAGCTTTCCTTGGGCGAGTAGTTAAATACGTATAATATAATATGTACTCGTATATAATAAATATGTTATTAATTTATTACGTAAGAAAATTCCATTCTTTAAAAAACATAATTTCACTTTGCATGAAGGTAAATATAAATTTATTTAAAAATATGCAGAAAGCATCTATTTTACATATGTACATTTTATAAAATTATAAAAAATCGTCTCATGCGCTGATCTACGGAATGTATATGTTTTTGTAAGGCCATTTAATGTTTAGTATTTTTAAAAATCAATCACACAGGGTGCCCCACCTAAGACTTTCAGATCTTATATCTCTATTATTTATGGACCGATTTTTGTGAAATTTGGCAGATAGGTGTTCTAGTGAATGAAGAATAAATTACTGGTATTAAAATGCGCGATTAATAAAAATGTAATTTTAAAACATTTTCCTTATTCGAATCTACACAAAACTAGTGTCTGATTGTTACTCGTTAGAAAACATGCGCCTACACAAAAATTTAATCAAATTAACAGTCTACTTCAAGAAAACATCAAATATTTTGTTAAAAATGTGCTAAATTTTTTGAGATATTTAAGCCAAGTCGCTTTGAAACAATTGAAGAATTCTGTTAAATTTAATAAAAATCGGTCCATAAATAATCGAGATATAAGACCTAAAAGTCTTAGGCGGGACACCTGTATGTAACGAGCGTTCAAAATATTGTGGTCAAACAGGCCGTGCTTTTCTCTTTTTTTTTTTACAAATGCAGTCTTTTATATCGATATGTTTTGACGTAATCTCATTTTAATGGAAATTAAACTATTAACTTAAAGAAAAACAATTACACCGCAATTAAAAAACGAGAAACACTCTTGTTGATTAGTCCTAAAAAGGAATGTATTGCTCATTCAATAAGTGACGTTTGGCATCTGGTTTAACAACTGACTACGCCATACATTAAAATAAAAGCAAGCACCGGGTCACTAAACCGCATATTTTTTGAACATGCGTTACCAACTGTCAATAGAAGTTCGGAATAAATGCAATCTTTACTAGTGTCAAAGTGTTTAATTAAGCTCTCGCGTAGACACTCCAGGTCCACGTAACTCATCGACGCCAACGTCGTCTTCAGATGAGATTGTTTATTATTGCCGCGATTTTGTGTGTTCAGTGTCATCAATATCGCGTCAAAGCCTCACAGTGAAATCTATTTAGAAAGCATAATGGCCAACACTTTCGATTTACCCAAGACCGTGTAAATATCCAAAGTCACGCAGCTGACACCCCTCAACGACGAGAGTAGCTATTTAGCCATGAGGAAAAAAATGATATAATTACATAAAAAATAATGTCGCGTTATCTCTACGAGTTGAACAGATCTAAAACAAGAGATTTCTGCCCCAGTGTTGAGCCAAGGGAATGAGTTCGTCTCGAGCTTGAAGAAATCTGTGCCACGTCCGTGTTTATTAAAGCACATCCACGTTTATGCAACATTATGAATCTTGTTGAAACGGAACGTCATTGGCATTGTGTTCAAACAACATCGCATTATGAAACTGTATATAGCACTAGATGGGAGTGTGTAATATGTTGTGTTTTTTCTGTCTGGCTAACGCGTGTTATTACACCTACTGTTCATTTCTAGCGGTACGCCTTCCGGTCATTTGAACGTTACTATTGTTTTAAATGTCCATTAGGACAAGCACAGTCCATTGACTCGTGCCGAGGAAAGCTATCGTTTATTTACAAAATATTGTGACAGGTTGGAGGTGAGACCGTTCAGAAATTAGAACGGTGATTCATGGCTCGGATAAAAAGGGTTACAAGATTATAACATTGCATTTTTCACGTCGGAACGGAAACTGGTGTGTAGGCACGCCGACTAAATGAAAAATTGAGGATGTCTTAAAGGAAATATAATTTTCCATCAATCTTTGTTTTGGTGTGGAGGTTTTTCACATAGCGAGCTGTTTTTGAATTTATCTTCTCGACTGGTTTGGTGGCAGCGATGTGCAATCACACGCTGTGAACACTAATTTAGTCGTTTTCTGTATAAATATGTAATAACCGAAAGTAAGTCTTCGTAGATTTTGGTGTTTCAATCGGTTCCAAGTCCAGGGAAAGTTGGATGAATAAAAATGGATCGAAGTAACAAAAGATATAAATAATAGTGCATATCTTGTAATTGATCCAATACGTAAAGGCGTTTCGTAAACCGCTCCAGTTTCTGCATTATTAAATTTGGTGAAAATTGTTTCACTCCGTGACTTCCGCTTTCATGTTGCTCCGCTAACAAGATAAACATTGTTGTGTTTTTAGTTTTATCAAATTGTTGGGGTCAGAAGTTTGAGGCGATGCAAAACGTTTTTAATCAACTTTTAGTTTTTAGTAAAATTGCGAAACTATTCGGGTTTTCACCATTTTAGACATGAGCACTGCTCATATTTTGCTCTTTGTTTATGCAGTACACCTTTGTTTTGATACAACTCATGAATTATTTTGTATTTGTTAAACAATTAATGACAGTTTTACCGTACATTTTTATTGTTTATCGTAAAGTATATTTTTTTTAATATATCTTCCCACACTTGCAAAACGACGTTAAATCACTTCTTTTTTTGCACTTCTACGTAGAATGCTATTTATAGTTTTGCAAACTTATCATATTTTTTAAATAATTATGGATATTTCTTTAATGTGATAATAAACTCTAGGGTAGATACTAGATTAATCAGTAGATTTATTGTTCGTGCTATGAAACACACATTCTAATTATTGTTAACAGTTGTTAAATATAATACGTACGCCGTGCTATTAATTAAAATGAAATGTGTCGTAACCTAATGATTATGTTATCATAGTGGAAAAAGGAGTTATTTGTAAAGTCTATTTCTGATAGATACGTCATGACAAATACTAATAAGTGTTTGTATAGGTGTATAATTTATACAAACTAATTGGTTGTAAATATTGACTGATTTAATGATAGTGAGAATGTTGTGCATGTGATATGATATGCAACTGACTGTACGGGTGACACCATGAGGTTTTTTGCAGAAAAGAAATCGTTAAAAAGTACGTAGGATCTCGTGTCCCAGGGATCAGTTATTTATTACAAGAATTCTGTAATAATTGCTCTCTAGTTGTTTTTTTTTTTTATAATTTTAACCTTCGTACGAATTTACTAGTTTCGTGACTTAGGAATCTACTACATATTATATTAGCTAATTTTTGTATAGTTAGGGTAAACAGAAAATGACGAGGTGTTTGAAAATTCTTGCTATTGTTGCTGCTAAAAAGACTTTATATGGGGACAATACGACATTTATTTGTCCCTGGTACAGAGGCGGCTTGCCAGATTCCGGCACCTCGCAGGGTGCGATACAGTGGAGTACTGGTCGCTCCTCGCTCGGTTTTTGCGGTCTTCGTCGGATGGTCCAGTGCGGCCGAGAAGTGGACTCGGGGAGGACTTTACAAGTTACTAGCAGGTGTTATAGTCGCCTGGCGGAGCTCTTCTGGAGTCGGGGCTCGCCTCCTCTCTGGCCGGCGCGGTGCCCGGTGGTGCCTCCACGAGGTGGTGCGAGGCTGGAGGATGGTGTTGGGTGATTTAGAATGATCTCGAATCCTTGAGTGATCTCGAACCGTTGAGTGATTGAATCCTGAATGATACAATCCTGGAGATTGGATGATAGAATCCTGCTGGTCGCCCTGCGTAATAAATACTCTGGTTGCGAGAGCCGCCATTTGTGTTTCGGGTTCAACACGGCGAAACGGTAGCGCGAGGTGTTTTGGTCGACTTTTTGGCGAGAAAAGAAAGAATTCGAGGCGTTGCGATTTGCGTCGGCGGTCTCCGCGGGGTTGAAATGGTTTTGGTGGGGCGCAAGTTAGCGAGCGATTTTGCCGACCAATAACTGCGTCACAGTACCTATACAAATACAAATTTTTTGATTTTTTGGATTTTAATTTCAAACTTTTTTGTGAGCGCTTTATTTCTGCTCTGTCAAAAATTTTGGACCTTCTTTTATGGAAAGTAGTTGGTATTAATATTCGGTATTATAACTGGACAAACTGAACAATACAATTTATAAAATGAGATTTCACAGGATAAAAATAAACTAGGCAAAATGAATAGGGCATTTTTCTATTTTTGAATTTTTTATAAATACAGTTTAAAATTTGTAATGAAATGTGGTAGAAATATAAATATATACACATTAAATGTAATGTTTCAAGTACTTGTAACATTTTAAATTTATCTAGTGTTTCAGAATACGTGGGAGGATTGGGGGAATTATTTTGCTTTCCAAGAAAAGTTGTGGAATTCCCTATTCATTTTTGCCTAGTTTAGTAAGTACATATTGCAAAGCACATTTAATTTACAGGTGCAAAATGCTTGCTGGATCAAATTAGATAAATAAACAAAAACATTTACTTGCATTACGTAAGTTGTTAAATATAAATTTGAGATTTTATTTCACTGTTTAACCTTCGATTATACAAAGTGTCTATAAAAGAACGTATATCAAGAGTCCTGTGGAATTTTATTGTGTCGAACTACGTCGACCCGTCGAAGCCATCACATCAGATGTCAACTGTCAAAGTTAAAATTATTAAATCTTAGCGTCAGTTGTGAGTTCGACGTCTTAGTTGTTTGTGATTTTCTTCAGTTTTTTTTAAATATTTTAATTGCTTTTCATCTTACAACAGTCTTTATTGAAAATCTGTCATTAACGGACTCACATAAGCTCTGTTTTTCTACACACTCGACTATCGTCTCGATCAAAAATCCCATGCCTAATACGGAAAAAAAATTGAATTTCCTAACTTATTGTACAAATTGCTATTTCTTATTTCTAATCGGTTTGTAGAAGTTTATAGTTGCTTCTGCTGCGAGATTATTTAATCTTTTTTAGCACTGTAATTAAGCTCATGATACATAAATACAGTGCACAGTTTTCTGTTTTTATTTTAACGACAATTTTACAGACTATTTGCAATGTTAGTTGTCATGTGTGAAATAGAATTTTCCAGAAGAATTTCGTTCGAGGGCGGTCAAATAACCACACATAAATCGTCACAAACACTGTAATAAATGTAAATGTTGAAAGATTTAACTTCTTCATATTTTATTTTGTAATATTTGTAGACTCGGAATAGTTATTTATTTAACGAGTTCGTGTGTAACTTGGGCTTTTTTTGGTACGAGTGGGCCAGATTAAAACCCGAGTGAAACGAGATCGCTTAAAATCTTTAAAATTAACTTGACGTTGCGTTTTGACAAGTTGTCACATTTATCAAAATCCGTTCACACAGGAGAAAATTCTCAAATTCTGACTGTCGAATAAAAAAATATTCTAAAGAATTAATTTATTTCTGTTCCAACCTCTTACAAGATTACTAAGAGAACTCGTAAGAGCGACAATTACACGAGATTTTTTGACGAATCAGAGGCTTTTCTAATTCATTGATTTCATCGATTCGTGATATTTTTAATAGGATTAAAGTCTGAACTTGCTATTGGCCATTTCGCACATGTATCGAACACATTATCACATTCTTTTCTATGGCACCACATAAAAATGAATCATAATTATTACTCCGAAACTTGCCATTCTTAATGGTGTCTTGGCACCCAAAATCCATTCTGTACGACCATCAAAATTTATGTTACTTCTTATTACTAAACAACTATCTGCACTTTCCTGGAGGTATATTAGATAATCTTCACACTTGATCTTCAAACAGTGCCAAAAGACGACCAGTATTATATGCATATTTGAATAGATAAATGCAATTGCAATATCAATCAAATGTAGACCATTTTTCAGATTTCTAGTTTTAATAATTAATGTTCCTAGAGTGAAAGTTTTCTTCTAATATTTTTTACCTCATTTACGTCCTAACGTCCTCATGGCTTTGTTAGTATTTAGTGCAGTTTCTTCTCAAAAGACATTTAAAAAACTATTCACCAAAAGGATACTAAATATTTCAAGTAAATACATACTGAATCTGGCTTTACTACCATTTCCTCTTAGAAGTAATAATCTAAGGCAATTTGTTTTGTATCATAAAAACCGAGCCCGAATAAAAGAAACAATTTGATGACAGTTCCCAGCCAAAAGCACACAATTAAAAAAGCTCTGCATTATTAAAAAGAATTGTGAAGAAATCAACTTAATTATCATTATTTTCTGTTGGTACAAGAGTGCATTTGAGGTTTACCTTGCTCAGATTTTAATTAAAAGTTATCTCGTTCCGTAAGCATTTCAGTTGTTCTTCTGGTTGGTTATTAGAGGTGGGAGATTTCGTTTCTTTTGATTCTTCTTAATGTCGGTGGTTTCCCTGATGACCTCCACCGCCTTTTGTCGCGCCTAGTCGAAAGAAATAATTCCCGTAAGAGTGGAGTAATTTAATGCGCGATTTGAATTCAGGCAGCACCTTCAACATTGTGGTCAATAAAAGGCAATAAAGCGAGGTTAGCTATAAAGACACCCTCCCAAAAGATATTTATCGGGGGAATTCATGAAAATAAAACAAATAAAAAACTCGGTCCTGCACTCGGTGCACAATATACAGCCGAGGTGTACGGTAAAAATCGGCGAAGACACATTATGCCAGTTCAACACATGTGCCCCGCAGTTTGATCAATAAACAACCACCAAGCTCAATTGCAGCTATTGAGAAAGTCGATGCATTTCCTCAGTACTTATTTTAAGTTGCACCATTATCTGAGTGCATTTGAATGACGTCCGCCTAAGCAAATTAGTTTGGTCCTAATGGACGTTCCTGTTTTTCCAATTCAATAAAAAGACTGCGCTGGGAATTGCCGTGTTTCACTTTAGCACTTTTCTTCGGTCGGTAAATTGCAATAACTCCCGCGCGGCCATCAACCATTTACTCCGACGGTCACCGACCACTTTCTTTCCCTCATGTCCGTTAAAAAAATCGAAAAGGTTTTTGCTGCTTCAGAGAGCATTTCTAACATCACACGGAGTGGAAGCGAAAGTGAAACAGAATTCCGGACGGGTCTTCTTCCTTCGCCGACACTTAATTTTTAAGTAGAGGCAAATTGTACGGTTCGTACTTTTTACTTTATGCCGCCGACGTTATGCAAGGGGACGGCGAAGTTTGTGCAAGTTTATTGTTTGAGAAAAAACAGACTTCGATAAACTTTCCAACAGTTTGCATCTCCATTGCTTGTGCATGTAAAACAGAAGGTCCCGAAGGTACGATAAATAACTTTTAACACATTCACCAGAGCGTGATTTACGTTGTCGAGAACTTTAATGTGTTTTATATCGGAAAAGTGTAATTTTTCGATACTTTGCTAATGTTCGTGTTTAGCGATATCCACTGTGGGTTTTACTTTTTCCGAGCTTCGGTACTTTCTTAATAAAAACTCAAATGAGAAGAAATTTCTATTTCGGGAACGTAATCGTGCATGATGATAATGTAAATGTTTTCAACTTGAAAGTATGAATTCTAGCTGTAGTTTAAAACAAATTAGATGAAAGTAAGTTCTATATCTTAGAGAAAACAATAGACACTTAAGAATCAAGCGGAATATAATTTTTTGACATTGACTAACGTTAATTAAAGGGAACATGCGATTTCCTGAATTGTACTTTAATTCAAATTATTCTATTCAAAATTTTAAGAAAAAAAAGCAAGTTTACATTTTTTATATTCAAAGAAACATTGGTGGGTTCAACATTTTCAATTACCACCACGCTTGTACAATTAAAGAAAAACAAATAAAATCTATGCTGTAGAATTGTGTACTGAGTTGTTATACATATAAAGTTAATTTACATTTATTTATATAACGTTGGTTAATGTACAGTTGGCTTCAAAAAAAACGGGAATTGAAATCTGACCTAATGTGAATTGGAAATTTAATTTGTCAATTTGTGTCCGTTTGACAGTAGTATTTCTGACACATACTCGTAAGTGCAGTTTTTTAACCTAAACTCTAAAAGGCCGTTTCAAACTATAAAAATTTAATAAAATCTGACAGAACTTTTTCTGACAGTTCCCGTTTTTTTTGAAGCCAACCGTATATTAAATTAAGGTCAATACGTGTAACGAGACTGTAGTTTTTTAAAATATGTATTACGTACATTTAACTTAATATTTATTTCCATTATGTATAGTCCAATTTTTTTTAAATCAATTGTCAGTGTCAAAATTCACTAAAAGACCAGGCTGTACCACCCTAAAACCTTTCGTTTCGGGACACCTCTATCGTAAAATCTCCCTAGATCAGGTTTGAGGTTAAATCAGTAATTTTCAAATGTCAGAAAAGTTTCAGGTGTAACCAAATTTTATACCAAAAGACAAGAAATAAAGACGATAATCACACTAAAAAGTGCAACTTAACATATACATACAGGAAAATGGGAATTTATTTAATGGGTTATATAAGTAGTTTACCTATTCATTTTCAGAATCTAACCCCCAATCGTTTTCCGAATATGATTCTGCGGAAGAGGAATGTCCTCAATTGGTAGATTTCTCATCAATTTTTTCCAGTTCCTCGCAGTGACGAATCCATATATTAAAAGAAAATACCTCGAATATGATGTGTGCATCTTTACTGCAATTTAGCATGGTCGGTTTTTCTGTCTGCATTTCTTCACGTAATCTAATCATAGCCAATTTTTCTCGTTGTGTTAGATCCTTGTTTTCGGAAACTCATTTAACTTTGTATTTTTATTTAAATGTAATTGCGCCTTCAATAGCGCAAGCGCCTTTACATCAAAATGACTGACATACAGTTGACATTTTACGTTGCCAATCTAATAACTATCAAATAACCAGTGGCTTATACCAACATGACAACACTTTGACAATTGATTTAAAAAAAAAATTGAAGTATAACAATAATTTGATTGTTTACAAAATGAGTGCATATGATTATTAATGCTTAATTAATTAATTGTGGTTTAGTACATATTGTACTGAAAAATGTTTTTCAATTCCAATGTGATTATTTAATATTCTAAAGTTCTAAAAGATTATGCTATGGAAATATTTCTTGTATTATAACGAAGATTAATTGTTATTTGCAAAAGAGTTGGTAACAATGAGATGGTGAGTTTGATCAATAAATTACTGTAGGTTTTTATTCGCTGGTGTAAACAAGTAAAACTGTAATAAATCTAGAACTGATTGATTACATAAGCGTAGAGAACTTGACATTTTTAATTGAAGCAAACATTAATGATGGCGTGCTTTTCTAAATTTGCTATGTATACAGCGTGTCCCTAAAGAACCGTATTTCTTTGAAGGTACGTCATTAAGGGATGTGGTAGAGTGCTGGGAAAATATTTAAAAAAAATCCTGACCCTCTATTTAAGAAATATACCCAATTTGAAAATATGTATAAAAAAGGCAACACTGTAACGTGAGAATTCTAGAACTACGTAATATCATTGTATTATTGCATATTTAGGCAACCACTTTGATGAGTTTCAGTTAATAGAACAATCAAACACTTCAACAATAACAACTTTTTATTACAGTAAATGTTAAAAAAAATCCCATTTGGATTGCACCTGTGGTGATAGCGTAGGGAGTATTCGCGAGCCGCTTCAGCAGGCTGTATTTCGGAGACATTCATCCAAAATCAGGTTTTACCGTCATCCAGCGCCAAGAATACCTTTTGCAAATTGGCGCCCAATGTGGGGCTAACTCTTAAATTCACTTTAGCTCAATCTAGTTAAAATAGGAGATGCATGGTAGAAAGGAGTGGGCGATAGGGAAAGATGAAGTAACAGGCGACAGATCTGGTGAGAAGAAGATTTCTTTTTCTTTTACCAGTTATTTTTTCTTTCTGGCAATGCAGTTAATAATTTCGAATTCGTTTTTAATTCACCAGACTGAGCAACTTTTTAAACACAAGCAAAATTACGAATTTTCCTATATTTAAAATATTTTTTCCATCAACTGAATAATAATTGTAGAATGATTTGTAATTATATTGGTCATCCCTCCAGTATTTTTTGAAGCAGGTAATTTTTCTTAGTGACTTCTTGCAATTTTTTTCATCTTTTCTTTGGTGTTGGGCAACGGGGACTATAGTCGAGTGTACCAAGACTTAACACAAAATTCAAAAGCGTAAAGAGCATCAAATGATTTAAAGTTGTTCATTAATGGTCTTCAAGTTTTTTCTTATTATTCAGTCATTCATTCTGTCTTTGAGTACAATTACTATGGCACCGCCTCGAAGGGTCCGCAGATCGCAGGTTAAGAACCAGTGGCCTACAATATTTTTGGAGATTGAATCTTTATCGCTGGAGGCTCAGAAACAGATGATGTTGCAATGGCTCTCCACTTTGTTTTCTTAAGATAATTTTTAACGGAACTGTCATTTATAAAGATTTAGGATGTGGTTCCAAAACATAAAATACCTATTGATAACTTACACATTACTAATACGAGTAATACGTTACTCAATATGAATTAAATGACAATTTTAGCTTTTTCCGTAATTATTTTGAAGTAATATTTACACACGAGTTGATTTCGAATTCCTTTAGCCAAGATCATGACAGAGAATTTATTAACAAGCCGCAGCTCATGAAAATAAATGGCTCGGAAGTGTTCAACATGTATGTTTTAATGGAACTGTTGATGCGACTAACCGACGGAAAAATAGTAGAATTTCAAATGAAAATTTATTGAACAATCGAAATGTTAATTCATAATAATTTTTAACTAACGAACCCTGGTATGACATTCTATCAATTACAAGTTTACTTTGTGTTGATAAAGAAATACTCTAATAAAACCTAAAAATGTAACTGCATATGTATATTAGATTGTGGGATAGACTACCGGCAGTACACAACAGGTGTACAAAATGTACCTACATGTGTGCATATGTGTGGAACAAAATCTATTCTAGATGTACTTTCTATGGCATTAGTTATTTTATTTCTTGCATCTACCCCAACTTAGAGTGTAGTTTGTCAACAACAACAAATATTGTGTTCACCAGAATTCATGATTTTGTACTTTTAATCTGCTTACGTTATTCATTCATTAATTCGTATACTTGATCATGTTTGTCGACCATGCACTTTACTGTATGGAGAATTGTAGTTTTTTTTTTTGAAGGTGTAGAATGACATGAAGTTCAATAATTACACTATTAGGTAAATTTCAAATTTGAAGCAAACGTTTTAAATTAATTTTCAGAATATGTATTATAATTACTTCTGTCATTATTGAAAATACTGCTGTAATAAAATTAAAA
Organism: Tenebrio molitor; assembly: GCF_963966145.1. Lineage (NCBI taxonomy): Eukaryota > Metazoa > Arthropoda > Insecta > Coleoptera > Tenebrionidae > Tenebrio > Tenebrio molitor. The sequence goes on along the minus strand of NC_091050.1, from coordinate 21,756,371 downwards.
ACAAAATCTGTTAAAAAAATACATATGTAGAATTTGCTGGTGTAGTTGGCTTTTAACAGGACTTGCGCAGTAATCCAAGTGGTCATTCTAACATCTCAAATTATCGAATTAATCGAATAAACATGGTGCAAAGTAGATTGGCTGGATGCTGTAGCAAGAAGTTGTCAAGAGTAGGAAACGGACTGCCGCATTCTGAATAACACTCTCGGGTGGGGTTACCATTATCCAGCGGGATTATTGAATGTAACGAACGGAAACAAAGAAGAATATTAAATTAAAAACATGGGGAGGTGGTGAATGTCAAGAGGGGAATGAGATTCATTTGGGTGCGAGACAAACAATCGTTTTGGAACAATCGGGACGTCATCACGTCCGAATTGATTAGTAACTAAACCATCTACATACAGAGCAGATCAAGTTGTCACTCATAAATCACCACAAGAAGATTCCGTCATTGTTGTTATTGTGTAGTTGTGAAAATGGCCGTAAAGATATTAATTAATGCCATAACGGGGTGGCGGATACGGAACTAATTTCAAATGCTGCAATGCAAAATGGGGAAGCGGAGGGAAGAGGGTGAAATAAGTTGGTGAATTAAATTTTATTCACCGGTAGCGATACAGATACGCATACTTACACATGCGTGTTGGGGGTGACTGATCTTAAGGGTTGTTCCCGTAGAAAGTGCTGGAAACTTGGACTGTTGATAACGCCGCTCGCTACATAATCCCACATGCTGAAAAACAACTTTTTGGGTAATAATGATTTGTGGTTGATTACGAGTTTTTTTGTTATCTCAGCCATTGTCGGGAGTATTTTCTGGACTAACGATGAAAAATTGTGAACCTCCTGTAATAACCTTTTTTTCCCAAAACGCTGCGGATCAAATGCGTATTTTTTTAGCAAACTTTTTTTTTTGTTTAACGACTTACACAAATACTAAAACGGTCCGGAATGTTGTTTGGCTAATTCATTCTTTCCTTCATTTAAATTTTTATACGCTCGGATATTAAACAATTAACTTGGCTTACTTTCAGCACCCTCAATATTTTATGTTTCTTGCAGCCGTGTAGGAAATAAAAATGGGGTTGGTGCCACCCTTCATTGTCGTCAAGCAAATGAAGATAAAGCGCCGCTGTTATAAATATGATTTGGAATGACAAAACTCGAATGTACTTATGCTGAAGCAGTAATGAGTTTATTATCTGGATGACATTGTGTTTGTTTCGGGCACGTTTTTAAAACGAATTTGTCAAAGGGCATATTTTTTCTGCTTCTGAACATAATAATTTAGCGAGTTCTGTAAATAACGCGTTCTCACAAACATTCGTTTCTTTGCATTTAGAATTAATTTTAAATGTATATTTTATAAGCAGATTATAAAGTTAAGGAGGGAGAGATTCTAGGTTTGTTTAATTTTTCATCTTCATATTTAAATTTGCAACACTTTCCATTTAACTGGAGATAATCTTAATTTTGTTTTAAATTTAAGCGTATTTAGATACTTGTGAATTTAAATTAAAATAGAACATAAGTCTGTAACTTCAAGACAGTTTATTAAACTAATTTATATACAGGGTGTAGAATGAATTTTGGTACATAGGCACTTTACGTGCAATAGTGAAAATCCTTTGATATTGGCTCTCCTAATTATTTCCCAACAAAACCTTAAACACAAAAGTTGTAGAGTAAAAAAAATATACCTAAATCCTTTTCTAATTATTTTCTAACTTCTTCTGGTTCTGTTAGAGAAGAAAAATTAAATATTAAAAATCTACCGATAGTAAGAGCCATGACTCCCGACAACAATAAAATTCATTTTTTGACTAATAAACGTAACGAGTTTGCTGTTTCCTCAAAGAATGAACTCTTTTAACAAAGAAGAAAAAGTTAACTTCCTAAAATGGTATTACTCCGGATTATCTTTTAGAGACATGCAAGCAACATTTCCTGTATTCTATCCGGAGCGACCAATTCCAAGTTTGACATGTCAAATATACTTTGTCATCTTTGTTTGTCACCTCAGTTACACTTCCCAGCTATTGCTATTTTGACAAATCCTTTAATTCTTTTTTCCATTATTGTGTACTTCCGGAAGACGTTAAAAAACAAAACAAACAAGAATTGGGACCCATTTTTAACGAGTTCGTATGTAAATTGGGATTTTTTTTGGGCATGAGTGCGAGTAAAACGAGCGTTTTAAAGGTTACGGGTTCACACAGGAGAAAATTTTCAAATTTTGAATGTCGAAAAAATTGTTATCTAAACTTACGGGCGCCAAAAATTTTTTGTATGCAACTCGTTAGTAAAGTATCTTTTTTTAAGTCGGCGGATTTGCGCACTCGCTGCGCTCGTGCGGCAAATTTTCCTTTTCGTAAAAAAAAAGTATTACTTTACTCACCTGTTGCATAAATAACTATTTTAATTAATAGTATAAAAATTAAGACGGAATTAACACTAAATTTTTAAATTTAATGATTGTTGCTATTGTCTTAGTGAACTCTTTAAATTCCTCTTGATTTTGTTCATTCGCATTTAAAAAGTTCGTGCCCGTGTTCTGAACGGTCTTTTAAGAAATATTTGCTTTACAAGCTTTAGATAGTGATATTTATTTATTTCTTCTAATTATGTATTTTAGAACTCTTTTGTATATTGCAATATTCACTTTAACAAGATTTAGGATGTATACGAGAATGATTCGTGATTTACTGTCCCTAACCTAGAAGCAAAATATTAGAAAAGATGGTATAAGGTGTTTAAGAAAAAATTCTTTTGTTTGTGCTCAACCCAGTAATTTTCTCCGTCGTCATTGCTTTATCGTGCGAAAAATAACTACCATGGGTAGCATTTATGGAATTATGGTTAGCGGTTATGGAAATTAAATTTGTCTGAGGACTGAACAGCGGATCTTCTCTCGATTTTCTTATTCTTTTTTTCTTGTTAACTAGCGTTCCGGAAAATACTATACTATTACATTTTGGCCTTGCGACAAATGCAAAAGCAATTCAAATGCCGATGTGGTGGTACCATATTTTCGAGATTTGTCAACACTTCGTACTTCGCATAAGGAGCCAAATGTTGAATTCAGGTTTAATTCACTGAATGAGTCTTTCAAGACAACCACAAGAATCGTGGTTAGTGATAGTTAAATTTACTTTAGAGGCCAGTTGTGGGATGCGTTTCTGTTTTGGTGTTAACCTTTTCGGTAACCACTGGACCATCATCTTAGCTCCTTCTGCAGATTTTTTCGTTCACTATCTACAGAAAAAACACAACGTTGCTAGAAATTTCCCTAAGACTTGACTGTCACGGAGAACCACATATCATGGACATAATTAACAGTTTAGTCAATTTAAATGTTGCATCATTAATTGTGTGTGAAACATTTTGCACGCTCAGTTTATGAAACACTCCGCTGCGCGTCGTGTTTCAAATTAAACTTCCCACACTCGATTGTAAATAACTATTTTAATGCCAATTAGAATATTTATTTGCAGAATGTACGATTTTAATTTCCATTTTTTCCTTCTTTTTTTTAAATTTTTACAACCTACTCGTAAATTGGTCAAACAGGTACAATTTTCTGATTTTTGCCGAACGCTTGGCATATGACGTTTACAACATCTAAGTATATACAGGCTGTTTGATAAAAAACGCCTCAACCCATAACTTTTTTATTTATTATCCGATTTCAATGAACAAAAAAACCGAAGATATGGTTTTTCATGCGCTACGAAGCAGCCATAAAATAATGTTTTTTTGCGTTATTTTCAGTAACTTACGATAGTCAACTTTTTTTTTTAAATGGACACATGTAGTTTTTTAGGCTCAGTCCGATAAAGTTTTTTTTTCTGAATCTAACAATGTATTAAAAGTTATCGTTTGGTTCATAGCTGGCTGAAAAAAAATAAAACAATTTTTAATTGTAGTTCAGTTTATTATGAAATTTTCAAGTGTGCCGTGAAAAACAATTGGAATACAAATAGCAACAAATGTCAAGTGTGAGTTTGAAAATTTTTAGGTGCAATATTGAAGAGTTTTATTATTAATTTCTTGGAAAACAAAGAATAATTGAAAAAAAATTTTTTTTTAATAATTATTATTTTTTCTATTAACTTTTTGTTTTTGACTAATTACGATTTTTATTACACTCGAACATAAAATAATAGTCAAATGACTGCTATCCTGCATGACTGACAATGTTATTTTATACTTAAATAAAAAAAGTTTAAAAAAGCAGATGAAAACTTCTAAGCTGACGTTTAGATGACATTTATCGTACTTTGTATTCCGATTGTTTTTCACGGTACTCTTAAAAATTTTATAATAAGCTGAACCACAAAAAAATGTTTTATTTTTTTTTCAATTAGCTATGAACCAAATGATAACTTTCAATACATCATTAGATCCAGAAAAAAAAACCTTACCAGACCAAGCCTAAAAAATTACATGTGTCCATTAAAAAAAAAAAAGTTGACTATCGTTAGCTATTGAAGATAACGCCAAAAAAAACATTTTATGGCTGTTTTGTAGCGCTTGAAAAACCATATCTTTGATTTTTTTGTTCATTGAAATCGGGTAATAAATAACAAAGTTATGGGTTGAGGCGTTTTTCATCAAACAGCCTGTATGTATATAAAATTTTTCTAAAACATCTTAATCAGATATGAATTTTATCCATTAAAAAAACTTTACTGAACAATTGTCAAATGTTGTCAATAAATTACTATTCGAGGGATGGTAAAATGTTTTAAATTTTTCATCCATTCATCCATCGTAAAATTGCGAACGAGTTGTTCGACATAATTATGTAATTTAAGTTTATTATGATTCAAGTTAATATTCCAAAGAGGGGATTCATTTAATTTTAAAAACCCAATTTAATTCTCTCGAGAATTCATTTAATTTTATCAACACAATTACAGCTCCGGTTACAACAGATAATTATTACTTTCTCATGGTTGCATTCGAAATATATTAATGGCATAATAAAAATAATTACATTTTCTAAATGAAGTTTAATAAACACCTCTTGAGATTTGTTTATGTTTCTCTGCTACTTTAAAGACATTTTGTAATTGTAGAACTGCTTCTTCCGTTTATGGAGTTTGAACTATGTATTGTGAAATTATGAAATTGGTGGTTTTCAGATTTTCTTCTTACTAATGCACTCTTAGGGATTATATTTCTGCAAAACTTTGCAAATCTCCTTTCAGTTCCACCCACGACTGACATTGGCGATTACAAATTTTTGAAAATTAATTGCATCTTTTAAACCTTGAAAGAAACATTGTCCTAAATTTGTCAGATGTTTCGTTCCAAATACGATTAAATACCTAAACCGACAAAGGATAAAACATGTTACACGACCACTAGACAATAATCTATTTGTGTAATATTACCGCAAGATTATGTCATTCTTTGCAAAATTTATTTAAAAACCGTCTCCGATCAGACTCTTTTAAGTGCGAAATTAATTTTATGATGCAATCGTGGCAGACATTAATGTGGAAAAGTTTGCAAGCGTCGTGACTGGTGGATCCTTCCTGCAATTATTGCAGGATCCTGTTTATTCAAGCCTTGCATAAAATATGGAACATAAATAGATCGCAAAACATTTGTTCGGAACATCACGAAGGTGGCCTTTCAGTTTTGAAAGTAGTCCTAAAGAGGGTCGTGCTGATAGATCTAGAGCTGATGGTGGTCGCCGCCATTCGGATAGGTCGCTCTTTCGCTCCTCCAAATCAAAGCGAAATGTCATTAGGGAATCAGAGCACAAACATTAGTCATCACCGTCATAATTTATGATGGCGCTTGTCTCGTCAAAACCGCGAGATAATCCGGGAATGTGTCATACGTTTCGTTTTTTAATGGCCGTTCTTTTTGGTCGTTTACGGTTTTTCTTTGATTGATTGCCGGTCAGCATTTTCGCTGCAATAGAAAGTATCACGACGGGTCATGAATACCGGAAATTTATGTTAACAGAGGGGTAAACGCGAGATTTTTATATCACCGAGAGGGTGTAATTGGATCGATTGTGTTGTACAGTGTGCCAGTTTTCGGACGCTTTTCTAAAAAATTAACAACATATTGGATATCGGAATTGAATTTGATCGGAAGTCTATTACGTTTTACTGATTTCATTGCCGTCAGTCACGTGAATTACAATAAGCTTTCAGGAAATAATTGGATTCGAAAGAGTCAAGACCAGTGGCGTACGGATGAACTTTAGGGTCGTTCCAGTCACTTCGAGTTTACTACACCTTCACCCCCCGAAATCTCTTTACGTAATTTAATATGTCAACTGGGGGGTTGTTTACGGAACACAACACGATTCTACCTCCAGACATGGAAATTAACCCGATAGGAGATCGTAATGTTTGGTTTCTTCATATTGCACATATGTACGTACATATTTGCTGTATTAACGAAGCTTCGTATAGCCGCAGACAAATAAAATGTATACTGTAACTGCCTCAGAGCAGAGTTGGTGCTCAACTTTATCCATAACTTGATCACCGAGCTTAGTCGCAAGAGGTCGGTTTATCCAACGTAAAGATAAAAGTTAGATGTTTTTGTTTGTCTGAGCTTTTTTACATGTGTAGAAATTGTTTCACATCGACATCTTAATTTGATCAATTAAAATTTAATTCCATTAACTATAATTAACTTGAGTACAAAATTATGTGGAGGAGAAAATACGCTTTAAATCGTGATTGTTAATTTCATGTTAGTGAATAACTATGTACATGTTTGTTTTTGATGACAATTTACACAATAGAATAATTAAACAATAACAATAGTGATTAAAACATTTAATTGAGTTGATATGTTTAATGTGCACGTTGGATGGTTAGTCCAGTGATTTTTTAATCTAAAAGCATAATGATTATTATATCTTAGCAGAGTACTTATACAGGGTTATTGTAAATGATTGTAGTTCAAGTGGGCGTAAAAACTGAATGTAAAATTTATGGTTGCCGCTCCGTATAAAAAACATCAAAGTAATGTGAATAAGTGAGTACACACCGTTCACACACAGTTTTAGAATTGGTTGCAAAACAACGCAACATTTTTTGATTCAATCGTTAATTTAAAAAAAATAAATAAAACTCCCATCACCACACTTTTCGCCTAAAAAATGGCGGTGACAGCGACAAAAATTGACAGTTCATATGAAAGCGGCAAAAATTTCATAACATGGGCATGGCCTGCTTCAACTACAATCATTTAGAATAACCCTGTATTAGAAAGGAGGAGGTGTGTTTCATATTTTATGTGGTGCAGATGGTTGCAAAAAAATGGGAAACGAAAATTTTCCTAATGTAAATTCGGTTTTGTCCACTTATCAAATATTTGTTTTAAATGTCATTGAATTTTGACGTTAATTCTAACCTCTCTAATCTCTCGTAAGAAGGTTTCACACCATGGAAAAATTGTAAAAATGTGTCAATTTTATTCTGACAGGTCCCGTTTTTTTTTTGCAACCAACTGTAGCTAAATATTTTAAAAATCACTTGAAAACTGTGGTGTGTGGATAGATCCTGTCAGACTATACATATATTTTTTTTAGGTTTTAATCAATTGATCATGACATTATGAAAATTGATATATCGGCTGTTCATTTAAATTTATTCTCAAAGTTGGCGTTGAAGAGACGATTGTGAACGCACCACGGATTACAGACACGAATCAGCTGTTCAAATCGAACCTCCCTTTTTGCGTTGTTTGTGTTTTTACTCTGCAGACGGGCGAGTGGTGCGTTCACAATCTACTCTTCACCGCCAACTTTGAGCCATTTACTATTTTCGTGTCTAATTTAAGATGAACGTTCGCTTGAAAACTTTATTAGTTATGGGACATAAAAATATTTTCCGTGTGAGTAATTCAAAGAGTTGTGTAGTTTTAAACAAGATTTTCGCCCACTGAGTGTATTTTTGCAAGTTGATGTCATTTTTATGAAAATTGAAATAACAATATTTCCAATTTACATTTCTAATCAAACGTCTTGTAGAAGAAAAGTTCCGAAGTCACCATTATTCCCTGAACTGCTGTTGCATTTAACTGCATCAGTATCGACAAATTAGTAATCTTCATAATTGTGACATCATCTGCGATGCGAGCAGTGGAAGTAATGAAACAGACTTTGAGACATAAAACGGAAAGGAAATAAAATGTTTATGAAGAAACGGCACTATCTGACGGTAATTCAAGAAAATGATGTGCTTCGGAGTACAAGATGCACTCACTCATTGCAGCCAATCCACGTTCCTGCGAGCAATTGAACGTCAACTCTTCAACAGCCTGCTCGTTACTTAAATGATTAGTTTTCAACCTCATAAACCAAAAAACGTATCTATGCCCAAAACTGGTGTTTACCGTGCAGCAATGCAAAAACGCTCATTTGCATTTAGAACGGAAATTTTTGTCGGCAAGTTATGCTCGGTGCACTTCCAGATCTCAGACCATATTTCGGCTGATGCAAGTCATTCTCGAAAAACGCGAATTCCCTCCGGTCTGTTTATTTCATTTTTCCAGGCGATTTTATTTATATCCACCCCGGGTGATTAATCTTCTTGGTGGGTGGTTATCGAAGCAATCAATCTGGGATTATGTTGCACTACTCCTCGCCGTAATAACTCCACGGCTGCGCCTTCATTTTAAAGAAAACTCTTTGGACTGGCCTCCCATTCAAACTTGCTCCAGCTCTTCCATTGAATCGCCAAATAGGAGTGAATCACATGCGGACGCAGACCGGTTCGCCATGGTCGACCGCAGACAGTGGTTACGTGTTATTATCAGCACCAAACTGTTAACTGGTGTTGTCGGGGCGTTAATTATTTTTTATTCGGTCGATTATTTATCGGCCTTGAAATTGCACTTGATGGATATGGTCGGGGCGGATTTATCACGTGGCAAACGATCCGATTAGGACGATTTTATTCCCGTGCGTGTTAACTCCCGCGGAGTTTTTTCCAGAGTTAACGAGAATACTTGGGGTCCTGATACCGACGTGATAACACGTTGGACATAAACACCACGCACCAATTAAACGTGGATTGCCACATTTACACTCTCGATAACTTTTAATTCGGTCTGCGTTAATTACCCGAGAAGTACTTTTAACAGTAATTTTATAATCTTGGAATTGCGGAGCGATTTTATGGTTTGAGTTACGGTTATGGCGATGAAATTTTCTGCCGTTTAAATTAAGCATTTATAATTTGTCAAACATTTCCTGGTAGCGCTTTTGTAATTTGTCGTGCTTCTGGAAAACGTGCTCTTGTCACCTCAGCATTGACATTTGAAAGTTGTTGTCTAGCCAGACAGTAGCTGCCTCGCTCTAATTATTTTCAGGTGGTTTTTTGTTGTAGTTTTGGCAGTAATTAACACCTGAAGATCTCTGTAACAAATTGTGAATTAGAAATCTAGATGTGGTGTTCCGTTCAACAGCTGCCAACGATATCTTTGTATCACCTCGCTGGCGTGGTCTTTGTTTTTTGGTTGCTTTTATGGGGCAATCATCGTAATATCAGCTTCACTGGTTCTGTTTCATAATAATTAATGCAATGCAGTCTCTTAATTTCGTTTTATTCTTATCTGATAAAAAGCAGTCAAGTGTCCACTAATTAAGCTTCATGATGTTAAAAGGGAAAGCATTAAAATATAGAAGCCAGGCTTTCTTAGATACTTTCCCTTCGTGAAAGAAGTGACAGTGTCTGACAGTAAATAAATATTATATTTATTTAAACTGATTATCATAAATATTTTCTATTATTATAAATATTATTTGAAGCTTGGATTTTTCTGAAAGATCAATTCTAGAAATCAAAAACCATTCTCAATTTATTGTTGTTTTGTAATGTGTTTTGTCTTACGAGTAATTTTAACTGGATGTTGAAAGAAAAAAAATCTAAAAAACATTGGTATTAAAGAAAAAGTGGAATTTTATTTATAATTATTATAACCATAAAGAGTCAAAAGAGGTGTAATAGATCAAGAGACGAACATTTTTAGCATTAGTCCAAGAGGTCCAAGTGGAGCGATTGTCTGAAGAAAGACATTAACAAATTATTTGAACTTGAACAGGTCAAGAAGATGAAACTAGAAAATTTCATGAATTTAGTACTTTTTGTAAAACATTAGTGTTCTACTACAACTCTATAGGAGTTCCACGAACTCAACGAATATTTTCAAATAATGAATTGACCACATTAGCCTTCCCAGTTTATCTGTGTACAGTTTTTGTGGTATCATTTTATACCGCCAAATCCATGAAATATGCCCATCTTTATAAAACCATTTATGGTAAATCGTGCAGACCGCATGGAAAAGTGTAAGTCACGACACTATTATGAAACTAAATTCCATAACACCAAGACTGCGATAAAATCTTATGGTTATTGGTTTGATGAGGAAGTCTATCTATTTCTACTATCAATAAGGGATTTAATCATTTCTCTGAGATCTGCAAATGTTAATACATATACAGAGTGTATCTAAAATGCGTGTGTTAATTTTAACACGTAACAAAGCTTGTTAAATGAAACATTTTTTCTATTTAATTTTTTTACGAATTGATTTAAAATGTGGAATAAATTAGCCATCAAAATGTACACCCGCCCGGTAAGGGTGAAAATTTTGTGTTGTGATCGAAACGGAACCTTGTCGAAAAAGTTATTTTGTAATAGAAAAAATAATTAATAATCAAATTTAAAATTCTCATGATTACACAAAAATAGAAACTAGTAATTACACAAAACGACTCGTTTGGTAAAAATTGTTGGGTAAAAAATCTTGGAAAACTTTTGCGAATTTTGCCAAATGTTATAGAGAAAAGTTTAATAAATTGGGGAGTTCTTCCACTGGTTAAAATTAACACACGTATTTCAGATACACCCTGTATACTAAACTAGTATTTAGAGTTAGAGAAGTTGTGTTTCTAAATTTTCATTTTAATAAGATGTTTTGTTTAACAAAATGTAGAAAACCATTTTTATAAAAAGAACATTTATTTTTTTTATGGTTTATTGTTTATTCCTTTTGCATGTTGCATTTATTATTTACATATTTTAATAAGTATGACATTAAAATTTTTTCATGAAATATTCTATCCAAATATCCCCTGTGCAAGTCAAACTGTCGATAGTTTCGTCTCGTGTGTATTCGCGCACTCCAGAAAATTATCGACAACTTGACATGCACTCGGGGTATTATCGCTGAATATTTAATCTCACATAAAAACATAAGTGTAAACGTTTCAATATACGTATTTGTTCGTATTTATAAATAGAAAAAAAACAGGTGATTAAATAATTATAGTATTCCCTTTATAAGGAACAGTTAAAAAGTTGTTCGAAAATGTTATGATCTGTAATTAATTGTTAATATCCAATAAGGGAAATATATTTTTTTTAATGTGTTTTTTGTAGCAGCGGTTCTACTTGCGTAGTTCACAAGCCGACATATTTAAACCACAGTCTTATTTTTATCGTTCAAGTGAATATTTTATGTTTATATGAAAAGATATTTAAATTGAGGATTTATCAAATTGTGGCATGTCATCAAAAACCATTATTCTGATAAGCAAGTTTGAAAAAGATAAAAAGAAATCAATATTTATGGGAAACCCTATGGATACACAGGTTTTATCTAACCGTATTCTGCATGCATAAAATAAAATAAATAAATTCTCAGGGTAAAGCTTTGCTTATTAGATTAATGTAAATTTTCCTAAAGTAACTAATCTTCAATTATTTATTTCATTCTGCCAATTATATTTATATTTGAGCATTTTAATTAATTCAAAATTTATTTACACATTTCCTTACAATGTGTTTTTTAGATATTCTATTGTCTTTTTGTTCAGATAAACAAATCTTAATAGATGAATTGCTCATTTCTAAATCAGTTATAGCCGTTTGCATCGTCGTAGTTTAAAATTAAGAAGGAGCCTAAAACCTTGGTTACAATTATTAAAATCGTATCAACAATTGTTTTTAAGCTTGGTTTAAAAATAAGGAACGTCGGTGTAAACCTTGGTGCAAACGGCCATTAGAACGCCATTTTTCCGCAGCCAATATTTGCCGTTGATTTTTATTGCGCCTAGCGCTTGAAGCTTGAGCTTTATTTTGAGTTGTTTATTACCATTTTCGAATTTATTGCAGGTCACTGCAAACCAGGGATTATTGTTGTGCAACTAGCGTTGAAGTGCTAATAGGCATAAATTATTATATAATCGACCAATTTGATGCTCGAATAAACTCGATAATCTATTAAAAATTCATACAACACTTTAATTGTTCCATTCATCTTGTCGGAAATGTCGTTTGTGTAACTGCTGTTAAATAACATAATTTGATTTGAACTCATTGTCTATAAAATCGCACAATTATGTAAATCGACGAGTAGAATGTCACTTTGTCGTGTTTTAAAAAGCTCTCTTGTTTCAGGTATGTCTCCGTCCTGCGGTCGAGCTTTTCAAATAGTTGCCCCACAAGAAGCTACACCACGCAAAAAAACAAATAGCTGGGCCATGCCGCAAAGCCACAAACCACTCCCTCGACCAATTACATTTTACAACTTCATAATTACTTCTGTGCAACGCCGTAAGTTTACAGTTTTACAGTGCAAAACCCAGAATTGTAGTTTGGAAATGCATCAACTTTTCCATTTCCGGCGTTGTCTGTAATGAAAAGCAGTAAGTCTGGCTGACCTGCGCCCCCATTAAAAATTCTTTTTCCGAGCAAACAATTCGTTCATAAAAAATTCATTCGGTTTGAGTCTATGCAAGTTGAAGCAAAAAAGGCGTCTGCAATGAAGCATTGCAGTAGGCGTGTCAGTTGAGGAGTCAACGTCCGGTCCAAATAAGGGGCCGAGCACCAGGAGAACCCTCTGTTTTTGGACGCTTCTCGAGAAGAGTGTCGGTTTGAAAGAAGTTCATCAGGAAGGGGCTCGTTTGGTCCATTATGTGAGATGAGTGCGCTAGTTTTGTTCCTTGTCTTGGAACTTGTTTATGATTTGGGTCAAATCTATAACATTTCTATTTTTGGATCAATTTGGTTCGACGTCTCAGACCGCTCACTCTCAGAATTGATCGGTCGGTTCAACTTTTCAACATTATTTTCGTGGTTTCCACTGCAAGCTGAATCATTTAACGCAATGCACTTTCTTGATTAGTTCGAAACAAAATTACGGTGTTCATGTAAAGTGAAATTAAAATTTCACAATGAAATTAGTAGATGGAATTTAGAAATGTGTGCGAAATGCAAGCACGGAGAGTGCTCGTTGAAGATTTTGCAAGGTGAGGATCTACTAAAAAAAATAATTTACAAATATACCCGTAAATCTTACAAGTTATCCAAGAAATTTTATTTTTATATGGCAACCAAGGTTTCCTGGCTTCATATGTTACTTGTTCTGTAAATTTCCATTTTTGTTACACGTTGTAAAATATGTAGAAATGTATCAAGACAAATATTTGGAAGCACATATTTAAATAACAGTCAGATTCACAAAAATTTCGTTGTTATTATCTTTGATATGACAAGTGTCTACACTTGAAAAGAAACCGCAAAGATAAGATTAACTGGAACAACCAATATCGCACTTCCGAGGTTACACTGACTGGATAGTTTTTCACTTAAATTTGCGGCTAGATCGAATTTTATACGTGGAAGAGAACTCTCAGTACAGTTGATTTGATTTGTTTTTATTGTCTTTGCTTAATGCATTTTTCTCGCCGTTGCCGTTCCAGAAGGTACAGTTTAAAACTGAATTTAATTTGTGGTTAGTGACTCATGAAGATTAGACAATATTATATGTACATAAATAATATTGATAATTTAAATCCTTTGGGACACTTTGACAACGTGTGGTTAATATTTATGAGTTTTTGACCAGCAAGTTATTAGTAGGTACTAATGACATGTGGCTGGGTGGTTCATTATCAAATGATTTTAATCATTCCTGTGTTATTACGGAAATGAAGTAATATCGACTAATAACATGGTTTTGATCACTAATCAACGAATCTACGAGTTATATTAGAATGAGAGTAGAAATTGAAAAAATGATCACTTGTTTGGTACGACATTGGATGCGAGTAATCATGTTTATTGATACAAATTGATTCGAGAGTTTATTATAATAAATCACGGTAATAATTGAATAAAGATTATGCAAAGCAGTTTGTTGTTTATAGAATTGTAATGAGCTCTCGACTAGTTTCTTTTTTCATCTACTTTTGTAGTTGTGTGGTCTAGAGTCTACATCTACGACTAGACCATACAGTAAATATTACCTACATATAAGAATAATTTTATAAAATCATGCCTTTTCTTATAAGCGAATCACTACTAAAACAATACTTCTTTGTTTGTTTAAATCCACTGATTTGTAGATTTTTTTATTTCAAGTTATGTAACAAATATAAATTAACAATCTTGCATTTGTTATTATCATTAGATAATTTTAAATTTATTTTAATTGGGTGAACCTTGAATCAGGTCACCAAAAAACTCGTCATTAGTTAGTTATTCAAAATATTGTGTGGGTGGTCATAAATGATTTGCGTCAATTTTAATTTATTACGTTGGTTGACTGTAATTATTTTTGGTAATGTATAGTACTTTCAAAATTGTTCCAAATAAATATGTATGTACGTTATCGTTAAAGTGGTTTCAGGACCACAGTTTTTATCCATTTATTTTATGAAAGATTTAAGAACCTAATCAATATTTCCCAGGACAACAAAGTCATTGGATCAGATTTTGAATGTTTTTGAATTATTTAGTCAGGCTGATTTCATACATCTCAACCAAAGTAATGATTCATAATTCTCCCAAATTATGATGAAGAAAATTAATTACCACGATGTTACGAGAATTACATTAATAAATTATTTTTTTAACGTCTGTCAAAAAAAGTGCAAGTTTTTTAATTCGTTTGCGTTCATAAAATATGTGATTTTTGAATCGGTCAAGAAGCGTTAAAAAAGTGCCATAGCGGTTCATTTTTGCACGCATTTTGCGTTGAATAAAGTGCCGTAGCGTGTCATTTTTTAACGCAATTATAAAATTTTTCATTCATAATTAGTTTTTTTCTTCAAACGTCCGTAAATTATGACATTATCCTGCTGCATTGATAATGCTGAAGTGTCACTTCATTGTCATGGCATCTAACGAGCTGACGAGCGGCAGATAAAGTTATTATCTCCGCTGAGAGCGGCAGATAAAGTTATTATCTCCGCTGAGGGCGTCCGTGAAGTTATTATCTCCGCTGATGAGCGGCAGTAAAGTAAACTAGCTAAATCATTTGAAATTCCTACCTGGTTTCTTAACATGTCTTAAATAATTTGTTATGAAGGTTTGAAGAAAAAATAGTATATGTTATTCGGAGCAAAAATGTTTTTATGTGCTTTGGCTGGTTTGTCAATATACCAGCCGCAGCACATAAAATTTCATTTTTGCTCCTCATAACATAATATACTATTTTCTAACGAGTTCGTATGTAAATTGGTATTTTTTTGGCATGAGTGGGCCAATTTAAAACGCGAGTAAAACGAGCGTTTTAAAGGTCCACGGGTTCACACAGCAGAAAATTTTCAAATTTTGAGAGTGTCGAAAAAATTGTTATCTAATCTTACGGGCGCCAAAAAAATTTTGTATGCCACTCATTAGTAAAGTATCTTTTTTTTTACTCGGCGGACTTGCGCACTCGTTTCGCACGAGCGGCAAATATTCCTTCTCGTAAAAAAAGTACATATTACTTTACCCACTTGTTGCATAATAGTAGTTTATTTGACGAGTTTACACACGAACGAGTTGAATACAACGTTTTATTGTTCGACGAGCCCCTTAAAGGCTCCAAATCGCTTAAAACCTTTAAAATTAGCTTGACATTTCGTTTTGACAAGTTGTGACATTTATCAAAATCCGTTCACATAGGAGAAAATTCTCAAATTCCGACAGTGTCGAACAAAAAATAATTATTTGTTTCTTGTTTCTTAAATCCTTGAAAATTAAGTCACATTTTTTTTATAAACTACTACATAATTTGTAAAATCTCTGTTTTTTGTGTAGTACAATAGCCGCCAAAAAAAATTAGCCATCATTTAAATGTCAGTGTCAAAAAAGCATTAATTACACATTTGGATTTTGACGTAACACAAAAGTGATGGCTAATTTTTATTGCCGGCCATTGTATGACGTTGTAAATGAAATTATATTGAAGAGATCAACAGAAATATATATACAGTGAGCGGCAAAAGTATGGAATAAATTCATTAGAAATGAAACAAATTTTTTTTCAAAAAAATCTTTGGACAGGTCAATTTTAGTTTATAAAAATACATATTTTAATACAAAATAAAATTCCAAGCAGTCATTTGTTTTCGAGTTATGACGTCATCGATAGTTTTTTTAAATAGAAACCCCCTATTTTTGTTCTTGATTCTGATAGGCCTTTTAATTGTCTAAACGCCAGTATAAAAATTTTGTTATCTTACATAAGGAAATTTTTGAGAAAAAAAATTATAAAGTTGGAAAAAATAAATTTTATAACAAACAAAAATGAGTCAAAAACTGTGTTAGTAAGTACTTAAAATTATGGAATTCAATGTTCGAATTGCCATCCCCCAGCTTGTTGACAATAAGCAAGTTTATGAAGAAATTCCCCCGTTTTAGTTTTATCCCCGCACCCAATCAAAATTAAAATTTCTATACGTTGTGTTTCTGTTAAATGAGTCATTTTCGAAAACGTTTTGTAAAACAAATAACACATACGAATGAAATTGACCGTAACATTTGACTGTTTGATTTACCTACTTGATTTTTTGACTTGTTTTTGTTCTTTATAAAATTTAATTTTTCCAAATTTATTATTTTTTTTCTCAAAAATGTCCTTATGTAAGTTAACAAAATTTTTATACTGTCATTTAGACAATTAAAAGAGATATCAGAATCAAGAAAAAAATAGGGGGTTTCCATTTAAAAAAACTATCGATGACGTCATAACTCGAAAACAAATGACTGCTTGGAATTTTCTTTGGTACTAAAATATGTATTTTTATAAACTAAAATTGACCTGTCCAAAGATTTTTTTGAAAAAAATTTTGTTTAATTTTTAAGGAATTTATTCCATACTTTTGCCGCTCACTGTATACATATTTGTTCGTTAAATACATAAGGAAAAGATAAGAAAATTTGTCTTCTCTTTCACAGTTTATTTACACAAAATGCGGAAACTGCGACAATTTTTGTTGTTTCGCAGTTTTGTTAATTAAACTATTTACTATTTATATATAATATCGGGTGTTCATTTAAATTTATCCTCAAAGTTAGCGTTGAAGAGTCGATTGTGAACGCACCACTCGTCAGTCTGCAGATTAAAAACCAAACAACGCAAAAAGTGACGTTACATTTAAACAGCTGACCCGTGATCTGTAATCTGTGGTGCGTTCACAATCGACTTTTCAACGCCTACTTTGAGGAAAATTTAAATGAACACCCGATATAATATATACACAGTTATGTTACACGAACTTTGGACTTGGGTTTACATTATGGCAGACTTCTGACTGTGAAGAGTCCTCACTTCAATTCCGGACATTTAGTCCTCTGTGCTTTTGCCAAATTTGATTGTGCCATGTTACGAGTATTTCCTCTGGACCCAGTGAAGCGAAAACATTTAAAATAAAAATCCGAAACGTCCGAGCTTTTAGCATAACACTGTGTAGGAGGGAATCTCTTTACGTAGTCGAGCCATTCATCATGTGTGTCTTCGCAATTTTTATTGCAGCTCTCACGGTGCAACGTTGTGACGAAACACCACGAAATCCGCTCTTTAAAAGGAAATCAATTAGAGTGGAGTGGGATTTATCTACCGTGTTGAAGAAAAGTGAAATTCGTCGTTTCACTATCGGATTTATGTAAATCCATATTGAGAAATTTCCAAGTTATGGCTTTGCGCCGGGACAACGTGCCGGAGAAAAATAGATTTATTTTGTATATCAAACATAAACTGCTCCTAATGTTATAGTGAATCGAATAAAAGTAGCTGGCAGGGTTCCGTCTGGAGCGATGCCAAAAATTGCGAAATTAAAATCGTGCGGCTTGTTCGCCCTTGTTTGTGACTTCATAAAGTCAAGACTTTCCATTAATGACAATTTAAGATGCACGCGATTGGAAAGATAACGCGAAACAATCGACGTTATTTTTCAGGGGTGCAAATCAGTGCCACCTTCGAGTCCCGCCAGACATCGGAATAGTCCTGCAAAACGAAACGTATGAAATTTTTCTCGGGAGCAATTCCCTTCGCTTGTTATTTACCAACGCTCGATTGCTCCGCTGACTTATCTCCCGGACTTTTAATGAAATCTCTATGCAGAACCGACATTTTTATTCTTGGGATTGAAAGCTCCACTCGACGGACTTCATTGTGCTAATAATGAAAGTGTTTTTTCGGAATTGCGGCCTCGCAATTAAATGGGCTTTTAATGGGACCGCGGTGGAATTGATGGTGGGTGGTTTGAGCCGGAAATGCGCATGGTGTTGTGAAAGCGGCGAGGGTGCAGGACCGTCGTGCCGGAAAGATGAAACGTCCAATTAAAGCGGAGGCGATAAGGATCTTCGCTGAAGAAAATAATTTGAAGAGGTGCGAATTGGCGATGAGCGGCCTTGTAATTGAAAGTGGGGAAACGAAATTGGGAGCTGAAAGAATGACTCGATTATGTTTTAATGTTCCATCACAAATGATAAAAATTCGCTTCATTACGCAAGCAATGGACGTTTCATACGGCAGCTCGCTTCCGCTTCGTCTTGTCATTTGTTGACTCTAATTGCATCAACTCGCTTTTAAACTACCATTCTTAAAATGATCATAGGAATTTGATTTTTCTTTTAACTTCACCTTCAACTCTAACTATGACAAGTCTAAGAAGGTTTTACTTTAAAATGAGAAAAATTGACGATCATCTTTTATTACTCTTTTTTTGCGCATTTTCTAATGTGGTGGCTTTTAAAGGCACTCCTTTACTCAGCTACAATCAAATTTTGCTAAAACGTTACTCCTCACGAACCTCTACGTTTTACAAGGTTTGAAAGTCGTCACGTTAAAATATGACTTTGTAACTTATAAAAGGGTGGTTTTTGTGATTTGTAGGGATTTTTATGTTTATGAAAGTGTGTAAGAACTTGAAATCATTGTTCTGTAATAATACATTCTTGGAACATCGTAAATTACTAGGCATTTACATTTTGCACGTAATGCCATAAATTTGTAAAAAAGAATAAACTTGAACAAATCATGATAGCATGACAGCAGAATACGATTCACTTGATAAGTCAAGATTAAAAAACAAAAGGATAATACTCATAAGTTTCTTGAGAAAATGGTGACTAATACGATCAAGCGGGTATATTGGGTGATTCAAAATGATTGTGGCCAAGTATGGCAACTATGTACGAAAATTTATGTGACAACTGTGTGGATGAGGTAGAGTTGTCATTTGTATGACATTTCATAAGCGTGCATTTGATTTTTTTGATATCATTACATATTGATTTGACAGTTTTCAAAATTGCGCGACTATGAACTGTCAAAGAAATATCAACTCTACCCTACCCACGCAGTTGCCACATAAATTTTCGTACATAGTTGCTATACTTGGCCACAATCATTTTGAATCACCCAATACATATAAATGCTGTCTATGACTTAGGTATGGATGGATTCTTCAAGCACTTCAAAATCAAAGAAATAAAAAATTTGGACCATATTTATACAGCTAACAGAAATACAATGTATGAACCGCTATTACTTCATTTGATAAGTGCACCGAAGAGATTGCATTGTTGCAAAATTAAAAAAAAAATTGAACGTCGGAGAAGAAAATATTCAATTTTACTGATCTGAGTTTTGGATAATACAATGTATGTAGTTAAATTGAGGTTAATTTATTGGAATGTAAAGAAAATGGTCAGGTAAATCTCTGAGTATGTGACATTACAGGGTCGAAGTAATGGAGATTTTTTAAATTTATGAACATACTCGTAGTTGAAACTATTTATTGGTGAAAGAGTTCTAGAGCCCATATCAAATCTGTTAAACAAATTGCTTCGCTGGGAGAAACCATAAAATAAAAACGCAGAATTGGACTTCGGAACGGAGTTTTACTACTTTACGTTAATGCTCCAGTTTCCAAATTTGAAAATGTTCTCTGCGTTTCAATAAATTAATCGTATACGGTACAACCTTATTCTAGTCCTAGTGACTTCTTATTCACGAATTAAGTGGAAAGAGTTATAGAGTTGAAGATTTCAGTTGAAAACCAGATTAATATTATTTTTTAGATATTGCAAAAATTGTATTGTCATCATTAACTAAAAACAATTAATTAAATCAAGTCACAAAGTGTACCTTTTTGAACACCAGAATATAATGTTTAAAGCATACTCGTATATTACAATGAAGTCATAACGATGAATGTTTTAAGCCTCTTATAAAGCTTCAACACATCCACATATAAATCAATATGTCAACATATAAAGAGTGTATACTGTACGACTGTATACACATATAAATCAAAATTTCGTACCACCCTAGAAACAAGTCTGCTGCACACCGGTTGTAAACTTTTGTTGGACAAAGTACTGATAATAATCTACGCTATACCTACAATGGCGAATTTCTAATCAAGAACTTTTACCTCGACTGAAGTGTGAACAATTAAGAAATATAATCGTTCAGTGAACAAAAGCAAAATCTAATTTGAGAAAGTTTGTCCATACTGTAAGAAGTAACTTATGTGATCATTTTTATCAATTTTAATTGAATTAAAACTTGGAAAATAATTATTTACTAATTGAGTACAGGTTTTCTGAGTTGTCTGCGAGGACTTTCGGAAATTCTGAAATGCAGAATAGCTTTGAAGTATTGCTAAAGAAACAACGCATTTTTACACAGACTACCAACGACCGCGCCACCATCACCCACATCTAAGAACATCAATATATCTCATGCGTTCAAATGAAACCCTGGGCTGAGTACCTAGGTGTTGAAAAAAGTAAACCATTTTTTGGAACAGTGTAAAGTTTAAATTTCCCGCCGTTTGACACGAATAACATTTGTTTATGTTTAATCGGCACATAATTCAACATTATTGTTTTTATTATGTTATGTTAGTTCTATTTTTAATGTAAAACATTGCAAAGAAAGAAAAAAAAACAGAAATATTTTTTGTTTATAAATTTTAGGTTAGCTGTCAACATGCTCTAATTACAACTGTTAATTTACGTTTTAAAAAAGCAAAACAATCCACGGTTTCCAACGCCTTAACAGTCCAGGATTTCATTTGAACTCTTCCGAACTGAAGTAAAACTTCCTTGCAAATAAAAGTGATGTAGAAATTGAGGTATCTTAATGTAAAATTCGTAGTAGAAATAAAAATTGTTCACACCTATAAAAAGGCGTAATATACAATGAATTTGACTTCCTTAACTTTTTATCCTGCTGTACTAATTTCCTAGTACATACAATTTGAATAAGAATCGTTTTTTCGGAAGAAATTAATTTTGTATCTTTATGTTAGTACCTATATATTGCTTAGGAAAGAAATGTGCTGTGGTACCATAAAAGGAGTGTTAGCGAAAGTTAATGTGTATTTCCTGTGTGAATTGTTAAAATATTACAATATATATTTATGTTGACACTACACACAGGGGGCCTAGGTCAATTTTGACATTGAGGGGACCCATAATAATGACAAATTAACTAAACGGAGTTTATCCTCCTGGCCAGGGTGGCTACCCTCCTGTAGATCGTTATAGAGAACCGGGATAGTGTGATATTTCGTTTTAAAATACGTCAAAGAATTTTAGATTACTGTTGTAGAATAACTCTTGAAATACGCAAAATGTTAGAAATTCATTTAAGCATTATACAGGGTGTTATTGAAAGTTGTACAGATATTTTAACCACGAGCTACTGGCTTCATGTAGAACTCAGAAAAAATATCTAAAAAATTCTATGTCAAAATATAAAATGACATTTATTTTTTGAGCTACAATTTTTTTTAAATTGCTTTTAGTCTTCTACGTTGTCAAACAACCTCGTAGGTAAAATTTCGGCATATTTTAAAAATACACCCTGTATATCATGTTTTATAAAATGTACGCCAATGCGAAGTAACCTCTAAGAAATATGCTTTAAAACAAGGAAACCGCATTGGTGTAAGTTTCATAAAATAGGATATACACGGTGTATTTTTTAAATTTGCCGAAATTTTACCTACGAGGTTGTTTGACAACGTAGAAGACTAAAAGCAATTAAAAAAAATTGTAGCTCAAAAAATATGTAAATGTCATTTTATTTTTTGACATAGAATTTTTTAGATATTTTTTCCGGGTTCTACATGAAGCCAGTAGCTGGTGGTTAAAATATCTGTACAACTTTCAATAACACCCCTATTGTAATGTTACATAAACGGTAACAAAATTATGATGTTTTTTCAAAGAGAATTTAAAGTGATATATCACTATTATGTGTCCGCTTGATGTCAAAATTGATCTGTTCCGGCGTTTTTCTCAAGATATGTACTTAATTACTTTTCTTTGGATCACCCTGCATAAAATTTTATATGAGATACTGAAAAAGCTTACTATTATAGACTTGGTAGTTTTTTAGTCCGTTTAAAATTATAATTCTTATGAAGGACATGCTTTCCATATTTCAAATCAAAACTTATCGAATCGTCTCTGTAAAGAATTTTCTAACTCTTTCGAAATAAAAAAAGGTTCTTTACCTTGCATCGCCTGTTCCTCAAAAAGTAATTCAAAATTTCCGATTAGGTGAAGTAAGCATATTTATGACCTTATGCTATTTTTTACCACCATTTTCTAATACGATTTCAGTTTTCATTCCGATCAGAGATTTGACAAATTTTTTTTGATAACAGGAATGTTGTTCAAAACAGCGTAAAATAAATAATTTTAATTTTGACTTGTGAAGAAAGTATTTTCTTCAAAAAGTGAGATTACGCTCTTTTGTTAAATTTTCGCTTTACAATGGTACGAATTTATGGAATTCTGAATTAAGAAACAGGTGCCGTTTTTTTTCATGAGTACAGCATACTTCTTGCGGAAGCCTATAGAATTATTTAATACAGTTTTTTCTTTAGTAGCAACCACAAGAGCAGCAAAAAGACAGATTGCAAGTCAATACGTGATCTTTTTGCTCGGAACAAATCCAAGAATAGCGTCGAGAACGCCACTCTTGAGATATGGCCGAACTCAACAGAACAATCCAAAGACGAAACTTTTAACGTTCCGTCATAAACGATGGAAATGCGTCTCATTACGGAGGCAGCGGTGTTTCAAACTGCAATTCTTTTCCGCCTGTCACACTTCAACTTCTTATTTATGGAAGTGTAACGATGCACTTTATTTCTTGCCATTCTGTTGCACTCGAACCGGGCTTATCTCGGGTGTGCTCCGGATCCGTAAGGAAATATTCCTGCCAGAGTCGTTACTTTAATTTCCGCGATAACATTCAAGGATTGAACGGAGTGCATTGTTGCATTCCGAGGTGGTTGCGAACACCTCGTTTCCTTGAAACTGCTCGCAAAGTTTACTGGAATAAACGGGATCGATGTAATTTTCACTGCACATTTGAGTACGCCAGTGGCGAATTGTATGTGTCGACTTCTGTAAACACAACACAGAAGTGGGTCAAACTGAAACTGAATGGCGGACATGTGGATGGATAATGGAGCGATGCAGTGCATCGCCGGGATGCACCAACAAAGCCGGCTTGTATGTGTGTTCATTAATTCTCTAATCCAATACCACTTTGATTAGATTGTGTGGAGGAGATAAACTGAACTAATTGAGTTAACCTAGTTCACTTCTGGATTTCGAACAGTGCTTCTTGAGCCTATTGGGGCCGGCGATATGTTGGATGTTTAGCTGGATGGACACGACAATCCCATGATGATAACTGCCAATCAGATTGACGTCTAGTGGTCCAGATATGGGACCGTCGTGAATGGTTAATGGGTCGAACGAACTTTTTACATTTTCTAGACCTTTTTAAATGTTAACGAAATCCGTATTCCACACACGATTAGCTGTTTTAACGCCTACGTTTTCGTCACATATTTATAGAAGTTTACCCAATCATTCGTGTGGGTGTACCTGCGTGGAATTGCATAGGGTGGAATAAAAAATGGGAAAATAAAATATTAAGCCTGATCTCTACACTTCCGCCTCCTTTAACTTTTCATTTTAGCTCCATATAGTATTCATTGTAGTACGCATCAGAATGGAACTGTTATTTTTACTAACCTTGCCGGTGTTTTAGAAGCGAAAAGGGTGATTCGGCGAGATTGTGACATTGACATTTTCCTAAAATAATTTATTCTGACACATTTGCAAAATTTGTCTCTTGTATAACTTTGCGCGATATAGGTAGTTGTTAAATAGAGTTGTAAGAGGTCGATAAATGTCACATTTGCGTGTTATGTTCTAGTTAAATTTGCATCGAATAAAGTCAACGTGTTTGAGTTCTGACAATCGAGTTACGTTTAATAATTAATTATGGAAGATATAAGAGAAGTTAGCTAAATGGAACGTCTCGGATATTTCTGTCATATAAACGCGGATGTGAGCAGAATTTACGAATGCCTCAATGTTAAATAAACTTAATTTAACGATGAGGAACAGTTTACGTTACCAAATTAATTATATTTTAAAAATAAATTTTATACTATTAACAACCAGAGCCTTACGTATCTACTCTACCGAAATAAACATAACAATTTTGGAATCTTTTTGGATTTGTTTTAAATTTATAAATTAAATTATAATTTAAATTAAAATCAAAGTGAAGAAAATAGTTATTATATTTGTGTATCAAGGCCAAAAAGTGCATCTTTTTCGTCCGAGTCTGGGTTCTCCGAGGCTTGAAAACAGGCATGGACAAAAGGCAATTTTTGGCAGAGGTGCAAATTTTTTAGGCGACCGCACGAACTACAAAGCAAAAGACATGATTGGAAAAATTACAAATTAATTTATTTTGTATCTACTTTTTTCAAATTGATTAATTATTTATGAATACATATTAACGATTTTTTTACAGTATTTTTTTATTAGCTTACCAACAAAACAAGAAATTTATTATTTGTAATACAAGTACTTATTTACATACATAATAATTTATGATGACAAGACAATTACTGCGATTATTATCATCTGCAATGTTCGCCGGCGTATTAGACATTTATTCATCACTTTCGCTGTTGTATTAGACATTTCTTCATCACTTTCGCTATTGAATTCGATCATTAAACGACGAACAAATTAATTAATTCTAACGGTTTACTGCAAAATAAAGAAGCAGAACTTTGCAACCAAAAGCTGCCATTTTAGATGTAGTACACTTATGTGGAACAATTTCTGATTAAAATCGTTTGTAGAAGACGTATAGCTTGTTGCGTGTAAAATTTTGTAACTCCTGAGAGTTCTTGAAAACATACAAATTTAATATTTACACAAACAATAGAGATTGTAGACTCCGTAGGTAAGTGTGGACTTTCAGTAGCTGTATTTTTTGTCGAAGTAGGTGTATCGGGTTCACTCTACAAAAGAACAAAATAAATAACCTCAGATATTAAGTTACGACATTTTCCTCGCACCAAAGTGCCATATATGTATGCTTCCTTAAGCTGAGATGATATCCTTTTCAACGCCACCGGTAAAAACACTAAATCATCGCTTCTTTTCATTCCTATTTTTTTTCCAACGCTTCTCCGTTCGATTTTTATCCCCTAATCACAATCACCAAGCCGATCCGCGTACTACACTTATTTATTACAACTACCTATAAACTCAGCGAGGTATTCCATCCAGTATACCATTCGCTTAATGAAATTGTAATGAATTCAGCGAAGCCAGTTTTGTACCATTTATGTAGTGGTTAAATGGGCTGAAAGCTCGCCTCGCGCGGAGCGTTTGGTTACCACAAACTGGAGGGGCCGACTTAACATCAGATTTTTGTTCTGGTTATTCTCGGTAAATAGTACCTACTTTTTATTTTTTGGAATGCTTAAGTAAATGCAAATACTCGGCGGTGCGCTCTGAGGCGAAGAAATCGAGGAACCAGTTTTTGATGAGAATTGACGATGGTGCGATTTTCGGCAAAGTGTGCAGTGTTGGCGCAAGAAAGGGGCAAATGAGATCAAGTTAATTGGCCGTAAATCATGCCGGAGTAATGTTGTGATGATTTAGTAATAATGAAAGAAGCGGCTGGGAACGGTCCAGCTCCGGAAAGTCCCGTTGGAGACGTCTTCAAAGCTCGTTTAAGTTATTGTGTAATGTACTTTCAGTAGGTGAAATTAATTTTATAGTTTAAAGGAGCGATCTGAGAGTTCCCACCAGCAGGAGTGACTCGGCGAGGTAACGTGGGAATTACAGCGAAATATCTGTACTGAGCTCTGGCACGAAATCAATAAGTTGTACGTGTTTTATTGGTATATCCGCTTCCGCCTCCAGATACTATGACCAATATGAAAGACTTTAAAAAGCTTCCAGAAGGATAATTGCTTTTGTGTGGTTAAAAGTCGTCCAGAAGCAATTACTCGGCCCGTGAAGGAATCAGACGTTGGAAATATTAATTACTGTAAATTTTTCAAATGACATCGGATATTGTATAAGTGGAACGGCCTTTATGACAAGTGAGGGGAGTCGGTGGATTTCGTTCTGAAACCTAACAATTCAAGTGTAGGAGAAAGGACTCCACAGGCTGCACTGTGTCGGTTTCTTCTTTCTTAATTCCATTTCAGGTTATTGACTTTCAAACAGGCAAAATGGGAGAATAAAAGGGTGCAGTCGCGAATGGTAATGCGTAAAATACTGAACGAGGGGCCGTTCCGGATCATTGAGTCTGAATATGTGTGACCGGCATATGCAGCGGATGCAGAAAGATGCAAATGTCTTACGCAATGTTGTGATTGTCCTGTCGAGCGTATCATTACGTCATTGTTGCGTTGTGTTAATTTATTACTGTCGTCTTAAGGTAGGCGTCCACTGGGCCGCGTCGTACGCAACGGTCGGAAAAACGTAGGTGCGTTGAGTAACTCAGAAAAGGGAACAGTGGCATTTGTCGATAATGATTCAACAAAACAAACTTCAAATGACTTCTTTTTACTTAACAGACACAGCATGATAATTAACTTAACAATAATAATTTACTTATTTTCCAATAGGTTGCACTGAAATTGCTTGCTTTGATATTTGCTAAAGCTATTATGAATTTAAAGTGTAGATGTAGATGAAACTCAAAAATATACAAAAATCCTATTCGTGGCAGAGATGTGTACGTTGCATGTTTTAAGCGAAGGCTGCGAGCCACTGAAGGCCACCTCCTCCACGTAATTAATTTAAGTAGAGCGTTGAAAAATAAAGTTTAAATTTAATGGAAATGTTCTGCTTTAAAATTATCGAAGGATTCAATTTCTGCCGTGATGATAGATCAGCTGTTAGCTGTTACGCTTGACACTTGCGTTGAAGAATTATTTAATTTTACGGAATTTGAGAGTCACAATACGAGTGTATGTAGATAACTTTGTTGAGTTTGCAAGCAGCGTAGCCTTTTTTTATGTCATGCAAGTAGGGGGATGTCAGTCACAACTAGAAGATTTAGTAGGATGGGCGTTGGTGAAAGTAGTTAATGTATGAAAGGCGGAAAATTTAACACCGATTTTCGTAACTTTG
Organism: Tenebrio molitor; assembly: GCF_963966145.1. Classification (NCBI taxonomy): domain Eukaryota; kingdom Metazoa; phylum Arthropoda; class Insecta; order Coleoptera; family Tenebrionidae; genus Tenebrio; species Tenebrio molitor. The sequence continues at coordinate 21,728,604 of NC_091050.1, read as the reverse complement.
AGTGTTTTTCGACTGACGGTTTGATCTATATTTAAAAATTTGAAGCGTTATAACGACAAATTGATTTGTTAATTTGTCTGTAAGTGTTTTTGTTTCTTTTGTCAAAGTAATGTAACTATGTAATATACTGATTATTTCTCTAAATTGTGAATTGGTGAATTCGTGAATTTACATAAAGATTATAAGAAAATGTAAATATGTAAATGGCCAACAATATCTGTTATATGTTACGAGAACCTCTTTAATGAAGATTGAACCCATTTTAAATTTAACAGATTATAACATTTTGTCCCGTTTCGTTTAACCCGAACGGTGGTAAAGTGTGTCCAGCGAGAGACTGGTTGACATAAAAATCACTAAATTCTACGTTAAATTAATGTATTCTAGTGCATTTTGTAGTGTTGGGTTAATTTAATACAATTTAAAATATCCCCATCTCTCGCTGGACGAAGTATAGTACAGGGTCTCTATAAATGATTGTCTGGTCAAGCCAGCCTTGGAAAAAAATTTTACTGTTCCGCTTTTTTGAAACCGATGCCAAATTCTAGTTCGTTTTCACGGTCACTTCTGACATTAGTGACTGACGTTTCGTTTGCGCTTGTCAGTCGAGTTTTGGTTCCTTATATTCGTTTTATCGCAGTTAATCACAGTTAATATACACCAAAAATCTGTATTTTTCAATAAAAATTGCAAGTACGTCCGCTTTTAGAGGTAAATACACTGGCAAAATTTGTGAGGTTATGCTTTAATGTTTTATGTTTTATTTTAGCTTTATTTTCTTTATAATGGTTTATTCTGTTGAACAGAACACGTTCATTGTTGTTTTTTACTTTCGAAATGGAAGGTTTAGTAATGGGGAATTATCTGTTTGTAAAAATGAATTCCATCAAAATATCTGAACATTGTGAACAGATTTTTAACAATCAGAACAATTAGCAAGGGTAATAATAATAATAATCGTATACCTTCTGGCTAAGGCCAAGTGCTAGATGTTTTCAGGTCGCGCAAGCGCCTCTAACATGACCTAACGACCACTACTAAGTAGTAGCAAGGGTAAATCATTAGGACGACCACCAGTATCTGATGAAATACTCGAGGATTTGAAAGAAATGGTGGAAAAGACTCTACAGATATCCTTAGCCTGTTTATCTCAACAATCTGGTGTACCACGATGCACTTGTCATAAAATCATTAAAAATAGGCTACAACTGCATCTTTATAAAATTAGTGTTGTACAAGAACTCCAACCTGCAGATTATCAAAGTTGTGTTTAATAATGTATTCAGTTTGAAAATCACCTCAATTTCATAATTTGGAGTGCTGAGAATCCACACCAATTTGTAGAGACTCCTTTACACGTTTTGAAAATTGGTGTATGGAACTGTGGATAGCAGTGTTGCTGTATCCTTAACTAAGAAATGCTGCAAAATATTTTTGAAAATAAATGAAGAATTGTCAATCTATTTTATAAAAAAATACCTATTTGTTATCGTTATTTAGTGTTGTAAATTATGTTGTTGAATACATTTGATTTTATTGAAAAACCAGTAAGACATATTTATTATGAAAAACACTGTTATTTATATTGGAAGAAAAAATGGGAGTCAATACCATATTCGACAATTCAGTCTAGGTCGGATTTACCACAAGCATAAAACAAGAAATGTGAAAGCACTAAAGCAGACAAAAAGGCAGTATCAAGTATTGTATTGTGGTATACGGGGACAAGGTGTTCTCACTATTTATCTGTTTGGATTTGTTCTCATACCAATTCCTGTACAGTGTGTGGCGGTACGATGGGGGCAATAATTGTTCCCCTGTTGGTATTGATATTAAATAATAAATACATTAATGTTAGCAAGAGTAAAGCACAGTTGAAACTTGTCTCTGGTTAAAAGCCAACAACCTAACCTGAAAATGTGACATTCATTATTTGCCGAACAAAGCGGCACATTCAAAATTTGACAAGTTTCCATGGCTGGCTGGACCCGACAATCATTTATAGAGACCCTGTAGAATATTTGCATTAATTGGCAATTTATACATTGTCAATAAAATTATTTGTAGGTAAGGATTTAAGATTTTTTATGAGGTGGAAGACCAGCGCAACAAACGTAATGAGATTCTCTAATAATGATGAATTGTAATTATGGCATGAAATAGAGAATAGTATATTATATACCAAGGTGGAGAAGTTCATGATCATAGCCAGAGCGCCAAGATTAGAGCCCGAGGCGCGCCGAGGGTTATAAGGCGCGAAGGCTATAAGGGACTTCTCCACCGTGGTTTATATACTATTTTTTTCACTACTAGATATGTTAAAACCCTTTCTGATAATAATTATAAATCAAATTATTTTATCGGATGCGACGGGTCCGAGTTGTCATTTCTTGACAGTTGGTATGAAAATCGTCTACGTTAACCAATGAAATAGACGACGATCTTTCGTTGCTAGATGACGGTTGTTCCATTATTCACCACTGGTTAATAATGAAAAATTATTTACCTGTCACTGGGCCAACGTAGAAAAACGAAACTTCTCAGTGTTCTATGACAACCGATAACGCTAGATTTTATTACTAGTAGTGAAAAAATAATATTGTACGTTAGTAGGCCAAAGAGAATTCAGTTGAGATGTCAACAATTCGACTTAAAATTCAACATGGAAAAGACATGAACATTTATTTTTACATCTTGTAAACTTTTTATTGTTTCTGAAAAGTTTTGGATCTTGTATTATTAGTATACATTGGCGAAAGTCTTACCTGCAGGGTGTCTTGTATACAAATTACTGACTAAACTCAGTAGATGAATAGAACATTTTAGAATCAATGTTATTCGTTAAACATTGTCGCAAAAAATATCTTGTACCTACAACATTCATCATTTAAAATATGATGTTCTCAAGGTGTACATGCCTTATTAATATATATATTTTCAGTAAAGTGCTTAATGCAATATTATTACCATCAGTAAGCGTCCAGTTTCCTTTTTAGTACGTTGTGAAGCTACTTACTTATGTATTTATGTCTTATATTTCAGTATATCTTTTCTGTTATTCAGCACACGACGTAAATCTTTACATAATAGTGATAATATACAGTATCTGATTAGTTTTTGATAAAATATGCATGTTACACACAAATTAAACATAATTTTATAATAGTTTAATGATTGGTTAACTCATAATAAATTAGAACTAAATGTGTGATTTTGCATTTACGCATCCACAATCCCTGTCTACATTATCATTTACATTATTTTAAAATTTTAAGAGTTTCTGGTGTGACAAACTGCAATCTTCAAAACTTTTACGTTGTATCATTCTGCATGAACTATTTGTTGGTTTTTGAAAGCAACAGCTCCAGATTTTGCGAAAAAGTAGTAATTATTGTTCTCAACATTTTTGGATTCTCTAATTTTGAGTAGATCAACATTTATGAACAAATACATTGTGCCGATTGTTTTTTGGGTTCAGGTTTTCTTGCACGGACGGTGTATGTATTTACCTTTTGTCACCCGTTGTGATGCTATGAGCTGCTTTATATTTCTTATATTTTTCAAGGGTTTCTTTGCACGATTCGATGTGTTGTTGATTTTGAGCTTGAGGCACTGAAAGCGATAATGCAAGCAGTTATTCCAATGATCACAAGCATAAAGATATTTATTATATTATCTTCTTCCATCATTCTTCGAACGGGATCTACTGATATTGTTTTGAAGCTGATCTTCCTCCACGTAAATCGTCGATCATCTCAAGCTTAAATTCATTGTAAATTGTAAACAATTGTGCTTCTTTGCCAGAAGCCGAATGTAGCTTTTCGATACAATTTTAATTTTTCTATCCTAAATTGAAATGTTTTTCTGTTATATTTCGATCACTGAAATGAAACTTCTAATACATATTTAAACTTATTTTGTTCTCGAATTCATGGGACATGCACCATATTAATATAAATATTTTTCGTTATAATTTTATCTTGAAATATCTTTTCATTACTGCAATGATGAACGTATGTACTATTTTATTTACCAGGAGAACTTTATTTTTTAAATGTATTGTTTTTGTTAGTCCAATAAATAAATAATGATGTCATTGTGATATTCAAAGAAATCACACACGCTACTCCTTCACTAAGTAAATTGCAAGTGCACATGTCCAGAATATGACCTTCGAAGTTACGTTGACAAATTCACTCGATTTGTGGTGGTAACAAGTAGAACAGTAACAGTTGACGTTTTATTTTTGCTAAAACTTGTTTGCACTACATTTACAAAAAGATGTTACGAGCAATCTGTTGTCATGGATATTGGGAAAGTTGCTTTTGGCTCGTTTCGTAATAAGCCGTTCGGTAAGAAGAAAAACAATCTAAGGAGCAAGTCGCGTAAGTCTTTCCTTTTAACAGCAAAACATTTAGTGTGAAATATTTCATAGAATAAGTTAAGACGATTATTCCGCTAATGCGAGAATACTATATTTAAGAAGATTCGCATACAAAGAGAGATTTCTCGTTGAAGATTGAAGGTGCACTCCTGTTTCAGTCCCATTATCTTGGCGATGCAAGTGGCGCCACTTCGAAAAAGCACCCGTTATGTTTGGGGCTGTTGTGCATCATCACCTGATTGCATTTGAGATATGTTCTTTGTGGCCCCTCTTTGAAGTTCTCCCCCACAACATTTTTTATCCGCGCCTACTTATTCCTTCCATTCTTTTGATCAGAATTTTCAAAGACAATCTTAAATATCCTGACCTCTTGGAAATATTTTACGGCGGTAAAAGTGAAGTGTTATTCGGGAGAATGTGACGGATATTGCTCCAAAATTTCGGGATCGTGAAGGGGAAACCTTTTAACGGTATTGTGTTGATGCGATTTAAAGCTATCGGAGGCACGTCGACACAATATTAAAAAAATTCACTCGATTCTCTCGGATTGTAGACTCCGGTTAACATTTCGTTGTTTTTGTTGTACGCCTGTACAGTTTGTTGAACTCGATTTTTGCGATGGTCAAGACGGAACCGAACGAAATCATTTTTCATATCTTCAATTGCGGTTTGTTCCTTTTCTAAAGGCAGTAAATTTTTCATTGATCTAATCAAACACATTCTGCCGACGACAGACACGACCGTAAAAGAAATAATGCCACTTTTGTAAATTTATTAGCCGATGAACTCCGTGATGACTCGAGCAATTACTTTTCCCCGGTTTATGGCAATTTACACAGATGAGTTCCTAAAGATATTTAGCTTTTATAACGTTGCATATTAAATTAGAAAAATATCAACTTACAGGAGTAGAGTGATGCCACGGGTCCGAGACCTACATAAAGTTTTGAAACGACGATGTTAAAATTAAGATATTCACGGAATTTTTTTTAATAATTCAATTTAGATAACATAATTTAAATATTAATTTAGGACAGTTAAGCGTGTTTTTATAATTGGACTGGTTTGCTTATTGGTCACATAATATTCAATATTAATTCCAACTCGCGTTTAGTAACTTTTTTCTAACGCCTGCATTCTTCACACTTCTGCTACCGTTTCGAATTTGTAACAGCTCATCTACGTTTCGTGGAAATTATATTACGGGATCGTTACAAAAGACAAAAAGTATCGGTTAAAAAAGTTTCACTAATTTTCTGATAATTGTAAACAAATTCAAGATTCGGTTTTATTGGGCCACTTTTAACTCTGAAGTTATGTAATTTGTACTTGGCATATTTAGAAGAAAAAAATGTAAACATAACAATTTTATTATTTGCGACAGCTGTGTTGTGATTGACGACGAGGAGGAGGCGTCGGCTCCTATTTCTATCTTGCAGCATCTTGCGATCCAGTTTGCACTATTTTAGTTAGTAATCAGTGACATCTGGAAAATTACAAAAAGCAAAAACTGGACAGGATTGACAGAGAATTTTTTTATTAGCCTGCTTTTTATCAAAACCAGATTGTAAGATGTCATTCAAATAAAAACTGAATTACAGATTTGTCCATAGCATAGAATATTCTAGAAAGTATGGTACATTTCTTTTAAATTGTGAAATCGTGATTTTAGGGAAAAAACGCCCCAAATGTAAGTTATCTGACGAGTAATTTTTCAAGTGGCAACCTAGATTTTTTTAAGGTTTTGAAAACAATGTCCTTATAGTTGTACAATGTTTTAATTTTTTACAATGTCTTATTCTTTGCAGATGTAGGTCGATTGTTTCAGCCAAAGAAAAGACTGATAAACGTTCTACATTTACAAAATAATTTCACTTGCAGAAACTCGCAAAAAGTGATCCCAGTGGCTGGGAATGAACTTACAGTTTCTAGTCAGTTGTTAATGGTTTTGCGGATAATCCTATTGTACGAGGTTGTATCACCCTGTTTTAATTTAAATTAGAAACAAACTTACGATACATGGATAAAACCTAGTTACGTATTGAGATAACATTAAAATATATATTTTAATATTGACTTTTTTTAAATAAAATGTGGTGCTATTTGAAGAATCAGACAATCAGAGTTTAATAACTGTAAAATAAAGAATTTAATTCCTTTACAAAAAGGAAGTTAACGTAACATTGTAATAAATTGGGAGAGAATGATTGTTATCCCGAGCTCTATGTACCAGAAAAAAAAAACGCACGTAATGATACATTTTGTTTCTAATTAAATTTTGAGCATGCCTCTCATTGTTTTACTTTATATCGGGTGTTCATTTAAGTTTTTCCTCAAAGTTGGCATTGAAGAGTCGATTGCGAACGGACCGCAGATTACGGATCACGGAGCAGCTGTTTAAATCTAACCTCACTTTTTGCGTTGTTGTGTTTTTACTCTCCTGACTGACGAGTGGTGCGCTCACAATAGCTCTGCAACGCCAACTTTGAGGAGAAAATTAAATGAACACCCGGTACAAACAAGTTATATTGTTGCTTTTTTTTAATTGCTGTTCCATCTTATCCACGTGCCCGTTTCGTATTACTTTTTGCTTTTCGCAAAGAACTCGGGACAAGTCGATTTATTAAAAAAAAACATTTTTCGTTAATTTTCAATTTCATAAAAAATGTAATGGGGTGAGACTGAGACATCGCGCAGGCTACTCTATAAATTTTCTTAAAAACTCTAAATTAGACAAAGATTTAGACATTTTTTAGTTTTAAAACCATGCTTTTTGGACATTCTTTTAATTTGTGGCTTTAGTTTGTTCATACTAAAATAATTTTGATGTTATTGAAATATCGAAATTCAGCCATGTGAGCATCATTTTCTTATTAAAGAATTTATTTTTCGTGGAAATTTTCATATAAGATGCCATCACTATTTTTCATTTTTAAAAACTGGTATCTCAAGAACCATCGGTCCGAAGGTCATACAGGGTACATGGGCATAAATCAGAATGCAATAACTTATTCAAATAAAAAAAGTGGTTCGATTTGTTTAGCCATTTAAAAAGGTAACGATGACGCACAAACAGATAATTAAAACGTCTTGTGCGAGTTCTTTTCGAAAAGCTCAACGAGAAAGAAAGTATATACATACTTCCAGTTTTCTTATATTACAAAAGTTCTTATATGTATAGAGGGTGTACTCTCAGGAATGTACTCAACCAAAAATGAGTAATATCTGTTAAGGAATTGCAGTATGTATTTTTATAAACTTCTAGAATTTTTCGTATTCTTATTCGCCCAGGGTACAGTCTTCTTTTGATAAAATCCATCTGAGTAAATGGAATTGTTAACTTTGCCTCTTGCATCTATTACATAAATCTATAATGAAACCAAGACTATAACGGATTACAAATTTCAATCAAATTTCTTGCGTTTTCGTACCCTATAGACGATCGTGGAGGGGCAATTTTGACAGAAATACTGCATAATACAGGGCCATTATAAATGATTGTCCCATCAGTGTAGGCGTTGGTGACGTAGTTGAATGTGCCGCAAGCCTCATAACATGAGTGAGACTAGTATCGTCGATAGGTGGCGCTACTGGCGGTAGTGGAAATATGTCTACTAGTTTGTCTAACGTTGCGAGGCTGGCGGCACATCGAAAATTTGTGTGGGTTTTCAACCCCAACTGCGTTGGAACAATCATTTATAATGACCCTGTAGATACCCTGTGTAACAACATATACCGGGTGTCCGTAAAAGCAGTTTATCTATAGTGTCTTTAATGTTACAAGGTTGAAAGAATAGGATCTAAGTCAGCCCACATAGGGACATATTTAGGATAGATAGTCATAGCATGTTATAGTGTAGTTGGTGTGCATGTACATACGCATATGCATATTATTACATGCATTTATGCATATTTTATATCACTACATAATATACTTAATTTACATGCAGTTGCTAAAGGCAACTTTTAAACTTTTCATTTTTGTTGAATTAAATCTCTAACGCTCTGTGCTAATCCTGATGACGTGCTAGATTGCTGTGATCTATTCAATAACATTTTTTGACAATCCAGTACACTGCAGAGTTGTTCATTTTTCATAACTGCTTAAAATATCGCTTAGAGCGCTGTCTCAGGATAACAGTGTCATCCTTAACCTAGTCCATTTGCGACAGCTCCCATTTGCAACATCACCTCTTTCGCCGGGAACAGCTCGTCTCCGTAATCATTTATGACCTCGAGTTCTCATCCTGCACCTTGTCGCCTCTGCCAACACAGAGAGAATTAAATACAAGTGTTTGCCTTATTCATTATTATCATACGTGTTGCTTCTATAGGCATCAAATAAACATTGCTATCTCCAGCCCTGCATATCAGTCTTCGGGTTCGTCCCACATAAAGCCTAGAACTTAATTTATCCAAATTAAATTACGATTTGAATGATGTAAGTCGTGTGCCGGAGTAATTTACCAGGAAGGCGTCGCCTAAGATGACGAGTCTGTCTTGTCGTCAGATGTCCTTGACTGGGATTGCAAGGAAAACACTCCCCGATTCACTCGAAATAATTTATCAAACTCTCGTTCTCTCGCATTTATTTCGAGATGTAACACCAAGGAGTCGACGATTTTACGGCGGAAATTGATAGTTTTTGAAATTTTTGGCTTCGACGCCGTCTCCCGAATCAACTCCAAAGCTGTGCACTCGAGCAAATTTGCGAGTTTCGCTCGTAACGAAGAGATCCTTTTAGACAAATTGGATAAATTTGCGTCTTGAACAGTGGAAACGGGTTAAGTATCGCAATTATTTTTTGAACAATGACTCCAACCGAAGAGGAACTTTCTTCAATGGCCATTGTTTGATCTCTGCTTGATGATTTGCATGCTCCATCGTTGCCATAATTACGCGGTGTACTTTCTTTCCTGTACCTTCCTTTTGTTGCAATTAAAGGATCACACCCACCTCCAATCAGCTCCACCTTCCGACCGATAGAAATTTCAACTTTCAACTATCGACGGTGCGATTTTGCGTCGCGGCTAATGAGGTGAGTTTTGCGGTGGCGAAATTGAAATGGGGTGGAATCCTGACGCTCTGATTTTTCAATCGACCCACAAAAGCCGCTCAGGATTTATAAAAGCCATTCTGGTCGAAACTAACAAGAGTGTGGGGATTGGAAGCTGAAATGAAATCGGTCGAGGTGTTAATTGAAACCTTGTGTCCTCTGAATTGCGCCACCACAACTCACCACCAGTATCTCGCTGTATATCAGTGCACTTTTGGTCGCGTTGTCTTGGCACGATTTTGTGTTTGCAATTTATTCGTACGTTTGGATTTAGCCGGATCTAATGCTGATGAAGTTCACAGTCGGAGTATTCTATTACCGTTTCCAGGTGAGGGGACACTCCGGCATTGTACCCGGCAAAGTGTGAAACTGGCAATTAGCAATTACCATGGGTAGTTTCCAGGCTACCTCCAACTCTAACGACATTTGTCTGGTGCTCTCGTTAATTAGAACATTTTCCGTACGTATAGGTAAGTGTCAAAAACGGAATGCAGTCGCCTCGTTTTATTGAAAGGCATGCACGAATGGAAAACGCGACGGATTGTTTCATTAGCGAGTTTACAAAAACTGGGATCAACTTAATATTTCACACGAATTCACTCGAGTCCAGCTGACAATTGATTATAATTTTAATTGACTTTTTCTGTTTTCACCTTTTTATCTTTCACATACATAATAACCGCAAATCGTGTGCAAAAACACCGTATCAATGTCGGCCACGTGATGAGGGTGTTTTCATTTAGTTGGAACTCATTAACCGTTCAGCTGGTTTTTCTTTGCATTAAAAGAGCTCTCACGGGTGTTGATTCCGAATAGAATTTCTCTGTTTGGTTTTTTTTTTAAATTTTGTCATTTTCTCGACACAGATACATAAATTACCTCCTTATTGTGTCGTGCTTTTTGGTGAGGAACGTATGATGAAATGTGGCCCCCAATATTTCTCTGTACAGATAAATAATTGTTTCCAAATTGCTTCGGATATATCTTTTAACTTTCGTAATCGTTAAATGTCAGGTTCAGATGGATCGTCGCAAAAAGAGTTTCAAAAGGGTCTGTAGCAAAACCATAATGAGCTGTCATTTTCTTTTTATGACAAGTAAATTATCATTGAGTTCTAAGACGATGCATTTAACGATTCCAGACAGTAAAAGTGGCCATGAAGAGTCCAGCTTTTACCGGTAGCCACATTAAGTGTTTTATTTCTAGCGGAGGATCTATCGGTGGTGCATCTGAATGAATACAAAGATATATTGTTTTCACTTTTTACTTCCCAACAAGCAAAAATATTTCATGTATATTGTGTTTAAAATACTGTTTACAGTGATAAATTCCGATTTTCCTTCATGTTTGTTGTGAACGGGCTGGAATGTGCTTATAAAAACGATGTTTTGTTATTAAGAAAATAACAGTTTTACTTTGTTTATATTAAAACGTCGCTTCGTGGGAAAACTGAAAAATGTGTATTCTACTTAAAAAAAATATTTGTGAATACCAAAAAAAATGAAAAGGTTTTTCTCATGTATTCATTCCGTTTGGTGATAAATGAAAGTTTCGTTTAGCACTGTGAGAATTACGGAGATTTTAAGATGAATATTTGGCGAACTCACAAGTCACAACTGTTGTAGTGTAAATTAAGACAGTAAAGACGAATTTAAAAGTACACATTAGCCTTCTTACAAAATTGTAATGTTTTCAGTATTTTAAGAAATATTCTTAAGCTGTCAAAAGATTTTCTTCTATCCTTCACCTATTGGCTGCATTCATGGTTTCAGCTAAATCAATTCAAAATTAATGGAACAACAGAACTTATTATTGTTGTGTTCAATGAACGCCGTTTAAAGTAAAAATATTTTGATAAAACCATCAAGTTCTGATTAGTTCACAACACACGTTGTGTTTCGTGTATTTCGATTTCATTCTGATATATAATCCGGCTCGAAGGACCAGTTTGTATTTAGTTCAATGATACAAAATAGACCTGGTGTAACTCACCATATGTTGATACAGGATTACAAATTCTGGTTACTTAGTTTAAAAGGTTGCTTTACGTGTTGTGTTTCGTTACAAGTATGTTTCGATTGTTAGTCCCAGAACAATCGTTGTTGGGTAAAATAAAAATTATAGAGTGAAGTGGCTCATCTCTACTACAATTTACACCTTCAAGGTGATTCAAAATGTTCGTCTTATTTTTGCAAAATTTTTTTTATATCTGAAACATGAAGTAGTCTCTTTCCAGATGTGACTATTGTAATGAAACTGTTATAGAGCAAGATCCATACGTGTGAGTTAGTTGTTCTCAGCCTACTTTGATAGGCCGGCCACAGAAGGAATAGGATAATTTTTACATTTTCTTTCTTATGTTGTTATTAAATGTATTTCAAGTTCAAGCTCCATTCTAACGACTCAAGAACTCGTCTTTCTGCTTGCATGGGTAGTATTTGCAGTTCTCACGTACAAGTGATCCACGTAACTTGTCTTCATTAATAACTTTGCGTAGGTCTGTAATCGCTTGCGCTGCGGAAGAGAAAACCCGACTATGTTCAACCATTAGCCACATTAATTAATGGTGATTTAGTAATTATCAACAAATTCAATTATGTACTTACGAAATTCCTTTTAATTATTGTGTCAGTTTAATAAATATGGATGGGCTAGGTATCTTGTCCGCAGTAGCTTGTTTAATCGCAAGTTACTGACAGATGGTGGGTTAACCTACAACACTAGGACACGTCAGCATAACACTATTTGCATAAAGTATAAATTATTCGGAATCCAACTTCAACGTTCCCATCACAAATGTTGACACTCCAGAAGTTAAACCTAACCTAGTTGCATTAAGGACTTAATCGCATCATTAAGTCAGTCCGGATGATCGAGAATTGATCTGATGTTGGTACGCACACTGCATTAAAAGCCAAATCCTAATGTAAAATGGAACCATTTCGAGCGTGTAAATAGTGCTAAAGTACAATTTTAATGTGAGGGGATGAACGGTGGAGCGAACGCCAGGCTTAGCTCTCGCCACAACTGATATTCATAAATGCAAACTGAATATAGTTTCTGAAGTGCAATTGCTTTACCGGAATCGGCAATGAATTTACTTAGAAGTTTGAGGAAACTTAGGTTAACCAAGGATTATGTGTTTAATCAGGAAGGGCGCTTCAAAGACTAACTCCCTTAAGACCAAATTGAACGGGAGATTATTTTGGAAAAATGTTACCTCCAAAGCTTTAAAAAGAGAATGAAGGAAATAAAAATGCAAACATTTATTTTTTTTATTAGAGTCAACAAAACGGTTTCTTTTCAGCGCAGGATGTAATTAAAGCAGTTTAATCGACTCATTCAAGTTTATCTCATTAATTTCATTTTCATAATGGTTTTAAAGGAGATAACGAACTAATTGTACTTCAGAATTTGAAGTTTTATTTTACGTCTCCTGCTATCGATTTTCCACGGGAAAAATTCCTTTGTTTAATTTTCACTCAGAAGCACTAATTTATCACTCGATAAATGATAAAATGTTGCCTGTTGCACGTACTGTTTGTAATAGAAAACGCCACAAGTGCAGCAAAATTAAATTAATTTGATTTGTTCATCAGTTAATTATCTAATGTTCGTAGAATGAATACAGTAATGAGATTTATTCCATCCTAAACGATAAAATGGTATTTTATCTACTGTTTTCTTCATGGTAAAATGAAGTTTTATCGTCTAGAAAAATAAAATAATTACATTTTCACAAGTTTCTTTATTCTTTTTTAATCAAAATTACAAACGTCTGAATTGAAATAACCGGAAATAACATTGTTAATAAAAATTAAATGTGCACTTTTTAAACACTTTTCCACCACATTTGACAGTATTCTCGTTAACGACATCTTTGCTTTTGATGAAGTTAACGACATCCTCACTTTTGATGAGGTTAGCGCCACTGCAACCAGGTAATTCGTTTGAAAATCCTTGACAATTCTTTGTGCTGCTTGTTCCCATCAAAATTCTGTTACAAATTTCCTTCTTATTTTCAACTGATTCATCAATGTAGCCTTCTACAACCGAATTCGATTTCCAGCCACCATGTCTCTTCATCATAAGCGTGTTAGCTCCAGTGTTCGCCAAAAGAGTAGCACTTGATCTCCTAAAGCAATGACCAGTGTAAGATTCAGGTAATGGCAGCTTTAAAAATTCCGCTATCATTCGGGGCATCTTGTAAAATGTGTTAATTCCCACCACTTGCTTTGTACATTTTTCATTGCGATAACCCAAAAAGAAACTCTTGGTTGGTGTATTTGCAGGTCTTAAATCACTATATTTTTTGTATAAAGCCAACTTGCTAACTCCTATTTTCGTATTATCCACAATAGTAAACATACGCTTCTTATTCGTTTTTGTTTCGGGAACTTGTATTATCAGAATATTTTGTATTATCAGAATATTATCTCGATCTTCGATATCGTCAATTTTCATTTTGTGTAATTCATCCATTCTGCATCCTCCGCCGATTCCCATGACCAAGGCAACCTTTAGATAATTTACTTAATATTGAGTGAAACTACCATAATAAAAACACTTACCTTTATCAACAAGTAAATCTTATCAGGTGCATCCTCCAAAAATTTGTTAAAATGTTCCCTCTCTAACACATTTGATTTAATCGGTGTGTAGGTTGAGTATTCTCGCTTAAGGAAAGTCTTCAGACTCAAAAATCTAAAAAAATAAACGTTTTAATTATAATATTCAAAATAATCATTCTTCTTACTTTGATATGTCTACTTGTTCCTTGATCAGTAAGGTACTCTTCAACTTTGAATAACAACTCCACAATGTTGAAGCCTTATACTTTTTTACCTTTTCTGCGAAGTACGATAGCAGGACTTCTTCTGATACACCTTTTATGTTTCTGCTTTTCCTCCAGACACAGAAAATATTGTATTCTTTTTCATACAACGATACAGATTTTCGCGGCAATAAATTTTCAATAACAGATCTGGCTTCTTTAATAATATCTTCAGGAACATACAATTCATCTTCATTAAGGAAAGATTGGGCCATTATTTCCTCAAAAATGAAACACTTTCACGAAACTGCTTTTAACTTTGTTGATAAACAAATTATCTCGGTAACCGACTCCCATGCCAACAGCCCCCGCTTTGAGTTTCTAATGTTTAACATCCATTGTTGTTTTTCTGTTTTTGACGTTTTTTTGATTGTTGAATTTTTTTGACGTTTATAATTGTCATAATCAAAATAATTCAGTAATTCAATCGAAGTAATGGAGGATGGAATAAAATTTTGTATTGTACACGACGATAAAATTCACCATTATCTTCTCGAGCGTATTAGCCTCTCGGCTTACGCCTCGAGGCTTAAACCGCTCTCGAAGATAAAATAAAATTTTATCGTCTTGTATAATAAATAACTATTTTAACAATGTTTCGAAAGCATCAAGTCGAGAATTGGTTGAAACTAGTACCTAAAATCCTCTCCCTTTCCGCACCGGTCTTCTTGAGTTGGTTCGACAGTAACCAGTAATGTTAGATGTTGAAGACTTTGTCGTAATTTTCTTAAGCAGCATTTTATTGCATACCACATATTTTCAATTGGACATAAATTTGCCACCACGCACATCGCTAAATTGGTTGTATTAAATTGAAATGTCAGTGTTGAAGTCTACCTGGATTTACAGGTGAACTGTACATTCTTTGCTTTGGGTTCTTGGAAGGTGTAATTACCTCTTTATACATGTGAAAATTTTAGTATATTTTTAGCTTTGTAACGAGTCCAATTCTGTGCCTAAATACATTTGTGGTTAAGACCCCTTTCACTAACATTTTATGGATTTTACATATATCGTAACTTACAGAACCCCAAGCTGCCAGTTTAACTTCAAATTTGGTATTTGTTTCATTGTCATTGTTTTTCGTCCTGTGTCGCATTTTTCATAAGTATGTTTTTTTCAAAACTAAAATGATTTACTCAACTGAGCAAAAAAGTTATTTTCTCAACCGTCGTTGAAGTCAGCGATGAGTAGTGCAACGTTGTTTGCAAGAACTTCAACTTCAGTTCCCACAAGTTGTCGCTGATTATAAACAAGTTCCGGAGTGTTTAGATCGTACTGTGAAATTGTTTCTGCAGACTGGAAGGACGAGAGGGAGCGGAAAGCCAACAAGACGTAGTCCAGAAGTTATTGGATGAGAAAGCAGCAAAAACCTTCCATCCGTTACTTTTTCAACAAGTGAACCTTTCTTTGGAAACGTGTTCCACCATATTAAAAATAATTTACATTTATGTCCTTACTGCATGACTTCTGTTCTGGAACTGTTAGGTGATGATCTGGCACAAAGGTTTCATCACAACCATGTACTCCAAAATGTTATAAATGCAATAAAAACTGAATCAGAATTTGTCATGAAGAAGGTGGTGGGCACTTTCACCACCTTTTATAAGAAAATACCATAAATCAGTTCTTGATAGAATGCATTCATGCAAAAATCACTTGGCGTTTTGATACACTCAAAGTTAAATTTGTTATAAATCATTTTAGTGCCGGTTTTCTACTTTTTAAAATTGCTGAATACGCAGTTTTGCAAGATAATTTAAAACTGCACTACGTGACGGAAAATTTAGGAAGATAAATTAAAAGTTCTGTTCTTGAGGATATTTTGATATAAATTCAATTGAACGTATGTGGGTCGGATGCTGAGGTTATCATCTTAATTACCAGATAATTCATTTAGACAAAATATTATATAAAAACATAACGTATGGGTGGTGTGAAGTGTACAAAAAAGCTGATTCAATATATTTTTTTACTAAAGGTTCTGTATTTCAATACACCATTAACTTTTTTTTTAAATCGAAAGACACTTCGGTTGTTGGAGTTTGGGCACCAAGATGGTGTACATAATGTATTTTTTATAATGGTAAAGACTCTCTAGATAGCATAGTTTTCACTGATGCTCTCAAAGTAAATTTTACCGCAGATACAATCCTAACCATCTGAAAACCTCTGCAGCGAATAACAAGTACGTAAGTTGTTTGATGAGGTTTTTGGTTAGTTTAATTACAACATTTGATGAAAGATGCCGTTCAACTATTCTCTAATTACACTACCGTACTACCGTCCCTAATTGTTTCGCTCGATATCTCTAAAAATGAAAAGTCTGCATGAGCTCTCGAGGAAAATTCGAAATAAATAGTAATGAAGGCGCAGCGTAGGCAGTAAACATCACAATTATTACCGTTCCTATCTTCCCGACACAGCCACTTCATCGCTACTGGCGACAGATTTATAACCCTCGCCCGATGATAGTTACTAAGGGAGCCATTGTCTCATGTTACCCCCATATCCAACGTAAAACACCGTGTGATTTTTTATTCACGGAAGGTGGGTCGGCGAGCCTTTTTAAGGTCGACCGGACGTAATACTATTAGACTGTTGGGAAACAGATAGATATACCAGAAGAAAATTGGAAAGCGAAGACAGCTCAAGATATCTTGCGCTCATTAAGCTCCTACATTTTATCCACGGCTTTGTTCGCTTGGATGAAGTAGTTTGTTTCATGACGGAATTATCGTAGATCTGGTGGTGCAACGAGGACTCCGGGAATAGATTTAAAAGGTCAGATGCTCCCGGACAGTTTTACGTAAGAAATTGACTCGAATTCGTGATAGTAGCTGTGAGCAAGAGCAAATGGGCACTTGCTGTAGAGTAAAAGACTCATGGTGAATTAATTGAAGTGTTATTCTTTGATGCCAGTTTTTTTTATATTAATGCCATTCGTACAGATTTTGCATTTCGTAGTCAATTTTGTTTTATTTTAAACTATAGGCCAGTTTATAGAAAGAGAATTAAATATTTAATTCGAATTAAATTTTAATGCGCGATTAACCCATCAATCCGAAACTTCGATTGGTTCAATCTGATCACGTGTTCAGTTAATCTCGCATTTGATTACGATTAACTTAATTTCGCTTCTGTAAACTGGCCCTAATTCTATTAAGAAACAACTGGATAGTTTAATTGGAACAGTTTTGATTTTTTGTTTGTTTGTTTATTAAATACATACATATCCAGGGTGTCCCCAAAAAAGAAGACGAGTCCATAACTCACTTATTTATAGGAGGATTTTATCTGTTTATACACCAAATTAAATGGTTCTGAGCAGGCTACAAAAGGGCCTAATAAATTCATGTAGAGCTCCAAGGGCTTCAATGGTAAACCGTCAAAATATTTTTTTTTTCAAATGCGAATACATACTTTTTTTAGTAATTCTGATAGAGATTTTTATTTTGAAAACAAGAATGTATCACAAGTATACACTTACATAAAAAAATACAAAGAAAAAATGTTAAAAAAACGGTACTTTCGTTTATGGGCTTCGTTTTGCGCTAAACATTGGCGGCATCTTTGCGCATTTCCTATGTTATTATTTGTCATTTGTTTTTCTAACTAACTTATTTGGTTATTACACTGTAACGCAACGCATTTTGATAGCTTCTCGCTTGGTGCTCGTCATTTGTTTCAAAAATCTCAATCAGAATTTCTACAAAAAACTATACGTTCCCATTTGAAATTTGTTTTTTGACAGTTTAACCTTGAGGCCCTTGGGTTTATACGCGAATTTAGTAGGCCATTTTGTAGCCTATTCACAACCATTTAATTTGGTGCATGGGTAATTAAAATCGTCCGATAAATAAGGGAGCTAAGGACTCGTCTTCTTTTTTAGGGACATGCATGCATCAGCTTAAGATAGGTATTTGTGTATCAAGGCCAAAAAGTGCATCTTTTTGTTCGAGTCTGAGTTTTCTGGCCGAGACGCAGCCGAGGGTTGAAAACAGGCGAGGACAAAAGGCACTTTTTGGCAGAGGTGCAAATAAAATTTTTTTTTCACTACTAGTAATAAAGTCAAGCGTTATCGGTTGTCATAGAACACTGAGAAGTTTCGCTTTTCTACGTTGGCCCAGTGACAGGTAAATAATTTTTCATTATTAACCAGTGGTGAATAATGGAACAACCGTCACCTAGCAACGAAAGATTGTCGTCTATTTCATTGGTTAACGTAGACGATTTTCATACCAACTGTCAAGAAGTGACAACTCGGACCCGTAGTATCCGACAAAATAATTTAATTAATAATTCTTATCGGAAAGGGTTTTAACGTATCTAGTAGTGAAAAAAATAGTATATAAACCACGGTGGAGAAGTCCCTTATAGCCTTCGCGCCTTACAAACCTCGGCGCGTCTCGGGCTCTAATCTTGGCGCTCTGGCTATAATCATGAACTTCTCCACCTTGGTATATAATATACTATTAGGCGACCGCACAAACTACAAAGCAAAAGACATCATTGGAAAAAAAAATTACAAATTTATTTTGTATGTACCTTTTTCAAATTGATACATTTATTAATACATACATATTAACAATTTTTTTATAGTAGATATTTGTTATCAATAGCTTGTCAACAAAACTAGAAATTTACTGTTTGCAATACAACTACTTATTTACATAATTTGTAGTGACAGAACAATTATCGGTTTTGTCGGTTTTCTTGATAACTTACTAAACAGACCAACATATGGCGCCACGGTCAGCGTCCAAAAAATAGTTACTTTTCGTCCGCTTGTGAGTAAAATTGCCGTTTTCATTAAGGATGCCTAAAAAGTAAATTATTTATATGTATTGAGGAAGCCAAAAACCAATTCTGAGGGCTAAAGTTTTTGTGTTTTTTTTTACATTACTTCGATTTCCAATTACGAAAATAATACACAGTCAGAAGGTTTTGCGTGTAATTTATTTATCGGGAGGAGAGTTCTACATTCCAAGATTATTTTAACGAAACTTCAAATATGGAATATAATGAAGTGCTTTATCTTCTTATCCAGCGACACCATATGCTCCAATGGCACATTGTTGAACTATAAATAAAACTAAAATCCATGTTGTCTTTTGTTACTGCGTTCCCTCAAAGAACGTTATTTGTAGTTGCTGGTGGTTGAGCGCGCGCTCTCTTTTATCTCAAGGAAAGTCGTCCTCAAAAAGACAATCCGAAGGGCCCTTGAAGTCGCAGTAAATTCCTCGATTAAACAACACTAAAATGTTTTACGGCCTCACTAATCCGACAGATAAAATCGACTAGTTTTCGTTTGGAACTTTTTAATTTGTTTGCTTATCTGTTTAAAGAGTAACTTCCGAACGGGCGAACCTGAAGATGACGTCTCGCCCGTTCATTACGGATTCACGTATGGCAGTTTAATAAAGCCACCCCTAATACGCGAAAACAATGCAGACTACCCTCTCCAAAGTTCATTTTGAAATTACTGACTTATTAAAAGCAGACGACCATGGCACTAAAAGCTAGTTTGAATAGGTGTTTGTGCTGTCGACAGGAGTTTTGCAGTACCTACCTATTTAATAGGACGCGATGGGGGTGAAAACGCACGGGAACAATGACGACACGCTATGTGTACTTACAGTTTTTCCCTCGTTGTTTCGCTGAAAATACTCCTGAATGAATGCCCATATTTCGCATGTTTCGCGGTGAATAATAGGCGTTTGTAAATTATAAACTGCCGGCTTCGGGGCACACCTGACATTTTTTTTCGCAGAATTTCCCGAAGGATATTCGCAACCCTTATTCGGGAGTCGATTAGCGCGGATAATGTTTCATTCTAAGAGTTATGACCGTTGCGTTGAGCGCTCGTTAATTACGCTTTTGATGATGTTAAACCCAAATTTTTCGCATTCTTTGGACACATTCACAAAATAAGGATGTTGTAAGCGCACCATTCGGAATGCTATTTCAAGGCGAACTCAATTTTAATAAAAGTGAACAAACTTTATAATGTATTTCTGAAAAGTTCTTATTGCAACTCTCAAATAACCAGTACAGGATCCTGATCTTAATCCAACAGAGATTTTGTGGACTATAATAGAAAACAAAATTTGAGTCACAAGGATTTAAATACTCAGCAGTTGTTTAAGATAACTTAAATTGCTTGCCACTGAATTTCAAAGGATCAAGGACAAGGACAAGAACTAAAGGAAATACAATTTGTATGCCAAAGCATTGTTTTTATTTTGCGTGTTCTCGACAACGAATTATTTCTGTTAACCAGCTATCATAAATTTTAAAACAATTTGAAAGAAGCACTTAATTCGTTTATTTCTGTGCTTTTATTTGTTGTGCCTAATAACGTAGCTTCATTAACCAGTTACTTTTGAGTGTGGATCTATTTTTTGTCGTCGTATTTAAATTAAGTCTGTACATTTTTAATGTCGAAATAAATTAGCGGCCTTAATCAGTCATAATAAATCTGCGTTCCCGTCAATCAAAATGTTATTAAGTGGGATACAATCTAGGAGACCATTCAACGAAATAAATTTATATTAAGCGTTACAGTTATAATTAGTCGCGATACACCTGAAGAAGTTTGAATATTTGCCGTTCAATAGATAAATCATCATAATTGACAAGTTCAGAAAAACTGTCGCTTGACTTCCTCTCTAAGAACTTTACTTAACCTATTTGCACTCTTATTAAGTTAAATTAATAATGAAAAATGGATGATCAGTTTTTGCGTTTCAAAGGAGATCAAACAAGTTCAGATATTTTTAAATTAGATATGTGTCAGTGGCTTTAACTGACATTAAAGTTGATTGTAAGCAAAAAACCCGTGAAATTAAAAATATCCCGGTCATAAAAGACTGCCGTAGACAATTAAAAAGAAGTTTTAGGTGATATTATCGTAAGCTGCTGCGTAATTTTTATTGTGTTGATTGATTTTTCCTGTTGAGTAATTCGTTTGACTTAAGATTGAGATTCCTAGATAAAATTTCATTAGGAAGTGATTACATTTTGAGAATAACTTAGACCTCCATCAGAAACCAATAAGACAAATTTACGAGTTTTTTGAACTAAATATTTATAAAAAGATTTTCGGCCAGATCCGAATCCTGAAACATTACTGTGTGTGAATTTCTTTTGTAAATCTAAATTGTTTTATCTACGATCGTGTAAAAAGTACGCACTTTTGCATTGAAAAAGTTGCCGTTTAGTGAACTCAGTGAACTGTGCAATAAATTTTTTATTGCAACTTTTTATTGCACAGAGCTGTCAGAATAAAATAATAGATACAATTTGTTGGAAATGTCACAATTAAAAAAATCTGAAATAAAATAATTACTAAAAGGAAAATGTTATGATCGTAGATAAAATGTTGTAAGACATACGTGTAAAAAGTTCCTTTATTGCACTCACATCCTTTAAAACACTCGCTCGTAGAGTAAGGCCGGTCTGAGATATGACATTTGGTGGGGGAAATCTGCGCGGACAAAATATTCCAGTGGCGTGACAAAACCAGTTACAGCAGAGAATAGCGGTCACAATTACAATCAGCTGATCGTTAATTTGCTGAACACCCCTATTTTGCGAAGGATGGGCTCGTCCGACTATTTTCCATCTATGCACCCCCCACCAAATGTCATATCTCAGCGCGGCCTTACTCTAGCTCGCTCGTATTTGAAACCCGTCCCTGCAATTAAGGGTAACCTTTTACACTTACATATATCTTAAATAACTATTTTCTAATCACAATATAGCGTCACTAATGTACACTGATTCAAAAAATTGATCATATCATGTATGTACATGTTCCTTGTACACATTATTAAGAACTATTGATTTTACGAGTATTTATAAGTTCACTTAGTTTTTTTGACAGAATGTACGCAGGACCCACACTCCGTCTGCACGTTTCCTATAAACATAACGCGGACAGTTTAAAGATTATTAACTTCATAAACTCAAGCTACGAATAAATAAAAAAGAGTTTATGTTTAAGACCGCACCGCACGACAGAAGTAAAAACTTCTATGACGTTCGTAATTGATTTTAAGTAATATAATATATTATATGAATTATATTATTGTGGATGATAGTACATACTTGGAGGAATCAGGAACAACGGGCTTGTGATAGCTAAAATACGAAATAAATACGTTGGATTCAAATTTGTTTAAATATCTTTAAAAAACTCCGTCTTTGTAGTTCCATATTTAGTTTAAAAAAAAATTAATTAAAGGCTTTGATTTTTCTGTCGAGAAATCGATATTAAAATCTCCACTCATAATCAGACTGTTTCTCGCTCGTTCGGCTAAACTTGGGTCCCACGAATTAACTCGAATGAGCCTTTCACCTCGGAGCGTGTGACGTGACGCGTGATGGTGAAACTAATTCACTGCCCGGGAATAATGTCGTGGTGCCCCTAAAGAAGTTTTCACGTCAATAAATTTGAAAAATTATGTCAGTACAATGTTATATTTTGACCTTCTATGATAATTCCCTGATAAATTTCAACTATGTATATATAGATCTCTAGTTGATCTTGATCTTCAAATGCAAGCACCTTCTAAATTGATTTCATGTTTATGAAACGTTTAATATTTGAATAAAATGAAGCCAGGGTGCATTTTTAATCTCCAAGAAAATTAATAAGGTAGAATAAGAAGAGAACATGGTAGAAAGAGAAGCAACATTTAAGCTTCTGCTTCATATAATTAACTTAATTACTTTCACTTTCCCCGACTGGGAAATGATCTATTAATTTGAAGGTTAGTATGCTTTATGGTATTGGTTGTTGGCTTAATCTTTGATACTACTTACGAATTGGATAATTTTGTATAGTTGCACTGCTAAAATATTTGTCTAAATTACGTGGTCACTGATAAAATAACTTGGCGTCATCAAATAAAAAGTTCAATTAGGATTTACGACATTAAATTATCAAGAGTAGCTATTCAATGGTTCATCTCTCTCAAAACAGTTGAAAATATTCGAGACATGATTCAGAAACAAATAAAAAATAATGGCAAAATTAATTTGATCTTTCGGTGGAATCTGTTATGATTTGTTTATATGACGGTTTTTGCCAGCTTGCTAAGATTTTTCGATTGTTGCAGTTAATTTTTCAAATATTGAAAGTGTTATCTTTTTCTTATTTAATTGGTTCAGAAACAAGTGGAAGATTCCTTGAAGCAGATGCAACTGTTTTTGTTGTCTTTTGAAGAGGAGATATCTAGATATTTGTTGTGAAATGTAGGGAATCACTCAAGTTTATTCAGTGATTACAAAACGCTTGAAAAGTCATAAATCACTCCAAACTTTTGCATCGAATATACTTTTATTCCACAATTAACAAACAGTGCAAGATCCGCTTAATTAAGTAAGATGCCCAAGGTATCAGTTAGGCATTGTTATTTCAGGAACTTTCAATCTTCAGTTCTCATTAGCATATTGTGGAACTTAACGATGGTCCTCACTCATTGCAATTTATCGTCGATCGTTGTGAGAATCATCTTCAGTACTCTCGTGATCATCTATTTTGAATCACCGTGTAAGAAGGAACTAATGTAGAATCTACGTCGATTTTAATTTCATTTAGGGTTATACACATTTTAACAATAGTATATTGTTATATAAGTGAGGAAAGGGATGCATTGCTAAACGAGAATGACAATTGGATCACGAGCGATAGCGAGTTGATCTAATCATTCAAGTTTAGCAATGGACCTTTCCTCACGTATATAACATACTATTTTTTCCAACGTCAAGAGCTTTCGGTTTATCTTGCATAGGTATTATCAATTTATTATTTTATACAAATCAACATAGAAGTAAAATTTGAAAATCACGTTTCCATGCTCACAGTAAACAATAAAATTTAATTAATGAATGTCAAGTCGTGTTTTTACCAAAACTTGAAAATTACTCAGAATTTACTAAACAAATAGTGATGGAAGTAGAAGATAGTGTTGTAAATTTACCAAATACAGAAATTAAAGAAGCAGCGAAGTAGGTATCTTTGGAATTATTACCTATAAAATCTCGAGCACGCTACGGAAAGGAATACAATGCGTTACTGAGATGGAGACAAGTAGTAAGAAGTGCTAGTTTGGCGTCAACGTCAAGCTCTGTACCGACACGTTATTTAGAAAAAAAAATCAGGAACATTTGGAGTTTTAATTTGTGTAAAAAATTGTACATTTAATTTCTATAATACTGATAAAAAAGTTAAGTATCTTTGTAAGTGCTAATTGTTAATAAAGAATTCTGACAAATGTATATATATATATGTATATTTGAACGTTATTTTAAAGAAAGTATGTACATACCTAAATGGGGATCAATTTTTTTTTTACTTTCCCCACTAGTGAGGGAAGTGATTTACTTTCCTCACATGTGATGCAAACGCCTACTTTCATCTCTAAATTGAGTGATGGAAATGTCATTTTCAGACTTGACGTTGGAAAAAATGTTTTGTTGTTACGCCATGCTCAATGTTGTTCATTGTTTAGAAATTATGTTGGCACACGGACTTCAACAGTTCATTGTCAATCTATATAGCACACAATCTTTAAACTCAAAAAAAAAAAACACAAAGAAAGCAGAGTATCACATAAGCTGATACTCTTACATAAATGTAAGACCACTTGGTCTTAATGCCGTTTTAGATTCCCTTTGTAAAGTCAAACCCTGCAATGATCCACGGTCACAGCTGGATCCGCAGAAGTCAACAGAAACAGTATTTGTCTTTGACTATACTCGTAGGGCTCTACAACAGTAGTATTAATGGTAAAATCTCATAGTTTAGTAAAACTACTTGTATATTATGCAGCCTTATTGAAGCGTCTATTTACTAGGGTTACTGGCTCTTGGAAAACTGTTAAAAGTATCTTGCGAATGATAAATTTTCAAGCAGTTCAATAAATTTTGAGGAAAAAATTGAGACAATGGATTATTAATTTTAATGTCAAGAGGAACACGTACTTGATGTAGCATGACTGATGACGTAATTGCATTAAATAAATCATCTTGTTTTGATTTCACTGTTGCATTGAAATTCTGTCACGGTTGGTGATCATTCCGACCAAGTGCAATGCGTTAAATGTACTTCGTAATTTCCCTTAAAAAACCACATTTAACTTGACTTGACGTTTAACGTTTGTTTTTCTTTTCAGGAGTTTGCATTTGGAGTACCCTTATTTACTAGATGGAGTTTCCAGTCCAGAGAAGCGTTTAAGGTAAATGCAAATCGAAATTCTCTGTATACCTGTAACACGTCTGCAACGCCGAACCTTAAACTGGCCCTATAAACAATAGAAATTATCATACAACTACGATAAGTTCGCCATCTGCAGCGCCCGAATAAAGCGAACTAACTTCCATTTACATAATAGAAGCCACCGCTTGCAACTCCCGCAGACGGCGACGTCGTATTTAAAGCGTTCGTTTTGTTAAGTGTAATAATCGTAAAGAGTGCAGTCGATCGTTCTTCGGCAGAGGAAAGTGCATCCATTTGACTTTTATCCGGTCGGTATCTGATCGTGCGTCGAACCGTCAAGGGAACGACATGATTATGCAAAATGCACGAGCCGGTGTCAATATTCGTTACTGGGTTTACGTGTCGGAGATGCTGGGGCGTAAAGTGCGCCAAATCTTGGTTTCCCTGAGAGGACTAAGAGATACGCGACAATATCGAAGAGCAGAGGCGTGCTTTGCGAAATTTTACGAAGAGAACATCCTCCCACTGACACATCTCCAGTTCTAAATTTATCGACAGTGGCAAAGTGCACATCCTATCTCCGAATAATTAATTCTAATCGATGTCATTTTCCATTCTACCTTTCCAAGGGTAGAGAGTTTGCGAAAAGTTTCTAAGGATTCTGTAAATGCTGTATTAAATTTAGGTTTAAATATGTACATATTTCGTTGTTTAGTGTCCCCAGTCACATTAAAGAATAATTGCTTTTGTTGTTGGAATTGTATGGTGTTTCGAATTAGCTTACATAAGTAAGAAGTCATTGCAAAAGAAATCAATGGGATATGTCGCTGTAATTGTAGTGTGCCTACCGTTGTTACTGTGATACAAATGTTTCAGTTGTTAAATATTTTTTGTGGAACCGTACGCAAAACGAATACTTCGCGTACTATTAAAGTAAACGTCATTTTAATATTTGATACAAATCAGAGTTTCCATGTAAGACTGGCGTTTAAATTTTTCGAGTATGAAATTTGAAACCGCACAATTTATAATACGTACTTTTTAACTCTGGAGGAGTACCTACACGAAAATGAAACATCGCTTTCACTACAATTCTCTTACGAAATGTTGTGTACACCTTGCCCGCGAAATCCTTTAACGTCCTTGAGATTGTGCTGCCTCGGCCGCAAGCGGCCTCGACGACAATTTTTCACTCAGTACAAATAACTATTGACATGTAGTGTTTCCAATGTAAGATATTTTTAGAATCTTTTTTTTTGAGCTTTCACTTCTTTCTTCATCATCAACAAAATTTTGCTCTAACACTAATTGCCGATAGTGTTGTTTTTAATTTTCTTCTGTCTTTATTTAAAGTGATATTGGGTGAGTATTTTTTTTTTGTAAAGAAATGCAAAATACTTGACATAAAAGGGTGTAAGAACAAATACCATTTTTGTTGAAATAATCTAACCAACTGTTTTTCATAGCTCCTAGAAGAATGTGGACGGTGTTTTTAAGTATTCTTATCACTTTCTGTTGCTTAATTTAATTTTTGAAATCCATCTTCTTTCAGAAAAAAATCTTCTTACTATTGTTTGGTAGTTCGAGATTTTGTAAGAATAAAAATAGTATATTATGTATATCATTAAGAGCAGAAGTGAGTCTTTTTGTGGCTAGCCCAGAAATTGAAGAGCGAAACGCAGTTGAGGTCGGCAACTGGGCGAGGCACAAAAAGACCTTCTACTCTTTCTCGATTCTGTTATAATGCACTTACTAACCTTATATCCTAATATACTATTACAGGAGACAATTATCTGTAACGTTGTAATTTTTACACTTCTTTACTTCGTGTGGGTCTAAAATAGTATCATGGTCGATTCTAAAGAAATTTAAAAATGTTATTATTTGTCATTAAAGGTAGAAAAGATTTTCTCTGATGCAAATCATATTAAATTGCTGAAAAGGGACAGCGCTTCCAGGTTTCATTCTCCGGTGAATATTTGATAATCAAAGAGAATAAAGGTGGATATTAATGTGCTTTGAAAACTTCTAAAATTTGATATCCGGGACACCCAATATAAAGGCACGCTTTGTCTCCCACTCGCAGTTCGTGGGGGACCAGCGCTCCTTCGTCTACCTCAGCGGGCGCCAATGTCTGAAAACCCCTTCAGGCCGGGTGAAGGACCAGACGGGGAAGTCACGGCCCCTTTCGGTTACTACGCCATGTCGCGTATTACACTGCGTATACTATGCTTCATAGCTCCTACGCCTAAGATCGATACAACAACCCTCCTCGTTCTTCCGACTAAGACTGGACGCTTTTCGCTTCTCCCGACTCGAATAGTTTCACTCGGGAATTTGGCCCCATTAAATTATTTTTTTTTATTAAACGCATTCGGGGTGTTGACTGGACGAGTTATTTATACACACACGCTTGCACCGGGGTTGTGTACCGGGAAGACGGGTTCGGGATGTTGTTGACATTCAGGATCCTAGCTCTTGTTAATGCCAGGGAGGGGTTGACCCCAACGAAGGCTGTCCATCGCATACAGATAAGATTCAGACCCGGGTAGGTGTCGGTATCGATGAATTTAAAACCGTCAGGATGGATTATCGGCATGGTCATTAATAAAATTTACTCCGGGGGAGAGAAGCTTTTGTCTAAATTAAGACCAAGTTGTTTTGATTTTTTCGACGAGAAGAACAAATGATTCGTGACAGTAATAGTCGTTTCGAGCAAGATAAATTGATTATTGCGTCGTTTGGATCTGATTGTAGGATAGGCGTTCAATTTTTCTCTTTTTTAGACCAAAATACATCTGTAATCTGATAATTGAACCACATCCACTCGTACTCCGTACTCGCCAGGTCTGAGTTCGCCGAAAGCTGATCTGAAAAGAGTATTTCAGCTGCTTTGCTGCACTCCACAGATGAAACTTTTCAATTTTGATAGATTACTTTTCTAACACTAAATAAATAAATTTCGGTGTTAGGGTAGAAAAAAGCGCATAATTATTTGTGTTGGTAGACGTTTTTATAGATTTTGAGCAAGTTTATGGCCCTGGTACGTTGTATTTTACGCTTATCGCGTAACCACATTACCAGGAAGAGTTATGGCGAAATTAAAATATAACTCTAAATCATTCGTTTTTAATAGGTAATAAGACATGCTTTGTGATGGTCTCTGGAAGTATTTTTAATATGCATTTCTTGCAACTGTTGTGTCTGTCCAATTCATCTTGAAAACGTACGAGAGATTGCAACATAAACTATGTCAGCAGAGACTGGAAATTTCTTGAACTCCCTCGGCGGCCGTTTTAAAAAAGACTTTACATGTCTACATGGTGAATGTCTACAAGTCGGCGACCTCCGCTTTACCCCACCTGTGAATATAAATTGTAGACAAAAAGGGCACAGGGCGGTTTTATTTTTTCTTAAATGTTTGTATGTGGAAGGGACCCTTGGAGGGCTTCTGTTTATCCAGCAGCATAACTGTATAATGCATGGGAGGGATTTATTTCGAGACGGGGTAGGTGTGAGGGTTAGAGTTTTATGGAGCAACATAATAACAAATGTTTTATTTGTAAGGTCGAATAAAGGAATGGCACATCACGAACAAGTCGCTTCACTGCACCTTAAAATAAAGTGTAGGTCACGGCTGACATTATGGTTGCAATTTACTTCTTGTCTGACCCAGATCCTTACTCAGATGTTCGAGAAGAGGATAACGGACGGTTGGGAAATATCGAATACAATGAGGGGGCAAGATATTTGATCAGTTTTGTGCATTGTGTAACGAGAATAAGATAAAATTGATAAATCGAGCTGACGGGATGTCTTTTTTTTTCTCGTTCTTCATTGTTATACGCTGCACGCCATCTAAATCCCAGCACCTAGAGTACTCCGCTAAATGACTTCTCTAAATAGTAAAAAATAATTCTCTAGTGTCTAGAAGTTATGATAGTGAGCGGAATACAAATTATTATTATTCTCGTACTCGTTAGTGTTTTGTGGGGATTGCACATTACACATCACATTGTTCTACAGATTTTCAGAAGATTTTGCTAGTTTGTGGGATACAGAGACAATTGGTGGTAGATAAATCTCGTGTTAACCTTAATAACGAAAGTAATATGGGTAAGAATTGATTTTTTTAAAGGAAGAGAAACGTGTCGGTACATAGTGTTAAGTGAATAGCATTATTGGGAGATCTAGAAAAACCGTTTCCAGTAACTACTGCTGGAATGATAATGCCAAAGTGTCCCTGCACTGTCATCGCATCTGACGAGCTGACGAGCGGCAGATAAAGTTATTATTTCCACTGACGAGCGGCAGTTAAAGTAAACCAGCTAAATCATTTGAAATTCATAACTCAAATTTTAACAAATTCGTTTCTGAATCTGCCATATTGAAAGCTGAAGTGATTAAATAAGGTTTAAACTTGTACATAATTGTACAACGTACTTACCAAATCCATCCAAACATGTTGACAGACGAATAATTATTGTTGACAAATTCCCTCATGTTATGAAAACCGTTGATATTGACCAATAGTGTGCCGAATATCGCGAAAAAATCTAGTCATGGTCAGAAAATGCGTCTTCCGCCGACAAAAATCTCCCTTCCGGTGAAAAACAACGTTGACAAGGCTTTTGTTTTTGTTGGTAACACAACTTAATGAATAAAATGTCAGAAAATTATTTTGACGTTTTCCGAAATCGATTTAAAAAATCGTTTTAGAAACGACTCCAGCAGTGATATTGACTACAGTGTGAAAACAATTTGGAATACAACAGGTAAATTGTTGCAAGAAAAGTGCCACGATGAATATAAACTAACCTTTAATCCGTTTTGTGATGTTGTTCCGAATGTTTGTTTGAATTGTTCATTCGGGAATTTGTCTAGCCAAATATAACTCGACTTCCCATTTTTTTTCGGAAAATTTTGATTTTATTAGATTCAAAGTTTGTTGCTTTAGGCCAAGCAACAAACTTTTCGTCATAAAATCAAAATTTTCCGAAAAAATGGGAAGTCTTGTGGAAGTATTGTGGAAGTATTGTTCACGACGTTGTTTATACTAGAGTCATAGTAACACTTTCCAAAACGAGCGAATTAATTTATCAGTCTACCCAATCTTCTACTTTAAAATAATTCCTAGTTTCTTAACTTTTCTTACAAAAATTATAATGAACGTTTGGAGTAAAAATAGTATATGTTATGTGGAGCAAAATTATTTTATGTACTATGGCTGGTACTAGCCTCAGCACATAAAACTTCATTTTTGCTCGTAATAACATAATATGATACTATTTTTGTTAAATATCATTGAGTATGGTTTATATGTTAAAGCTTAATACCCCACTCTTGTAATATTAAGAATTTTTCAATAAACAGGAGCATCAGGAGTCTCGCTTCTTCTTAAACAAAAAGCAGAAGCTGTTTACTAAATATTTTAAACTAGTTCTTCTAACTGGAGATTGTATTTTTGAAATAATTTTTATTGGAGGACTATTTCAAATTTTGCTCATGGGTTACAATAACGACATCACTTAAAAAATACAATTCTGAAGATACTACAAGTCCCAACATAGCAAGCTACTCTTTTTGCTAGCAGCAACACTGATACATTTGTTACTTCAACATTGAATTGCAGAAGTCACCATTCCATACCAAGCTTCCATAAGAACGGAAACGAAGTTGTTTCAAAAATTTAATTTTTTTAAAGTTGTACCAATAGTCCAGTCAATATAAACATTCGACCTTGCAAAAGGTCATGTAGTTCTGATTTTTTAATATGTTTTTTGGACCTCAGCCAAGAGTAAAAAACCAAATTTGCAACTTCGAAAGACTTGTGCGCGCTGCGTGGTAGCCGAAGAACAGCAAAATTTTCGCACTATTTTCAGTTTTTGCTCAATATCTCTTAAGATATGAGTCTAACAGAAAAAGTTGAAGTTATCTTTTCTAAACTAGATTAAATTCACTTTAGTGTGAGGCCTAAGCACACTTTGTGCGTCCAGCAGTTTCCGAGATACAACTCTTCAAAAATTGGGTATTTTTTCCAAGAAGTGAAAATGTTTTGTTTATTTCTCTTTTTTTATTAAATATCGTCAAAAATACTCGCCCCATGAGAAAAGTCAGGGGCAATGAACTTGAAGCGTATTTATTTAGCTTTAAACTGAGATCTGATGGGCAGCTGCAGGTGCAATGCTTCTCTAAAAAGTGGCATATAACCGAAAACCTTGAAAAAGAGAATTTGGGAAAAATAAATGAAAACAAGTTTTCAGCGCATCAAACATCACGTATAGGGCCTAAACCGATCAAATAAGTTATTTTAACGTAATTTAGTATGTGTGGTTAACAACTTGAAGGGAGTCTGTGAAGTCGGTGGAGAAATACTGCCCTCAGCGTCAGACTTCTTCTGATTGTATGGAAAATCATCAACTACCCCGAGTATGCTCCTTTGTAACGGGTTCATTAAGCAGGTGACAAGTGGTCTTGAGTTTTATGCCTCCGCACCACACCTACTGATTACGATACAATGTTCATATCACCTTTTGAAGCCAGTGAGAGAAGTAAAGGTCATTTTCAAAAAACCTGCTTCGTTACTTTTGATCAACCACTGTTCTTTAAGGCCAGAGATATTGTTGAGGGTGGCCAACATTCTGAGTTAAGCTGCGTGATTGTGAGGCTTGGAGAGTTGCATCTCCTCATGTCATTCATGGGTTGTATCGGTGCAACAATGGCAGGGAGTTGCTTGAAGGCGCTATTTATGACTATTGATACAGATCACAGGCCTGGACAAGATGCTGAATGGTCATGCCTATTCACGAGCTGTACGAGCACACATTTTGACTAATCTGATATTGGCTGGCACTATTTTGGATGAGGTAGACTTGACTGGGAAAGAAAGAGCCGAAACTGAGAATAAGCTACGTGAGAGTGAGAGGTCTCTCATCTTGTTTGTAAAGAAAAATAGGACTTACCAAAGCCTAAAAGCCAAATTCAAAACTGCATTGTATAATTTAGAAGGTAATCAAAGCTGTGGGACCAATGTTTTCACACGACTACTCCCGTAAAACTATTCATCCAGGCAGAGCGTCAGGGTGATTAAGAACCTTCACCTGTATACTATCGATAAAATGCTACCTTGTTTTCATTCAGTTGGTCACTATTTATTCACAAAGAGGGCCCACTTATATTTGCAAGATATGATGGCTCTAGAACAGCGGATGGATCCAACTGAGTTTAAGATATTCATAGAACAAAATTCTACAATCCGCCGATCCGATAAATTTTGGCCCGGCCTATGGTCAGATTTGATTGCTGACGTGGTTTATGAAAAGCTACGGTGGATTGGCACATGTGCGTGGAATCTCCAGCAGTGAGCTAGCACAGTGGACCGTAAAAATGGGGTTCATGATAAACATACTTGTATATGCCAGGACATGTACCCGCCGGAGCTCAAATTAAAGCGCGCCAATGAATGAGAGGAAAATAATTCTTGGTCGATCAAAATCAAGACCACTTGTCACCTGCTCCATGAACCCGTTCCAAACGAGCATACTTGGGGTGTTCGATGATTTTCCATACAATCAGAACCAGAACAAGTCTGGCGCTGAGGGCAGTATTTCTCCACCAACTTCACAGACTCTCTTCAAGTTGTTAAGCACACATACTAAATTACGATAAAATAACTTATTCGATCGGTTTAGGCCCTATACGTGATGTTTGATGCGCTGAAAACTTGTTTTCATTTATTTTTCCCAAATTCCATCTTTCGAGGTTTTCGGTTATATGCCACTTTTGAGAGAAGCATTGGTCCTGCAGCTGCCCGTCAGACCTCAATTTAACGCTAAATAAATACACTTCAAGTTCATTGCCCATGACTTTTCTCATGGGGCGAGTATTTTTGACGATATTTAATAAAATAAGAGACGTACACAAAAAAATTTCACTTCTTGGAAAAAATACCCAATTTTTGAAGAGCCCTATCCCGGAAACTGCGGCATGCACAAATTTCGCTTGGGCCTCAAACTGTAGCGAATTTAATCTAGTTTAAAAAAGGTAACTTCAACTTTTTCTGTGAGACTCATATCTTAGGAGACTGGACTACAAGTGCATGAGCGATATGTTAGGTAATAATCTAATCACAAGTTGTGAATTTTTGTTATAAATAATACATCATCTTTTGTAATTACTTACGCAAGGTTGAAAGAGTGGAGACTTTTGGAAGTTTTATAATGACAAGAATGTTGGTGCTCCACAACGCCCAAAATTTGTCGATTCTTCTTGTTCGAAGCTCATTTTCCATTTTTCTTTTATAAATTCAGCATTTGTTAGGGTTAAATATGTTAAGTACATTTTTCAAAATGTTCAAATAAGTATGAAGGGAAGCAGGCATTCATTTTATCCTTCAGAAAGAATTGTGTGACATTTTTACATTCGTCAATTGATTACTACGACTATTTGCGTCCATATTGTCCTGCAGGATCAATAATCACGCAAGTTTCGTTATCAATCATAAGAATTTTCTCTCGAGTTTTTGTTTGAATTTTTCCACATTTTGTTCTATCTTTTTGACAATTTGACGTACTTAGATGCTTTTCTCTGTGTACGTGACTGACTGTACTGACCTTTCAACTAATTAATATTGAATAAGTACAATACTTTTCACCAATTCCACCTTTTTTACCACAGTATCTACTAATGTTTTGAATGTTGAAAAACGCCTTCTGGAAACTCTTGAACTTTTTTCTCTCTCACTTGCAAAAAGTTAAATTCTTTAGCAGGCGTTTGTCGGTTTACTTTTTACCTACATCGGTATTTTATAACAATAGTATTGGCTTTGCTTAATGATTAATTTTCCTAAAGAATAGTTCCTGGAGTAATTTATTTATATAATTTTTTTCTACTATTTTTGAAGAAACTGAACCATATTTTACTATTTTTAGTGCGGACTACAGGGTTATTATAAATGATTATAGTCCAAGTAGGCGTAAAAACTGAATGTAAAATTTATGGTTGCCGCTCCATATAAAAAACATCAAAATGACGTGAATAAGTAAGAACACACCGTTCACACACAGGAGTTAAATTGGATGCAAAACAACTTAATGTTTTTGGATGCAATCGTTAATTTTAAAAAAGTAAAGAAAATTCTCATCGCCGCACTTTTCACCTAAAAAAATGACAGTGACAGCGACAAAAATTGACAGTTCACATGAAAGCGGCAAAAATTTCATAACATGGGCATGGCCTGCTTCGACTACAATCATTTATAAGAAGCCTGTATATAGCCAAAAAAAGCAAAAAGCACTTATGAAAGTGCCGTATTGTGTCATTATTTCATTCTGGTATTATGCAAATATATACATGCACTGAAATAGCCGAATCATAAAAGTGCATTTAAAACAATTGAAGTTATTTCGCAAATTTGGCTTTAAAAACGTCAAATTTTAGATTTGTGTTTTGATATTGTTGATTGTTTTTCTAATTGCAGCCAGTCGTACGAAAAGTATTGTATGGTACTGGTGCATAAAGGGTCTTTGTTTCACTCATGGGATTGCCGCACTCGCGTGCAGCTCGTGAAAAACAGTTCGTTAAGTAAACATCTGATTTTACATTTTTATTTAACCAATCAAATTATTTGCATTTGCGCCCCAATTTTAATTAATTCGATGTTCTTCTTTCCGGAGCTGGAATTTATACAGAGAACAGTGTATTTCGTTTCGGATTCGTTGCACTTTATTATAAAAATTTCCGAAAGTGGGTTAAACAAATGCCGGAAATTGCGGGCAACTTTTACAATTAAAATTTCCCTTTCTTCGTTTAAACCCCGACAATCACATCTCGCTGTTATAACACGATGGAGCATTAAGATGCAAACAACTTGGTTATGTGGAGCCTGCTTTATTCCTCTCCCTTGCCTCATTCCATTTTATCCACATTAGCAACAGCATGATTCATTTTAGTCAAAGAAACAACATCTAAGCGCGAGCTTAATACGTTTTATTAAAATTTAAATGAATTCATATACGTGGTTGGGAACTTTGATAGGGAGCTTGCGTCTGTTCAGAATTCGTTCTAACCCCGGAGACGCGTCTCGCGGTTCCCGAATTAAAATTCGGCCATATTGATTCGGATCTTCCCTCAACTTTATTATTCGGTCTGCGGAGGTGAGCCCGAAGGCGAGGAGAGAACAATTCGATGGAGGCCAACACTGCAGGGCTCACTTCATTAGCTTTAAACGTTGAGAGTTGGATTTCGAGTCTCTTAGTAAAACAATCAAACCTGGTAAAGTGGGTCCGAAGCTTTTCCAAACTTGGTCGGATCTTAAACTGGCATTCAACTCGGATTAAACCGACGTTCGTGTTTTATGTTTACCGATTCTATATGGGCTTTAAACGGTGTGTTTGCTTCTTAACAATAGAGTCCTCTCGATATAATAGGCGGTGCGACGTTGTATCAGCGCCGAAGAGGAAGCCTTGCATCACGTTCCTGATCATCGAGACAATTCGTTTATCAGGAGCAATTGTTATCGATTCCTTGTCCTGAGAGCTGTGATTCTTCCACAATTCAGCCATTTTCCGAAAATGAACCAATCTCGATCAGTTGTTTGCTTTAGTCGTGCGATGAATAGATGATCGCAGTCGGGCAGAAATGTCAGCGATAAATTAATTTTTTGCAAGATCTCGAGATTAGCCTCCTGAACTGTTCGGAAAACAGCTTCTCTTGGAACAAGAGTTCGAAGGGAACGTTACGACGTCGATCATTCCTGTGGGGAATCCGAATGCCCCTCCGGAGTCGTTGACGTTTTTCTTATTTTATTTGAAAACGTTTCGTTCCAGTTTCAAGGACGCGTCTGCTGTCGAAATTCTTGTGTTTCTTTCTTATTCGGTTCCACACTCCTCCACTTAGGCCCGATAAACATTATTTATACGTGGCGCCTCGAGCGGAGGGTGCGCAACAGGAACGAAAAAACATTAAAGAAAGTACACCACTTTCTACTACTTTCAAAATATTATCCATTCGTTATCCCCTTTTGTTTATTCGTCTGAAATGTAGCAGTGCGAATTACAATTTTTATGGCCCATCCTTCGAAGTTCTATTGTTCCGGGGCTTATAAAATAAATTACTAGGCGGACAAATTGCAAAAGTAAAGTGCAAGTAGGCAGATGGCAGTAAAATTTTGTTGTCTACGAGGGAACAGGGACTTCCGTTTCCTCTTAAAATCTGCCCTAATCCGGGGCCTCTATAAATCTGCATCAAGTTCGGCGTGGCCACGTCTACCGCTGATATTAGGTCTATAAGTCAAAAGAAATCTTAATAAACCCAATGGGAAGTCTTTTTATTTAGCGAAAGAATGTCAGCAATTTTTGCATAAAGTAAGCAAGTTTGTGTTTTTCCGGTCCGTTGTAAATTGCCGGGAGCTCGGACTTCATTATTTCCATTTTCTTGGGCGAAGGAACAAAATTGAGTAGCCGAGCCCCAGACTTAATCCGCCTTTGACTAAAAGAAGATATTCAATTGAGTGTCGTTTATCAAAGAGACTTATGGATGGTCTCATGGGGTTAAGGGCGGGAGTTCGGAACGGTGTTTGTCCTGCAATTTTATCCCGCAGTCATTAAAACCCATTTCGCGTCGGATCGTGGGGTCGCGCCTAATAAAAATTTAAATTCTCGTCTAAATCGGGCCTTTCGTTAATTAAACCTCAAGTGTTATTGATCAAGGTTTTTCAGCAGCCGGATTCCAACACTATTTCCAGACAATTCCGGAGCTTATGATGCCGGCGTATTATTCGCCGGTATAATTCATGCAAATTAATCTTCGCGGCTGTTTTCCTAAGCGTCCGATGAATTGCTTGCGTGGCTCTTGTGAAACCTAATCTCAACTTTCCATTATTGTTATCGGTACGTTTAAAATAATATCCGAGCTTTTTAATTGTAATTTCGGATGAATTGTGGGACGCTTACAACATCGTAAAACCCTATTAAAACCGTGTTTCTTTTCCGTATTACTAAAGATGAATGCGGTAGTAATTTCCTGAAAGTAACAAACTAATTTATCTAGAGGAGACGCGCAGAAATTGGAAATGCGACAACTGTATCTCCGTTTAATGTGTTTAGGTATTTCCTTGGAAATTATTTGCGAAATCCCAAAATAACATCGTGGGGAAAATGCAGGATGAAAGGTAGTACAGCAATCTCTTTTCAACGTTACGATAAAGTTCCAAAACATTAATTCGGCATAAAACCTTAATACTTTTTAAAAACTTTTAGTTTTAATTTTCGAAATATAAATATTAGTTCCAAAATTTATCAGTCTGCCATAAAAATGTACTGCGATCGGTCTGACAAATATTTTGGTAAACCTTCTTGTGGGGTGAATAGTTGCGACATTGTTTGTCGAGTTATAATATGTCGGGGATTCTTGTTTTTTTTTATTGTAGCTCCAATAGCAAGAGTAGAGTTTCTTGATTATTGTTTATGTAGGACGTTTTTACATATTTTAACAATTTGGCATTGTTTTTATATGCGTAGTCAGATATAGATGTATGTTTTTGTTGATTTTACCAGTTTCATTTCCCTAAGAAAATAACCTTTTTAATAATGCAAAGCCACAACACTGGTAGTTCCTATTATACATGACACTGATGATTTTGAATTCTTAATTCATAATTACATAATTTACAAATCTTTATTATTAACATTGCCATTTAAAGAAATAATTGTTTATTTAGTTGTTTATATATTTTTATAGTTATTTATTTAGCTTTTTCACGTACTGGAGTTTTTAAATAACCTCGGCTACGCTTACGCTTCGGCTCGGCGATATAAAAACACCTCGCACATAAAAGTAAACTTTCGCAGCTTGTAATGTATTAAACTTTTCATTCTCCCATCGACATTTAATAAAATACAATGATTCAGTGATTATAATAAAATTAGTATAAGCTGGCTTGTTGTTAACGTTACTTTAGTAACAATACAAAAACATTATTTTATAACATTTATCAAATATCGTTGTCGTTGAATACTTGCTCGTAATTTAGTTTAAAATGCATTTCATTGAAGAAGCTGCATATATTGCGTGCAGAAGTGTGTTGCCGGACAATTTTAAAGACCGGTAGGTACAATCAGCTTATGAAAATTTCATTAAATGGTGTGCAACGAATGATGTTTCTGACATTTTTCTTTTTTTGTCGTTCAGGGTACGAGAGTTTTTCATAGCTAGCAACTGATCCCCTAGCATGTTTTACTTTCGCTTTCAATCGCCGTATTAAAATAGAAAGTTACACTTTCGTAGGGGGGAGAATGAAAAAGTCTTATTGAAACACCCAAAAATATTCTGGCTTTGTTCCTATAACCAAGCTAATACATTTTAGACATTTTTATGGATAATTATCTTATCAAGTAATAACTATTTTGATTTTGTTTGTTTTTCAATGTTACGAACAGAGTACATACGGAAGTTTAATACTTGCAGAACGTACAGAGATTTCCTTCAGAGACCAAAAAGAAAAAAGTGAACACATCTTTCACCTTACTTTTATCTGGAAGAAAGTTTAAAACTCAAGCGTTTCTTAATTGAATATTAAGTTTAGAAAACAGCAGCTTTTTGGTCTTTTTGTGCAAGGAAGGCTTCGAAAAGTCGTTGGTAATTATAGAGTATAATTCAGTAATAGTTCACTACATATTTACTGTAAGATGATCTAAGATTTGCACTTGGATAAGTCGATAATTGATCTATCGGTGTTCATTTAAATTTATCCTCAAAGTTGGCGTTAAGTGTCGATTGTGCATCAACATCATAAACAGACCAGGTCCCAAACTGGAACTCTGAGATATACCATGTCTAACATGCCATTAAAAGACTCGTTGTGATCCGTGAGGTAATAGGCTTAGCTATGAGAATAGAAATTGTAAAAAGATCAGTGTTAATTTTTGAAAATTAAGTAATAAACTCATTCGGAAACAAATGAAGAATACTCGCTATAGTTCGTATTTTATTTTACTAAACCACATCTTTTTAGCATTTTATTTAGATAATTATCGTTAGTTCGTATTTTAGCCATTGTCATATTGTTTGTGCTCACATAATAAACATATGTAATCTGCAAAAAAGCCGAATTGGTTATTTTTGTCATGAATTTTTATACATAATTGCACTACATACAGGGTGGAACAAAAGTATCAAATATTGGCTGTAACTTTTTAATTTGACAATTTATGAAAAAATGTTTAATATAAAAGTTGATTGGTGTATTATCCTGCATCATCTGGTCTTTCTAGTTTCTTCCTATCTTCTTTTGTTTCGCTGCTATGGCAACCAACTTTGGTTTTTTAAATAGCACCCATACATTTTTTGTGTGATTTTCAAACAAGCGTATCTTTCTGTATTCATAAATACATTTTTGCCAATATTGGGAAAAAGAATAAAATTAAAAAAAAAACAAAGGTGATAAAATTAACTTACTAAGTAATAAAACGCAATATCAAGAATGTTGACAATTTTTGTTGAACGTCATGCATGATAATAAACCAAACAATTTTTATATTAAACATTTTTTCATAATTTTTCAAATTAAAAAGTTACAGCGATTATTTGATACTTTTGTTCCACTCGGTATAACCTCGCTAACACGACCCTCTATAACTCCAAAACCTCTATAAGTTTTTACTATCGGGTGTTTATTTAAATTTCTCGTCAAAGTTGGCGTTGAAGAGTAGATTGTGAACGCACCACGGATTACGGATCTCGGATCAGCACTTTTTGGGTTGTTTGTGTTTTTACTCTACAGACTGATGAGTGGTGCGTTCACAATCGACTCGTCAACGCCAACATTGAGGAAAAATTTAAATGAACACCTGATATATGCACCTGCCCTCTATATTGGTCGAAGGTTACCTCTGTAATTCGAGGGGATACATGGGGCGACGAGCGACGACCAAAAAAGTATTCAGGTCAAGTCATTAATATGTATACTACATTTGTTTAGCAGGAAGAAACCAGGTTTACACAGCAAAAATTATAAATCGGGTAGCAGGATTGCAGGAGAAAAATGGCGGGAATATTTGAAAATGCCGAATATAAATCTCAATTAAATTATTACCGCAGAATGTTATTCAATTCAAAAAATTGCATTATGTAGTAATTTTTTCTTCTAAATGACTAAAAGAATTAATTCACTAAAGCCTGTTTATATAAAAATTTTATTATAAATTCATATTCAAAAGGTTGAGAGGTCAAGAAAAAATAACAAATACAAACAAAATATGTATAATAATAAAAATGCGAAGGCGAGACGCCGGTAATTATGTTGATAAGCACTGCACTATTACTTGATAGTAATATCCGTAATAGTGTATGTACCCCGACAAAATTGCCGTGCCGCCGGGTTAGTATAATAAGAATATAATTGTCTTTGAAAAAAGTGGCCCATGGTTGACCAATTTAATCAAAATTTTCTTTGTCACTATCTGACTCAGTAGATGTATCACTGGAGGAATCCTGTAAAGAAATAATCAGTTCAGGTACTGTGCCAAAATTTTCACCAATTCTTCTCATTTCATTTTCAATTTTTTTTGAATGTTCAATACATTTTTTCCAGTTTTCATCAGTTACATGTTCCACAGCTTCCTGAAATAGGGGCTTCACATCTCTTAACTTAAAAGTTATATTTTTTGAAGCAACTTCATTTTTTATCTGGGCCCAGATTAATTCGATGGGATTTAACTCGCAATGGTATGGTGGCAAACGTAAAACAGTTTTTCCCTCTTGTACAGCAAGTTCATCCACAGCATACCTTTCAAATGTATGTTTATGTTGTTTAACCAACATCAGGAGTTCAGCTTTCAACATTGCTGATTCAAAGGCAATGTTCTTGGACGCCAGCCAGTTCTGAATATCACCCTTTCTCCATGACGTTGTTGAAATTTTTTCAACTTTGCGACTATGGTATGAGGCATTGTCAAGAACAATTACTGCATTATTTGGCAGGGTTTTTAAAATTTTCGCAAACCATGTTTCAAAAACTGTCGCATTCATCTCTTGATGATAATCACCACCTTTGCTCCCTTCAAATATTAACAAACCACCATCAACAAAGCCCTCGTCAGAACCAATGTGTAAAATTATAAGGCGTTTGCCTTTCCCACATGGGTCTTTCAATCCTGTTGAAAAGCCTTCAATAAAGGCTTGTCTTGCACTTTTTTTACTTTCATCAACCCATATTTTTGTTTTGGTATGACCTTCGTTGATCCACGTTTCATCCAAATAAAATATTTTTCGTTCTTCTGATCTGAAGTTTTCAATTTCACGCAAAAACTTTGCCCTCCAAACAGTAATTTCAGGCCTATCAATAAGAAGACCATTTCTGCCACGTCTTTTGAACCTGCAACAGTTTGCATTATCACATTGTTGTAATTGATGTGGCTGATAATATAATATAAAATATAAGCTAGCAAGGATCTCTATTCTCCACCAGCATTGACTGTGACTATGCAAGCATGAACCTTGTTCCAATCCATGTTAGATACAACCCTTCTCTCAAAAACTCTTACCTAAATTGTAATTCTTTCAGCACTTTATGCAATTTTGATCGGCCCATCTTAGGAATTTCAGAATTAAGTTTAGTCTCCTCATGTACAGCATCAATTGTTGGCGGAATTTGTTTAAAAAAAAATCATGCACAGTTTTCCTAATTAGATAGTTTGCATGATTATCTAATATTATTCTTTCTTCATGCTTCGCTTTTTTTGCTGGGCTGACATGCCCAGTTGAGTGTACTTCACCCAGAAAAGTATAAATTGTAGACAAAGAGAAACCTGTGAATAATTATATGTCAAAGAATTTTTGTTTTTAGCAAAATCACAGTAATACCAGTATATGAAGCTGTCTTCTTTTTCTGTTCAGTTGCTCCAATATCTGGGAAGTCCTTTACAATGTTTTGGTGAACATTATGTATGACAGTTTTTTCTCGAAGAGTCAAATGACCTATATGGAACAAAATTAATCATAACATGCACTTTTCATCACTATAATTAATTATACCTGTTGGTAATTTTCGTCTTCTGGCATTTACTGTAGCAAAATTTGCAGCTGGTGCCTCCATGATACGAGGAAATAGGTCCACAAGACTGGTTCTTCGAAATCTTGAAATATATACAACAGTATATCATTTTGTTTTCTCATTGATACAACTTACCACGAAAACTGTAAACACAGCAAGGATTAGTTCTGACAAGAACTGGTTTTTAATAGACAAATAAAACGAACACAGGAGAACCAAAAGATAACAAAACCACGCCAATCTCAAAAACGAATACCAATGACAGTTGTCAAGTGTCAAATGCTCAAATGATTCCCTCTGCACTGTTGTCAGTTTCATATCCTGCAAAATCCTGCGGATAATATTATTTATAATGGGTAAAAAATATAATACTTACTAAGTTTGGTGAACGCATGAAGAGTTTTATCCATTTCGATGTGAACAATTATATAATTTTTCTTACTTTACACGAACACAATCTGGCAACAACACTTAAATTTTCATTTTATGCGATTTTATTAAAAATATCTCAAAATTTTTGAATCTGTAGATACCTACAAATTCCATTAAGCTTTAAGAACATTACGTTATAGTTTCTTTTTTTTTTTCAGTCATAATTTAGAAGTTTTTATTTTAAATCATGAACCCTAAACTTTGCTCGTGTAAACGCGCCTCGCTGTTAGCCAATCAAATTTAAATACTCCCTACCACGATTTCCATCTAACAAGAGGATATACTATAACAGTTTATTAATTTGTACAAAGCTTCTACAGGGTGTCCCAGAGTTGCGAAAAAGCTCCATAACTTGTTTGTTATTAAAGATATCAACTTTTTCTTTTTTCTAGATGATAGCCACCCTTCTACTGCATATTCGGATATTATTGCGGTATATATACAGAGTGTCCCAATATTATAAAAACACTAAAGTTAGGTTTTTTTTAAATGGAAACTACCCAGTTTGATTTTATTTTTGAACTCTATGCTAAATTATGAATCAAATTTATACAGGTCGTTTTTACTTATCTGCCATCGTTTTTAATCAGTGGCGCTTTTTTTTACCAGAATTACGAAATGCAGGGGTCCCTTCGAAAATTCGTACCTTCCAAATCGTTGCACATAAATTAAAATGATTGATGCT
Organism: Tenebrio molitor; assembly: GCF_963966145.1. Taxonomy (NCBI): domain Eukaryota; kingdom Metazoa; phylum Arthropoda; class Insecta; order Coleoptera; family Tenebrionidae; genus Tenebrio; species Tenebrio molitor. The sequence goes on along the minus strand of NC_091050.1, from coordinate 21,684,936 downwards.
GTTTAATTTCTGAATGTTTGCTGCATCTGCTGAGTGTTTACTCAACAACCTGCTTAGTCGCATATGCCTACTGCGATTTTTTAAACATAACGAATTAAAAATGTCAAAAATTCATTTTTTTCAAATGGCACGTCGTATTTATTAATGCACTAGTCGAAAGCTTTTTTGACAAGCTTTTGAACAATATAAGGTTTGTATTGTGTTTTCAATTTGGTTGTAGGTCGTAAAATTTTATGGTACTTTAAGTTAAAGATCTTGTGGGGTTTATAAATCCTAGTTTACCACTAGCAGGTAATATTTTAAGCAGGGTTGTATTGTACATTTTGTATATTTGCATTGTACGGCAAACGGCACGCGCCGCTTCCCAACCTTTTCAAACCCAACCATTGTGCCCCTTAATCACTCATAATATGCAATAAAATTTTACGACCTACAACCAAATTGAGAATACAATATAGTCGAATCTGAAAATCTAGGGTACTATCCTAAAATCGCTAAATTTGGTGCAATTTTTCCGTTAAAAAGACAATACAAAAATCTAGTAGGCCTAACAAAAGATAATCACACAATATGGTCACTCCATAAAGATGAATCAACCACAAAACAGTGTTTAACAATTAAACATTTAATAATTTTAGTGATTTTTAGTGTTTTTAAGATAGCACCCTAGATTTTCACATTCGGCTATACAAATCCTATACAGTTGGAAAGCTTGTCAAAAAAGCTTTCGACCAGTGCGATAATAAATGCAGGGTGCCATTTGAAAAAAATTAGTTTTTGACATTTTTAGTTTGTTATATTTAAAAAATCGCAGTAGGCATATGCGACTAAGCACGTTATTGAGTAAACACTTAACAAATGCGGCAAACATTCAGGAATCAAACAGTGTCAATTATTTTAATTTATGTGCATCGATTTGGATGGTACGAATTTTCGAAGGGACCCCTGCACTATCTAGGGTGCTATCTTAAAATCACTAAAATAATGAAATGTTTAATTGTTAAACACTGTTTTGTTGGTTGATTCATCTTTATGGAGTGACCATATTGTGTGATTATCTTTTGTTAGGCCCATAGATTTTTGTATTGTCTTTTTAACGGAAAAATTGCACCAAATTTAGCGATTTTAGGATAGCACCCTAGATTTTCAGATTCGACTATACAAACCTTATATTGTTCAAAAGCTTGTCAAAAAAGCTTTCGACCAGTGCAATAATAAATACGGGGTGCCATTTGAAAAAAATGAGTTTTTGACATTTTTAATTCGTTATGTTTAAAAAATCGCAGTAGGCATATGCGACTAAGCAGGTTGTTGAGTAAACACTCAGCAGATGCAGCAAACATTCAGAAATCAAACAGCGTCAATAATTTTAATTTATGTGCAACGATTTGGAAGGTACGAATTTTCGAAGGGACCCCTGCAATTCGAAATTCTGGTAAAAAAAGCGCCACATTAAAAACGATGGCAGATAAGTAAAAACGACCTGTATAAATTTGATTCATAATGTAGCATAGAGTTCAAAAATAAAATCAAACTGGGTAGTTTCCATTTAAAAAAACCTAACTTTAGTGTTTTTATAATATTGGGACACTCTGTATATATACCGCAATATTTTACGAATATGCAGTAGAAGCGTAGCTATCATCTAGAAAAAAGAAAAAGTTGATATCTTTAATAACAAACAAGTTATGGAGCTTTTTCGCAACTCTGGGACACCCTGTATAAGTCAAATTTTATTTAATTTCACCTTTAACTCGAAAACTTCGATAAAAGCAAACCTCCATTGCTCCAAGAATTGATACCTTCTCTTGGGATTCGAGTTATCGAAATTATATTCTATTTAATAGAATAAAATAAAAAAATAAGTGAAAATAAGGTCAGGTTATTATTTTACTGAGAAGTACATATTTTTTGTTTTTATAATTTTGGCAGTTAAACTATTATTATTTGTTTGCTTGAATAAATACGGAGATTTTCTGAACGTCAAATACATAAAAACGCAATTAAATGATAAACTTTGTTTTCAAAATTCCGAATTGTTTTGTCTGTCTGTCTTGCTTGTTAGCAAGCCGTAAAATTTGTTTGTGATTCTTTTCGATAATTTGTTGTTTGCGATTGATTCTTGCTGAGGAACTTATCCCTGTCTAGACGGTTTTATAATCTTCACCGTTCTATCTTCTGATTTTGTTTGGGCAGACACATTTATCGCATCATAACTCTTAATATCTTCGGCATTATTGTGAATTACGAGGGCGAACATTGAAAGAGCGCTTTACCAAAATAAAATTAATAGTCTGACGAGGTAGAATGAATTCCCCGGAATTTGTAGCGTGGTCAGATGTTAAATTTCACGACAGGTGGGTCAGGGCAACCAAAGGAAGTGACCAGTCCTTCGACCTTCTCGATCCAGGGATTTAACCTCTCGAGAAAAGTGGTTTTCAATGTTCACACAGTTTCGTAATTCTTTAACTTCTATTGTGCTCCAAATAGTTTTTATAAATTGAAGCAGACTAATGAGATCATGAATGGTCTTGTGAGTATTTGCTTTTGTTGTTGACGATGTGATTAATCTTGCGAGTTGCATTCGATGGGCTTTCTCTTCCTGCAACAAAAGAGTCCTCTTGCGGAAAACGCTGCTATGATCTTTTCTTATTTGGAACTTACTTATTGGAACATGTTTTTTGTTTGTCTGCAGCAGGAGATTTGTTAGATGCGATGAGAGCACCGCTGAAATTTCAAAATAACGACCAATAAAGCTCACTTATTGAAAGCTCGTTTTTATTCTCGTCAAGTTTATAATCGTGCGGCATATTCAACTGTAACGCTTATGCTAATGGTGCTTTACTGGTTATGCAAATGCGACGAAAATTGATTTTTCGTGGGTCGCATGGGGTGTAATATAGTTCAGGAGCTTTTATGGATTTTCACGAGCGTGTTGATATTGTGCCGAAGTTCACGGATTAATCTGGAAATTATGCGTTTTCATTGTTCCAAAACACCTGTAACCGAAATAAAAGTGAATTTGAGCACGTCATAAAAAAAGTTAGTATGTAAATTCGCGGAAATTTATGAATCCTCGTAAAATTTAGAGGACATTACCGGAACAAACCTGAATTTGTTTTTATAACCCTTAAGAATGAGTGAAAGTAAAGAGGACGATCGTTAAAACGCCGGAGAAACGAACCAAACCGAAATCGACCATCTTTTTGCCCGCACTGAAAGCTTTCCAGACGTGAAAATGCTGAAAATAAAAGCACCACCACCGCTGCCATCAGTTCGGATTGATTTGCGCTCTGGAAAAAAAAACACGAAAGTTTGTGAATTTTCTTCTTTCGCGGAGCTTGTTAGCGCATCCCGGTCCTATCTAATCTCATAAGACATTCATAATGTGGAGGAAAAGGAGCGAGACGCCGGAAGGTGACGCCTAATGTGTTGAATTTCCCGTCGGCGCACATTAGCTAAGCGAACCGATAATAGCCGGTATGTGCCAGTAGCATATTCATATTTTATTAGCAGCTTTCCCGTCTGCAATATATTCCTGCGACCGATGTTCACGAAACGTTTTTGACAGCGAACCACAGTAGGAAAGTGTCGTTTAACATTTGCCCTTTAATACAGGGTTATTATAAATGATTGTCCCATCGCAGTTGGCGTTGGTGGCGTCGTTGAATGTGCCGCAAGCCTCACAACATGAGTTTGACTAGTATCGCCGGAAGGTGGCGATACTGGCATTACTGGCGACGCATCCAACATTTGTATGGTTTTCTGCGCCAACTGCGATGGGACAATCATTTATAATAACTCTGTAGTTGTAGGTACGAGCACCACTGAAGGAAAACTTACCTTTAACGCAATAATCGATTGACCGAATACATAATTAAAAGCAGAAAAGAAACCAAAGGTAGATTTCAACAGTCAAGAGAGTAATTAGGGTCATTTTCCCATCGTTTCATGCCTATTAAAGGGTTGAATCAATTCTCTTCTACTTTAAGAGAAAACTGATGATTGTAACATTCAAATTGACATGATGTTTTGAAAACACTTTCTAGGTTTTCTTTTCTGCCTTAGTTAAACTTTGGTATTCATCAGCAGGTACAGTAATCGAGTGCAGGTTTTCACGGCCGTTGTCAATAGGGTTGTTGTTTTCCTGGTTGTGCGCGGTCATTTAGATTGACGTTTCAAAGTGAACTTTGAACCTCCGAAGAAGATAGCAGTATGGCTAGTGCAGCAATCCATCCGAACGAGCAGGTACAGTGCTACAACGAAGATTGAGTTAGTAAGTCTTTTCGAACCTTAAGGTATGTTTTACTATTTGTACTACCCCAAAAGTGAAAGTTCGGTAGTGTTCAATGGAAATTAATTCAAAGTTAAAATGGAATTACATACAAGATAGCGTTTCTCTTAAAATTATAAAAGTTGTAAAGCAGAGAGTTAAATGACCACTAGATGAAAGTGATTTTGTAATTGGTGTAATAGTAGTGTAGCTTTACTTTCTACGATGCACTGTGTACTAATTGAGTACATATACGCTTCACTTTGCGTGCACCACGTTGATGGAATAAGTTTTTCAACAGTTGGGACATGTTTTGCAACAAAATATATAAGCGTTTCGAATTCGACAAATAAATTTCACTTCTGAATCTGAGCACCTAACAAACTAACAAATTCCATTTTTAAGAATGTTGCTACCAATATTGGTTTAAGCAAAGCTCCATTCGAAGCACGTTCATCTTTTTCGTTGTATTTATGTTTAAATTTCATTTTAAAAACGCCAGTCATGACCCCTAAATTGATTTAGCGACCCTCAGTTCGAAAAACAGCTCCAGACCATCGGAAATTAGAAGAAAATGCGTCCGAATGGAGTGTCAGTGATTGATTCGTCGATAGGGAGGTTTTTTGGAGGTGGAGTTCCACACGACATGTTTGCAGATTTCTGTTTGTTCAGCTGCAAGAAATGATTGATCGCGTTGCAAGCAAATGCATCTTGATAGTTGTTCGATCCGAAGGAGAAAAACTGGGAAAAACTTTCGACCTCATCAATATCGTGTCACGTACGCGTGTTATGCAAATCGGGATCGTTCTTTCAGCCGATTTCGAGTGACGTGCCCCGTATGGAATCACGCTTGCGGTATGTTAAGAGCTTATGGATTTGAAAAACGCGGAAACATAAACTGATAATACTTTCGTACGGCGTAAGCCCGAATAAAACCAACCTTTCAACCGTAAATCCGGTTCATTTTAAACGGGTTTATCACGGAAAGTGCTTCAATTTAGTCGAGGCTATAAATAAGGAAGGCCGGGCATTTTTCGTTTCCAGCATTAAGTGATATCTGGCGAGATGTAGGGAAATTAACGTGAGGCGGATGTGCTAATAGAGGTCTTTGAGGAGAGATTACATGATTTACTTGATTTGCTTTAATTGGATAAGTATTTAAGAAACTCGGAGGGAAGTCCAGGAAAACACTGACGCGATCGTGAATAAGATCTCGCAGAGACAACATTTCCAGGAAAGCTAAAATTTAATGCTGTAATTATATGGAGTTAAGAGATTTACCGAGTTCATTCTGTTAATTACTACTTCTTACTTTTAATTAATTAATATGAATCTTAGAGCATCGGTGTCAAACTTTGACGCAGCGTGTTTTCACATTTGTTTTTTTATTAGTTATTAAAATAATTCCACTATTCACTTATACACTGGTTTTGACTAACAGCACCTTGTGGTATCTCATTACAAGCTTCCCGATTCCTCAGTCATTTATCTTATGTAGGGGGCGTACAGTAATTTATACGACCAGTCAAATCCAACATGAGCAATTATCAACTGCATATTTTGCAAAAAAATTTAATTGTAGGTGCCTGACAGAGCACAACTTTGTTGTACGGGAAAGATGTTTAATTTTTGAAGATAAAGAGTTCTTATAAGTTTATGTTCTTGAGTGTATTATTAAACGAACCAATTGAATGGTACCGACCGGCACTTGCAAGGTGAAGGACAAACATAATTATTAATTGTCACAAAGTTGCAAAGGTCAAGACAATGGAGGAACTTCTAATTCGTCAACACCACACTGAGTCCTCTTAAGGGCAGTATTAAACAGGAGAAACTTTGTTCTTAATCTAATCATACTACAGTCTTTTAATTACCTACATTTTTTATAATAAATACTTTTTTTGGTTTTGTTTTTTTTAAGGAGGCTAACAGTAAGTTACTTTCTATACTTTATACAGCCTGTGCATTCTCAAACTCGAACATAGGCAATTAACATTTGTATTGAACGTTTTTGCTGATTCCTGCTCGCCAATTGAACTTACAGGTAAGGCAATAGTATCAATAGAAAGATAAAATTATTACGCTTGAAATGATACTAATAATAAGATTAAAGGTGCTATTTGTATTTTAAAATACTAATTTAAAACTTGGCGATTTTTAAATATGACATGCCATGATTTTCAAATTGGACAGCATTTGTCAAAAAATGTAGTAATTTGTTGGGTTAAGTCAGCGAATTTCGGTAAATTACTGTCAAAATTATTTACGGAAAAATGAATAGTTACTCCATACAGATTAAGACAAATTTCTCTTGAAGTAAGCTTATGTAAATCGCGGATACTGAATGTCCTCAGGGAGTACAAATATCATACCCTTCAAGACACAGTGCCATCAACAGATTTTTGCTGTTGATGAAGAAAGTAAGAGTGAAACCTGTTATGAAATACAGGAGCGTGCTAATATGATCGTCGCTTTCTGTCGACAATTTGCTTCACAGACGAATCTACTTTTACACTAAATAACGAACCAAATGTTCAAAACACGCGATATTGGGCTCAAGAAAACCCTCGAGTAAATATTCCTACTAGAACTCGGTATCCTCAAAAAATTCATATCTGGGCTGGGATTTTGAATAACATTTGAAATAAAGGGAAATTTAAATTCAGCAAATGATTTAGATTTATTATTAACTAAGGTAGCAACTGCATTGTAATTTTTTCAAAGAATTTATAATAAAAACTGCTTAAGGGGAAGAATACGCCAGTGGTGAGAGCCAAATTAAGGCGATTTTTGTTGACAAATTGTGGCCAAACTAATCAATAAATTTTCCTGAAAAAAATATATGCCATAAAACTAGTGTAGATTGAAGGCTCTTGATATTCAAAATGTTCAAGACGGTCTTAGTTTTTCCAAAAAAAAATAAGAAAACGCCTAATAATTTGCCTTACTTTAGAATATTTTTCTGAACAGGACTTTATTCAGATGAGAACAAGAATAATCAAGATGTATCGATTGATGTGTTGTTGAAGTGTTTGTGAAATTTCAAATTTGTTGAGTAATTACAATCGTTGTAATTCCTTGACAAAATTTGATTGTACAACGGAGTGAAAACGCAGCCATCAGCATTCTATCCTTCGCGTGTTGTCTCCGTCAAAGGCCTGGCGCCTCGACTGTGTTGGACGGGGTTGCACTCGAATGTTTATTGCATCCTGGAATTTGCGTTCAGGTAGAGGGTAGAGTAGTAAAACTAGGAGCGTAATGAAATTTACAAAAAAAAAGTGGCTGCATCAACGTTCTGCATTTACTTTTAGCTTGATTTGATAGAGCATTGACTGTGAACAGTTGATATTCGTAATAAAGCGTAATAATAACACTTCAGAAATTTTTCCTCGAATTATCACTGTCATTTTCTCCTCCTTCCTCGAATTTTGCTAAACTCATTTTTGATCCACAGTAAAATTTTTGTTGTTTTCAACTAAGTTAACTAACGCTAACGTCATAAAGACTACGTATAAATTAAAAAAATTGTGTAAATAGGTGAAAATAAAATTTTCTTTCGTGGAATTGTCATGCCGAATACAACTCGGTGCAGTACTAAATTACGGGAAATTTTGCTCCACATTTTACTCGTATTTGTTTCTTAGACAATTTGTCGTCGAAACAAATATTCGTATAATGAGATCGAAAATTTCCGGCAATTTCGTACCCTCTCGTTGTATGTATTAGTACTGAAAATCGCACGACACTTAAAAATAGCCAATAGAAAAACAGAATTCGGTGTCGTTTCTATAACAATATAGCAATTTCCTGGAAATTTTTTGCACCTAGCTAACTCAACATGAAATTAATAAGTGGAAATTTTTTCAGCCAATCAAAATAATTTATTTATTAAAAATCTCATTTTTTTTCCGTTGTCAAGGATAATTCTGTTATACAACTTGACTTTTTTTGTCAGAAATTTATAATTTAAGAAGCATAATGTCCCTGTCGTTGCGATTTTCTTACCGAATATGCCCTCGTGCATTGACTAATATCCGGAAATTTTATTCTCATGCATTTCCAAAACGTATTAATTAGCCCGAGTGGCACACGATTCGAAAACATTTTTGGAAATAATCAATGCACTTGGGATATTATAAGTGAAAATTGCATGACACTATGGAAGAACCAATCTGAATTTAGTATTTAATAAGATTACCATAGCAACACAAAAAAATTCCGAAAATGTTTTGACAACCCTAAAATTAATAAATAAGTGGAAATTTTTTTCACAACAAAAACTAACCCCTGATTTTTAAATTTCTCTCTTTGCTTTAATAAATTTGAGTTTTTTCTTGAAATCGTGATGTCATGCAATTTTCTTACCGAATACCACTCGTATGTTGATAGAATCCGGGAATTTTGTTCTCGTGATTGTCAAAAACGGGATTAATTAGTTCGAGCGGAACAATCAACACACTCGGGGTATTGTAAGTGAAAATAGAAATATTATTTAGAGGAAGGTGAATGTATATTTAGAAACAATTAGCGGTATAGGGCTCGTATATAGTTACAGGTAGCCGGAGTAGCCAGATGGGTCCGGCACCACTAAGCTGGGGTAGAGAGAGGTAACGATTGAACAGTGATAAAAAAAATATATTATTTATTTATGCTTATTTTCCCTCAACATCAAATTGAACGGTATTTGTTTTAGAACTTTCAATTGCAGCCTCCATCCAGACATGCAAAGTACTTCCTTCGTCCAGTTTAATTTTACTGACACTAGTAATAGCCAATGTTAATTTTTTTTTGAAAATATCTATCGTTTTTAGTCTGAAAGTCATACGGGCTGAAAGGTTATAGTTTTGGCCTAATGTATTTTAATTATTGGAAAATATTTTCAGAATTTTTTAAAAGGTAATGGAACAGCGACTTTTGAGATCTAGAGCGAAGTAGTGTAAATTAGAGGTGTTAAATAAACCATTAAATAAGTTCTTTAAATCGTCGATCCACGGAGTGTGAAAACGTTACACTATTACCTATTATCATGCCATATATCCGCAAAAAAAGAATACATAAGTTGTCTGGCAGTTGTGCACCACTTGTCCTTTCAAGTGTCGTAAAACTGGTGACAAAACTGTCGTTGCCCTGTTGTAAACTGATTATGAGAAGGTACCAGAGAAGCCAACACGACGTAGAAAATGTTTATACCGAACACAGCATTTCGTGAAGAGCGCTAAATGTGAAAATTAGAATTTGGCTCTCACCACTGGCGTATTCTTCCCCTTAAACTGTTAATTACTTTAATTTGATGTATCGAAATAATGGCATAATATCTAAAAACTGAATGCACAGTGTTAATTGCCTATGTTCGACTTTGAGAGTGGACACCCGGTATACGTTTTTTGACTATTCAAGTGAAAACGGAAGAATCTGAAAAAAGAACATCAAAATGAATGAGATAGAAATAGGTACCAGCACTATGTGGCACAATAGAACAGAGAACATTTTTTATTAAACAAGTGAAAGATAATCTGACTAGAGGAATAAAAATGAAAACAAAATGAAAATATATGAAGGAAGAAGAGGATAAATGTTATAGAAAAACGCAGGGAGGAAGAGAAGGATGTGTTTTTGAAACGCAAAAATGAAATACATACTTGTAAGTAGTGAAATAGTATTTTAAAAAACGAGTTTCATAAGGAAGGGTCTATAAAGGACAAGAATGGAAATTCGTCCTTTATGGACTTTATGAACGTTTTATGAAACGAGTTTTTTATACTATTTTTTCTATTTTGCACTTTTTGAGCCGTTTTTAAATCAAAAGTAAGAATTTTAAAATTATGGGTAATTTTATGATGGTTGGCAAAAAGCAATTGAAACACTTTGAGACATTCGCACGTATTGGCTGACGCTCTAGTCTAGAGTCTAGACTTTAGGGGATTCTGGCAGTACCAACATGATAACCGTAAATTGTACGATCGCTATTATAGAGCCGCTTTCAGCTGTTATGATACTATTTTTGGTTTCGTAACAGCTCTGTTACGAACGCAAAATAGAAAATAGTAGTTTATTTAACGAGTTTGTGTGTAAATTGGGGCTTTTTTGGCATGAGTGGGCCAGTTTTAAAAGGCCCACGAGTGCCAAAAAAGGTCCAATTTACACACGAACGAGTTGAATACAACGTTTTTTTGTTCGATAAGCCCCTTAAAGGCTTCAAATCGCTTAAAATCTTTAAAATTAGCTTGACGTTTCGTTTTTACAAGTTGTGACATTTATCAAAATCCGTTCACACAGGGGAAAATTCTCAAATTCTGACAGTGTTGAACAAAAAAGTTGTATTTGAAAACGCAAATGTAATTTGCTAATGGAGATACTAAAAAGTGGTACTAAGGCGTTATGGAAGAAGGGCGATATGAAAAGTAAAATCGATGTTGTGAGAGTAATGGTTATGTGCATAGAGACCAGAAGAAAAGATGGAGATAATGTAGGTAAAACGGTAAAAAGAGAATGACGTAATAATTTAATCTATAATTGAGAATAATGAGATCTAGTACATGTAGGGGGTATTTGATGAAGTGTTTGAAAAGGGAGAAAGAGGAATGAGAGGATAAAGGATAGGAGGCAAATGAAGCGATTGATCATTTGTGAGAATGCAAAAAAAGAGTGAGGTACCATATGTTTGAAAAAAAGGATAATTAAGAGCTCCGGTGAAAGACGAAAACGTGTGGCGTAGATTTGCGGTCCAATGTTGGTAACGGTATCTCATTCATCTAGGGACCGTTCTCAAACCAAAATCATTTTTGATCTTCGTTCATGACAGTTATTGTAATATGTAACAACATTTACGTCTGGATCTGATTTTTCGCAGCCGCTCTTCATCATTCATTTTTTTGGAACATGTGATTTGTAGATTTGGCGGACGTTAAAGAAAAGTACTGAAGACAGGAAAGTTCAGACGTAAAAATTAGTATGTATGTATTTGAAAACAGTAAAGTTTATTTATATTTTTATTTGCAATAACAAATAACAGAATTCAACTGTGTCGGACTAGAAATAGTGTAGAAGCAAAATATCTTAATAAATAGTCATTTATCTACATATTTTGATTGGTTTTTATATTTTTGGTGAAATGCGTCAGATCCAGAGAAAACTGCAAACTGGCAGTGACATAATGAAATGAGGTAAAATACGACCAATGAGCAGGTTGATTGAGCTTTTAAACTTTCCAATGAATAGAAATCTAGCCAGATAATTTGATAATTGAAATGAAGGCAATTGGACATCACGAAACCGGAAAATTTCGCTTTTAAATTGCCCATTGGAAACATTGTGTCGACTCATTGCGAGAGTTGTCGTTTTCAATGTGCTCCCATTTCTGGTAATGGCACTAATCAAGGAGTTCAGTGATATCCCGCACCATGTTCGACAAGCTCCACGTACTTAATATAAAAAGTTTGTTTTTTCCCTTTAAAAAATATTTCTTCTCTCGTAGTCCATTATTAATAATGTTAAGTTCACAAAGCGCCGAAATTAGGAACTCAACAAACCATAAAATGCCGTGCCGGAAAATCTGTTAACACTTTACGTAGATTTTCCCCGGAGCGGGATGCACTTTATCCCGGATTGTGTGCAGTTTTTCGTGAGGGCAACACATTGCAAATTTCCTGAATAGTTTGTGACATTTTTACTTTCTAGCTCTTCTTGGTGGAATCATTGACAAAGTTTTTATTAACTCCGGCAGAGAGGGCGCAAATACTTGAAATTCCTGTAGGGGTGACCTCGTTTACCAAACCACCGGTTCACAGACATTCTTAACACAAAAACGAGAAAACTGTAAAGTGGATGGTTTTAATTGAGGAATTCCACCGCTGTTGCTTCAGGAAGAAGTGTACATTTTTATTTTTCCTTAGCTACACCGAGAACATGTACGCAGTATGCAGGATCTGTTTTCATTCCACCCCGAGCTTTCTTGGTGGTGTTATGCACTCCAGGAGTGAACGACCTTTTATCATCGCAAGAATTTTACAGTCACGTAAGCGAAAAATGTCGCCTGTCGCTGTCTACATCGTTTCAGTAATTATTAAGTGGGTGAACAGGCTCTTATCAGATGAATGAAAATATAGCAGTAGCAGTGTTACGCTTTGTTGTTTATTCAAGGCACGTGGTGGTGCTTGAATTATTAATTAGATGTTCCAGGAGTGTGTATGTCAGATTCGTGCATTCTCAAGGGCAACATCTATACTTAATGGACCCGACTTCAACGAGGAAATCTTGCCCCGGAGTATATGATGATAATATATGCAATGTTAAAAATGAATTTAAGGTTTATTTATCAGAAACACAACTTGCAAATCATAGTGGGTTTTAATTTCATTTGTTTCAAGTAAAGTACATACATATGTCAAATACTTTTATTTATTGTTATTCTTGTTCATGTCTAGGAATACTCATCTTGAACACGCTCCTTTTTTTTTAGTTAAATTAGCAGATACAGGTGGTCCAACACTTACCATTTTTGCGATTACACATTTAATAATTGTCCAAAAATTCTGAAACTCGGTAGGCACAATCTACAATTAATATTCTACGATTGAGCATGATCAATTTTTTTCAATTACATTTTTGTGATGGAGCTAACTTTATAGTGATTTAATATCACATTGGTCCAAATATTGAAAGCTTTTTTTTTCTTTACTAGTTACAGAACTCCTCACCTTTTTGATTGATCCACTTCCGACTTTGAATTATTAATAATAATAATAATAATTATTATTATTATTAATAATTAGGTAATAGTGAAAATTGCGATCAAATATCAAGTTAAAGAAAACTAGAATCCAAGACCGTTTATGGTAGAGCTGAATAGGACAGCTCGTAATGTGATGCCCCCCCAATAAATCTTTTTGACGCAGAGCTGTCGGCTCCCCCGAAACCATTTTTCAGGTCAGTACTGGTGAAATTCCAGTTTATTATAGAAACGATTCGCAGCAAGTAAAGGATTTTTCTTTAAATGAAAAATAGATATTTTAGAAAACTGAATATTTAACTTCATTACGTAATTTATTTGAAAATTTCTTCAGAATGTTTGCCGAAATTGCTAGGCGTAAAATAGTCGAGTTCGGCCCTGACAGGGCAGTACCTGCTGTTTGGCGATGGGGTGTTGTAAATCTTACTTCTGGTTTGGTTTGTGATTAGGCACTTAGTGTAACTGCGTCATTAATTCCTGTCAGTTGTGCGGCACCTTCTTTAATTGCGAATAAATCGGCAATGTGATGCGTTTTAATTTTTTTTATTTTCAGATTTCTGTTTTCTGTATTAGTTTGAACCTATTTAGATTAGAAAAAAATTGAATTTTGATTAATTTCACTTTATCGCCTCTTGACGCGAAACCCAATTGATAATAAATAAAATAATGGGACAGGCTTATAGCTCCATATGTGTGTCTCTTCCCAGCCAAGTGTAAAATTTTTTCGATAATTAGAAACCGCGTAATCGCAAAAATGGTAAGTGTTGGACCACTCTGTATAATATGAGGTAATACCATAAGAGCAAAAAAAAATGCCACCAAGGATAGCTATGACACAGTTCATAATGCGCTTGTGCACTGTAAGTTGCAGGAAAAAAATGCAATAATACCTATAATTGTTTATTTAAACAACCCATTTCAGGATTACACAAATGCATGACCAATTTATTAATCAAAGACACGGTACTTTCTTTTTCGTGGGTATCGTTGACGGCATTGCATTTTTTTTTTTGCTCCTACGGTATGAGCAAGTAGACGAAAGTATTCATTTAGAGTTAATGTATATGTATCTTAGGTCGTATTTTTCACACATGTGAAGACACCTTCTCACTAAAGCATTTCTGAAAGAAAACGCAAGGTTCTACTTGTTCTGTCACAAGGGACAATAAATCTGTGCTTCTATTTTCTTGAAGTACATAACATTTTTAGAGTAAGATATTTTCTTCTCTTAAAATTTTGAACAAAATATGTAATAGAATGTTCAAGGCGTGACTTTATCCTAGTAATTGTTTAAAAAATGAAGGAGCCGATGCATAGGTAGCAAATGAATGTATCTGAAACCTGCTTTTAATCTATTTCAAGATATGCACTTAGATTCCTTGCTTTAGCCACTAGTTTAAATAAGATGTTAAAAAATTTATACAATTATGAAATAGAGCATTTTGGAAAATAAAAATTCCACAGTTATTTTAAATTCTTCTTCACCCACAGACCAGTTAATTTTCTACTTTATTTTTTGTAATGGTTTATATTGTATCGACAGTGGTATTTCTTTATGGAATCTTAAACTCTAAAAATGAGAAGACATTTATATTAAATTTTTTGTTTGAATTGACTTTGTGTTACTTTATGTATATAATGAGGTATTTACGAGAGTGTTATAAATTATACTGATTTATGCATCAATAAATAACTTAAAGTAAGTATATATTCTTCAAAACATTAAATATTTTATTTAAAATTATGTAATAGTCAAAAAGGATTTAAACAAACAATACATACTCGTGTAAATGTTCTTACATTTTATTATTTTATTTTATTTTGAAATCATATGTTTAAACAAATTGATTGTTCATATTCTAATCAGTATGTTAGGGAGTTAGGGTGTTTACGCAAAAGTGAAATCTGGACTAACATTTTATATTGTTAAGATATATGTACTGATTAACGTACTGAAACTTTTAACTTTACAATTTTTTTTTACTCCATTCTCTTAAGTGCCACATTTTGCAGGGACAATCCAACTCGAAAATTTTTAACCAATCGAATTGAAGCATTTTTCAAATTTGAATCAATCAAATTGATTTATAGTGACAATCCAACTCGAAAATTTTTAACCAATCGAATTGCAGCATTTTTCAAATTTGGACCAATCAAATTGATTTATAGTGAAAAAACACCGGGCAGAGTGAAAAAACAACCAGCTGAATGAAAAAACAACTAGTGGTTTTTCAGCCAAAAAATTTATGTCAAAATGAAACGTCAAATGTATTAGGTCAACTCGATAAAAATTTTCTCGGTGGATTGTCAAGTCGAATACAATTCGTGGTCTAATTTTTTCTTCAAAATTTGTCATTTAAGACATTCGTAGCTTTTGCTTTTGGAAAATTACACTCGTCTCCTTCGTCGACTCGTGTAATTTTCGTTGCAAAAGCTACTCATGTCTTAAATGACAAATTTTGTTATTGTATTACATATATAGGTATGACAAATACAACGTGTCTGTAAAAGGATGTGTATCAAGAGTCCTGTGGATCCTGTATCAAATAGAAAAACAGAGGTTATGTAAGTCCATTAGTGACAGATTTTTAATGGACTATTGTAAGATGAAAAGTAATTGAAATATAGAAAAACTGAAGAAAATCACAAACAACTAAGACGTCGAACTCACAACTGACGCTAATATTGAATAATTTGACACTTTACTGTTGACATCTGATTTTGACGGCTTTAACGGCTCGACACAGTTCGGCACAATAACATTATAGAGCCGCACAATTCCACATGAGTCTTAATGTACGTTCTTTTATAGACCTTTATACATAGTGTATAAAACGTTACTTTAAATACGATTGTTAATTAGTCACGACTTGATGTCCATTCGAGCATTTTCGGCATATTGGCTTGAATTGTGTGGACACATGAAGTTGATAATTTGACGTTTCGTAGAAAAAATATAGTATGCAACTCGTTTATAAGCTTTTTAGTCACGCGTTTTATTAAACACTCGCCACGCTCGTGCCTAATAAAACTCGTGACTACAAAGGCGTTTATTAACCTCGTTGCATAATATACTACGAGTATTATACGCATTTTTGTAACTTTTAAATTAAATTAATGTTATCGGCGTTGTAGACATTGAAATAAGCCATTTTTTTTAATGAGAAGTAAATGTTCTAATATTATTTCAGGGACATTTTTAACTTATAAGAGGAATCTGACAGATACACGATTTTTCATAGAACATCAGGGGTAAAAGCGATTTTTAGAAAAACTAAAAATGATGGAAGACATTAACAATTTCTATAGGATTTTTTTCAAAATGCCTAAAATAAAAATTCCTTTGAAAGCGCTATTTTTATAGTGTCATTTATTTTACATTAAGCTCATTTTTTACACGACATCCACGTCGTAGTGTGTTCATATGTTATTATGGATTACGTACAATACTGAAATCAAGTAATGAAGCTATGAAGTAACAACGGAACGCGTCCGACATTGCTTAACTTCACTGATGGAATGATATTAGTCCTTTCATAGTAGTGGGGCCGCCGTATTAATTATTATAAATTTAAAAACATTTTTTTTTCTTATCCTTATTTTGCATATTCATCACGATTGTTTTTTTCAATATTTCAATCTGTCAAATAAATGTATCTTTCAAGATTGAATTCAAGGTTGAAATAAATCACCATCAAGTTTAATTGGTAATGTTTTTTCTCTTGGTAAAGAACAGGAGTGGATTCTAATTTAAGGAGCTCGTTACAATGATATAATAACTTTTTAATTTTTATTCTGTAGCTGTCGCGACCATTACATTCGTTTATTTCAGCGAGCTGATAGCCGGAATTATGTTTCAGTACCTAATAAAAAATGTCATAAACTCTGGCTCTAAATAAAAGGGACCAATTAATGTACAAATCAGGAGCACACCTAATTTGTTTTGTGTGTGTTTTTCTTTGACAAAAAAATTAAACATTCACATTCTTTTATTTTGAAATTGAATTTTCAGACATCCAGACTTTGATCAACTCAAAATTTAGTTTCAGATGTCGTTTGCGCTTTTGTTATTTGCCCACTCAGCCCCAAGCCATTGGCAACCTTTGTTTATTTATTAACTTGTTTTAATACCTGTGTTTTGTACGTAGTACTAACTCGTTTCGGGGGGAATAAGCCCATTACTTTTAACTCGTCCTTTATACGCACGGGCCACCCTTCACCTCGTCCAGCTTCTGTCAGGGTGGACCGGTCCTTCGATTTGCATACCTTCCCGGACTGGATCCCGTTCCAGTCGGTTCAGTTTTTATCGGCCGCAGAAACGAGACAATTTAATCAGCGAGTTGAGTAGTCGAACGAGGGTGCATTCTAGTGTTTTGTGTGACACTTGAATTGCGGTTCTGGTCGGAAGAGGGTGGTTTTTAGTGTTGTCGACGTGGCGAATTTAGCCCGGTTGTTCCCTTTGAAGTGATACGGAATGATGTTAATTACAGGTATTGTGGCCCCAAGTGGATGCTGCACCCTCGTGCGTAATTATTTTGCACGAATAAAAAATAGCGCTCGGTGTGTCATAAAATTCTTAAAATGCGCCTTTTCACCCTTTTTACAAGCTCATCAACATTAAAACGCATCAAACTCGGTCCTACACTCGAACAATAAACCGTCTGGCGGTGTAATTTTCTCCCGCTGTAATTTTTCATGGCGTCTCTGGTTTCAGCCTGAAAGCGTTTGAACATGTAAATCGACTTTTAGGATAATAATCGTGCGTCCTTGTTGTTTCGCGGGGGTGTTTTGCCGCCTCGACTCGGACCGTGTCCTCCAACCCTTCCCGTTGAAATTTTCACAACTTCAAATCCGTACCGTACTACCACTCCCGTAGTAAATCCTGTGACGAAATCGTCAATGCTGGCATTCTCTTGAATAATTCGATCCGTTGCATTATTAAAGCTAACCCTCCGGCAAATAACGTGAAGTTTAAAAAGGATTCAGACGTGAGATGTCGCTCCAAATCCAGAAACTAGAGCGACTTGTCGACTGCTCTAAACTGATCTGAATCTTCCTATATTATTTACGAAGGATGCTGAAGAGTAACCCACATTTGTCTTATCTCGATGAAATTTCGAAAAAGCGACGATTTCAAGCACCGAGCGCTCTTCTCTTTTAACAATAATAATAACTGCATTGTTATATCATGTCGGCTTGTTTTGGTTATTCCTAATTTTCTTTGATCACCGTTGCATTATCAACATGTTTTCTTTCGTGGCGTAGTTGTGCCAAGCTCACTAACAAGTTGCTCCCGAATCTAAAGCCTCAGGTTTTCCTTATTAAAATTTAATGAACGTGCCTACCATCCAAATAGTATATGGCGTTACTTTTTACTTAAAAATTCGTGACTGGGAATATCAATCATAGTGAGTTTTAATTCTATCAGAATTCCTGAGATTATTAAGATGGAAGTGGATAGACACTTGGCGGATGGGGTTTGCAATACAGGAATTTTTTAATTGTACAGAAATCCTACTAATGACGTCTTGTTGGTAAGTGGCGCTTTTAAAAACGAATCGCGAGGTGATTAGTGTCGATACAAAAATTAATATGATCACTCTCAAGTACCTTTTATTTTCGGAGAATAATTGTGAACTCGACTGAAAATAATTTAATATTGAGTGTGCGGCTATTCTAAATTAAGTGTAATTGCATTTGGAAATTTTCATTATTTTTTTTTTTAGGAAGAAATTTAAAATGGATGATGTGATTTAATGAAAAGGAAATCAGACAAGCGTTTTCAATTAATTTTTTTATTAGAAATGTGCTCGTGCTTTCACAATACGATGTGACTCTTTTGTAATTGATGTTAATTAATAATGAATCATCCATAAAAGATGTCAACAGTTGCATTACTAAGACTAATTTTTTTTATTGATTTATAGCTTTAATATTTTAGATGGTGCATTATAAAGGTAATAAAATCTTAATTGGTGTTTGTGTGATGAAAGTAGAGAGTCTTACTTATTTATATACTTATGAAAGTATACCGTATGTTTTAATTAATTAATGACTGCGCGGAATTGTAAAAATCTGTAAAATCAGAAGTTTTCGCATACATAGTTCAAAAAATTTACTTTCTCCATCTTTTAGAATATAAAATACATATAGTCAAAGTAGGCTATGGATACAAATAATTCAACAGTTTTCTTATAACTCGGCAAACGTCGTCATAAAAGTAGTCGACTGCTTAGAGGGGAAAATTTTTCGTAACAGATAACATTAAATGTAAGGAAGACTTTATCTATTTTTTATTATCTTATGTTATTTAGTGAGGTGCATTTTGTCATGCTGCCTCAAATTTCCAATTCCTTTTATGAATACATATAACAAAAAATGGATTGCTTTTAAAATACTTTTTTATTCCCAAATTACCATTAATGAGCAAATTTTTATTTCATGTTTTTCATAATTACAACAATTAATTACCAATTGATGTTATTGATCAATTTATCGCTTTTTTCACTTTTGAAATTAAATATCTTAAGTTTTACGAAAGATAGCGTTGTTTTTGGAAAATTATCATGACTAAGATTTTTAACTAAAAAAAAATCATTGTTTTATAAGCTTTATGTAAAAGGAAAGTTTTGAAATCATTCTATCCTAACATTTTGTTAAGATTAAACAAAGGAAACTTCGAAATTATTTTTCGTAACTATGTAAAATGTATTACATTACATATACAGGGTGTATTAAAAATGGCGCATAATATTTAGGTCACGCGGATCTACGCTGAATACTAAACAAAAAATTGTAATTCGAATTTGGTCTTTGACGAATAGTTTTTAAGTTATTATTATTTTCAAAAACGACAAATAAGAACACAAATCATAAAATGTTCGGTATGCAAAAATTTTTCGTTGTGAAATTATTATAATTACTGAAGGCAACTAGATTATGGCAATTAAAATGATACACGTCGACCGATCTAATTCTAGTATTTTGAAAACATTGAAAATTCTCGAGCAGAAGCAACTGTTTGGAATTTCGTCGTTACATTGTTAACAGTGTTGAACACCAGAAGAACATGTTTGTAAAAATTGATTCTTAATAACAGTTTAATGATACTACCTCGTACTAAATTTTAATGTCGTTTCGGTGCGCCAGATGTTGCAAGATTCAAGACAGGTCGTTCGTGTTTCTTGCTACAACTCCATTGTTCAAGCTTGTCCTGTATTAAAGTTTGCATTTTGAAAATCACAGTAATGTGTACACGGGAGCGTTATTCACATCGTTTAATTTAAATTGTGCTGACTATACCGTAGCCATAAGAATAAATACATTTATCAGTACCTACGTGTGTACATTATAATGATGGATGCATTGTTTGCGCTGTGAGATAGAGAGCAAAGTGAAATTTAAATTGCATGTGTTTGAGGACTAAACAAAATCGTGGGATTTAGTTAAAAGTTATAATGGCGCGAAATTACCAAGTGAAATTAAATAGCACTGTAGGGTCCTACGTACACTCCTTGTTCCCAGGGCGCTGAAAATTTAACCAAGTTTCCCCGGTATATATATTTTCGGTGTTTGTTCTGTTTTTATACCGCGATAAAAAATCTCTTTATTTAAACTCTGAGAAAGTTTTTTAAAAATATTTCATTTGTGTCACTGGGGCGTCATGAATTATGCATCCAACAAGTGTTTTTACTCCAAATATTCCGTTTATTCGCTCCTATTGATTAAACAAGTAACAAAATTAAAACGTTCGCTGGCGTTGAAATTATCTTCAATTAAATACGTTCCGCTTATTGAAACCTGTAAATAACTAACGGCGATGGACGAGAACTTATCGACGTGTTCAATTAATCGATTTCGTTCAGTTTACGTCCCATGCACACCTTGAAATAATTGTCTGTTAATTTTCCGCAGAAATTCCGCTGTGATAAGAGCATCGGATGCGTTTGTGCAGTCTGAAATAGGACTAGAGCAAATATCGGTCTAACGAGTTCGTGTTTTATCCCAATTAGTTTTGTTCATATCGTGGATGCTCGTTAAAACATCGTTAGTAAGGGAGTAGTTTTCAGTTTATTAACTTAACGAAAGAACTTCTAGCGGTTGTTATTGGGGTGGTACATTAACAGTATCTTGATTCGAAAAAGGGAAGTATAGTAATGTAATGTTTACAGTACATAAAGATTACAAGATAAAAGAGTAAATTACGGAAAATGTAGAAAACCCATAAAAGGAAGAGTTAATGGGTTGGGTGTTTTAGGATTAATTAAGCGGGAAGGAAGTCTAAAGGCATATATTAGCGACATAAAAGGGGACATTAAAAATACAGGCAAAAGGATTTGTCGTGGTTGACAGTTAAGGTTGACGTTGTTTGGAAAATGGTGACTGAGAGGAGCTTCAGCAGAAATAAAGGAAGTTAAAGGAAATGACGCCGTATCACAGACTTCCAGGCTTAAAATGTATAACAGAAAAATGCGTCGACATTTTAAGATATTCTGACTAGTATAAAATCATCAAAAATGTACATATTAATCAAGGAAAACGAGACATAAAATAAAAACAAATACAGTTGTAGACGTACAAAACGAATAGTGGTGCAATATGTGCATAAAGTATTTCTTTCACCAATGGGAAAATAGTGAAATATAGCACAGTTTTTAAACAGTCAAAGAATAATTAAATTAGTCCGACTTTACTACAGGGTGATTCAAGTTTTATCACCCGCACGATTAACCCTATTGAAAAATTAATAAAAATGACGAAACTTTAGGGTTACATTCCCTTCATGTAAGGCTTCAAATGTGTGCAATCAATTTTCCCGTATCACTTCATTCAGAGCCATAAAATTAAAAAAATTGATTTTGACCAAAAAAAAAATTTTTTTTCCGTGCACGCTCATAATTCACAATTAATTCAAAGAACATATTTATGAAATTCGCATCAAAAGAGAAGGATTAGTTTTTGAATTATTCCAATTTTAACATTAGCAGCGAAAAATGATCCAAGATTTACAACTGCAGTGTCATAAATAAATACCTCTTTGTTAGGAAACATCTGTTGAGAACTTTTCTAGTAATTCTTTAGTCCCTTAAGGGTACCATAAATAACCCATGTCAACCTCTATTGTTGAAGTGACCGCCCAATTTAATAATAAATCAAAGCTAAATTTTGCACTTTAATATCGAATTCCATTTATTTCAAAAACCGGTGATGCTTTCATGATTTCAATGACATCAAATTTTTCCTAAATGTTAGAAAGGACTCTCAGTGAAAAATTATGTAAATTAATGTAGCGGTTACTGAATTAAAACGAAATATTTACTCGTTTCATTAGACAATTTGAAATTTTTACAGAATGTTCTGCAGCGTTACACAATCATTCCTGAATTTTTCGAGAATTTTAAATCGATTAGAAGTGTGTGTTTTTGCTCGGGCGGTAAAACTTGAATCACCCTGTACATTTTTGCCGAGCAAGCACTGTTGTCTTCTCTTTAAATCACAGGTTCAAATATTTACCACACTACATTATCAGTTCTTCCCTCGGATAAAGTTTAAGTAAGGGAGGAAATGAGATTATCCTTTTAAATTAAACTCAAAATTACAGTCAGAGTAAGCACACTTGCCGTTACCATAGCAAGGTTGTGTTTTTTACACAGTTTGTTTTATCCTCCCTTGTCCCTCGCTTTTACGAATTTTTGACTAAATGACTTCTGGTAATGATTCTAAGGAAATATTTTCTCAATATAGAATGAAGAGGCTACAGCGGCAGAATTGGATTTATTACCAAAAAATCAAAAATGAAATGTAACACGATGTATTCAAATAATGGTTGTCTGAGAACAATGTCAAAAAAATTAAGCAAGATGTCATTTGGGCTTATTTTTCAAGAAAGTGGAAAAAATCATAATCCATGTTAAGAGCACCACTGACGATTAAGAAAAATATTTGGAATCAGTTAATGTTTTTTTTTTGTTAAATCATATTACAAAATACTCATACTACAATGTTATTTTTTGACAAATTTTCGAATTTCAAGAAGAAAATACCATAGTTTCAACCCCAAACTAGAGAGAAAACGCTTGCTTCACCTTGAGATAGCAGAACATTTTTTTGTGTAATTTTTATTATGTATCGGGTGTTCATTTAAATTTCTCCTCAAAGTTGGCGTTGAAGAGTCGATTGTGAACGTACTACGGATTACGGATCACGGATCAGCTGTTTAAATCTTACCATTGTGTTTTTACATGAGTGGTGCGTTCACAATCAACTTTTCCAACACTAACTTTGACCGGAAATTTAAATGAACACCCAATATTATTTAGTCCATTGTGCAATTCAAGATGTTCGTTTTTTAACTGCCACCCAATTAATTTACACTTTTGAGGAATACTGCGAAATGATGCTACTTTATGGTGAAAGTGGGAAAAATTCTAAAACGGCTGCATCCCGTTTTTCTTTGCTAAACGTCAAAGTGATAGAATCTAATCATCAGAACGGTTTTTAGCCATTTCGTAGAGAAGGCATATATTTAGTAAAGTAACTTCTAAAAAAGAATCTGTGATTGGTTAACACAGTTTTATTTAAAAGCGACTAGGCCTTGGAATGAATGAAATTTGAAACTTTTGAACCATAGTCGTATAAAAGAGAAAATTTTATACACGAAAAAGTGTATTGAAAAATAAACAAAATTGGCAAATTCATGAAATTCATCGATTAAGCTTAAATGTTTTTTTAGTGTTGAGACTCATTCGTTGACAAGAAAGATAAACGTAAATTCTTTAGATCAGCATCATCTAGAGGGTTGATAAATTTGGAAGTTTATTCAATTAAACAAATTGAGTTGTGGAAGACTGAAATAAATTTCGTTGTGGGCGTAATCGATATGAAAAGATGTGTAAGACAACTCTTGAGAATTCGCGAAACACGATTTTCGAGCATATTTCGCACCCAAAAAA
Source organism: Tenebrio molitor (assembly GCF_963966145.1). Lineage (NCBI taxonomy): Eukaryota > Metazoa > Arthropoda > Insecta > Coleoptera > Tenebrionidae > Tenebrio > Tenebrio molitor. The sequence goes on along the minus strand of NC_091050.1, from coordinate 21,660,983 downwards.
CGATAATCTCCTCTTTGCTTCGCTGTTAAATTCACAAGAGCTTTGTGCGCTGTAAATGAGACTTCACTCTAAAAACATGCAAATCCTCTTTGCTTCAATCAAAGAAAAATACAAATGACGAGAATTTTACATAAAATAACAGAAGTGATACCCGTTTAAAGTGTTTCTTTCTTAAATATCAGAAATGCGAAAACGCAATTTAGATTTACCTGTGTACTTTTAATATCATTTTCGCCTCTCAAATCAACTTCGCCGCTTTCATTCTTCAGGCGACGCTTTTACGAACCGAATAGGAATTATTTTAAAATGTTTATAGCGTTGCTGCTGTCAACTTTTCTGCTCGAGACTTAGGCTGACCCATTTCTGTCGTGCCAAACTTCAAAGCAAATACAGTTTCGGATTTTGATGCTTTGTTCAGAGAATGTGGGCCTCAAATCTCCCCCTTTCAAATAAAACGTTGTCAAGTGGAGGAGGGGGCGGCTCGGTTCGTATTACTGTTGTTGTTTGTACATGTATTGTATTTATTGACAGTGTTTCGAGTGTAACTCTTGTGTTGTGTTTAAAAAATGTCATTTTCCAATAGGTCCAATAATAATTAATCGAAAAATTATTATCGAATAAAACTTCATTTAATGTGACAATATTGTTACGTGGTAGATTCTTTTTGATGTACAGTGCTACCAGAATATCACAGCTCTAAATTACACAGCAGTGTGGTCAAAACACTTCACTGTCATAACATCACTTAAAATGAAAGGCAAGAAGCGATTGTCTTCTTACCCATGAAAGCAATTTATTCGATGTAAGAAATGTTATTCTCTTGTTATTGTTTTTCTCATAACTGGTGACAAATAACTTTACAGAACTAATTTCATTTAGTAAGTTTAGATCAGGTGTACAGTTACTACTATAAAATTGTGTTGAATCTTTGAAATTGTGAATGGTTAAACTGTGAAATTGTTACTCTCCACAAGTAAAAAGTAAATCTTCGCACATCTCCAACAAAGAAATTTTGCAAGTCCTTGAGAACAGTTCGTAAATTTTGGTAAAAGTAAATGTTGCTCAATAGCCACTACAATTTTCTCTAAATTTGCCAATGATCTTTGAAAGGCAACAATTATATCAAATTTGTGATCCACATAAGAATAACAAAAAGCTGTGATGAAAAATTTCAAATATTTGTGCTAATTAAGTTCTACTATTGCCTTTCATACGCTTTAAGTCTAAGCAAAAACTCGTTTCAAATATATATACACATTTTAAAATATTTTCTAAAAAAATGCAGTTTGAAAGCATGCCAAAAATCATTCAGTGTTTTTAAAACCATCACACTGTAAAAGCATAATATGTTCAAAAGAAAAGTACATGTCACGTGGTGTCCCTATTAGATAAATCGCAGGACCGCTCGTGTACTTCTCAATTTGAACGTGCTCTAGCTACTTTATTAGCAAAACTGTAACTCAGGTTAAAAAGCAACAGTTTCAATTTAATCGTCGTTTATTATATCTTTTCAGGCAGATGCATCGATAAGCAAGAGATTTTCTTTCATTGAAGGAAAATTTAGTTGAACATTTTTTTCTTTTAAATTTAGGTATTACGTTTAAGAAAATGTAGCACACAGATACTATGCTTTTTTATTTATTTTTTTCCTACTGATGAAAATTTCACGATAGGTGATTTTTTTTCACTTACTTTGTTTGATTTATGGACGACATTATTTCATTATGGAAAGTGTGATTAGGCAAGAGCTTTGAAAAAAGCAATTCAGTGCTGTCGATAAATACAGTGGATAAAAAAACATTATTTTAAATTTCCTTACCGAACACTGTACTTTTTCTCCTTAGCATTAGACGTAGAACACCATTATAAAGGATTCTACCCCCTTTTCGAAAGCATTAATAACAACTTTTTCGCTTTCCTCCTTGGCAAGAAATCGATTCTACCCCGCTTTGTTCCACCCTATAAATAAAGCTGATTAAATTAAAATGACAAGCATACAAGATACACAAGATTGCAGCATGAAAATAACTAGGCCTCTTAAGTTAATTAGTACTTGACCGAGCTTCTAGGACCGCGTTCATAACTGATGAATTGTCACAGCGGCTCGGGTAGCGTTTCTCCCTTGACCTTTCAGCTTCCGGTGAGGCTGGATAATCCGGTGGTCTCGTACATTTCAGCAGAACTGATGACGACAATAAATTGCTGATTTCAGTGCGGCGTGACGTTTTAATTACCGCAACTGGTAACTTGTGCATTATCAATTTAATTATTATCAGTATTCCGTCGTCTGAAAACTTGATGCACAAAGTAAACCGTCGTCTTTTGCGTCGACAAAAGGCCCCAACAGACACTGTACAATCTAATCACGACCTGACATCACGAATTCACGATTGTGCACCGTCATTACCATACCAGTTAAGTCCTGATGCTGCACACAACGGTTTTCTTTGATCAAGCACAATACTCTTAAGGCGTTTAATCCGGAATTATGTAAATTCTGGGAGCAATTTTTGTCAAAATTTATTATTGTTGTAAATTTACTTTCTTAGAAATTCCAGTCGTCAAGATGAAAGGAATTAATGCAACGAAAACATCTCTGACATTTCAGTAAATTAAAGTACACAACGAAGTGGGCAGGTTTCGAATAAGGAGAAGTGGAGTTTTCAGTTTATATTCAGTTAATTAGGCCTCCCACGTATGTTAAGTAATTTTATGTTGTTGCCAACACGGCAGCGTCGGGGTTTTAGCCAAATCAGGAAATTGCGGGAGGTCAAGGGTGCTTTCTAGGCAGCTCCATCATAGCTAACTTGTCCCCCATTAGCATTAGTCTTCATTTGGGAGAACGTGGATATGGTCATGATCCTCCAAGACGTCTCCCTGGAATACGGGATTCCGGGCACACCGCACTTCTCGCCTGTTTGCTCCGGAGTTAGTTAATCACAAAGCAACTTTGTCCAAACATATATCACAAATTTCTCTTAAATAAACAACCATCACGTTATCAAAGATTGGAAAATGTATGCTAAAAGTGTGCTTTTATACAGGATGGATGACAAAATGTGCCACGAGCCTTTATTGCATGTTGCATTGCAACGATCAATGTTTCAAAAAAATTATGATCAAGAACGGCTGTGAAAAACAAATGTTTGAAAACGGATGACTTAACTTGGATAATCCATCCCCAAATGTCATTATTATTAACAAAAATTTTAAAAGGTTTTGGTTCCTAGATGAATGAGTCACCGTTACGAAGATTTGGGCGAACCGAGCTTTCGCAGGTACTATCAGCACTGTAATCTACAAATTCAAAGTATCCGATCTTGAGAATACATTTTTGGAAGCATACTTTAGCATACGGTATATTTTCATTTAGTAGACAGAAATATTATATGTACCTTTTTTATCTACTTCAACAAGATAACGACCTAAACCACACGGCAAAGTATGTATAGAAATGGTTTCGGTCTAGAGGGGTAGTATCTAGCATGAAGTAGTTCCAGCTCAGTTTAAGTTAAATCCAATCGAACACCCGTGGGATTTTTCCCATAAGTAATAATTATGTATATAAAAAAAAATCGTCCAAGTAGAAGACTGGTCACTATCAAATATGTAGTAAAGAGGAGTAAAGAGTGCAGGATACTAACGGAATGCTGGAGAGAAAAGAAAAAGAACACGGAGAGGAAGGAGTGAGAGAATACTACCAGTGAAGAAGAGCAAAGATCAAGAGCAAAAGGAAGATGGATGCAGAGCTAAGTGAAAGGGACAAAGACACAGACAAGCAAGAAAGAAGGGAGAGAATTGAAGAATCCAGTTACAACAGGGAATATGAAAGGTGTATGACACAGGAAATTCCGGAGTACCTGGGGAGCGAGAGTGCAAGAGTGAAAAAAATAATGGCGAGAGAGAAAACAGGTATTGGATGGAAGGAGAGGAAAGAAGGTGCAGGGTTATGAGGAGAGAGAGACAATAGAGCACATGTGGAATGGATGTAGCAAAATGAGAGAGAGGGAGGAAAAGGAGCGGGAAGAAATACTGAGTGAAGACGTAAGGGAGATAGGATAGATGAAAGAGATATGGAAGGGAAGGGACAGAATGGAAAAAGAAAGCGATGGGGGTTAGAAAGAAAAATGTTATTTTTTTAGAATCGCTACGTTTATCTATATACCTACATATATAAATTGAATGTCTGGTTATTTGTATATTTTGTATGCAAATCTACAGTTTTACTCCGATCTTGATGAAATTTTGTACACACTTGATTTTCAAAACAAGAAGAAAAGTACTGTCTACTTTAATTTTACAAAAACCAACCCCTACTACCATTTTCAACCCTGTTAAGAAATAAAGACAGTTTTTTCGAGTTGGAAATACCCTCACCTTCGCCGCTTCACCCCTATTTAATCCTCTGAGTATATCGTCACCTTCGCCGCTTGACACCCACAAAAAGCAACCCCTATTATCATTTTTAAGCCTGTTAAGCACAAAAAAAGTTTTTTCGAGTTGGAAATCGCGTTTGCATGATATGTTCAGGTGTCATAGTTACATTTGGTTTTTTATAAAAGTAGCAATTTCGCAAAATGTGTTTGAATGATTGTGTTTTACCGGAAGATGTCTTAAATGAAGCAGAACAAGCTTCAAATAGCTTAATACCGGAAAAATCAAAAGGCAGGTATCTGAAATCAAACGAGACAATCAAACAATAGGAGAAGATCTAAATAAGGTTACAACTGAAAATAAAAGTGTTATGTTGGCGTATTTTCATGAATTGGTAAGTGATCAATGATCATAGTGTTAGTTTCTTATCGTATTGATCTTTTTGTTTATATAGTCGAAGAAAAAAGTAGTCTACAGTAAAGTTTTAATTATTCTTCGTAAAAAGGCAAACTTCATATTGAAATTACTGCGTTTATCACAATATATGACAGTAGAAACATAATTTTAAAGCATTCTGAAATTTGCGGGCAAAGCCGCGGGTAAAAGCTAGTTTCTAGATAAAACTATAAACAGGAATCCGAAAGCCCGTAGGGCAAATAAAGCATTATCAGCTAGTAAAGAGGAGTATTGACTTTTTTATTTTTGGGAAATGTGCTATAAAGAGAATCTAGAACGATCTTTCCAACATGTTTAAAAATATCTGAGGAATTACCAGAAATATTTTTTTAATGTGAAACGCTTGTACACCTCGTGAATACATTTTGCTTATTTTTGACCTCTTCAGTACCTTATACTAAAGACATATTATTGATAATTTGTTATCAGCAAACTTAAATTTCAAGGTTTTTTCTGCAAGGAGGAAGCAACACACCCAAGTGTAGGCGGAAGTGGATGATTTTTTTCTACTACGTTCGTGACATCCAATTTTTGATATCTCTCATTGATCGCTACTTTAACATCGACTGTGTGAGCAAAAAAACTCCTACGGTACCAGCCAAACTGATTTCTATCGTCCCTTTCCGTAGTTTTTTGTAGTGTACACCACTTGCATAATAGGATGCGGAAGTAGTTTTATCCGCATAGAAGAATTTCATTGGTGCCACCTTTGGCGCCATAATAGAATATTGATTGAGCCGGTTCGAATTTATGTTTTCCTTTTTATTGTATCTGGAAGAAAATGAATGCGATTAGAAGTGCATTAGTTCAAATTAGAGCCAGTGCACTGTTCCAAACTTTGTCATCATAAAATTAACCGGTGAGTGTGTTATTGTAAATTAATAAGGTGGTTAGTAATAAAAGCCATTAGAAGTTAGTCTGCACGTTCCCCCCAGGTCTGGTAAATTATTGCAGTTGCAATGCACATTACCATACTTACGCCCCTTAGATGTCTAGCCCCGTTAGCCCTCCCAAGCCTATAGATTCCGTTTGTCGGCTGTTGCTATTACCATAACTGATGGAGCGGTGAGATCAAAGAGAACGATTCACCAGCTTTGTTTTGATTTAGAGGTATTTTGTTCGCACTTGCGTTGTTTTGTCTGCGGATGCTGAGAATGGAGTGAATTCGAGAACAGATGATTATGTTAATTGATGCACATTAACTGAAAGTGAATTGTGAAAGAATTCCACAATCCTCTTACTGTTGTTGCTTTCAATCTCGTTTATCTATTACCATTATTTTTCGTTTGTTTCTGTACAGTTCACATCATTTGTGTTATTTCCGAGGAAAGTGCTCGCCAGAATTAAATAATTTTCGGGGCGGATGTTGTTACATTTGCGGTGCGTTTATGTGCCTACCTTTGCCTACGTTGTGTCCTCCAGGGATAACCCTTTTACACGTAAACTTGTCCGTTATACTTACAATTCTACGTTCTCATGTTTCCCATGTTTGTATATCGAGGTATATTCATTACCTGACGAATTTAGTGAAGGATCAGTTGGAAAGGTCAAATTTGCGATTGGATTTGAAGTTTGTTTTTCCGTTTTTTGGTTGTTGCCTCGGAGCACTTTGGTAACCTCTTGGAAACAAATCAGACGTGCAATGTCGAGTTTACCCGATTTGTTTCCGCAAATATGATTGGCATAATTTGAAAGAAAAGGATTTTACCTGTCTTACATCCGTGTAGACGTTCCACGGAAACTTGCATCATTCAGGATGTTGAAAGCCAAAGTTCCACTGTGCTTTCTGGTGTGTACAAAATTGGCAAAGTATTCTCATCAGGGAATTTTGATTTTAACTGTGCACAGAAGTTCACAACTCCTCGCCCAAATAAACGTCCATTCAAAATTTGTGATATCCGTTCGCATCAGCCTTTAGGCTCTCTTCCGACCGCACTTGTCCCTTTTAAGATAAATACCTACCCCTGTCATTAATTATGGTTTCGTGTAAGTGGTTGGGAGTTTAGTCAAGAACTGATAACTGCGTTCGATATCCTTGCAAGAAATGCGGGACGAGTGATTTCGCACAACTTATTTTCCAGGGTGTCTGATGAACAGACCTAGTTATCAAAGCGGAGACAAGAACAGAAAATTGATAAGATAACGTTCTGATTTTTCTCATTACCATTAATGTGCTACTCCCTAGGAAGTTTCAACAGCGTTGAAGCACAATCATACAAAGGTGGGGTTTGGAATGACGAACTTTGTAGTTGTTGGTCTGCAAAGACAAGGATTCACATAAAAGGAGCACCAGTCAGTTGTCAGTCCTTCTCTGTGAAGTGAAATGGCCTCCCGTTTCCCATTACATCTGAGCAGAGCAACTTTTAATAACTCAAGCACTAACCTTTCAACTTAAAAATTCCCTCGAGCTTGACCTCGTAGTAGATCTAAGATTTTCTTTTCCACGATGACACTCTTGCAGATGTTAGAAAGCAATAAGTTTAAGTAGTTTGACAGCCGACAACTTCACCGAAAGTTAAGGACAAAGAAAAAGGGTATGAGCGAAAACATTATCATAATAGGGTGAATAAACTCAGATTTGAAATAATTTGTAGTTGCAAAATCTCATAATTCACTGTTACATTTCCGGAGATAAACAGCAGAATTATCCGATCTTAATCATCCAGTATATTAGATTTCATTGCCAGCGGTAGCACGTTTTAGTACAGCAAAACGAAGACAACAAATAACAGAAACAAATGTATTTCATTTAAATAATAATACCGGTGCCCAGAGTTATCTTCCTCGATCTGTTGTTACCTTCGCCTTTTACAATAATGGGCGATTAATCATTTTGTTAATTAGATGCGGAGGCAGTCTTGCAGTTTCTCTTGTTCCAGTCGGCTCAAGATCGAATCCTTGGCCTCTGGGCGATCATTTATTTGACTTGGGCCCTTCCTCGCCACGCACCGGTACACCAGAAAGGATTTCAACACATGCAAGTCCATAATTATTTCCGGCATATTCTTTCACTTTGTGTTCTTAGATGCCGGTTTGAAATATTGCCTCTGAGCCGTCGAGAAATAAGAAATCGCGTCGATCTCATCTAAGCTTGTTGGAGGCTTTCGTGACAAATTAGATAAACAACTTGTTTATTTTATTCTTGGTGCACGTAATAGAAAACTTTGGTTGCTCACGTACGTAACTGAATCTTACCGTTGACGAAACTTGCGTTCCGTGCTACCGCTTTATTTAAAATCGCGTAAAAATCAACTCAACAGCTTTGAAGCTATGAAAGAGAGAGTACAAACATTTCTCTTCAAAGTCGCTTAAATCTCGTAAACCAATTTGAAAAGGGTCGGCGTGGAGGTTTAAAAGTGTTGGGAGGGCACATTTGGCTGGTCAAAATGCCTCACTTATACACTTATTTGGCCGTCAAACACAATACTGTTCTTCAACCCTTCATAGGCACATTACTATATATATAAGATATGCCTTTTTATTTCACCGTTATCTCTTGTTTTTATTTAATTCGGTACTTTTTAAATGAAAACAGTGAAACAACTGGGAATACTGGTTGAAATGTTGGCTATTTTATATCGAATAGTGAAAAACCCAAAATATGAGCACAACATTTATTTGTTACTTTGTGAATTGGCGTATAACATGCAATACAAAGAGTAATCTCACATTTCATGCGTGAAACATTTCATTGCTTTTAGTTTTTCTCTATGCTACTTTCTTTATTTAATTTTCATAAATTTTAAGGCTCTTTCTCGAACCCAAAGTGTTTTCGAATAATCAGAAAATATGTAGTTGGGAATTAGTTAATGATGAAAAACAAAAATGGTTTTGTAGATTAATTCATACTAATTTAATAGTTAATGGCCAATTTTTTGCTTGAAAAATTTTCCTTCTTCATCTTTTGCTTTCATATTCAAATGGTTTTGAAGAACTAAGAAGAAAATAGTGTATGTATTTTTCTTCACAAACAGAATAAACTGTGATAAAATACCTAAATTACAACGCGATTGAAATAAATATGTATGTATGTAGTTAGTAGGGCAAGAATTTAAGAGAATTTTATTTATCGAAGTCTACCTTACTTTATTTTTGTTTTAGTATAATGAAAAGAAAATTTTGATATTCAATTAACCTATGTATGAAAATTTGTGGAAAATTGGAATGTGTGTTTTATATACAGGGTGAATTCGAAATTCGTCACAATCTTAAAACCCCAGGATCTTCAGGAAGTCAATAAACCGAAAATGTGGTTAAACATTTTAAATTCATAAAGTTCAATTTAACTTAATTCCATCCAGAACGAGACGTTTCTGAAATCGAAACATGAATATCCGCAAAAACGATTTAAAAACCGCGAGTGACAAAACCTTGTTTCAAATGAAATAGCCGAAAAACACTTTAGACATAGCCACAAAAACGTGTAACATTAAGAGTGAAAACCAAGTGAAAGGAAAAGTCAAAGCAAAAACCACCACTACCGTACTTACAATTATTAGACACAATGTTCAAAATGTCGGTCGTGATTTCTAATACACGCCTGTGTAGATTGTCCCGGACCCTTGCAAAACTTGCTGCATCGTCCGGGATTTGCGCTGATGAATATGCGTGTTAAAAACTTCGTTAACAACACTATTCGCATAAAATCAGGTTGATCGACGCACATTTGAATCACTCACAAAACTCTTGCTGACGAATGCAATCGAAAAGTACCATTTTCCCGTAGACAACAGCCAGAAATGTTTGCGAATGCGGAACACGACGCGCCGGAAACTTTTCGCGATGCCCTTAAGCCAACACCATCTGCACTTCCGTAACAAAGTACCATATCGGTGATTTCACTATTGGTATAATTTTCCATGATAAGGACACACTGAGACACAAAATTCCAACCAAACAATAGCGAAGGTCGCACTGAAAACAACTAATCTGCACGTGGTACTAGCACCCGCGTAACAAAACTTTTTGCACCTTTTGTGCGTTGCACTCGATAACTTTTAAAATCTTACTATTCGTCCTAACGTGATATCAGTGGCGTACTCAACTTTTGTATTTGAACTGTACATGGCTTTTCTGCCCTTATGCGGATCTATCGCCCAAAACTGAATGCACGGGATTTTCAAGATTGTGACGTATTTCAAATTCACGCTGTATCTTGCAGAATACCATTTTTGTTAATTGTTCAACAACCACAGTAAGAACAAATTCTTTGTTATTAACCTTGTTTTTTCTTTTCAGGTGGGTAATAGTGTCAGGTGCCGAAAGAACGTAAGTTGTATTGTCCTATTAGTCTGTGTCTCTATAAATTGGTATTAAACTATACAGTTGTTTCATAATTTAGTTGAGAAATCTTGTACAATTGTCCTTCTACTGGTACCAGGGTTGACGTTAAAAAGACAGCTTTTGCAGGTCTTGAGTCACTGCTCTAAATATCATGCGTTCAAATGAAAACCTGGGCTGAGTAGGCGTTGAAAAAAGTAAACCATTTGGAATCGTGTAAAGTTACAATTTCCCACCGTTTGACACAAATGCTATTTGTTTATGTTTAATCCGCACATGATTGAACATGTTTGTCTTCAGCATGGGATATTTGGTTCGAGAATAGAATCGTTAGTTATTCTATTTTTTATGTAAAACATTGCAAAGAAAGAAAAAATAGAAAGATTTTTTGTTTATAAATTTTAGGTTAGCTGTCAACATGCTCTAGTTATTACAACTGTCAATTTACATTTTAAAAAAGCAAAACAATAGACGGTTTCCAACGCCTTCCCAGCCCAGCGGGAAATTCAAACTTTACACAGTTCCAATAATATTAGTTTTATTTTACGATATTTAATTCATGAAACAAATAGTGTTGCTGTGGTAAATAGTCAACAGATGTATTTATCGCTCTCAAAAAGGAAGGCACTTCTTTATAGATATCAAATTGGTGTAAACTAATAACAAAGGAATAAAATTATCGAAGATATTTTCCAATGGAAGTATCTTGTCTGCGTTTCTTTTTTATATTTTACTTTGATATTGACTCTACCAAACGATTGTTGTTACGAAAATATTTATTTAAAGGAAACATACATCAATTTGATTGAAATTCTCTGCTGCAACTGTGAAGATGATACCGTATTCTTAGCATTAAACACAGTGACCTTTATCTTTTTACGGGATATTTATTTCGGACACGGCCAAAATGTCGTACAGTAACCTATAAAGGTTTCACCCAAGCGAGCACAGTTACCTTTTTTTCACAGGTCACGGTATAAAATTATATTGGATTTCTAAAACTTGTAACACCATCCACCATATTTGGAAAAATCTGCAAAAATATATCTTGCTTTATTACTTTCACCCTAACCGATTTATCGGATTTATTGGAACCGTATGCCGACACTGTTGACAAAACACAGATATCTCACAAGTGAAAGTATTGTCAGCATCAGATCTTGCCAAAACTTGACGGATTTATCGTTTGTCAAGCGATAAACGTTCGCCCGAACGTCCTCATCAATCAGCACAATTGTGTACAAATGAGCTTCTGTTCTTTCCGTCGACAAAAACGAAATAAAACTTTCGACGGAGGTACGAGTTTTTGCAGTTTGGATTTTCAATTTCAATTTGTATCGACGGCAGTACATTCTAATTAAATTTGATCGTGGGCGTCCGCTTTAGCGTTTCTGTCAAATTTCAAAAAGCGGTATCCTTTTTCCGTGGTGAGGACGTGAGCAGTATGCAAATGTGGGCATGCACCGAAGTGCCGCCTCTTAGGAAGTGGATTTTCGTTTATTATCATCGTAAAGTCGCTGTTAAAAAGCCGAAAATTACAGAATTTTAATGAGGGCGGATGGTTTATGCCTTTGTGCTCGCCGCGGGGTTAGACCTTTGCCCACGTAAACGTTCAACAACCGGTGAAATTCGTGCCGATCATGGAAACGTGGTCTTTTAGGACTTTTTTCACGTCAGTCTTGTGACGTTGTGAATGCATTTGTTGCATGACATTGGCAGGTACTTAATTAGAAAAATGTGTGCCGAGTACAGTTAGTTTCACATCGAAATTGAACAAAAAGGTATGTTTAGGATGAGATAATGTTAACAGGCAACACACGAACGGGTATTGTGGCATGATAATATCTGGTCTTATGACGCTCCTTAGCGGGTCAAAGGTGAATCTGCGCGAGTTAAATATGCGGGGGCGCGCCGGTAAACTCCCTCTTGCCCGTCGTGGCGGATTTGAAATATGCATAAAAATGTGGCTCTCTTCTAACGAACATAGATCAAATTTTGCCAAGGACATGACGTGATGTCCGTGTTGGCAAGGAATGAAGAGATTTAGGAGTTGATTCCGAAAAATGTACCGCCAAATGGAAAATTATGACACCCGATTCATTTTACATTTGGAAAAATTACTAAAAATGCTGTTACACTATTTTGACCGATATTTCTGTTGAACATTTTTTAAAAATAAATTTTCTTTGATTTCACATTGAACGATGATTTTTTGTAAAGGAAAACAAACGTGGAAACACATTTCAAACAAAATGAAACAAGTGATACATAGATTTGAAACAATTCTTGCAGATTCCCATTTATAAATTTGTTGAAAGGAAATTTGAATGTAAAAAGGATATGTTCTATACGTATAGAAATAATTGAAAAAAATCGAAAACCGAAAACTAATATCTAATAATAAAGACAAGATAGAACCTGCGTATTAGAAAACTACAGTAGAATTATAAATAACGGATTGATAGAATTTGCAAAATGTACATTTTCTTGTTCTTATATTATAATACACTTACAGTAAAATTTCTAAATGTATTATCATGTATAGTGAAATTTTTTTAATAAACAATTGTCAGTGTCAAAATGAAGTAAAAAACCATACTGTACCACCCTAAAATTTGGACATATGGACCAGCTGTATAACAATTTGACACCAAATCATGGTTAAGGTTATGTTCACTTCACTTCCCGTACCTTTCTTCCGTGAATTCATTTTCAAAACAAATTTAATGAGAAATCAGGAGAAACCTTTTCGAATTTGAAATAAACTCTCGCTCGTTAGGGCGCAGGCTCAGTTACATAAAAAAATGTTGACACTCAATGTGACCAATCGTATTATCATGAAAATCAGAGTTTGGCTCATACCAATAAGACAACGTTTTGACAATTGTTTATTAAAAAAATTCAACTATACACAATAGATTGCTTTTCTATATTTCATCCATGGAGAATGGAAATACATAGTTAAATGTTAACGTCTCAGTGAAAGTACATCCGATTTGTAATACTACGAATCACTACAACAGTTAGGCGATGTAAGTTCATACGTAATAAATCTTACCTGTCTATTGTTTATAATAGCTATTACTAACTAGGCCATAATTTTTCTTTGTTCAGCAAATGAGTGTTTTAACCGCAACTATTTGTCACTGTAAGTTCTTCTACATTAACAGAACGTGGATTATGAAGAATTATTTTATCATTAAAATAATTTTTTAGAATTTGCTTCTCTAATAGGTCTATTATTGTATTCAATTTGGAGTCGTTTATGGCTATCTATTAAAGCACTCGTGGTTTAATAGATCTCTAAGAAAATTTTTATCAATATTTCAGTGTATTTATTATTGTCATCTACACCAAAAAGCTGCCAATATTAATGTTCAAACTCTACTTTTTAACATCTGTTACAGATGTAATTGCATCCGTTACCTTGAATTACCAATTAATACAAAATTCCCTAGAATTTGAAATTTTAATTTTTTTATTTGTTGGACTGTACAACAGACAACAAAGAAGCGGATTGTACAGTTATTTCCGCCAATTTTGTACATTAAACAAGATAGAAGTTAATTTTTTTTTATTCTTTGCCAGGACAGCTGTTGAACATAGAGGTTGTCGCCATTTAGTTATTGACCCAATTTGACATTCGGATGCTTTTCTTCGTTTACTAAAAGTACTTGAAAGTTCTAATCCTATATTATTTTCGGAAATTTACACCTTTATTAAAATACTAATTGTTGATCCTGGTTTGCTTGTAGCCTGCAAGAATTTTCTAGTCATTTCTTAACAAATTTGACCAAGGCTACCACGCTGTCAAAGTGCGTCAGATATCTGAAACATGAAATGAGACTATGAACGTCAGACATATTTTTTATATAGGACGTAACTATATTAATTAAAGAATGCTAATGTAATTGCAGTAAGTCTCAGACTTACAAGAATTAGTTGCTTGTCACTGATACTATCACAAGTTTAGATCAATGAACTCTACTTTATGATGCATTGTAGACACGCTCTTGTTAAATCACCGCTCTAAACACTTGCTACAAGAAATCATCTTTTTTCGTTATCATTCAGCCCCCCCTGGAAGTAGAGAATAGTTTGTATACTAAGACTTAAGGCAAAAACACACTGTAACTACAAGTGCACCCCCCATCAAAATCTGTATAGCAATTCTTAAATTATAAGCAGACACAACCTTAAAATATTAATTAACTTGCAAATGTAGTCTTTCTTATCTTTTAAAATGTGTTTTCCACAGACTCTCATATAAATTAGATGAAGGTTTTCCGATTAATAAAACACGTTTGCTTTCCTTCTCTCTACCTTGTCTTTAGAAAACCATAAACATTTTGGATGAAAATATACATATTTTGGTTTTATGCCATAACGTGGAATTAAATGGAAACATGCTTCTGGTTCTTTTTTTCCGCACGTGTTACAATCAAAAACACAACAATTTGTTTTGTCGATCTTATTTTTAGTCATTTTTAAATAATAAATTTCCGAGTAAATTTCAATTGAATCGTCGTTTTGTTTTAAAAACACACCCAGTTGAATAGCCATCGGCTTTAGTATGCCTTATAATTAGTTCATACAATTCACACCAGATGTCACACTATTAACTGGAATCGCTAATATGGTTTATATTTGATTAAGTATATTTCCGATTTAGATTTACTTAAGAGCTCTAAGTAAAGCCCAGGAATGGTTTGTTAAATGTGGAAAGTAAAAAGTTTACTATTGTCTTACAATTTTTTTTGGTCTGAATTTACACATTATATTTTCATTAACTCGGCATCCGACAGGTGAAATTTTGTCAACCGTTCCGACAGGTGGGGTGTGGTAAACCCCATTTTCAAAAAAAAACCTCAATCATTCATGTATTGGTATTTTCTTATAAATCGGACATTTTCTAATTCAGGAACATTATTTTTATTAGTAAATAGTAAAAATGTTGTCAAAAAATAGATTTCAAAGATAAAAAAAGAAATAAAGTAGAGAGTTCAAGATTTTACGCTGTAACAAACACGATTCCATTGTTTTCTTGTCTTTCTTGAAAAAAAAAACTTTTCCAATATGAAAAAAAAAATGACAGCAAACGGAGGGAATGTGCAAATCCTATCACAGACTTCGCAACCGTATCTCGTCTTCCTATCCTTGGCACGAGGACATTCCGAGCACCTCCTTTGCTGGTTCGGCCTTTTTTTTGGGAAGTGGTTCTAAGTTTTCTCCTAAATATGAAGTACATGTAAGTCTCGAATTGACAATTCCTCTTCTTTGATGATAATACCAGTTGGAAAACTAAATTTTCGAGAAAAATTTGTCTTATGATATTTTGGCCACCATTATTTTCTCTGAATATGATTTGGCTGTTGATTCCTGCAGTATTTAGCAGAGTGAAAAAAACTTACAACGGCCAAAGGCGACTATTACGTGCACCATGCGTGATGCAGAGAGCTCGTCAACAACATCTACACCGCACTTGGTGAAATTATAAGAAGTAATAATCTCTGGCAGGTTCTTTTCGGAATCATCATCCACTTTCTCCTTTACTTTCTGCTATTTCTGTTTCCTCTTCATTTTCTGCGTCTTGTTCCAAGTCTTGATCAATGAATTCTTCATCTCCAACTCGTTTTCAAAGAGCCAGGAGAAGAGATTCCTCTCTTTCATGTTCGCCCATTATTCCTACGAGCTTAATGAAACTACTAAAGCAAACAGAAATGCTATTTACTACTTGAATATGCGACTAAAAGTAATAATGATTGTTATATAAAAAAGTTGCTAGTTCTGACATGTGGGGTGTGACAAACCCATCGTGATTGTTATTACACCGCTATTTATGCAGTTATGGCAAGGATTAATATATTTACGGAAGCTACTGAGGCGCTAAAGGCGATAAATCCGAAATTTGACATGAAAAGTACGATTTTAAACGTACTGGACTTGTATTACCACACTGTTAAAGAATAGAACACAAACCTATTATTTATTCATGATTTTTAGAATTCCAATTCACACAAAGCAGTAGTTTCAAAGCCAGAACCAAATCAATAATAAGCAACTTTTTACCTTGAGTAAAAACATTAATTTTTATTATACTTTCCAACTGTTGGTCCCTCAAGGGTATACGGACGACAGTTTCAGAACCATTGTCATAGGGTATTGATATGAACAATAATGCGAATGCGAAGGATGTTGCAAAGGCAGCGAGAGTACTTCTAAAAAAGTAACTAACATCTCCAACATTGTGATTTATATTTGAATTTAAGGAAGCACTTTTTATATTCCACCGTTTTTCTCAACTTTATTCTAACGGTATTTTACCTCTATTAATGGATGTACGTTGTACTCAGATTCGGACATTCTCCTGATGTAACCTTTCAACATCGCAAAAACTCTCATCTCACGGTAGCAAGTCGTTACTGTCGGTTTACCATCTGTACACGAAATTCAGATTTTTTTTCCACTTACTTCGCAATAAAATATTTTGTCTTTTGTCCAAGCGTGGTCATCTATTAGTTAGTATTAGTGTGCACCGAATTTTACCTGCAGCAAACAGTCAGTGGGGGCAGCAGTTTTATGTGCGTGGTAAATTACGTCACAATGCACTGGACACGTCAGAGATCTTATGACAAATGCCCCACGCAACATTGTATCTTCATTATTGCCACAGAATGAGCAACTTCTACCTTGAAATTGTACTTGATTGGCAAATACTAATTACATTGAGCAATTCTACAAATTTATGTTTAGTGTAACTTTATAGAAAACTATGATGAATTTAAATCTAAATTTCAAATAGAAGCGTGAAAGAAGCAATAAAGGGAATTTTGAATCTCCAGCCATTTATTCAAGTGCAGTAGATATGGAACCATTTTTAGCGCAAGTAGACACTTCTACTGCACTTTATGACGCCACAAAATAATTCGATGGGCGTGTGCACTAAAAATGATGTAATTGCTTAAGATCAACACCATCAAAATTGGTTTAGGCTACCTGGTGTAAAAACTGGACCATTTACGGTTTTAAATGAGTGGTAATTTCCTCCTTCAACCATACTTTTATCAAAATTGATGGTTTCGGCAGCGAGGTCTCAACCTGAGCGGAAATGTCAATTTTAACGACCTAGAAACATGGAACAAAAAACAGTGTTTTATTATCTGTTCAAATTACAATAATTTTTTAAGACCTGTCGAACAAGACGGCAAAAACCGTTGAAACATGCATATCAATCACGAACTTAGCAAGTTTGGAAATTCGGAATTTTACCCGTCACAAAAGTGAAACTTTCACAATGTCATCGAGGAAAAAATCGCTAACATAAAATTACAAAACTGCCATTAATATCGAGGGTCGTCGATGCGCCTCCCTTAGATTTATCACGACAGATCAGTAGTAAAGTTGGAGAAAGGTTTTAATCAACGAACTCAATAAAACAAGTAAATGTTTAAAACCCTCGCCTGGCGAAGAATTTTTATGGCTGATCGTCGACATGCAGTTCGAGATAAGTAAAACGCCACATCTTCCATCTGGGCTCTCGCCTCTGATGAACCCCATTGATACTCCACTAAATCGCAACTCGCCACGAATGAAGCATTTCAATCAAACCCCGAAAGTGCTTTCCGTTGAACAAACACAGCATCAATTAGGGGCATTGCAGGAGCGCGCTGGTTAAGAACGATAAAGTTTTCATCTCGTCTCACTTTTTGTGCACTCGCGGTATGAATTAATTGAAGGGGTCGGGGAGATTTCATTACCCCTTTGGAAGGTGCAACACAAGCGCTTTCCGGGCACACACACAGGTAATGGGAAGCGCTGGGGTTTCTAATTTGGGGTGAAACAAAGAAACCGCCAACGACCGAACATATCTCAAATGAAGGGAAGAAACCTCACGTTCCAGATGCTTTTGATTGGGGCGATATTAAAATCGTCTTTGTGGCAAATTACAATTAGCCCAGCCGTTGCGAGTGTCGCCTGCCAAATATTTAATTAGAATGGGTTCGTTTTATTATCCTGTCCTTCGGGGTGTAAAATATGCATGAGGATTCCGGGTGGACAGTCGCCACCTATTATATTCCGTGGTATCAGCACAGATCGGGACATAAATCTCTCTGGTGCGGTCCTAAATGTTCTTGAAGCGCCATTCTTCACCGCTTTCCTCAGCTCACACATCGAACTCGAAACATTCGGAATATTTCAGTGCAGTTTTTGTGGAGGAAATACATAATTCATAGGGAAGCTTTCGGAGCTTTGGCTTTGCTTTTGTGTCCTGATGTATCGGTAATTACTCGCTTCTAAAAGGAAATGAGCGTCGATTTGTTTTCTTCGGCGACATCCTCCGCCGCGTTTTCAAATGAAATTTCCTCTTTATTATTTTTTCCGTCTTGACGGCGTGTTTGTCTGTGAATATTTGTGTTGTCGGCCCGGGGGCAAACACACTGTATAAATAATATCTCCTGTCATGCCATTTGTATTCAAACCGCATCGGCTAAAAATTCGATCTCATGTTCAATTTGTCGAGGCATTCGTTAATATATAAAAAAAGGAAGGCAGAGGGATCCGACCCCGGAAAGAAGGGGATACATGCGAGATGCATGTCAGTAAATAAGGAATTTTTTTTTGTTTTTCTTCGGGATCTGAATTCTTTATATCCTATTTACCATGATGAAAACATATTATCCTTAAGGAATAGGAAAATTCGGTTCATTTAACTTGGCAAAACACAAGGAACATTCTTTGTTCGTTTCGGTGGACGGCTTCATAAATTCGTCGCCCATTTAGGGAAATTAAACAGGAAATCTCTCTGATGGATCTGGTTGTATCCGGCCAATGACGAAATAAATTCTTGATGCTTAGCACGAATTATTCAGCAACGTCCACGACCCGTTCAAGAACCGACACATGTTTCCATCTATTTTTGAGTCGGACGCTCTTGTCAACTAATTTAATCGTCTTAATTATAGCTCGCTTCGTTCTAGCCGAACAGAATGATCGAAGTTAATTGTGATTTTTAATGGGAAAGACAACAGACGTTTAGTCCAATTAGGACAGGGAAGCGAAAAATGACGATGAATGCGAAACTTCTTGGGGGAGGCGACATCACCACGTCTGACATTTGCAGTAATTAGTTCAATTCGCGTTTTCCACTAAATTGCGCTCTCGACGAAATAAATACTAAATTACGAAGGATCTGTACTGTTACGGCTGACCCAGATACTCCAGAAATAAGTTTCATCATGAAGATACGGGAATACATTTTCTGAAGGAATTTAGTTCATTTCGACATGAGCACAGATAACGACAGTATTCAATTTTCCTTGAACGAGATGTGAGGAACGTAATTTATGCAACAAGTGCATAAAGTAGTATTTTTTTCATGGATAGGGAGTGCGGCAATTCTATGAGCAGAGTTGCCGTTACCATGGTGGTGTTTTATACACAGCTTATTGTGTCTCGTATTTACAAGTTGTTAAACAATCGATTCCGATAGTGATTTTGAAGAACTCTTTTCCCAATGTATCCTTGAAGAAGTTTGGTGAGTTTTTCATTTGAAGAAGGATTTTTGTCAGAATTAAATTCCGAGCTAGAGCAAGTGAAAAAATGGATAAAAAGCTTGCTCTCTCATGCTTGTGTTCTTATCAAGCAAAGGTAAATATGTAAATGAAGACAAATTGAAATTGATTCATTGATTTAATAAAACAAGCGCACCTTCAGATATGGGGGAAGTACCATTGTACAAAAGCTACAGTGAAAAATAAAATATTGTACATATCTGTATATTTAAATATTCAGTTGTGGATGTAGTTGCCTTTGTATTTTTTATATTTTTGTTTGCTTGCGCAATTGTGTCAACAGGATCCTTAACACTAATGGAGTTTTTGCAAGTTTCTGAAAGGAGACAAAACAATCTGTGGCAAAATTCATACATCTCGAAACACATTCGACATAATTATGAAGTTTTCTGCGAAAGCAGGCAGCTCAAAAATGTTGAAATGTCTTCTGTCGCTTACATTTGAAATTAATGTGAGGACAGACGAGGACGATATTGCTGCGCTTAGTATAAAACTTTACCAAGATGCAACTTTCGTCATAAACCAAAAGTCGTCCGAGACACATAAACTGGGAAGAATAAGAGTGCAGCAAGTAAACCTGGGACGCTGCTGAGTAAGTCTATTTTATCAGTGGTGTAAAGTAAACTGTTGCGTGATTTGTACTTTGTTGACTTCCCCTAGAGGGGTAATTGAGTCGATAGACGAGTTGTTGAGTAGATTTGCCCTTGCATATTTGATGTGACAATCAGGTAGAACGTGAGACATCTTTTTGTCTGCCATAATCCTGAGTGTATTGTCGACAACCTGTAATAAGCGTTTTAGGCGAAACAAGTAGATCATAAGCATTTAAATAAATAATCAGATAATAATGAGAATGAGTACTTATTAACTTGTCAGTTCATGGTTTCAATTAGATGATAAATTGCTTCATAATATTATGTTACAAGTTATGTTAGAAGCTTACTAATTCTGTACAAGAAATTGTGTTAATTATCAGTTTTACCCGAGGCATTAATTATTTAGTTGGCAGAATGGTAGATGTCTAAGTAGATCTGGAAATATCGTTACTATTTTTTTTATCAACTTTACAAATTTAAAATTACATAATAAAATGGTAAAGATATAACGCGTGTGTTTTTTTAAATTTGGCGTCGAAATTGGCGTTGAAGAGTCGATTGTGAACGCACCATCCGATTACAACTCTGATCAGCAAAATAGTTAGATTTAAAATCTAATCTCACTATTTTGCGTTGTTTGTGTTTTTAATCTACAATTTGAAAAAATCTGTGTTTTTAAAAAGACGAGTCATTCATTCACAATCGACTCTTCAACGCCAACTTCGACGCCAAATTAAAAAAAACATCCGTTATGTTATAGATAACAGTAAAGACTCATGGTGTGCAATCTAGAGCTTCTATCAGTCGTTCCTTGGATAATACTTTTTCGGATGACTCCACGTAGAGGCTGTCCAAGTACTTATTTGATGGTTCTGTCGAATCTACGCAGTTTCAACGTGGTTCAAATGATCAAGTGCTTCCTTTTAAATTTAAATTAGTGTTTTTTAAACTAACACATTTTTATCAGATTTTACATTATTCTTTTTAATGACATTGTAAATTTCCTTGTGGTCTTATTTAATTTATACTTGTTAATTAGAAGTGTTTTATTAGTGCTTGAGATTATGCAAATCACCACTAAATAGCGCTAAATGATTGCTTGCAAGAAAAAGAAACCCTTCTAGCCAACTTTAATTGCATTAAGTAAATTGACTGAATTTTCTGATTAAGCTGGAATTAACGTTATGTTATCCTAGAACAGCACTTTCTAAGTGAACATCAAACTAACTAGCGTTCTATATTCCTATGAATAGTTAGATCAAATTATGAAGTCGTAATCCTCAGTGCTAATTGTAATTATTTTAATTAAGGCTGGAGAATGTTGGTGACTGTGTTATACCAACTTTTAATTCCACCTTGTCATAGCTTGATCAAAATTTATTATTGTATTTAGAACTGAGATGGTTTTAATCCTTAAATACTGTTAATACTGTTTCAGCAACACAATTAATTTTTTTGTTTAGTTTGATTTTGTTTTTATTTGAACTAAATATTGCATATTACCAACTTCATAATAAAATCACAGCCTTATCTAATTCCAAATTTATTTGAAGGCAGGGTATTTAATTACTAACACGATACTGTGTGGCCCAAACGGGATGAGTTATAGTTAATGTAGTTCAGGCATCGGGTGTTCATTTAAATTTCCCGTCAAAGTTGGCGTTGAAGAGTCGATTGTGAACGCACCACTCGTCAGTCTGCAAAGTAAAAACACAAACAACGCAAAGAAAGAGTGAGGTTAAGTTTAAACAAATTTAAAAACATTCATAATCGACTCTTCAACGCCTACTTTGAAAGGAGGTTTAAATGAACACCCGACAATTGAAAGCCTAACGACAATCAGAACTTCCCCTGATTTTTTTTTCTTCCAAACATTATACTAACGGGTGTCTATAAAACTAGTCGAGATTCTTATGGAAAAAATGCAACTCGATAACATAGGTATTTTAGCCAAGTGACAAAAAAACTGAACATAACCTCACCAAACCGTACAAGAATAGGAAATGCAAAAAAAAAGTGATTTAGGATATTTTATTATAAAAAGTGTTGAAAGTGTCCACTACCTGACACCTGACATATTCTGATTCTGCTTTTGATTTCGTTTTTAACATTTTGAACTACATTTACAAAAATGAAGCCTTTGTGCCAGCTAATAATGCAAGGACAGAAGTTATGCGATAAGGATATACATACGAGTAAATCTGAATCTTTTATAATATTGTGCGGTACGTTTCCACAGAAAGATTCACTTATTGAGATAAAGACGTAGGGAAATTTTTGGTTAATACTCCACAATGTCCTCAACTGCATCAACAAGTTCTGGACTACGTTTTATTGACCTTCCGCTATTTTTTTTTCTTGTTATGCTTCCAGCTTGTCGAAACAGTTTCACAGCATGATCTCAACACTCCTGAAATAGTTTATAGTCAACGACAATTTATGGGAACTGAAGCCGAAATTTTGTCAAACAAAGTTGCATTGAATAGGACCACCCATCGTTGACCTTATGAGTATGACCAATGCGAAGATAACTTTCTATCATGAACGCTTTTTGCTCACTTGAGTAAAACATGTTAGTTTTGAAACAAGAACGGGATGAAAAGCAATAAGACCGACGCAAATACAATTTTTTTAGATTAGCTGGACGCCGGATGCTTTGTAGATTGTGACAAGAATAAAATTTTGATCAAAGAGCTTTTGACCATAATTTAATTTAGACAACATATTTTCAGTTGAGTGTACCTGAGGTACTTGAGTGTTAATTGTTACAAATTTTCTTCCAATCCCACTTCTGATAAAATTGTAGCAAACTTCTTCTTTCAATCCCACTTCTGATTTAATTGTGATACATTTCTTCTGTGCTCTTGTCAGGATGTTAATAAAATTTCAAACACTGAATTAAAACACTAACTTTAATATGAACGATGATTTACGATTTCCTTACACTCGAATTACTCTAAACTCTAATTCCTAATTCTACTCAGTCTTGAGTTATACTCTTCCTAACTAACTACCTACAAACTACCGAAACTAAGTGTCTAAACTAAACTTCCTCTCTTACTGTAACTCTCTTACTTTTATACTCATACATCCCCATTTCATTCAACCACTCACATTCATTCTAGCTCCAATGGCCAAAATCACTAATCCAATAACAATCGAATGTTTAAACTTAGAAACAATCCGTTGAAACCAACTGACTCTCCTAACCGACAATTTTTCTCTTAAATCTAATTCGTTCCGAACAATCTATTAGCATTCACTCATAGACCAATACACTCCTACATTTCCTTATGATTAACGGATTTTAACGAACTTATATCGACAGCCTAAAAAAGTTTTTTCAAAGATTTGGAGCTATCTCATTTTATATTTTATCGGGCGTTCAAATGAAATCCTGGGCTGGGGAGGCGTTGGAAACCGTCAATTGTTGTGCTTTTTTAAAGCGTAGATTAATTGAATCCTGTTGACAGCTAACTTAAAATTTAGAGCCAAAAAAGAGTTTCTTTTTTTCTTTCTTTGCAAATAGAGTAACTTAACGATTCCTATTATCGAAGCAAATATGTAAGGGCATCCTTTACTGAAAACAAACATGTTCAATTATGTCCCGATTAAACATAATCAAATGTCATTCGTGTCAAACGGCGGGAAATTCAAACTTTACACTGTTCTAAACGGTTTAATTTTTCCAACACCTACTCAGCCCAGGATTTCATTTGAACGCGCGATATTATTTTTCTACAATCGACATATGAAGTTAGTATTTAGATTGTCACTATGGTTTCGAAATGACATACTTTTAGGCTCGAGTGCCTAAAAGAAATGTCATGTAATGTCATTGTTTATTTCAAAAGAATCAAATACATAATGCCAAAAAACACAAAAGATACGTTTATTGTTTATAATAATTATAAATATTGAATCTACCATCATGTATATGTATTAACTATTTACTACCTTTTCTGTGATGGTTACCACTTTTTTCTGCTTGCATCAAATTTCAAATTTGTCGCTTGATACGCTGATTTTGATCTCTCTGGTATAAGGGTAGGTATTCATGGCGGCTTCTGCTGCATTTTCGATAGGAGAAATCACTTCAGAATCACTCATTTTTTCAAATAATGCGGAAAAACTTTCCGATAATTTTTCGCAAATTATTGTTTGTAAACAATAACTCGGCAACAATATCGATTTTGTTTTACTCGCCTGTCAATTTGACGTCAAGAAAATTTGGACAATGTCACATTTTCCATTTATTATAAAAATTTGATGATTGCAGAAAAAATCATGTATGTTGCGAAAGAAGTGTTTAGGCACTTGACGTGTTGACCAACTGGGCATTCGCCTCGTTGGTCAATTTCACGTCACGCAACTTATTTCATAAATAGCTATTTTGAATGCAATTTAAATAAATTGGCTGCCCTATGCTATTTAAGCAATATTTGATATGATACTGCTTCTTTAATTTTTTAAGTCATACTCACTTACACCACACGTTTGGTGTAAGTTTTCTTCAAAATATTGTGCTTTTTTATAATATAATACAAAAACACTCGGACAAAATCGTTAAGATGTGTTTTCTGATTTTCGTTAAAGCATACAATGCGCTCATCGTAAAAGTTTTGCTTTTGTGGCCATTTTGGCAATCTATAAATCATTAACGATCACATGAAAGAGCGTTACTCGTCGTTTGGAAAACATCCTTCATTCAAACTTACAAGAAGTAAGTCACAGAATATGAATTAAACGAACGCTAAATCCGTCCTACTTTTTAATTGTTTAATTTTTTGGCTATCAGCGGAAACGTGATTTTTTTGTTAGGACTTTGGAAAACTGAAAATCATCGAAAGGACTGGTGGTGGTTCAGTCAATGCTGCAGGAAACCTCACAAACCAAACTGTCTGCAAAATTTTAGTAGTTCAGCCAAAACAACGAAACCTTGTGGCAAACTATCCTATTTATTTCCACATTTATATGTTACAACCCACTTTCAGTTCGTGGCTGTCGTTTCATTCTCTCGGATATTAGTCCATTGACCCTATCTCTTCTACAATTTCTTATGCATAATTGCATCGATTTTACAACGTCTGCGCGAAAGTTACAATTACTGTACATATTTATTTACAAACTGAATTACCGTGTCTAGCCGAGGAGGAAAACGAAAGCTGTCGAAACGTAAACTTGGCAAAATTTAATTTCTGACTAGTAAGTGCAAGGTGAAGTAAATTTCTACTCAGCGTTATCCTGTTTGTAAGATATTGCTCGTAAGGAAGCGTTACATCCTGGCTGTTTATAAGCAATAACAAGGTACACTTGTTGCATACACGGAAACTGGGAAGATAATATTGGTAGTTGGTGTACGGTCGCTTTTAGTTAAACCGCGACCTTTGCTCTTCTTGCAAATGCGGTGGGCAATAAGCCGACAAAAAAATCCAACGAAATGGAAGAAGCGCTCTCTAGGACGATCCAGTACGCCGCATCCTGATTTTTTCCCGAATTTAATAACGCTTTCTTGGTCGTTTCCGATCCGCGAACAACTTATTGATTCGGAAATAAATGCAAATCTGGAAGAAGCGAAGTCTTCGCCGGATAATGAGATTTAAAAATACTAATTTGATAATAAAAAAAATTGCAATCTCTCCTCCCTCGCATATTAATTAACTTTCGAACTGTCGCGGAACAAGTTTCATTAAGGCCAATTTTAATGAAATCCTGATTACACCTGAAATCCAGCCGATGCTCGAAGACGATCTGACAAGAACCCCTTCGAATACCAACATTCCCGCGTTGTAACTCTCGTAATTTCGTAATAACGGCCAAAATCGAGAGGAATATTTATTTTCGGAGAGCCGACGTGGCGAGTTTCATCCCGGCTGATTGTCAGTTTCAATATTTGATTGGAAATAGGTCACGGATCTCGTAGATTCGCACTATCGGAAAATGTAAATGTTGATCATGAAAATTGCCGGTTTCATGTAAATTACAAACGCACAACTTTCACAGTTTGCCGAAGCCTTTCACCGGCGAGGGTCGGCGTAATCTTCGCCGCCCTCTAAATTAATTTACCGATCTTTTCCTACATAAATCTCGTTTTTGTACATAGTTAATTGAGATCCGTATAAAATTCAAATTTATGTGCTTCGCTAATTAGTGTTTTATCTTGGGAGATCGATCCATACGGCAATTACATTGCACCGCAGGGACCGCTACACTTGTTGTGGTGCGAGCTCTGGTTAAAGAAGCCATTGTGATTCTGACCCCGTTTTGTAATTTTGACTTAAACTATCTGAAAATAAATAATTAGATTGCATCCCACGGCCGCAATAGTTCTGCAACGGAAAAAATACACGTTCTTGCTCTTGAATAACGGAATTCGATATGGAATTATTACGTGGGACGACTTTATAATTATCGTTCAAGAACGAACCTGTCCCATTTTGATTGTTCGAGAGCAATTCGTTCGTGCTCGTCTCTTCGCCGCGAATTGCCACTTTCCAAAATATATTTCTCCGGAACGGTGTTTACAAGTGGATGGGGTTTAGTCAAGATGAAATAGTTTTCTGCTGAAATATCTAGTCGCGAGGATCTGCATTTTGAGATGCAAGTAGTGGAACGAGTTGAAGGAGATTTGTCTCTCGTCTAAACTAGACATAGGATATTTTCAGAAATTTACATTTTAATGCATTTTCATGCTCAGAGCGGTACATTTCGGCCAGTAAATAAAAAACGTGCTCGTTGGAGTTGATTGTTTTGAACTTATTAACATTTTCCGAGTTTAAAGTTTTGTAATGCAGTATTTTAGAATTTAATTCAAAACTAAAAAAATGTTTAACAGTGCATTGAAACAGTTTTATTCAATCGTTAATAGCGGAATTTTATTTTTATAACCACATAAAACTGAAAACTTTTTCACACAAGTGAAATCCTCAATTTTTATTATAAGAGATCAAAGGCAGGTTTTGTTAAATCCTTCTAAAGGAGAGTTTTCACTGTTATTACTTATTAAAGTGAGTTTGGGCAGTTTAAAAACTATCTCTGCATAACATTGTTAAATGCCAGTAGCTTCTTTTCTTTTCTCAAAACACATTAAGAGAATTTTTTTAAAATTTTTGTTTAAACTCCAATATGTAATTGTTTTATTTGATTTTAAAAATGAACACATCTGTTTATTGTTTTTATTGCGATAGATTTGAAGGTAAATTAGAGTTTTACATCTTGAAGGGTAGATTTACGTGGGTAGTGTACCTACTTACTAATTTTTATTTGTGTAGAAGTAGAAATTATATTAAAAATTTACGAAATACATATTACGAATTGCATCCTACTATTTTGGTATCGATCTATGTATTTCGATACAAACATATTATTTTATTATGTTTCACTAAATTTTGAAATTGTGCAAAGTATTTTTGCAGTTTCAGACAAATTTAAAATTTTACGTTCAAAGCAAATATTGTCGAACAGAAAAAGGTTTTTGTTTTTTTTTTAATATAAAAATACTTATACATATAATATTTTCTTTCTAGTTTTGTAATTTTTTTGATGCAGTTTTTAAGTATCGATTAAAATTTAAAAAATACAAAATACATCTATCCCAGCAAATTATAAAACTTTGAGGAACTTAAGAATCTTACTTTGTTGTTTTTGATTTTTAAATTGTGACAAAGTTGAAGTTATTTATTAAAGCTGTTAAATAAACTCGTACAAGTTTTTTGAGTATAAAATAGCTAGGTATATTTCGTCCAGCAAAAGATTGGGAAATTTTAAATTGTAGGCTTGTAACCCAACACTACAAAATGCACTAGAATACATTAATTAGGGCATAATTTCAGAGCAAAAATGTTACTGGTTGAAGGATACATTTCAAATTTCACGTGCGCTAGGTACTATTTGCTCTACGTAGAATTTAGTGATTTTTATGTCAACCAATCTCTCGCTGAACAAACTATACATATATTCGTTACGATGCGATGATTGCAATGGTTCTCATTAATTTTTTCGTAGGAATTTGTGGACCACATCCAAGTATGGAAATCAAGACATTCATTTATAGTTTCAGGAAATGAAGTATTTCTATTCCAAATGCAAGCTTCGCAACAGTCTTATTTTTTGTTGTAATTTTGTAAAAGAAAAAACTCTTGAAATATTCTGTTTTAATACAAACAGATTGCAGCAGCGATGTTATTTATTCTTATTTTTAAGTACATGTTGAACACAAGCTTGCTTCGAAGAATTTCTTCATACTGACAACTTAACAAATCGTTTTAAATCAAGGACATGCTGAAAAATGTTCATAGGCTACTGCAATTAAGTTCTTTGTTGATCAAACTGTATTTGAAATATGTTCATACTACTATATTTGCTAAAATTATAACATCTTCTCGAATTTCCTGGATAGGTGGAAAGCTTTCTAAAATATTGTCAGTTTACTGTGAAAACTTCAATGTCCTGTGGAAAGTTCTGAAATATTTTATAACTGAAGGCTTACATAAAGATAAACCCTAAAATAACAAATATTAAGTTAAAATAAAATCCGATATTACTCTAAATTAATTCTTGTTAGTTTGTCGCTAAATTTTTATGTAAGATGTGCTTACAAAAGAAAAATCAAAGGATTAATCAAATGGTCAATGATGTGAGCTCAAAATCCCAAATTTATCAAATTGTAGCTTATCTGTATATAGCAGTAAGCCCTTCAATTACGCATTCCAAAATGTGGTTTCTTGAGAGCCGCCTTGTAAAAAATTTGCGTAACGCTCTTGGGACTTTCTAGTATGATTCTAAATAAAAAGACGTAAGTCAAAGTGTTGAGTGCTCAGTTTGTAACACGACGTGTCTCGTAGTTGCACTTCCCGTTATACCTGTGGAGAAATAACATAAAAATTTAAGCGAGTGAAGAGAGCTTACGTATTTTATAACATCCAGAAAGCTCAGATATACTCCGAATTACAAGAATTTACTGCAGTTCAAGTTCAGACACCGTCACAGATAAAAGAACTTTTCAAACAACTAGTATCCTTGATTTCTAAAAAATGGACACAAAATATCGGGTGTTCATTTATTAAATTTATCCTCAAAGCTGGCTCTGAAGACGCGATTGTGAACGCACCACTCGTCCGCCTACAGAGTAAAAACACAAACAACTCAAAAAAACTGCTGATCTGTGGTGCGTTCACAATCTACTCTTCACCTTCAACCCCAACTTTGAGGATAAATTTAAATGAACATCCGATACAATACCAAAACATAGGATATACATAAAGGCCAGTCAAAGTCGTGACAAAAATATAGACTGATTCACATAAGACGATAAGGGAATCCATAGTAACGCATTAAAATACGTAGCAACCCATTGTTGATAACAATTGTATCCAACGGCCAACCTAAAACTAAAAGAAATAATGAGTAAATAAATTTATTTGTATTAGATGTATTGACTACATTTATACAGAAATATTTAATAAAAGTCTTTAAAAGTCGGTGGATTTGAATAAATCTTCTATGTATAGTACATACAGGCTGGACCATTGTATTGCATATTTGCGATAAAACTTTTATTAATTGTCAAAAAAAAATGAAATTTAGAAGGCACAATCTTCAATTTCCAATGTACATATCTAAATGGCCTAATCATTTTTTATAAAATAAAATGAACGTGAAATTTCACTTTCATAGCGTTTTATTATCAAAGTAATAAAGCAATCTGGACTTTTTTCTTACGATCTCACCCACAGGACAATGTAGATTTTGATTATACAAAAGTTGGTATTTAAATCAGGATAATAACTGAATAAATCGACATCTACGGACAAAGTGGTAGCATATTTATGGTAGTACATATTTTAAAATGACGGAAATCATCAAACGGTGGTAAAGTTTGATTTACAAGGGTCTCCAATACCATACAAATCCAGCACCGTACCGTCAGTTATGATTTACAGCTGGTTGTTTGCGGTAAGCGACCATTGTCAATCAGGAATTATGACCCATCGACTCACATTTTGGTACCAAAAATTATTATGTCAATTAATTTGAAATCAATAACTCATTTTTAATATAAGAAATGAGTTCTCTGTGGTATTTTCAATCCAGGGAGTCCATAAAAAAAATAAAGTAATTTTAATTTTTTCATTTTTTAGCGTCCTGATGCCATTTGGAGCGTCTGTTTAAAAAAATAAAAATTTTATGTTGTAGTACTTTCAATCTAGATTATTGACCGCAAAATTCAAATTTCTAGGATGATTAGAAATATGGTTTATTGAGAATATGCTATACGATGGTCCACCCTGTATGTATATTTATATAAACTGTCAACAGTCATAGAATATTGACAAGTTTCATTTCTGATTTGAGTCTTTTCAATATGCTCGTATTTCTGTTGATAATTATATTTTAATCAAAATGGAATGAATCATTTATTTTTTTGTATGCTAGAGCAACAAGCAACATAATACATAATTAGTCTGTTGACATTTGAGACTTTAACGGAGGCATTGTTCCAGTCTTCCCTACGTATCGATCACTTTCACTATTCGAGGTGAAGCCCAACTAACGAGCACGTATCGTGTCAATTAACACATCGACTCCGTTCCATCCCGATCCAGATCACAATAGCTGATATTTCGTATCTGGTTAATTGAAACCAGATAACGCACGCCACTGTCTCGCAACAAGTTTCTTGGTGGTTTTGGCGCGTGTCTAGAAATGATTCCTTCGGTAGATGAGGCGTGGGCCTAATTAATCGTTTCAGTCGGGGTTCTTACTTTAATTACATCTCGGACCGGTGGGATTAGCACGGCATGTCCTGGGGCCACCCCGGCCTCTCCCGGATTAAACCGTTGCCGGACTGGATGCAATAACAAACAAGACTCGGCTAGATGTCATACACGATCATAGCAATACATCACGTCACGATAATTGGAAGGATGAAATATGCCCTGAGAGTTACAGCACGTGTTATTACCCTCCGATGGTGGCAAATCCGCGCGATCTTCGGCTTAGTTCGGGCCTCGCGATTCCTTACAACGTCAGACTAAGTGCCACCTGCATTGAATCTAATTACTGCAAATGATCCTCGGCGGCTCCGCTTTCCAGCGATGATGGAAGAGGAGCCGACAGTGTCTAGGCGAGTTTCTCCCCCAAGGATGCAAATGCAGGTGAAAGTGCACTTTAAGTTTGATTACGGAACGATGAGGGTCGTCCAAGTCGGAAATTTTTAATTAAAGTCGTTCCGTCAAGTCCGGAGGAAAGTCGACACCGTTCCGGGAGGTGTAATGGTCCCGATGCGTGTCTGATGCGCTCAGAAGAGCAGTTTAAACAAAGAGCTTCGTCTTATCAGCAGTTCGCAATGCTACGCGCTTTGTGAAGGGTACACCAATCGGCTAAAGCAAATATCGAAATTTTCCTGCCGTTAAGCGCCATGATGAGGGTTTAAAGTATTAGCAAATTTTGCTGGCTCAGATTTTCACATTTTATTAAGTCTATGAAATTATGAAGAAGATTATTGGAAGGGTTAGATTTTTAGGAACGAAACTGTTGTTATCAACGTGGCCTAAAGATAAGGAAAATCGGACCTAGAAATACTTACAGAAATGTTCCTAGCAATGCTACAATATTTAAGCATACTGTCAGCGATGTATTTCTTAATTTCTCATGAACATGACGTTGTTCCTCTTCTCTTGTTGCAACTTTTGCAATAAATTTCCCGTTTTTGTGGAAATAAACGTTCTTCTCAACAACGGAAAAAACACGTGATTGCTTTACTTGCACATCTTCGCAGCCCTGCTCTCTTGCGCACAGGATACCTTATCAGCTTTCGAAATGTATGCCGCAAATGATTTGCTATCGAGCACCCAGCCTTGGCGTGCTTAAATAGCTCCCTAGTTTGCATTTGCGGCGAAACCAAGGCGAAATGGCGGTTCTAACGTGTTGAAGACGGAATGCCAACAAAGTTTCTAGTCGAGGAAAGTTGGCGACCCTGTTAGTGTGGAATTATTATTACTAGCTGCCAACTTTCGGCCCAGAAAAGCGGGGTATTAAGTAACAATGGTCGTAAACAACGCTGCCGCCCGTTTATATGGGATTCTACATAGAAAACTTGGATGAAATTTTAACGGTTATT
Organism: Tenebrio molitor; assembly: GCF_963966145.1. Lineage (NCBI taxonomy): Eukaryota > Metazoa > Arthropoda > Insecta > Coleoptera > Tenebrionidae > Tenebrio > Tenebrio molitor. The sequence goes on along the minus strand of NC_091050.1, from coordinate 21,628,584 downwards.
TCGGTGTGTCCATTAATTTTTGATTCAGTCCATCATACAAACCAGGGACTCGTGTTACTACCTACCCCCATAATGACCCCCGTTGGGTCCAGGAACACCTCCAGAAACACGAAAGTTTACTTGGAGTGTGTAGGATGGGGTAGAAGAGGGTTCAAATTTGATGAAAATGCAAACTGAGTACTCTATTCATTTTTAACTTGATTTTTACAACTTGTCCTTGTTTTTTGAGGTTAATTAACTCAAGTTACGCTCGCCGAATGAATTCTTCTTGAGCTGTGCCCCCCTGACATGCTGTTGATGGTACTTGGTTTAAATATAGACCACTCCTTCGTACCCTCGTGTAACTAGAAGACGTTGAATCTCGTCGACTTGGATTTCAAAAGACATACCAGTATAATTGTGGCAACTTATTTTATTAGGGCAAGCGTGCTCGAGGAATTCACATTACTGTCCCGGAAAGTGTAAATCGATACTTTTAAATTCCCCAACACTTCAGAACAACCGCAATTTACACTATCAAACACTGCGTTCCTCAGGAAATCGTCATCATTCCAGTGGAAATTGTGTGTTTCGCGTCATTATGGTCGTGCGCTCGAAGGCTATAGACTTTTATGGAAAAATTAGCCCTGGGATCCTTCCACACCCCGATCGAACGCCCATTGTCCGAAGGGGTTGATTAAAAATCATCGATGGGTCACGATATCCCTCGTCGGATTTGTTCGGAATTCTTCAGCTCCCATTTAATTGAATGAAAATGAAAATGTAAATCCATCATTTTGAATGGGAACACATTGTTCGGAAAAGACGTATTGTTTGTCGATGCGATGTTTGGCCTTGGGCCAATTTCATTATTTCGAAAAGTACTGGAACAACTAATTTGGAAGAAAACAAAATCGAGGACGCCGTATCCAGTACCGAATTAATTAAGTAGTTGAACTTGAAAGCTCGGTCCACGCGAGGCAAATTCGCTTCGACTGTATCGAGCTTTGATATCATATTTCAGCAAAGCTCGCGAACTTGTAAACAACATTGCAGCTTTATGCTTCACGCTGTTCTTTGAGTTAATGAACGCCGAGCGGCATTCTGCCGCGTACAAGGGGTTCGATGGTGCGTCGGAACTCTAATATGGATTGGAGATCTGTCTTTAAATAAATATTTACACTCGGAAAACATTCATTTAACGCCTGTCCAATAAATTTCCTTGTGAGTCGAGTCGGCGAACCGGAAAAAATAAAACGAACGAAAGGGTTGAGCTAACAGGACATTCGACGTTGATATTTTCCCAAATTTTATTGGCCGGACACCATTATTGAGCTTTCTGCAAGATTAAATGCCTACGCGAAAGTCCTAATGAATTGCATAAATCATGGTGTTGGCGCGAGTCGACGCTAATCGTCGCTGCTGAAAAAATAAAATACGAAAAATATAATAAATTCATGATGGTTTCATACCCATTTGGTTCAGACACGTTGGTGGTAACAGCAACCTCGGCACGACCTAAATTTATTCTAATCAAGTTGGTAGCGCCACCATTAAGGGTTATGAAAGATAATTGGCGTTGTTAAACCCAGTTTGCAGGTTCTGGTCGCTCTTATTAAAATGTATCGATCTGATGCCTCGTCTGCGTGATGTGTTGAAGTAAAAGATCAACTCCAGTAAGCTGTAATGTGGATTAACGACGCCTAAAAGGGCCGTTATTATCATACCACTAACTGTTGGTTGTTTGTTCTTCGGGAGTGCACGAGTACATCATCATGATCTGACTCGTGGATCATACTTAATTAATTTAAAAGAAGTCGGAAGACCTGCAGTCCGCGCCGGTTTAATTGCCCGAGACCGTTGTTCGTTTTCTTCCGATGTGATTAAATCGAATTGCAGCCGGTGTAGAGAGCAAGTGGAGTGTATCGTTTTCGTTTTTCTTTGTAAACGAGATTAAATTTCGGTAGATAATTTTTAATGGGTCGAAATTTGCATGACGGAAGAGTAACGAGAAGAACAAACGGATTCCACTTTCTTCCTTCCTTTTAATCAAGACTAACAGATACAATAGAATTGTAAATTATACACCGGCAATCTAATTGCCCAAAGCGTTGATGCTCGAGGCGAAGAAGAGGTATTACAATGACAAATGGTGGCCATCACGGGAATGTTACGCACGTAAAATGCAACGGCAGCGCCGCCGTAGACGTCGTTAAGGCCCCAAGATAAACGCAATTGCCCGCAGGACTGATTTATTCCGGTGTACGTCTGATTTCTCACAGTCATTAGTATTGAAAATAAATTTGGAAGGGATGTTGATATTTTTGGGGCAATTTGGAGAGGAACTAAAAATTTATGGCACAGAAATGGAGAATATATGAAGCGACATCAACAGAAGTCGAGGGACTAAAAATGTTACAGAGCGCGGAGAAGAAGTCCATACAAATAAATAATGCTTAATGTGGCCAAGAGGTCCTTAAGAATAATGCCTGACTAAAAGATAATTTAGGAAAATTACTTGTTTCGGGTTTTATAGTTCATCACTGAGCTACTCGTAGTTATATATTTTTTTACTTGTTAAAATGTTATACCCACTTGGTGGGAGATCGTACTTTAAAATGGCGATTTATTTTTGGATCATTTTAGTTTATTTGTTCAAAGAAAGCCTGTAATGGTGGCTGTAAATTAACGGAACTTGTTAACAATGTTACAAATTTGGTAAAAGTAGAATATATCACTTTAGGATGAATAATATTGTTGACAAGAACTGCATATTGCCAAATTGTCGAAAAAAGTGAGTTTTCAAAAATAAGAATGAATACTTTCCATTGTTTTTAATCTAACTGTGAAAATGGAAATAAAAATTAAGTGTAAGAAAGTTTTAACTGTGTCGCTTTAACAAAGAAAGCTCTTCTATTCTTGTGCTTGATTTTTTTTTACATTTATTCAGTTATTTCTTGCGCCATCAAGATCTTTGTGTTGCATTTCCACAGAACTGGAAGAATCTCCACATTCGACGTGAAAGCATCTGGACCGAGTTGCTAAATACAAGACTTTAACTTTTTTATCTTAGATAGTTGGATAAAGTGTACTTTTACTACTTTATCCTAGACACATTTCTGCTTTTCAGGACATCACTGTAAAAAATTCACTTTCATTTAAATTTCATTGCTTTTGTGAGGTGGTTGGGATTTTTCTAGGAAACCATTTAAAGCTTAAAAGTTTTCACCTCTTAATTCTCTTGCAACAATCTTTTATTTTTTTATCATTGCAACTCCTGATTTGTGAAAAGTATACAGAGCGTTTGCAATAAAGAATTGCTCTGTTTCTGAGCCCAATGCCGCTAAGCCATAAAACGACCGAAGCGCTGACAGATCCCAGTGCGTCCAAAACATTTCATGACGGGAAGTCTGCTTATAGAGCATCACAAACTGCTTAAACATTTTCCCTAGGCCATTCTACTGGTACCTATTAAAATGTTACAATTCAATTTTTTGGATTTCCTGCTCTAAAGTAGTATCCCTTCCCTGGCATCTTCCAAACATTATATTTTCTCACTCTTGCGCCCGCACAGAGCTTTCAAAACAAGCATGGCCAGTTTGTTAACGTGACCCTAGCTCAAGTATCTTCCCGACAAAAGAAAGTTGCATGTGTGTTAAGCGGCGATTAATATTGATTTATGACAACCCGGTTTTACGACTTACCGGCATCGAACTCAGAAATGGAGTTTCCTTGAGACAAATCGAAGTTTTAGTGTCCGTGTCCGGATTATGGAGTAGTGGTATCGAGTTTATGTTTAGATGCATTTCTTACATAACAAATCTGAGACATACGAAAAACAGGCCAAACAAGGAACTATCCGGAATCCGGACTGGTTGCACAGAACAATTATTAAGCGAGAACGACAAAAATTACTAGTTGAGTGCTGCTGCGTAAAAATTTTTACTAACCAAACGGTTCATATCATTTTTTTAAACTTGTCAAAATTAAAATCTAAATTTAGTTTTATGTAAAACTAAAGACGCGACAGCTATCATATATCAAAACAAATCAAAACTTTAGTAAAAGTAAGATATACTTTTACTTTTTTGAATCAGATCTTCTCCACAAGCATGTGGAGATCGACTTTCTAACTTTCTAACAAAATAGGTCACAGTGTAGTATAAGGGGGTTGACGAGAGCTTTCCAGTTTGATCTTTAGTAGCATCACAGTTAGGAAAGATGAGTCAGTTGTAAATTTTTTTATGCGGACATCCATAAATTTCTATACGATTTTAAATATTGTCCTTTAGAAACTGCTATCGTACTTTTCCCGGCTATGAACAGTCCATCCCATTCGCTTTTCTGTTGATATGTCAGCGAAGTGCTTGAAAGCACAAGAGCGACCTCTACTCTGATGGCAGTAAATTTTTACGACATTTTATGTGACACTCCTCGTAAAAATCAACACTAGACGAAGACTACATTGGTAGACGAGCATCGAATTGCCTTCTTAGATTATTGATTTAGATGGAGAAAGTGTTATTTATTTGTTCATTGGAAGTCACCAGGGTGGGCGGCTAGTCATGGTGTTAACTGGCCAGGTGTGAGTGAACTGCACCTTCATATTGTTGGCAGCCCACAACATAAATGTCTTTCACCTTGGCGACTGCATACCAAGGGCCGCCTGCACGATTTCAGTGCACTCAAAAAGTGATACGCAGTCAGTCGAGTGCAGTTGCAAGGTCACTAAAATTTTTTTTGCTAGATTTTCTAAATATCGATCTGTGGTAAATTTGTTGTGAAAAGTGTGATAATAGATAAATATGACGAAACTAAATATGATCTTTGCAGCATTTGCTTAGAACTAACTGTCACTTGACATTGAAAGTCTCGTGAAATCTTTCTCTCCCAAAAAGTTGTGTGGGACTTGTTCTTTGTTCATTTTTCGTACTAAATAATCCTTTCAAGTCGTAAAATTCAAACGCATCTGGGAAATTTCGTATGATTAATGTGAATTCAATTTTTTTTTACTGCGGTTCCCATAAATGTCGTGACACACTTACCTACTTGAATTTATGTACAAAAATAAAAAACTTTAAATAAAAAAACAGTAGAAAAGTTGCAGGATATGTAATGCTTTTAATTATCTTATCTTGTCATGTTTTATCGCGGGGAATTAAAACTTTTTAGTATGTTTGCAACTTCATTATTTCATCCAGTGTAAAAGTGGGTGAACTCTGCTACGGTTTTTGCAATTTTGTTGTGAATGTTGACCTAGAAGTATTTCCACCACGGTACATTTATACTAAATAATTCCAAAGTAAATTTATTTAACAAAAGTATCTTTTTTGTGGGAAATGTGTGCTGCTTTAACCAAACGCTTTCTAAACATGTCAATTTTAATCCACAGTGGGATTGACTGTTGGTTGGAGTGATATTTAATTTATTGCTTCCCTCATAATTATACTCAGTCAGTTCCAATGAAAAGAAACCCCTCTCTCATGCACGCTAATCCTATTATTGGTTCGATATTCGAATGGAATATTTTATGTTTATGACGTGGCAACAATAACAGAAAATGGGGCTATAAACTCCTAATTTGTCATAAAAATCACGTACTACAGTTGGCAGCTGTAACGGTCATTGTGTTTTATTCAATCTTCTATTTAAAGAATGTTTAGAAAAATAAGGGTCGACTAAGCAGAATGACAAATAATGTACAAAACAATAAAAATGTGTAGTGTCAATCTAGGCACATTTATCGTATTTATTATTTTCAGTTCATATCTCGACGAATAGTTCTAGTTTAAAAAACGAAAAATGTATTTCACTAAGTGATCAAAGGGTAAATACAGGTTTGTTATAAATGTTCCATACATTGTAGCTGGTTGTGAAATTTGCCACCTACAATGCAAAGTGTAAACTATATTATACAGGCTGATTCACGTAGCCCGTTCATTAGAAACTTTCCGATTTCCCCAAATCATATTAATATGAAAATTAGTAGTTGACTATAATCGACTACTCCAAGTTCAAATGAAATAAATATTTTCAAAATGGTGGTACTTCCGGAAATACCGGAAATCGACGCCATCTTTATTTTTTTAAATGGAAAGGCCTCATTTTGACTTCACATTTCCATTCTACGTTAAATTTTGAGTTTATAATGTCTTTTTGTCAACACTTATCTGTCATCGTTTTTAACCTATCTCATCTTTTTTGCAAAAAAAATTCACTAATGGCGGAAAAGATCAGCCAGGTCTTTAGGAATTCAACTAAAAAAAAATCAATTATTTATTTCTGATGGTTCAGGAATTATAAATTTTTTAATGAAGCCCTGCAACCTCACTTTTTTGCAAAAAAGATAACATAGGTCAAAAACAATGACAGATAAGTATTGATAAAAAGACGTACTAAACTCAAAAGTTAACGTAGAATCGAAATGTGAAGTCAAAATGGGGCCTTTCTATTTAAAAAAACAAAGATGGCATCGATTTTCGGTATTTCCGGAAGTGCCGCCATTTTGAAAATATTTCATTTGAACTTCGAGTAGTCGATTATAGTCAACTACCAATTTTCATATTAATATGATTTTGGGAAATCGAACAGTTTCTAATGAACGGGCTACGTGAATCAGCCTGTATACTAACGGTAAATTCGTGTGATTACTTGGTTGCCTCAAAACATTTTAAACCAATTTTTTTTTAATAAAGAACTAAAGTCAGGTTACCCCGCACCAAATATTATTAAAATTACATAGTTGTTTATGGTACGAGTGTGTTATGTTGGCTATAAGTCACGTGAGAAAAAGTTTTGACTTTATAACTTTCTCAAGTGACTTTTAGAACATAACACATACATTTTTATCCAACAACTGCAACAATTGCAAGTAAATCTAACTCAACGGTTATGACTTATAACACACGCGTGACTTAAAGGCCACTTTACTGGTCTGAAATGAGAACAATTATGATATGACTATAAGTAGCAGGTGTTGAATAAAATTATAAAAACTGAAACATAGCACAAGAAAAATGTTCCAGACACTTGATTACTCTTCGTCACTGAATTATAAAAAAAATTGCCACATTTGGCTAAAAATGTCCAAAAATTGCAAATGTTTGTGGGTTGTGCTCTAGTCATTCCTTTAGTTCTCAACGGGTTCATCAGATGCTGGAAGCCTTCTATTGGATTTGCCCTTATCATCTCTGTACTAAATAAACATGCTATAAAATGCATTAAGTTGCGATACATGCTTGTAAACATTTAAAATAATGGGATCTTTTTGTGCAGTAAAATAATAGTATATGTATTATACACCAAGGTGGAGAAGTTCATAAGCGCTAAGATTAGATCCGAGGCTCGCCGAGGGATGTAAGGCGCGAAGGCTATAAGGGGCTTCTCTACTGTGGTTTATATACTATTTTTTTCAGTACTAGATACGTTAAAATCCTTTCTGATAATAATTATTAATAAAATTATTTGGTCAGATGCGACGGGTCCGAGTTGTCATTTCTAAACGATTGCTACGAAAATCGTCTACGTTAACCAATGAAATGAACGACAATCTTGCGTTGCTAGGTGACGGTTGTTCATTATTAACCCTGGGTTAATAATGAAAAATTATTAATCTTGGGAGAGAAATTCTACTTCTGGGCTCGGTTCAGGCCTTCTGAGACTAGTAGTGAAAAAAGATTTTTAGTACATACTCGTACATACATATATTCAAATGTCAATAGGTTTTACAGCAAGCAGCACTTTGAATTACAAAGCTCTCTTCTTTTATCAACTGTATAATTTTAGATAAACTTTTTATACAGCGTGGAGCGTGAAGTGTGGTTTTGCTAACTACTTTAGAACGTTGTTTCCAGTTGGTAAAAAATATCAATTGGCACATTTAATACAGCAAAATTTTTCGAACGTTCATATTTATTACAGAACATTTTTGGAAGCTTCTTAGTATTAAAACAAAGAAAATGGGCACGGAACTCACGTTTTTTGTCTTTTTTGACTTCGATATAGAGGTTTAAGCATACTGACCTAAAACTGTAAGGTTTTGTTCCCTCATAGCTGTTTTATCACAGTTCTCCACACTCGTTTTCTCCAAGAGAATCCTTCCAAGACTGCTTTAACGATGTTCAAAATTTTTCGGGGCAAATAAATATGCATTTTGTACTTTGGCAATGTTAAGTGATGGAACACTTCATAGACCGTCTATACAAAAGTACGCAATTTTTAAAATATTCCACATTTACTTTTTTTTTCGTTACGTTTCATTTCATTAATTTTTTTGCTTTTTCAAATAAAACTGATAATTGCTACATTCCCGCAGACAAGACGTACTAATTAAAGTGGTCAGACTTTTGATTTGTTTATACTTTTTTGTGCATGTGTGCTTCAAGGCTTTATAAATTTTAATAAGATCACCTTAATTATACACCGAACCACTTGTCTCGTTACACATGGTTGATTGATTTATTAACCAAGCAAAGGTGGTATAATGTTGCACTGCCCATAAAAATAACCCAAGCAATTGATATTTTAACGAGTAGTTGAATAAAAAATATCTTGATAATAGCTCTAGCAGGTTTTCAATTTTTGCCCATTACAATGCAGAGTATTCAGCACAATTGAAAGTTGGAGACGCAGTTCACGTCGAGTATTTTCACGGCATCTTAATCTCACCTACGTTGTGTAACTGAAAAGTGAAATGTGTAGTGAAATTGTTGCTTGAAAACATTTTCAGATACATGAAAAAAGTCCAGTGGTTAAAGTTGTGTATACATTTTAAGTGTGCCTTAAGGTCTATTTATCAACGACGCAAATGTCAGAATCAGCTGGGAATGTTTTCATGCAGAAAATTTTTCTAACCTTGTGGGGATTATTCCCCTTTAAGTAATAATTCAAATCTGAAGTGTCATTACTCATTCAGTCTTGGAAGGGTTGCATTCATATACACACCAAACGGACCATTGTGGCAAACCCACTTTTTTTTCTTTGACAGATATCTTCACCACACCGTTATTCACGTGAAAATTTAGCGCTTCCAGCAACATGTTTTTCTTTTTTCTACTGTTTTATCGAGAGGCGAAATTTCCAAAGAGCAAATTCCAGTCGCTGAAATAAAACTCGCAGAGAAATGGGACATAATTTACGTACTTGCTTCGAGTTTTATTCAGAAAAGAAATAAATTCAATCATTCTCCTAGGCAAAAATCGTCCTGTTAGAGGAATCAAAAAGTCTTATCAGGATTAAATGTCACCGTTTAGTAGTTTGTTGCGCAAAGAAGAACATGACAGAAACCTCCAGTTCTTTTTCTCCATTTTTTTTGTCTCCTATTTTGCGTTCAAATGAAAATTAATGAGGTATAGAGCATGCTCTGACAACACAACTTGCGATAATTTTCTATTTACGAGTACTAAATGGGGGATTTACAGAAATTCTTTTGCTTTAACTAGGAGATTGTCTTTTTACCTTTCAGAGTGATGCATATTGTTTAACGAAAATGAAGCCAGTACGGGATCCAATAAAGGTAAATTGTAGCGAAGGCGTTTAATGGTAATTCGTATTCGCATCGTATAAATCGAGCTTTTAATTTGTAAGCTCGGTTCTCCTCGACCGAACCGTTCTCTTTCAAACTTGAAGGGTAGGGTGAGGGCAGACTGCTACTGAACTCACCCTATTCTGTCTGGCGTCCGTGCGTACAGAACATACCAACCCCAAACTCCGGACGGAGAGTGGTATGAGAGCCGTCGTCGTCTCCTCCGACCTTTTAGAAACATTCCATACGGGCCAACACGAGACATTTCTCCAAACTGGCCAAGTTTTTCCACTTTTCTTTTTTTAATACACGGTCACGTGCCAGAACTTGCCGTTGAATGTGTTTCGGTCTGTCTAAACTCCCACGTCGGATGATGCGGGCCGGGCAACTTTAAGAATTTTTTTTTAAATAATTGATTTCGCTTTTTACCAAAAGGCGGTTCGACGGCTAGACTGATAAAAAATTTCATAAATACGTACAATCAAGATTAGTGGTAGCCTTGGTAACTGTGGAGAGGAAAGTCGGGAGAAAGGAGGGTGCATTCTTGCGTTATTGCCCAACACGTGTAGCAGTCGGTGTGAGTGGAGCTTTTCAGCAAACAAGAAAAATTACGGTTTTAACCTTCCTGGCAGCAGTGAGGCATGTTTTATTCTGAAAAATGCACACGATTTTGATTATGGTTCAGGCGGTTGTTGTTACTGGCAATAAATAGATTACATAAACAGAAAGAAAGAAGATTCTTTCTGTAGAACACTCGTGTTAATATATTTTCAATAAAAGTATATATCAATATTTAGCCTTTGAGTAGAATTGAGTAAAGACGCAGAACAAGTAGAAGTAGTTTAATAACAAATTTTTTAACTTCTTCAGTTTCATGACGATATGATTTCAGGGAGCTGCGTTGTAACGATCAATCGATGCCGAGCATAGCGCGGTGAAGTGAGCTCGCCTCACTTGTAATTTCGTAACTAATTTTTTAATTTAATGTTTGCTTTAATGTGTCTATAATAATTTGATAGAAGAAAGTTCAAGTTGTTACATTTCTTAATGTGCGTGAATAATTTTGCAGGCAAAAGCTCGTAGACAAATAAGAGTTTTCGTGCTTTGGATCTTAAGACGTCGTTTGAAATAAAATTTCAAAAGAAATTTCATTTTTTGAAGACAAGCTAGACTCGATTAAGAATGAGATCCGATGATCCCAGTGGAGATCGTCGTAAGTGAAGAAAAGAAATCTACGTGGATAAAGATATTCCTTTTAAAAAGACTGAAGTGTTAATAGTTTCGTGTCGTTTAAATCTGTTAAATGTGCTCAGTAGAGCGCGAGTCGAACAATAAAACGTCATGTAGTTCACGGTTTCCTTCAAGCGTTTATTACGATGATGACTTTTAAGTGAAATTTGTAGTGCTTGTCGGATAAGCGAGAATATTTTTATTATTCCAAGAATCTCGGAAGATTTCTGTCACCAACTGAATTTAAGATTCTATTTAAGGAGTCATAAAAACTGTCTGATGTTCGTAAATTTCCGAAATTCCGTCAATGTTAAGTGAAAGTTTTTCAAACGTGTGCGAAGATCTTTCATTTCCAAAAGCTGAAGATCTCGAAAAACTATCTTCTCTACAATATCTGCACAATGTAATTTTTAGCCCCAGCTTTGGTCAACGAAACTTTTGGTCGAGCTTTTGGTACAATATTCTAAAATTTAACTTTAATGCTGATTATTAATAAGTACAGTAAAGTCCGGTTATAACGAACCCAGAAAATGTATCAAAATAAGTTCGCTATATCCGAGGTTCGCTATAATAGGTAAATTAAAGTAAAGTGTGTTTTTAATAGTTATTTTTTATTTTACATTTGAAATGAGATGAAGTAAGTAAGTATTGAAAAATAACATGAATCCTTTGCAGAACGGTAATATACTGTGTGAACATAAAGTTTGAAACAAAATTCATAATAGCATTATGTACCTATGTGATGTTTTTAAGAAAATCGCTCGGACAGGTCGATTTTATTTCGAAAAACCTGTGACGCGCAACTTTTTTTTGAAAAAATGACAAACTTTACTTCAAAAATTTAATTTGATTCTTGATGTAAAAATTTTAATTGACCTCAAAAAAAAAACAAACAAACACCTAAGTTTAACAATAAAATGTAATGCAAATGTAGAAATTATCCCCCGCCAACCATTTGACACGAATCTGTTTGCGTTTCGTCCATATTGTGCAGACGGAAGATTTTGTTAAATTCATTTCGTGGCAAATATCACTTTGTTTAACACCACTTTGTATTTTTTGAATAATGTCGTACTTGTCTTTTAGGGTGACGCAAAAAGTATCGGGGAAACCCGTCAAGAATTCGTTATAAAAGGAAAATTGCATCACATTTTAAGTCATATCTGGTTCACTATATCCGAAAGTTCGTTATAAGCGGGGGTTCGCTATAATCGGTAAAAAGATACATTGAGCTTATGGAAAAATTTTCTTTGCTTGAAATATAGTACGTTATAACCGAGAGTTCGTTACAAACGGGTTCGCTATAACCGGACTTTACTGTAATAGTTTTTGCCATAACTGCGATCTAATGAGATGTTTTTTTTTCTAGGTATGGTTCAAGTCAATATTTGGTTGTTCTCTTGGTAACATCTGAGAGTGAGTAACCATTTACTGATACCTACTACATGTTTAAAAAATATACAGTGCGTTTGTAAAGTTCGGAATAAATTCGATAAAACTGTAAGTATTAATTTCTGAGAAAAACCCTTGGACAGGTCAATTTTGTTTTTAAAAAGTGCACATTGTTCAGTACTTTGCTTATATTGACAGCTTGTCATCTCCTAATAATGACGTCATTAATAATTTTTTTAAATGACAACCCCCATTTTTTTCTTATTTTTCTGGTACGCCTTCGTACTAGCTAAACGATCAATGAAAAAAATTAACACCTTACATAACAATTTTTTTGAGAAAATGACAAATTTTACTTCAAAAAATTTAATTTAATTTTTACCTTAAATTTTTTTTCAATAGATTTAGTTACAATGGAAGGTTTATTTTAATAGACCAAACAATTTAGAACGATTTGCGGTAGAGAATTCGGACTGAAACGGAACAAATAAGCCCTGACATTATTGAGCGCAATGTACAAAGTATTGGTGGGTGCCAAATAGTTGGCGGGAGGCAATTTCAACATTTGCGTTAAATTTTATTGTTAACCTGAGATGTTTGTTTGATTTTGTTTGAGGTCAATTAAAATTTTTACATCAAAAATTAAGTTAAATTTTTTAAGTAAAATTTGTCATTTTCTCAAAAAAATTGTTATGTAAGGTATCAATTTTTTTTATTAGTCGTTTAAGTACTAAGAAGGTCTACCAGAAAAAGATGAAAAAAGTAAGGGTTGTCATTTAAAAAAATTATTGATGACATCATTATTAGGAGACGACAAGCTGTCAACTTAAATAACGTACAACATGCACTTTTTAAAAACAAAGTCGACCTCTTCGAGGATTTTTCTCAGAAATTAATACTTACAATTTTATCGAATTTATTCCGAACTTTACGAACGTACTGTACTGTATATACTCGTATTCAAAAGTAGCTGTGAAAATCAAAATATTTGAAAATGTATTACTCCTATTTAACTTTAAATAGACCTTTGCATGTGTTTCAACAGTTTCGGTAACATCAAAAATTATTTTGGTTTAAGAACGGTTCCTATATGAATGAGCGAGTCGTCGCTATCCCGTAAACCGTAGGTCCAGTAGCGCTGCAATTCGCGCATTCAAAGTTAGGTTATTTATTGCGATTTTTTCGGTTTTAAAATAAAGTGAATAATGTTCACTAACTGGCTCCATTTGCAGCTTATTGCATTTGTACCGATTTCATGGTTGGTGAAATTTTTCAGCGTCAATCATTTAACTCTGTTTCCGTTTATTTTTGTTGTCGATGCTTTTCCCGTTACAAGTTCGTAGCACTCGGCTTGTATACAGTGTACACAATGTAATTGATGACATGCCTCGTCGGGGAAACAATTGAAGGATCCTTGAATCCGGGTTTTGGATTATGAAAACAAGATGATGTAGTGGGCGTTGTGGTTTTTTCATTGTTTTCTAACACATCCACCCACCACCAAATTCAATCCAAATTACATCAGCGCTGGTTTTTGTTAAAAAAATCCTCACATTATGTTGCAATAATATCGTTTCAAATTTGTGACGACGGTAATTAAAACTGAGTTACCAATAACATTTTTATTGGATGAGAATTTATCTGTTTTCGGCTAAATAATTGCATTTTTGAAATACAAATCATATTCTACACGTTTGTGGTGACCATTTGCGTCATACCATATTAAACACTAATATGCTGCGATTGTGGTGTTTTTTCAATAACAACGTGCGTCATTTACGTTCTAATCGATGTGACAGTTAATGTTTTTTCGAATGAATTTGCTGCGAAAAATCCAAAGAGTAAATTTTTTTTTTTTTTTAATTTTATAAATCGATACTTATTCTTACTTCACAAAAATACTTTCAAATATCATGTGTATACATGTGTTTGCATACTTAAGAAAATATGGTAATTGTTCACTTTAACTACTTCTGGAATTTTCGCGTGTTTTCTGGCTAGACAGCTTGAGGGCGTTCTCCTACATCGTTTTGCACCACTCAAACCTTGTGCAAATGAATTTTCCTTCCCCTTTAGTTATACTATGACATTGGCGCGACCTTGACGCGACCTTGAAACACAACAAGAAAGGAAAAAAAGGCATTTGCACAAGGTTTGAATGGTGGGAAACGATCTAGGAGGACGTCCTAAGGATGTCTAGCCAGAAAAAACGCGAAAATTCCAGAAGTAGTTAAAGTGAACAATTACCGAAAATATATTATCTTCAAGCGGTCGAAAATCGTGCCTTTGTGTATCTCTATAGAAAGAAACAGTTGAAGTGGCTTTTTTTTGTAACCGGACTTGAAATCCAAGGAGTTGAAATGTCCAAAGGCGGCTCGACCGAGCCAAATGTAAGCTCATTTGAAGTATTTCTCACGATTTATTTATCAACTATAACCCAATATTCAACCGGTGCCACTGCGGTGTAACACGAGTCGCCCATGTTCATAGATGACAGATGTCAAAATCAAAAATAGCTAGATGGCCGTTCAACGTTAAAAAGTAAACTTTAGACTTTAGCCGATTTTACTAGTAAGTATTACTGAAGCTTCTAATACTAATAATTAGGGCCCGGATTTTAGGCAATTAAAAAGTCGGAAATAGGTGCCTAAAATAGTCCCTTAAACTACTGCAAATAGTCCCTTAAAAACTGAAAATAAGCCATACTAGGTCCTTAAAGTTGTGGTTAATTAAATTAAAAAATGTGTTTTTAAAGTTTTAAATAGGTACACACAACAAGATATTTACTAATTATTTTTTATTAATTAATATACAATACTACAAGTTTGTTAGTTATTTACATTGTTACGTATTTACATTGCATACAAGATATTGCTCTAAATTTTCTACTTTAAAACATTGTCGGTTATCCACCAAAATGGACTTATATTTTGAAAAACTTCTTTCTACCTCGCAAGAGGTAATGGGCGCAAATTTGTAATAAATTTCTTCCATTTTGGTGTCATGTTCCGGCACATCTTCACCTCTAAAAATTCTTGCCAATTCTAGAAGAAATTTGTATCCAGGATTTTTTTCAGTAACATCTTCAAGTTTTTTTAATGCTACTGCTGCTACAGGGCCTGGAGATTTTTTTAGGGAGGTAAATACGTTTTCAACAATTTTGATTGAATCGGTTAAAGGTAACCCATTTTTTTCCAATTGAGTAATACTTTCGCAGATTATTTTAAAATTACTGCGAACATAAATTAATTGGTTTTTTATTCCGGGTTTCTTCATTATAGACTGTGCTTTTTGAATAGCAACAGCAGAACTTCCATCAAAGGACATGACAACCTGTGAGTAGTTAAAAACAGTTTAACAATCAATTAATTTGCTTATCTTTTATATACTTACTTCTTTAATGGAATCAAAGTGTTCGCTGTAAAACATAGCAGCCTGAAGCCATGTTCCCCATCGTGTTAAAATTGGCTGTGGAGGCAGTGGCATTTCTTTTAGTTTTTCTTTGTACATTTCAACTCTCAAAGGTGCCTTAACGAAAATTTTTTTCACGTTCGAAATTAAATTATCCACATCTTCATATTGATAGCGATTTTTTTCAGCCACTAGATTTAAAGCATGCGCTAAGCATGTGACATGCACAATTTTTGGATAAAACACCTTAAGGTGTCTACCAGATTTTATCATATATGGTGCTCCATCCGTTACAAACAAAAGAAACTTTTCAGCAACAACTCTGGTACTCCACAAGATTTCTACGCATAGAAATTTTAAATCAAAATAAATTTAAAAAAGTGAAAAACCCTTACCTAAAGATTGATTTACGAATCTAGCTATTGTCTCATGATTTGTTCTTTCTAATTGTTTAGACGCCAAAAGATAAGATTTTCCAGGTTCATCTTCTGAAAGTTTCCCAACCAGACAATTCGCCACATATCGCCCAAGTGCATCTGTTGTTTCGTCAACTGAAACCCATATGTTAAAAGGATCCAGCTCATTCCGAATGCGGTCAATAGTCTAAAAGTGAAAATAATTTTAAATTAAATATTAAAAGATAGTATGTTCATACATCTTTGTAGCATTTTGGTAAATAATTTTTCCGTAAAGTAGACTCATCCGGAATTTTTCTACCACAATATTTTGTCAGAAAATTCTGAAACGCAGGATTTTGTAGTTTGTGCCATGGTATATTGGCAGCTAAAAAGACGTTACAAAGTTCCATATTGAATGTACTATTTGCCGATTCCTCCAAGTTCTGTGTCAGCAACGTTTGCCGAAGCGGTGTCATAATGTTCTCTTTATGGATGGCCGTTTGCTCATGCTGTTGCAAGTGACATTTTTTTTCGCATATAAACTACAAAAAATAAAATTTTCAAATAAGTAAAAAATATAAAATGACATATTTTTAATTATGCTTAACTTACCAGTTTACCACAAGCTTTACAAAACATTTCTCGGGTTGATTTTATTTCATATAAATCTTTCTTGCTTGTCCACTGTAATATTTTTTCGCGTAAACTAATTTTTTGTTTCGGCATTATGTTCACTTTAAACAGGTTCACAAGAAACACGACCACTGCACGGAGATAAAGTAAACGAGAAATGACAAATTTGTAATGCTTATATTTACGTCTCCCACCAAATTTCAGAGGAGATGGTTAATTTTATATTTCTTAAATTTTTAGAAAATGACACCCTTAAGGTTTCTCTTATTGTTTCACTTCGGGATTTTAATTTTCGTTTTTATGGCAAGGACCATTTTATAAACGTTAAAGCTTCTAACAATACCTAAGTATCAGAAAACATTAGACCGCGTATACCTGCACCCCTTCGAACAGAGGCAAACAGATAAACTCTGTAATTTATGCCAGTCCAGTCTAATGGTTTGTGGTACTTAGGTATTGTCGGAGTATTTACCGCTGACATCATGGTCCCAACCGTAAAAGCGAAAAAGTAATTCCTGTATTGTACTGCACTTTGTACATTTCAGTAATTACATCTCCTTAAATTTTAAAATCATAAAGCATTGTAAATTTTATTGAGGTACCACTTTTACATTTTCAATACCGTAAACTTCCCAGAATTCGAAAATTGGGAAAAAACCGCAAAAATGAAATTGATTTTTGGTCATTTTAGGCATGTTCAGGCAGTTAAAAGGTAAAATAGGTATTTAAAGGGCATTTTAGGCCGAATAGGCAGAATCAAATATGGCTCTAATTACTCTAATTAAGCCAGAAATCATTTATAGACAAGTTTCATACATGTGCCTTAAAAAATAAAAATAGTCCATTTTGCCTAAAATCCGGGCCCTACTAATAATATTGCAACAAGAGAACTAGGAATTACTGGTGCCTTAAAAATAGAACATTGTAAGTTTGAAAATTGTCATTTTACTGTAAATGCAGCAAAGGAAAATAAATGAGTTCACGTCCGATTTTTTTTTTGTGAACCGCTTGAAGGTAAAATCATAGATATATGTATATCATTGAAAGTAGAAGTTCTTTTTGTGCTTCGCCCAGTTGCGACCTCGTCTCAGGGCCTGATTTCAAGTTGACTTGTGACGGTCGCACTTGTTGTTGTCATGGTAACGTCGCAAGAGAGAAAGATGACGCATATTGGTAATTAATGTGTAGGACAAAGATAGCTACACATTTGCGCTGCACCACCTATTTGCGACCATGACTTGAAATCGGACCCTTAGTCTTCAATCTCTGAGCTTAGCACAAAAAGAGTCACTTCTACTCTTAATGATATAAACGAAATAATTCACACCTTCGCTTCTTAAAAATGTAAAAAATAAATCCAGGACATCATCTGTAGTGTGTAGTGTAGTTAATAATAATTAGTCTAATAATTAACAATTAATAACAACTGATAACTTGATAAAAATATCAAAACTAAGGATTATAGTCAATATACTCGGAAATACGTACTACGTAGAGAATTCAGTGTTAATTAAAATTACAGCATAGTGCGAACGAACCGTTTCGTTGCTGCAATAAGCTCCTTCGAATGCTATACGATACAAGTAACTGTTCTTAACGGGATTGGTAGAAGTGCGGTAATTATCCTTGCCTAGTTGAACATAATTTCGGGACATTATTGTGGCCGTTCAGGGTTGGTCTAACTAAGCCCGATCATCATCCTTCCTAAACATCATACCTCGCCGTTCCTTATCCGGATTAAAATAAAAACAATATTTCCTGGGGATGGATAGATCCCACCCGAAACTGGTCGAAATGTAGGTCAGGACGTCCCCTCCGATACATTCGGATTGCGTGCGACTTGTTTCTTCGCCTCTCCTTCGGTTTGATTTCGAAAGTTCAAGAACATCGTCTCGGTCGAGTTCCCGGCGCCTCCACCTTTTTTCAATATCGAACTAGCGCCAACGAAGATGCCCCCACTACAACAGGTTGATGTTGTGGAATTCGAGATTATATTTTTCTGATATTCAGCGAATATTCGTTGATAGCTATAGAGATTCATTCCTGTGAAAAATGTTGACGGTGCATTTTCATTAATTCGGTGCGTTTGAGATCCGGATCTTGCCTTGATGTTTGAGAGGATAATTTCGAATGGGGGAAGACGAAAAAATGGAGTCCTTCGAATTCGAGATTATAAACGCACCGGTGATTTGATTTTGGAGAAAAAATAAACTTAATATGAGAAAACAAAATTGATTCTTTCTTATTTGGTGCATTCTACATTTTTCATTGAAATTCGAGTTGGTAACCGGAAACTGAAAACTTTTTCTAGTCAGCTCTATTTTTTTTTATATATTTCTTAAATGCTCTTCTGGTACCAGTAACACGGAGGTTTTTGTATTATCTATTTTTAATTACTTTTGGAAACTAATAATGATTTGAATTTCTGTTGCAACTTCCTTATGTTGCAGACGTAATAATTTCAGTCGATAAAAATATTTTTCCTTAATAAAAATATTCATATTTTGAACGGAAACTAAAGTTAAAATTAAATTTGAAAGCGACGTCTCGTCTCATTGAAATTCTTGTCGAATAATTGTACACAGCTGCTCGCAAACGAGAAACAGAATTTTTTTATCTGTGTACTTGTAGATTTAAACTGCAATTAAAAAATCGGTCTTACATAATTAATCGCTGGAATGTCAGCTGGCGTCGTTTCAGGGCGCAAATAAGCAGACATTTCAATTAAATCTCTAGTATGCTTAGCTTGGAAAATAGTTTCGTGTTCATGGCCCCGTAATTGTTTCTAGGTTTAACGCGATAAATCTGACAACAGTTTGGTTAATGCATAATAATGCAATGCAATAAACTCACCGTCGTTACGCCGCATTTCTGTTCTCCAAACAGGAACAATACCATAATCCAGACGTTGTATGTACTTGTGTATAAATATACGCTGTGTTTACATTGGGCAACGTACATTGAAAAACTAAACAACAATTAATCGAGAAATGTTTGTTTTATTAAAAGACAGTAAGTGGAAACGTAAACCTTGAATGTTGGATAGAAGTGCGCTTTTTACTTTTTTGAAGAATAATGTTTGAAATGGATCCGGAGCAACTGGAAGGCTGATCTAAATTTGTAGTGATCTCATTACACTTTTAGACTGCACTAATTCTTAAATAAGAAATTATTACAGAAAACATGTAATTGTTTTGTAAAAGTCTTGAGACTTTGCATGTAATAGCTATTTACAATCGAGTGTGGGAAGTTACATTTTGCAGCGCGAAGTTTAATTTGAAACACGACGCGCAGTGGAGTATTCCATAAACTGAGCGTGGCAAAATGTTTCACACACAAGGTATGTATAATGCTTTTTGGCCGACGTTGTTTAATTTAAAATGTTAAAAACAATTACTACTTTTCGAATTTTAATGGAACGCACCCAAGAATTGTCAAATGTAAGGTAGAACCGACAGATGGCGCTGCTATTTTCATTTCTTTACAGTGGCTTAGTTGACACACCGTTCCATGGAGTAAATAGTGTAAAATATTGAAGAAAATTAAGCAAGTTTATTGATATTGACCCCGATTTTTCAGGAACGAGAACTAAAATAACGATTGATTATTCTAGTTTGTGAAGGCATGACCAACTTCATTCATATTCACTTCGCTTCTATATGGCCGTCTCAATTTAGCAAAAATTTGTTCCCGCAAAGTAGTCCATGAAACGTGCATCCTGTGTCGCCATCTTCCGTCAAGTTGACAACTTATTCATTCTAAAGTTTAAATAAATTTGGGACTGTTTAGTTGTTTTTTTAACAAAATGGGCAGAAAGTGTTTTATTTGTGGAAATTTGAAGCCTTTTTTCCAATTTCCAAGCGATCCTGATCAGAGAAACAAATGGTTAAAGTCTCTTAAAAGATCTTGTAGTATTTTTTGAATAATAAAATTTCTTATAGAAGGTAGGTAGTTTATTAAATGGTATTATAGATCTCAACAAAATTACAGATCATCTTCAAAAAAAGTGACACTCACTAAAGATGCTGTCCCATTCCTATTTGTAAGAATTCAGATCCAAAATATACAACATGCAAAATGTTTTTTTTAGTTATTTTAGAACCCTGTTGTTGTTTGTACGAATTCATATCCTGACCCAGTCCCCAGATGAAAATGAACCTACTTCTTCCCTGAAAACCAATACATATACAATACATATTTGTCAAAGTGATCTTTTATGTCACTTTTATCCACCATCATACTAGGATCTTTATTAAGATTAATAGCCCTTCAAAATTGGAGTCAATTGCTGTATTCCAGTGATTCATTTGTAGGCATTATTGAGAATTGCAAATATAGTACAAAAACTGTTAGGTACCATTTCTACAATATGAGAAACCATGTATTCATTTGCATGACTTGCTGTATGATCACCTCCTTCAAAATTCAGAGTTTTCCTGTGCAGACCACAAAGCTGCAGTATGCAATGTTATTATTAAAACGGCTGCGAAACCAATCCTTAGTAATATTTGTGTAGAATAAACGGATTCTTTGAAGACTAAGCTTGAACAGTAAACCACTGAGCTGAAAAGTTTTGAAGTTATAAATAGTGCTCTTACCTTTAAAAATGTGTTTTGTTTGTGTTGTCAGGGGTGTTGTCATCTAGTTAAATTAAACCCAACATTTTCGTCTTCCTGTTTTTTTTAATGGGCTGATAATAGTAATAACCTGTAATAACATAAAAATGAGGCCATTGACCTTGACGTTAATTAATTGACGTTAATGTCAAATTCATTTGTAGTTTGGTTGTTTGTTGAGGAGATGTCGCTAGTAGATGTCCATCAAATGGGAACATTTGATTGCATGTAAAATTCAAAATTGAAACGGCCATATAGAAGCGAAGCGGATATGGATGAAGTTGGTCATGGTGAAGGCAGATTTTTATGTGAATAACTCATTTTCAAATTTTATTGAAATCAAAATTCATCAATTAAAAAAATGTTTTTTTCTCCAACAGTCTTAAAAGAGGTTAGTTTTAATATCGTTTTCTGTCACTAAAGTTGATGTTTTTGTAACTGTACAAAAATGTTATATGTTACTAAGGCAACACTTTTACCTCCTAGGATTAAAAGTATGTACATAGTTACTTTTAATCCTAAGCGCTTAAATTTTTTTACTTATACAACGTGTAACAGAAATACAGAAATAAGTACATTAATTTTAACTGGTAATAGAACTCGTCAAAAGGAACAACTTTTCTATCTACCATTTTGCCGAAAAACGATGTTTAATTCCAAAAAAAAATTGGAGAGATTTTTCACTAAAATAACCCTACGCCACTAAATACTGCAATGGCTAATTGAGATCAGCGCTAATATGAAAAAAACGTCCATTTTCATCCAGAAAACGTGTTTTAACGCAGAAATCGAAATTCAAAGAAATCTACCCGTATAGCAAAAAATCCACTTCGTAAAAATCTGGTTGTTTCACGTTTTTAGGTAGCTTAGTTTTGGAGATATGAACGGTTTTAGGAAAATCTTTCCTATTTTTTAAGCCACTACGCAACGTTTTTCGCCAAAATGGCAGAGAGAAAAGTTGTTCCTTTTGATGAGTTCTATTACCAGTTAAAATTAATGCACCTATTTCAGAAACACCCTGTATATGTTGACTGTAGATTAGTTTTTCATCGACTGACATCAGTTAAGAATGGAGCTTTTGTTTGTTGATAATTTGCTAATATCATGGAAGTCTAAGTTTGATTAAATTTATTTCAACTAAACACCGAGCATTTGGTGTTTTTCCAGTATTTTGTGGTTCCGTGTTAAGATTTTAGATGGTTAGCAAAGTGTGAAAGTCGTGATGGTTTGATAAATTTTTCTTGGGGACCAAACGAGACAAGGTGAAATTTCGCTCACATCCGCAGCCGAATGCAATTAAGTGCAACCTAATAACGGAGCAATTGGGCGTTCGAACCCTTCATCCGTGCAAACACGACGATAGATACATATCCGTATCGGTCTGAAGCCAACCTGGTGTATAATACACAATTTCATTTCACTTAGGAAAGCATCAACCTGTTAAATGTAGCGTGGGGGCCCACGGCCGTCGGGACTTCAATTACCCGAAACTACGACAAAGACAACTCTTTCTGGAGGCGACGTCTCCGTCTTTCGACGAATTCAAATGGCAAAATCACCACCTAATTGAATCCCGTTCGGTTTGTATCGAAAACGGCGCCGGCCGATTTTTTCCAATTTGTTTTAATAATTCCGGGCGGATGCGAGAAAATTAAGTTGAATAACGCTTCGAAAAATGTGGCACCGTCGTTGGCGGTGCTCGTGAATTATAACCGGTGGCTTTGCTTGAACGCACTTTCCAATAAACACAGACGGGCGAAGTAGTTATAAATCAAGAAAATTGGGAGGAATTTTCTTCCGTGTGGAGCGCCCCGCGGCGGAAGTCGCTCCGAGACGTCCCTCCGTTCTGTCTCCCGATCCGCAGGAGCGTATTAAAATATTTTTAAATTTACATATTCCAGGAACTTGTTGATTTTGAAGTGTTTTCAAGCGGCAAGAAATCTGAAAGGGGATATATCTTCAGCCAAATATATTGTCTACCGAAACAGAAATCTGGAGTTTTAGAAATAATTAAAATGTAGCTTTTTGAGAAAGGTTCAGATTTCAAGCACTTTCAGGTAAATTATAAAAAGCTCTTGTTTCTTTTATTATTTAAAAAACACATACCTACACAAGACATGTTTAGATTTTTTTTTACAAACTCTATTTATTTATATTTAGACAACTTTAATTATTGTAGAAATTTAAAATAAAGCAATTAAACAGCGCAATAAATAAAATTTTACAAGCGGAAGCCTATGCAAAATAAAATGAGAGTTGTTCATACAATTAGTCTAAATTGCAACCATGTGTCAAACCTTAAACATCAAATTAGAGTTTATGCAATAACAGTAAAAATCTTCGAATTGCATGTGTTTTTACTAATTACATGTTGGTGACAATTTCAAATGCCGCAGAAGTACAAACTGGCATGGCATGACAGAAGAGAACACAGTTGACAAAAGTGAAAAGTGTAACAAAAAATAAAACTAGAGCATAAAATTTTCTCCAAAAATTCCAATATCCTCAGTTGTACGAGAAGTGCTCCCATCATGTTGAAAGCACCCATTTTTGAAGTTTGTCATTGTGCAGTTGGTTTAGTAAGTCGTAAATTCCAACTTAACACCTGCGTGCATTTAGATTTCTGTCAAAAAATATTAAATCAGTTGAGGATGCAAAGGAACTTCATGGACAATGCATGGGTTTCCAGCAAACCATATTTGCGTATTCTGTGAGTTGTTATATCCTGAACCAGAATTTTTTACGGATGAATCCTGATAGATAAAACCAGGATTCATCTGTAAAAAAGGTTTCATCCACTTAAATCATAGTTCATAAGATTCTTACTAAATCGCTCATAAATAACGAGCCCGTCTGTTGTGGTCAGCAACAATTCATCGACGACTTGTATCTTGAATGGGACTTTAAGATCGTCCTTTATTCGTAATATTCTATAGGTACCATAAGAGAGGCCTGTTGCTTGGGACGAATGTCGCTGTGATTTTGTAGGTTCATCTTTTATCACTTGCTGAACATTTTCAACAACTTCCTATATTTTAGTTGTCGGTCTACTGCTACCTTTTCTGCAATTTACACTTCCAGTTTATCTGAATAGTTGTACTGTATTACGCAAAACTTGTTAAAAATCAGTCTCCACAAAACCGCATTTTGAATAAATTTACTTACCGTTCTAGAACACCAAAATTACTTACCGTCGAGTTTATCGTTAGCAACAAATAAACCCAACTTACCGTCTTGGAAGCAGACGTAGTAGTCAAGCAAATAGAGTACAATCACGCAATTTTTTTTAAGCTGTCTCAGTAATTTTACATTTTACATATATATTTCCAGCTAAGTTCACACAAGAAATGAAGATTATTATCATGCTATGCTACCTTTTTGCATACTGTCTATTTTACATTTATATATTTTGTTTCCTTTACTTTTGGAAACAATTCTTTGGGTCATCTGGAACTGTAATGTTTTTACTTACTTTTTTACGTGCTCTGATAAGAACGTATATTAACTGTAGAATTTTATCTTTCATCACAATACGATTAATCTGTTTTTAATGTTAACGTCCAATTTTACGTAATGTGATGATTTGCTCTGTCCGAATTTATTATTTCAGAAGCACCTACATCTTCAGTACTGATATTCTGACTTGATTCTGCTGCATAGTCTTATGGTGATTGTAAAACGGAGTAATTTTGATCATTTAATTAGAGTTTTTCCTGAACCCGTTTCTAAATGCCAGTATGTACTATTACAAATACTACTAACACTAAGATGTTTCATTAAAATAGAACTATTTGAATTTTGGTTGGGTATAAAAAATATATGTAGTAAGATTATTTTTTAAAACACAAGATAAGCCAGAGGTACTTACTTCTCCTTTAAATTCATTAATAGTGTCATCAATTGTCAAAAATAAATTTTCACCAAACACCGCATCACCATTGTTAACACTGTTCTCTTTTCTTTACTATATCTTCTGCATTATTTCCTTTTCGTTATAAGTTTTATTTTTTCCACATTTTCACCTCTGAATCTGAATGTTTCATTATTTGAATTTTTTAATTATTTTCTTCATATCTAGAGTTATATTCATGGTTCTCACTTATTGTCTTAACTTATCGGTTCTATTTGCTATGTCTGTTCTATGCACATCTACTCATTTTATATTTCTTCTTAGTACATAACATAATATTTAGTTGTTAGCATGACCCAGCCATCTCCCCTTAATTATTGGCTAGTGATCTAAATTTATCTCAGTCATTGAATACTTAAAATTATTTTATTCCAGAAAATGTTTTTATCTAATCCCGTGGGATAAATGATACTTATCCCACTAATTTTGAGTGGGATAAGAACTTCATTACCTCACGCATTTTCATTACCTCACTCAGTGGGATAAGTAAATTCTTATCCCACTGAGTGCGGTAATGAAACTCATTTATTTCAATGGAGAAAATCAATAGATAAGATTAATTTTTTTAATTTGTAATTTGTAGAAAAAAATTTGTATATAACACGTGGATTATATAACGGTATTAGGCCGATATGGGTTATATAACTGACGAGGTTGAGATATTGTAAAATCGAGGCGGAGCCGAGATTTTATAATCAACCGAGTCTGTTATATCCATATCGGTCGTATGTTGTTTTATAGTTTTATTTATACCAATAATACTTAACATTTAAAGATGATTTATTTGTAAGACTAACATTTCTCTTTACTTCAAAAATTAAATTTAGTTGTCATTTGTGCCGTAACCGTAACGACGGCACAAAAATAACGGCCTCGGTCTGATAATTTTGAATAACGGCCTAGATTGTTACAGGTGTCATATCAATCAAGCATTGAGTACTGATAAATCCTTATAACAGTATGGTATAAAGAAAAAGCATATTACAGGAAACTCGTGTGATTACAGATGAACTCGGGCTAACGCCCTCGTCATCTGCAATCTTCACACTCGAGTCCTGTAATATTGCTTTTATCACATATTATATCCCAAGTGCAAAATTTTTTTTCGGAAATTTTTTTTGCTAATGAACGAAAACATCCATAAATGAGGGGTGTACGGCTGATTATTTCCTGAATAGAATGCAAACAAACGCATTGTTTCCAATCCTTTTTATTCAAAATATATGTTTTTTTAAATCAGGTACCCACATTTTTTATCGGATTATTGCACAGTGTACATTTTAGAGAAATTTTATCGGGTTATTTTTTTTTCTCGTTTTGATTGGTCAATATTTGTCACGCAATTGGTTGCTAGACACATGAAGGAAATAATCCCAGTAATTATGTAAATAACTATTATATCCTAATTTTTTATTTGACTGACGATTTCCGAAAATTTGAAATATCACAGTATGATAGTCTGTTGTTAACTTTCAGATGAATGCTGGTGAGCACTAAATACTCCACAGATTAAAACAAAAGTAAACATTGTTACGATTAATTTCAATTGCGTTACTCTTTAAATCGTAAATATTTATTATAACCGAATAAAATTTTATTGAGCACTTTATTTGTATTTTATTACACTCTATGCCACCCTGAAATCCAATTTAAATATGGTAGATTTAATTTATTTTATAACATTTTAGCTTTTAATAATTAAATTCATAATTTACGTGAAAAATATAAGATACAAACAATTGTACCATACATACCTATATAATATGTATAAATTGTACATATATACTAGTAAATATCTTATTTTCATAAATGATTACTGGTTATTCTTGTTTCTAAAATGAATAATTGTGGTTTATTTTAACTTTTTTCAATATTGCTTCTTCTTCTTCCTCTTTCTGTAGGCATTGCCCGTTCAATTCTCGATCTATCGTTGTTCCTGTGAGATGGATTGCCAGGTGTCCTTCCATCTTTTCGATGGTCTTCCGGTAGGTCTTCTGCCGTGAGGTTTGTAATTTCTGGCTATCTTGGCCAGTTGTTCTGACATTCTCGTTACATGCTGGTTCCTCTCTCTTTTTTACATTCTTCTCTAATTTCACTGCGTCTTTTCCTATCTTGTATCCTATCCTGTTATTTCCATTTCGTTAGTTCGTAGTTTGACACTATTGCTTAATTTATTTTAATTATAAACGAATGGAAGAAACTCTTGCACTAATGGGTGTGCTAAGGTGCTATTCTCCAATTGAAATGAGACCTAAAGTACCTGAGGGTTGACGAAAAGTGATAAGATTTTATTTTGCGTAATAATAAAGAACAAAGTTTTTTTTGTGCTTTGAGGGTAATAGCGATAGCATAAAAAATTACGAAAACACACTTCTCGTTATAATTTACACCATTGGACGTTGTTAATTTTTTGCCGAGCAACGTTTCTTGTCTTCTCAGCCGTTAAATCCTAAACGGATCGTTACACAAATCAGAAAATTAAAAAAATCTATCTTCTGTAATGAAATGTGTTAACACTACAGTTAGTTTTTCTTAAATAGTTACGAAGCTAATTGTAAGTTGCTTTTCAGTCCTTTTTCAATTACCACAATACAAGTTCTTTTCAGGATTTCTTTGGGAACAGTTGGATAAATCAGTTTTTGTTTTGATTTTTTATTTAGTGTCCTGAAGTGGGCTTCACGTTCTAATTAATTACTTGTTATATTTTCAGAGATTTCCGGGTGGTTTCTAGCAATAAAGGTACGAGTAAAGCAACCATTTTTCAACATTGAAGGTGAAGTAACCTTCGAAGGATTATTATCTAACTACAGTCAAATACATACAACATTCTTGTACCATAACTAAAGGTCATAAAACTTAGCAAAGGTTAAACATCGTATAAACTCTATTATTCAGTTGTAGCTTTAAGGATGGTAAACAAATCCTCACATTCTTCTTTATATTTTATGTGCAATATTATTATTTAATCGTTATTATATTGCAACCTCCATGAAATTGGATGATTGAGTATTTTAGTAGTTGAATTATTGCTTTCTTTCTTTAGACTATCCAAAAAATCGTATTCAGAACGTTAGCAAGATGTACAAGTTCCGTTTTGTCTCTAGCAATTTTAAGTGGGAATTTTCGTCGTCGTCTGGTCTAATTTATTACGTTATTATTACGTTCGAGCAAGTTTGTGGCCAATTCGTCTTTATCTGTGTTGTGTTGGCGCATGTTTGTGTTGTTTTTCCCTTCGGTCGCAATTACACGGATGGTGATCTCGACTAATTCTCGGATAGATAAATAGAGATGTCTATAATGATTAGTATGTCGGGGCAATTGGGGGAAAGTTCAAGATTGGCTCGGATCACGGCTCAACTTTTACTGCACATTGACTTTTCTACTTTGTCAATTCAATTCGAAAGGGCTGTTTATCCAACAACATACTGGCGCGCCCTGAAACTTGCACGACCCGTTAATATTTCAGCAGTCGAGATCGCTTCCTGAAATAATTATAATTCATAAGCTCGGAGATATCTGATAACCACAGGCAAAGGATTTATCAGATATAAAGTCCTGAATTATTCCTTAGCTTTGGGGAAATTGAATTCTTCATTTCGTTCCCGGATCCAATCTCCCTTCTTTGTCTTAAACTGTGAGGCCGTTCTTTTCCAGCGGCGGAAGTATTGGAAACTGTTATTGCATTAAACTTAACGAAAACTTTGCTCTTTTATCCGCATCACTCTGGAAATATGTGCGCTATTTCAAAATTTTACTACGTTTGCTTTGTAACAGTGTACTGATTTATTTTCTGCTCCGATGCAAATTTGATTTTGAGCCTCCAGTTAATTCCCACAATTTATTAGAGGAAATTGCTAGAAGGAGGGCGCGTTTAAATTGGAGGAATTTAATTGCTAACATATTAATTTGACGGTAAATTTGTATATTGGGCTTCAAGGCGAATCTTTGAATAGTTACCAATAATCTTGCCAGGCATTTAACTTGGATCTACGGCAATAAAGCAATAATACCGGCAATTATGATTTTATTGGTCTAACAGTATTGCAGAATACTTTACAGAATTCGAGAAATTGATTGCAAAAGTAATTCACGGAGAAATTTAATTTTCCCTGCAACGGTATGTCATGTGACAGATGCTTGTACGTATAATTAAAACCAGATAAGAAACCTAAATACAAATTTCTTAACAATGTTGAAGTGCCATATCTTCAAAAAATAGTAGATTATATCATTAAGAGTAGAAGTGAGTCTTTTTGTGTTAAGTTAATTCTGGCATCTGGATATTGTTTTATTAACCTAATAAAAGTTTGAAATTTTTGTAAACATAGAAATAGGTATTGAGGTCAATGTAAGATTGAGGTAGTAAAACAAGAAAATAAACTAGTCTTTAAGTAATTTGTATATACATATTTAGATCCAAGCAGACCTTCATTTTTTGAACAGTTGTAATAAATTACAAACATATTGAACTGAGATTTCTATGAATAAATTCTGCGCATTTGTAATTGTAAAACATCAGTTTCAAACATCAGTTTCAAACGTCAGTTTCAGTTTGTCTAATAATGAAACTTATTTATCAATTTCTCTTCATACTTCTACAAAAAGTATAGTATTCTACTCGAGGGTATTGGCTATTACTCACTCGTATGAATTACGTCACTCGCCTTCGGCTCGTGACACAAAATCCTCATCATTACCTGCTCGTTGAATAATATACTATTAAAGATCTGTAGCATTTGGAATTTAGAATTTAGTTGGTTATTTTTTTCTTACTTTTAAATAAATTATTAAATTATTTTTCTATAATACTGCAGTACTTGAAGTACGTATCTTCCGCAGATAAGATATGATTTTAGGATTCAACACAAGACGCCAATAAATTGCATGATCTCATCTTTTATGAAACATTCACCGGTAATACATATATTTATGATATTTACAATAATTTATTACATTAGTATATCGCCAATAAATTTACACTTATCTACCTCAATTTTCCTGCGAATGGGGTGATAGCTTGGGGGTCGTTTTATACCACAGATATACTGAACGACGTCTTATTTTCTGAAATATACAGTACAAAGAATTGACAGAAGTAACGTATGAAAATCTCTCTTTTTTTCTCACTGATTAAAAAATTGCCAACAATTATAAAGGATTTTCTCTGCTCCATGATCTTAATTAATTTTTATGTTATTAATTTTACGTTACTCACTTCACCATCCAGCATCTCTCCCAAAATTAGATATTAATTAATTTATAACTTCATTAATGAATATATTGTTGAGGGGCAGGTGTGCAGCTCGTTACAGCAAATTATCATTAAACGCCGTTGTTTTTCTTTGCACGGATCCGTTGTAAAACCCGAAGTATATATTTTTGTAATAAATTGTTGTCGGCTGTAGTAGGAGCCCTAAAAATATAAAAGGTTGCCCTCATAAAAGGTACAAAGGAGCATTAAGAGGATCGTATATTATCAAACGTAAGATGAAAAACTTCCGGCAAGAATTCATAAAATTTTAAATACGGCTATTTTTATACGTCCTAATAACAATTTTATACCTTGAATAAATCAATGTAATCTACTTTAAATTCTATTCGAATCCACCGCGGACGTTTATTCACTCCGGGACGATATCGTCAATTATCGGACCTTTCCTCGCCCTTGTATATTTTCTTTCATAATCCGGAGCGCCGCGACGAACTTGGACCGGTTTCACCGGAATAATCCCACAGTACAGCTTCCATTTTCAATTTTGCCAAAACTTTCCAGACAATATGATTTGATTTAAGAAATCGCATTAGCCGAATGTGTTACTTTCGTTCCTCTCAACACAGTTTCTCTGGAAAGCGTCGCTTAATGTATTTCCATTTTTGCCAAAGTTCACGGTCGCTTGATGCTCCCATGCAGACGTAAACATTTATTCCACGCTTTATTAATTTCATTCCTCTATCCTCACTAACTTTCCACTGAGCGCTCGTAAATATTAATTTAATTAAAGCGACGTAGCGCCCTCGGTTGCATTTTTCGCGAGAACTCTTCTCGCGCTGCACCGAGGCACAGGTAAACGATCGAGTTAAATTTAATTTGATTAAATAATTGAAATCTCGATTTAGGGGGCCCGCCGATGTAATTAAAATTTTTATTTTTTAATGACGCATTAAGAGGCTTAATTCTGTATTTTTTCATTTGGGAAACTGCAATTTGTTTCAGGTGGAATGGCACGAGCTGGCATGGCGCTGAGAAGGGGAACGAGCCATGGAAATGCCGAGTAAGTTTTTTTTTGAATCTCTTCATCGTAAAACAACCCCCGATGCTATTTAATTTATTGGTGAAACATCCGTGTTATTCAATATTACAAGCCGGCGTCAATTCGATGAATTATTCGAATCAATTGCGTGCCAATTGTGGACACGTACGAATATATGGCAGATATGCCATAAACCTGGTGGCGGATATCGAGGGAAAGTTGATGAATATTGATCAGATCAAGGATTCGCCCCCACTGATTGTCTCTTCAAAACCGGGAGAAAGGGAATTTTTGCGCAAATAATCTCTCTAAGAATTCGCGATTGGATTTGATTTTTGAGCCAGGTACCGGAGCACACCAGATTGCAAGCCCTGACCAGCACATAAACCGCATTTTTCAGTCTGGATTTAATTAAACGGGGGCGAGTCTCGTGTCAGGTGGACCGGAAAGTTTTTTCCCCTAATATGTCCGCGGAGAAATCCGAAAGTGGGGCCTTTCTAAATTTACACCCGGAATTGTTCAGCTTGCTTTTATTTCGTGCATTTCATGTAGACAAACAGATTTCGTCTAAATATACCGTCGCTTGTCGTTCACCGCCGTTTTATTACTTTGTACGTACTCCTGACCTGCTAATTGCTTTAAAATGAAGAATTGTCAGAAGTATGTAGTCGATTTTGTGCAGAATTCTGCACTTTTTAGTTCCGTTTGAGAGGGAGTTTGTGTGGTGTGTCCCACTTTATTAAGCAATTTTCGGTATTCAGGCGGCATTCTAAGAAAGTGTAACCATCATTTTATCAGCTGATGAAGGCATTCATGTGTTTCGTTTGGTGTGAGAAATGGATAACACGATTTGAATTTCAAAGTGTCTAGCATACAGGTTGAATAAAAAATGTTCTCTCACCCTCGAGATATTTTCTGGAAAAAATAACAGACAAAATGCAGTGAAAATAAATAACTGCTTGCAACTGTGACATTTAGTTTTTTTAACTTAATTACGCTACTCTATTTACATTCTAAACCGCCTTATTAAATTTTGACATCTAGAAGATTAAATCTGTTGACTATTCTTTCGATACAAAAAAAAAACTGAAAATGAAGCTTTTATGTTGATCAATAACTAATTAACTCGTACTAATTTGTAACGTATAAAAATGTAGAATAGCATCATCTAACTAATATCTATTTTTTATCGAAAAATATAACAGAAAGGAATTCATTTAGCGTTACTGGAACGTTTTTTTTTGTCTGTCTGTCTCTTGTCTGTCTGGTTTTGACGTAAACATCATTAGCATCTTTATTTCAACTAATTAGAATAAAAGTGTTATTTAATGAATACATTTTAGTTGAAATGCTTTTGAAATATTTTTGACTAATGCTTCAAATGCTTATATTTGACTCGGTCGAGCCGCCTGTGAACCCTTCTACTCCTAGGACTCGAAGTATTTCTACTCCGCTCAGAAAAAAATGCCACTAACTGTTTCTATGGAAATACACAAAGGCGCGATTTTCGACCGCTTAAAGATAAAAGATGGTTATCGAAGACTTTTTTGGGGAAAGACCTAATGAAAGTACTGAAATGCTGCGGTTTCAATTTTGAAATTATAACATTAATATTTAATTGTTGTTTGTTTCAAAAAAACTAGGGATTTTTTTGAAAAATTGCATACCTAGGGAATACATTTTTGTTTCTATCATGACTCTATCTTAGAAACTAACTTTTTCTCTTAGCTGTGAAAAAATTAGTATTTTAAGAACATGGCTCACCTAGAATCCTCTTGTAAATTTTCAATAATTCCCTGTGGGATAGCATGTCTAAAACACAAAGAAATATTATTGTAAAAGCGTTATCATTATTTTTGTTATTTCACCAACTGCATCTGTCCAATCACACCATCCTATTGCCAGGAACAAAATTAACGAAAGATATACTATTGCATAGTTTTATTAAAATTTGAACAAGCGTGTTATTACGTGCCGAAAAGTTTTACTACTTGCGGTGAATCCTTTATAAATAATAAATTTGCAAATATGTGATTAAGTGGGGATGGGAACATTGAATTTTGGTAGACATCATTTTCTAAAAAACAAAGTGGTCTAAAATTTCTTCAGGAAAATTCTTTGGCAAAAGTGTAGAAGATTTTTTTCGATTTTCGATTAACGTTTAGGGTATTAAATTTGTGAATACAAAAATGCATATATTTTTTGCATAGCACTAAGAAGAACATTCACGACGAGTTTTAAAAGTTATCAAAATCTAGTGAGCACTGAAAGAGATCTTTACATTTTCTACTCGGTGGACTAAAATCATTTGTATTATGTTTTCAAATATTTTATTCTAACAGTGTCAGTACCTTATTTTCAATTTTACAAGCGTACATAAATTGCATTATTTAGAATCATGTAATTTTTTACAAGTCACAAAAACTCCACGTATTGACAATTATAGAACAGCATTTGTTAACCTTTAGCACTTTTTTCCTGCTTTGCCCTCAATCAATTAACTGTTACCGAAGTGATTCATTTATGAGTAACTCAATATATTTGCAGACATGTCAGTTTTTATCTCTCGTTAGCGTGACCGACTTACCAACTCGATTTTATATGCTGTCATAAACATTCACCTTGGACCGTAAACTCACCACCTTGACATAATCCTGCTCCGGCATTGTTTTCCTTACCTTTCCGACTCATAAAAACATCTTATTTTTTCCCCAGTCACAGTTTATAACTACCCTCAACGTACATTTTTAATTTGGGGGAAATCATTTTCAAACTGTCCATTCAGGGATATTTCGTCCGTGAATATGCGAACGAACTAGAACTCAAAGGATCGTGTGATATAGTGGAATTTTTGCCGAGGCAGATTTGTCCAAACTCCAGGACTCACATCTGCTTTCGGAGGAGAGTTAGTGATCCCTTCCTGCAATAATACCGGAAATCCTCCGAAAATTTGCATGGGTATGAGGGCCGGCAGATGGCGCGAACTGTCCGCACAAACACGATCCTTGTTTAGTTTGCACCTAGCGAACAAAGACGCTGCTGGCGGTAA
Source organism: Tenebrio molitor (assembly GCF_963966145.1). Classification (NCBI taxonomy): domain Eukaryota; kingdom Metazoa; phylum Arthropoda; class Insecta; order Coleoptera; family Tenebrionidae; genus Tenebrio; species Tenebrio molitor. The sequence continues at coordinate 21,594,192 of NC_091050.1, read as the reverse complement.
ACATAATCAGGGATTAAAGGACGACGCACGTTTATAAATCCGCCCTTATAGTTGTACCACCAGCATGTCAAAATATTGCCCGCTAAACCCAATAAGTAGGATTTAATTTTGATGGAGTGTGCAGCCGCCTCTAGATTGCAGGGTGGTCAGGCGAACGCTAAATGACCAAGGATTTGCAAGAGATTATGCAACGTGGTCTTAAAGGGGAACTTTGTGTTGCGACTTTTCGAAGATAGGTGGGGGCTTTGCCGGACAAGATTGAAACCAGACCGACAGTACAGTATTGGATTGTAGCTTGCAAAATAAAGAATGCATTCTTTGATAATAAAAGTCATCTAATTTTGGTGATTTTTTTTCAAGATTTCAAATTATTATCTCATTATATTTAGATTGCCCTAAAGCATTACCACCACTATGTTTCGTATTTTATGATTTGTTAGTTAGACTATTTCTTGCACATCTATTTCATTTTCAAAATAAAAGTCGTTCTGTCACTGTCCTATTTTCTTGGAAAAGCACTTAATTTTTTACAGGTTGTTAATCAATGTTCCACACGTACGATTTGTTTTTTGACCGATTAGAAAATGAGATAATCGTAAAAATAAATTCACACTTTTAGTCACGTCACGTTTCGTAGATAAAAATCTACTATACCACTATAGACATCCTTTTCCTTTTATAATTAGAATTTGTATTTAATTAATGATTCATAATGATGTACGAGTATGTAATTATAAAGTAAAACATTGATTAACTTAAATATAGCACAGCTTTTGAAAATAGACTAATTAAATATCATTATTAACAGAAATAAATTAATGGTAATTATTTTTAAGGTAAATAACAATATAATGTATTTTTGACGTTTCGGTTACAAGAGATCAATCAGAAAAGAATATTCCAGCTTCTGCTAGTTTGTTTATTATCCTGTCTCGAAATTATGTCACACGAGGTGTTCAAAGTGAGTGAAATTCTCATTGTCTTTTAGCTTGTTTTTTTTTTACTTAATATGTACTACTGTAAAAGACTTGCTATATTGGACTAAAATCTGCTCGCCTAATAAATTGAAAACACAAACAACGCAAAAAGTGAGGTTAGATTTAAACAGCTGATCCGTAATCTACAATCCGAGGTGCGTTCACAATCGACTCTTCAACGCCTACTTGGACGTTATCCTGTTCTGATTAATGAAATCAAAAATTAAATTCATCAACTGTCATTTTGACATTTTTAACCAAATTACATACCTACGTTGATTACTAAATTAAATCACATTATATATATATATATCAAGTGGTCAGCGTAATTAGTATTTTTGGTTGCGTACAAAATAAATTCAGAAATAACCCTTATGTGACTTGCCCTGTATATAGGGTATTTTTTAAATTTCACCTCGTAGTAGGCGTTGAAGAGGCGATTGTAAACGCAGCACTCGTGTAAAAACGTAAGATTTAAACAACTGTTCCGTGATCCGTAATCCGTATAGTGCATTCACAATCGATTCTTCAACTATGAGGTGAAATAAAAAAAAACACCCGATAAATAGTTTACGAGTCTTTTTTTCTTCTCGAGTGTGAACAAACTTATCCATCATTGATGTTTTTTCGTGGATTGGATAAGAATGTTGATATCAAAACGTACGTTATGATGGTCAACTAGTAGCGATGGCTCTGGCGAAAGCTGTTTTTTTTTCTGGAAGCTTCTAGTCAAATGGACTATATTTTTTTGCCCTATAGAAATAATTCACCATTTATATTTTCTGGTAACTTCTTCTAGAGCTTGGTGAAACAGATTTTGATAGATCGATGCAAAACGGATAATGAACGAATTTCTTCACATTTCACAGCTCTCTGTAAGATGACCACTTATACCTACCATTTTTCAGGAATCGGCAGTTATCGAAATCGTTTTTGTTGAGTTGTCATTAATTCTAACATTTTCTAAATCTTGTAAATTTATCTCGTTGATGGATTTAAACTAAAATTATGACAGTGAACAATTATTATAATGACATACAGCGTTGCCACAATCATTCCGGTAGTTTCCGGGAGGACTATTTACAGCTGGTATAGTCCAATTTTTACCCTTTTGAGGTGACGTTACTATTTCCTTCCTCGCTTTCTCTTTATTGAAACGACAGAAACAGAAAAAAAAAACAAAAAAAAAGGCACGTTTATTTATTGATGGTCACTTTGAGGTTATTTTATGCTCCTGTCAATTTGACAATTTTTAATTTCTTTCACTTATTACATTGATTACAAACATAACCTTTCGAAGCAATTGTCAACCAATTTGAAACATTATAGTTATTTATGATCAATTCAAATTTATTTCTGATCCTAGCTCAAACATACGTGAAGTTACTAAAGTCCATTCAAAAATCAAAAAACCACCAACGTCGCATTTTCCTCGATAATTACTATCGGCAACCCTGTCTAGTGTAAAATTTGGTGAGACTTGTAATTTTGAGGTTAAATGTTTATTAAGTGTCTTGTTTTTCTGGGCATGTTTAAGTAAAAATAATAAGAATCAATAAATAAATGAAACGTGCTGCTAACAAAACAATATGAACGAGATTCAAAGCAATTGAATTTTATTTTGAATCAAATAAATGTCATAATTTACAGTCACCAACATAGTATGAAAAAATATCTACCTAGGGTTTTTTTAATTTTACCAACCTAAAGCAACAGGTGGTGGTTTTTTAATTTTTGAATGGACTTTAGATAATGACGTCATCGCAAAAGGGTATACAATTAATTTAAATTTGAAATAACTCTTTCCACGGTGACTGAAAGAAATATAGTTGCAGTTCGAAGCATGATTGAACATGTCAGTTGAATTATTAGCAGCATCTTGGGCTTGGCATGACCTCTGGTAACATATTCTTACACCATTGCCTAGGGGCCGTTGCATTCTTCACCATTTAACAGATTATCAAAAATTACGTCGTGAACCCCCGATGACCGAAGGAGGATGAGGATCACCATAGTGCCCTGACGCAAGGAGTTATGATATAAAGTGCAATATACCACGGTGATAGTTCACCTTTAGTCTTCATACTAATCAACTTAAGTGACAATATGCTACAACCTATGGTTCTTCCTAACCTTCAAAGGTTACTAAACCCCATTTTGCAACATGATAATGCGCCCCTTCATGCGACAAGGGCTACAATACAGTTCCTGGAAGAGACTAACTTTGACATCTTTCCGTGGTCTGATCGATCTCCCGATTTGGCCCCAATCGAAGGGAGCTGGAATGTGATGGGAAGACAGTTGAGTAATTAGGCGTAACAGAGGTGTCTCGACTAATTAATTTTTTCCATTTTAATCATTATTCCTCTTACTGAAATACACAATTCATTTGAAGCAAAGCTTGAAGGTGATACGATTTCAACGAAAGTCAATATTTGGAAATTAAACTGTTTCGCATCATGACAACGCCTTGGTCGATACTAATTAAAGAACAAAGAACTTTTTGACCGATTTTGGAGTAAAATCTTTAGAACATCCTCCTTACAACCCCAACCTGTAACCTGTGATAATTAGTTTTATAGAATTAAAACGTTTCTGTAAACTTTCTGTTAACAAGCTTGTTATAGTGTTGACAGTATTTATTTTTAATCCGTTGCCGCAAATATTTCCCTGGCATTTTCCGTTCGTTTTTTATACGATTCCCGAAGAATACATCCCAAGCTTTGGGATAATGAAATTTCGCTTTCGGTGGATGATAGGGCACATGGGGGAAAATCAAGTGTTCTGGCGCCAATTTAGTCACCGTTTATGGTAATATAAACTGAATATTCGCTGTTATAACAGCAATCAAGAGATATACGAATTTTTCTTGGGGAAATTTTTGTATTTTTAAGTCGCCATGACTCAATCTTGACGTTCGAATGTATTAAATAGAGATGGCAAATGCAGACGTACATTTTTACGAGACGAGTTTCCCCGAATATTATTTCCTGTTCTGGCAGAACATTTCCCGCCGATGCGAGAAAGAAAATTGTATTATGATAATTTTTCTGTGCATTACTTAGTTTTTAGACGCCCCCCTTTAACCTCGTGTTTCTGCGGAGATAGAGCGGCGTGGATTTATTGGCAAATAAAACTGATGAATTGGCGAATATACTGTTTCAAATTGGTATAAGGACGACAATTGTGCAAGTGCAATCGAAAAGTTATTACATTTAAATTTTCCACAATCTAAATTACAATCACCATTCTTTTTATTCGTCTGCTAGATCCAGTTTAATAGCAGAAATAACGTTTTAATTAATGTTGCAAATGAGTTGCGAGCTTTTACATTGGTAGGTGAATTTTCTACGTATTGACCAACATGTAGCTTTTAAATTTGGGTCTTTTTGATCATTACAATAACTTTTAGATCTCTGATGTCTGTTTCTATCGGTTGATGTTCTGCAAATTAGGTTTAATAAATATCGTTCTTTGCAGCACTATTGTAAATATTCCGCAATTGATTTGGTTAGATCTGATTCGCTCATTAAGTGATTTCTTTTTGATTTTAAAAATAAAATTCAGTGACTGGACAAAGAACTGAATTAGTATTTTTGCATATATGTATGTATTATGCAAAGTCTTTTGTTTCAATGATTTTAAAAGAGATTTAAACCACTTTTAACTTTTGAAAAATCCTTTACAAAAACTTATTTTTAGGCACCCTTAAGGAAAACGGTAATTTTACGTACTCACAAGCGGACGAAAAGTAACTCTTTTTCGGACGCTGACCGTGGCGCCATCTGTTGGTTTGTTTAGTAAGTTATCAACGAAACCGACAAAACCGATAATTGCTATGTCACCGTAAATTATGTAATAATTGCAAATTTAATATGTATAAATATATCTATTGGAAAAAGATAGATACAAAATAAATTTGTAATTTTTCCAATGATGTCTTTTGCTTTGTAGTTTGTGCGGTCGTCTAAAAAATTAATGTGCACCTCTGCCAAAAAGTGTCTTTTGTCCTCGCCTGTTTTCAAGCCTCGGCTGTGCCTCGGCCAGGAAACTCAGACCCTTACGAAAAAGATGCACTTTTTGACCTTATTAATACACAAATAAATATTTTAGTTTAAAAAATATATACATAATTTTATTTTTAGTATTGAGTGGAACAATGGAATCCGACATTAATATTTTGTGTCAGAAAATATGAATTGGTTGATTTACCACACAAAAAAGCGATATTGGCAGCTCTTGTTATGTTTTGCAATTCTAGGATAATAGATTCCAACTGAACGCTCTATTTTCTGGCATCGATAATTATTGCTAATGAATTTATTTGTATTTTTATGAGATTCAGTTTCCTATTTCATTTCACCCTAAAAACAGAAAATTTCTGAAAATCCATGATTGTTTCATTCTCCATGAAATTTAATACAGTTGGTGAATTATCAACCGAATATATTTCAAAATGTCACAAATTCACTAATCAACTTTGTAACAAAGTTATTGCTAATTTTTCAGCAATTACTTTTAAAATCAAAATGTTCGCAATTGCTAGTAGTGAATAATTTGTATTCAACCACGTTGAAAAATTCTTCGTGGGTTATCTGCTAGTTTAAATGATTTTGTAAATTTTTTCGGTTAGCCCTAAATTACCCCCTTTGATTGTGAAATAATATGCATTCATTAGAATACGTTGCCGGGGGCACTAAACCCCAAGTTAGTTAAGTTGCGTTTTGATGGTTGCGGGATAATAAGTCGTGAGGAAGACACGGTGTGACTCCTTGTAAACGCGGCTTTTATGACTCCCTTAGGATAGTGAAAGTCCTACAGGACGCGTAGTATTGATCTCAACTCTCACTTTATACCACCAGCGGCTGTTATTTAGGGCCATAATTAACTCATCTCGCGCCCAATAACTTGCATGAATTTGCTCGGAGCTCGTAAAATCGGTAATGGTTTGGTAAATTTTACACCGCACGGAACTGTTTTTAGTCCATTGCTGTAGCGTTATTTTGTACGAGGTTGCACCCCTAGTTGTTTTACGAGTCGGAATATGCATATCTGTGTAATTCGATGAGTGTCTTGAGGTGGATGATGTCGTCGGGTTGTTTTCTCACGAAATTGAAATTTGTTGCGTCCTTCACGGAGTACTTTCGCTGCTTATAAAGTATTCATGTTATGTAGCAAGTACGTGACTATATTCGCGGGGATTGCCAAGGGTGGAAGGCTTACCTGTCTGGTCTCATCAACCCCCATGTGAATTGTGGACAGTGCTTACAGTTTTTCTCTCTGTAAATTCATTTTGCATTAATTCATAACAGAGAAACACTTATTTTATAATAGAATTAGAAATATTTTCAAGAAAAGGTTTAAAAAAAACTGGGATCTGCCGATCCAATAATATCTGGTAAGCTTTAAGATATCAACGCCATCCAGCTACCGACCTAATAAGTAAAATAGGAGTAATAAATATGTTTAAAAAAAATTGAACTGCACTGATGTATCAACAGTGACAACTGTCAAAGGAGGACGATCTTATTTTACTACTTATCTTGAGTTTTTAAATGGTCATTCCACAGTCTTGAAATTTTTCTTGGTGGGTCGTGTACTCGTCCAACGCGAGTCATTTCATTTACTTTGCGTCTAATGTATCAAATTTTTGTATACAAGTCCGCTTTATTATCCTTTTTTATGGAGTCGTTAACAATGTAACTTTCCGCGAGCTCCATCTGGTGCGAATTGCGTTGTCTCGAACCAACAACTGAGTCTCATGTGGGATTTATTAGCAACCCCCAATTAGGGTCGTTAGCGCTGGCTGGAATTATTAACCGCGCATCTACTTATTCCCTTTCACATCGATTCAACTCACCAACTCCGATGAAGTTATATAGTGCGCTGGTATCGCACAATGCAGACCATAGTCGGTGTTTTGGTTCCGTAAACAGGCCGATTCTGACGGCAGTTTGTTTGAATAAGCGTCCCTAATACCCACCTTATCTGGCTAAGTTTATGTCGTGGAATATTCATGTCGTCTATGAAGATAATTAATTACTGGAAAACACCGCTCCTCAGATTATCCTTATTTAATGTGAGCAGATGTATGCACCTTTACATTTCGCGGTCGGTCCAGTGTTATCTTTTCCAGACAATCTAAACCAGATCCAGATTGGTGTAGTTATTCAAGGCGAGCTTTCTGTTTTACTATCATTTGAATTGGTTTTAAAGTGAGCCGAGAAAATTGGTCCGTCCCCGAGAGCACTTGCACGAATTGAAATAAGAATTTTTAAATTTTTGCTTCGGGAAATACAGGAATTTATCATTAGCGAGTATAATTTTCCGAGAAAATCGTTATTTCGCTTTGGTGTAAGGAAGGCAAACCCGGCACCAACGTGACAACTGTAGTTGTGCAAAGATTAGTGTAGTAAATTTGTCTGTGCACTATTTGAAATTAATTCAAGATTTATGATTGTCGTAGAATCTGTCTTCTTATCTATCCTTCTATCTTGCTTAGTCGTTGCAGCGTAACAGTCGCAGTGAAAGAAAAATGGGAACATTGTTTGAACGCTGTTTTTATCTGAGCTTTCGAAAAATAATTGGAAGTGAAATATGGCATTCCACAGCGGATTTTACAAGAAAACGGGGTGAACTTGTTCTTTAAACGAGTCAATGCATCAACTTTATCTTATTGAAGAATCATTCTCTCGATTGTGCAACGAAGCAGACGTTACTTAGTGTATTTTTTGTGAAAATTTGTAGTCTTTCAAATTAATTCCCAATAGTCGAAATTGAATGTGTTGGGTATATGTGTCTAAATTGTTGGATAAAGTTTTGTGCATGTGAGCAGGAAAGTTGGAGACAAATTGGCACAAAAATTTTAGATTCTATAACACAATACGATTCTTTTAAAAAGTAAAAATTAAGTCAGAAACTTAGCTTGTTGTTTTTATTTGTATTTTTAAGGAAAATAAAGATAATTACAACAAGAAATAAATAGCCTTTCTCCGAAGAGCAAAAATCTTTTATTTTTGTTCTTATTTTGTACATTTTGATGCCAACTGCAGCGAAGAATTTTTTAAGAATCAAGTACGTTGCCCACTTTCATTTTTAGTTTTATGCAAAGTGAAATCACTTTTACTTATTTATCAAGTTTTTAAACTAGACAATTGGAATAAAATCAATTCTTTGCCTTTTTAATTATCTAATATTCTAATAATTCGTTTATAATCTGTCACGAATATGCCTTACTAAGAGTCGTTGTATTATATGTAGTCAGTACCAAATTATTTTTAACTGTAAGGGATGCATCATTTCCAAATATGTTAAAAACTGTGCCCTGTGGAACACCAGGCGTAGTCGGAAGTTCATGAGGTGTTATCTCTTGACTAATTACAAAGTAATTATAGAAGAAATAATAGTAACAGTAATATCCCAAGTGCATGAAAATAACCGATGAAATTTTGACGTTTTGTCAAAATGTTTTGCTTAGAAATATGTCGAGTAAATTTTCCAAGCAACAAAATTTTTTGGGTGGAAAATTTACGAGAAATATTTCTTTAAGCAAAACGTTGCGACAATAAACGTCAAAATTTATTCAGGTTATTTTCATGCACGCGGGGTATTCGGAATGATTATTTCCTGAATTATTATGAACAAATAGATTTTATAAAGAAGCGATTAAATTTTGATACATAGATATTTACCCGATTAAATTTTGACGTTTCAAATTTAACCGATATAAAAGGCAGAAAAACCATAGCAACTACGGCTTTTTATATGTATGAAGGAAATAATCAATAGAATATCTTAGGGAGATTTAAAAAGCAGAAAGAGCTTATCTTGATGACGGAAAAAGGCGAACAAAATTTATAAAATCTCAACAGCGAATCTCTCCAATACATTCATTAAAAATAATAACAATATAAGTAAGGAGGTACGAAAATGTAATTTGAAGAATGATATTTCAAGATGTGTTCTCTCTTTTCGATTTCAAAGCAATATACTTTCTAAAATATCAATTGCTTTGACAAATACAATCGTTATATAGAATTTTGAAAAATAATTTGCAGATAATATGTATTAGAAAAAAAAAGTTGTGAACTTCTATTTTCAACGAGGCAGACGCAACTTATGTAGATATTTGTTCACTTACAAATATGTTACGATAATCGGTAGCTTATTCAATAATTTCTTAGAAACTACCCATGACCCGACTAGCTGAACGAAGTATGTAGATATCTATCACACCACTTGGAAAAATTTACGAGTAAGTGAAAGACATCGAGTGAAAAATGATGAGCGAAAGTGAAGTGAACGAAAGAGAAACCTTCATGTACTGGTAACTATGGATACAGACTCACTTTCTAGGGAGGTATCGAATAAAAGATATTAGCAGATATATATTTTGTTTCCTAACAAACTCAAATATGACAAAAATAGATCAGTTTTTCAAAATAAATGTAAAAATTTAAGAAACGATGATTTTCTTTTCTTCTTTGTATTATTCTAATTTCGAATTGTTGAACACGAATTGTGAAATTAATGTTTCTTGTGGAAATATGTATCTTTTTACTTATGAAAAACAAAGAACATAATCGGACCTTTGCACATTGTTAACGAATAAACTAATGAATGAAGCTCACATGTTTGTTTGTTTTGGAGAAACCAAATAACGATGTACTTATGTACAAATTTACAGTAAAATTTGGAAGAGTGCCATATTAAAAAACAGATACATTACTTCCTCTAAGAACGCCAAAAATAGAAGAAGTTAAATAGATTGTGCAACTGTAGGTAAATTAATTATGCTCCTAGATTTTTTAAACACACATTTCAATTTCGACTGTTATTTTTTGTCACGTGTAATTAATTTTTAAGATTGACATTTTTATTGATTTCTATTTTTTTTTAATTGTTACCTACAGGTTCAACTTACTAAGTCCACCTTCACTAATTTTGGAATAATTATTAAATTCTGCATTCTCTTCCTTAATAAAGAAATTATTTTAGAAAAATTATTTTGTAGATAGACTGATCGCAATTAACTTTTTATAATTTCATGAGACCAAGAGGGAGTGTATTTTAACACCTGGTGCATTAATTTGATTTATGTTCATTGATCCGAAAATTCCGTACAGTAAAGCCAATTAATTTCGGTAGGAATAGTTTTAGGAGCAAACCATCGGCTTTTTGTGTCAGTTTTTGTCATCGAAATGTGACCTAGTTGGGGTACTTACGAAACGTTTTGACAGCCCTCCAAAGACCCTTCATCGTATCAATGCCTGTAAACTTAGCCCAAACAGAACGGACAACTTGGGAATATTAGCGTTCCCGTATTTGTTGCATTTAATCAAAATGGAGCGGAAACTTGAGGGACGGTTTGGGCCTGCCATTCATGTTCCATTTTCAGTTCCACTAATAAATAACTTTTCAGCCGAATTATTAAAAATTAAAGAAACCTTCTTTCACCCCTGTCCATTCTGTGAAAAGGTAAAGTAGGTTTTTGATTAAACTTTTAACGTGCCTCTCTTTTTCCATTTTTATCAGAAATGTATTAGGTTATTAAGTATTTATCGAATGACTAACGAAATTTCCGAGACCCCAGTTAATGAAAATTTTATTAACACGAACGATATACCGTAATAGTTCGATACTGTAATAAATACAGTTTAACGACGATGAAAGCGACAGTTGAGAAGTTTCCAACTTTGCTAATAATTATTATAGTTGCGTTGGTAACACGAACATCATAAATCTTCCTTGGCATGTAGTAATTTCATGACCGGATATGTGAAAAGAGAATGAGATTTTTCTGTTAAGTAGCGCCGGTGGATATCTGTTGCAGTTAATTAACCGCGTCATCAATTTTGTATTAGAGAGAAACCAGGTTCTACTTTGACAAAATAAGTGCAACACAAGTCTAGTGGGCGTGCTTAGCCTTCATGAAGTTGGCAAGATACAAATGCAGAGCTGGTGCATATTTATCATATTGCTTCAAAAGTTTGCGTCATTATTTTAAAAGAAGCAAACAAAATTAACGGGACCAAATATGAGCAAATTACATCCAGATCTCAGAAATTTCTGTCGCTTGATTTTATTATTTTTCACTCCTGCAACGATGTAGGTACACTTTTATAATACTCTTCTGCTGTTGAGTTTTTTGGTCTGATGATTGGTAATTATTCATTCATGATTAATGAACCCGCTGATATTTATAAACAGTGTTTGTGTTGCGTTATATAACAAACACATCAACTTCAAGTTTCTTTAGAAGAACATCATTTTTAATTATAATAAAACTTCAAATTTATTTTTGAAGATATTAGGTTTTGCTTTCAAGATATTTATTTTTGTGAAAAGAAATGAAAAATTGGCCCTGTCTAATACCTTTGGTTGTTGAAATTATCCGAATGAAATCTACTCTAATTTGTACATTTAGGCTTAAAAGAGATTCCAATTTCTAAAGATCGTTCCATCACATATATTTTCACGAAGTTAGGGATGTATTCCGTTCTCTAATTTAATTCTAGGGTACAACCTTTTTTTACTAAATCCCAACCCTTAATGCCATTTCATTAGACTGGATTTACATTCGCTTGCATTTTAGCAACTCACCAATCTCCAAGATATATTATGGTTCGTGAAATTCATGTTTTATCAAATAATTTAATGAGTTTTACGAATATTTCGTTGTCATTATGTTCATACTCAGTAAATTACAGTCACAATAGAAAAAGAGTCCATTTAAAACATTTACATGTCATTGTTTTTATCTATGGTCGTGTGACATATTCTATTTGCCCCGCCCATTTCAGACAGATAATGAGTTAATTTACCGCACGCGTGCGATAATCTTTACAATCGTACAAATTAACACCAGATGCTGAAATTTGTTTATGTGGTTCCCAAGGTTTAGGTGTCACTTTGAAAATTTTCACCGCCTGTTACCACTTTCAATTTAGCTTATTCAAACAAAAATGTGTGATTTAAAAAAAATTGTGCCATTATAGATAATATTTTGTAGGCAACACGTGGGACACTACGTTATTGTCTCACTTATGTGATTGATTACACAGCCTCGTTGTGCAAACTTCACACGCGTACGATCCCACTTGTTACTACATATTAACTATTATTTTCAAGTTTGAAAGCTCAATGCTAGACCTTCTGCTAACCAGCTAGGTTAGCTATTAAGTGAGTTTGTAAGGTTGAAGTTTTAGTTCTACAAACAATAATTAATCACTCCACAAATCTTACAATCAGCTCGTTTCTTGACGCAATATCTGGATGCAAATTTTCAGTTTTTACATTCCCATATGTTTAAATTACAGTACTGAGTTCACAAATGTCACAAAATAGTAGTTTATTTGACGAGTTTGTTTGTAAATTGGGCCTTTTTTGGCACGCGTGGGCCATTTTAAAACGCGACTGAAACGAGCGTTTTAAAGGCCCACGAGTGCCAAAAAAGGCCCAATTTACACACGAACGAGTTGAATACAACGTTTTTTTGTTCGACGAGTCCCTTAATAAAGGCTCCAAATAGCTTAAAACCTTTAAAATTAGCTTGACGTTTCGTTTTGACAAGTTGTGACATTTATCAAGATCCGTTCACATAGGAGAAAATTCTCAAATTCTGGCAGGGTCGAACAAAAAAATATTTTTTTAGTACACATTGTGAATTTCAACACCTTTTCTTGCTTTTTCTTTTTTGTAAGAAATATTTTTTTCTGAGAAATGTACAATACATATGTCGATTTGTCACTTTCTCAATTATTTGTCAATTTTGTCAACTGACTTTTTTATAGGTTGTTAATATTATAAATATACAGGGTGGTTCCTAAAAAACGCCGCACGATAAAACCTTATTACCTACAAAAATGTGGAATACTGCACCTATCTAATAAGTAATAACAGAAGAATTTTAACGACATGAGGTCGAAGAAAAATTTTCACTATGCTGTAGTTTTTTGTTCGTTGCATGTTGGAGTTTTAGGTGGGTATCTATAATTATTATTTTAATTAAACTAAACAATCTTAGACATTCACATTTTTTTTTAAACATTCCTGTAACTGTTTTCTATAATTCAGTATGGATATTCATTGGACAGAACTACAATTTACAAAAATACAACAGTTCATAGTGTCATAAATTAACGTTGTATGAAGCTCGCCCTTTTATTCTATCTTATCTTCTATTTAATAACCTATTTTGAAAAAAAAAATCTTGATTACCATGAAATCTAAATACATGTTGTAATGATCATAACAACATGAATGGAAATAATAAAAGTGACCATTTAGAAAAAAGTATCTTACGATTTGATACCGCAATCGTAAAGATTTTATATCGGAGATCATTGTAATCAAAATATGCAGTAAAAATCTGGACTTTATGGATTCCTGCACGATGAATTCCTCTTGTAATAAGATGGTTATCATTTTTATTACATAATACCAACCGATCACTTGAGTTAAATCGCTCATCTGATACTCGTATAACTAAACTTTTTTTATGATTATTGTTAGATGCTATTAAGAAGTTTCACCTGCAACGTTGAATAACAACTTGAAAGAAAAAAAATATTATTTGAGAATGACAGCGTAGGTCGATTTTTTCTACTTCTTATATTATAATAAATTGAATGAAACTTATGAATAATATATAAATGAATAAATTTTGTTGTGATCATGCAACGACTGTGATGTTCTAGCAGATTTAAATGCTTTACTGATTATGTCAAAGCTAATAACAAACATATCACGTGATTCGTGTATGCTATTCATGCTTCATAAAATGTGCACGCGTTGCACATTACTTATGATTGATGACAATTATTATTGCCACCGTTATCCATTTTGTACCCACTAAATGTTCAATTTTCATTTATTAACTTAAAAAGAAAAATTTCGACGAAGTTATCTCTCAATTGTTTAAAACAATTTTCTAATTGCGATCGCAATTGAAATGATCAAAGCATTCCTGAAACTGCTTTGCTTTCAGAAACTTTCGAATTCTTCTAACCGTTCAGATAAAAAATGTAATTTAACAGTTACTTCAGCTGCACAACTTCCAGTCCTTCTCTACGAAATTTTAACAAAAAGAAAAGCGTCACAGCGTAGCATGTGCAGGTAGAATTAGATGGAGCTGAAATAGTTATGTCTTGTGATTTATAAAGATTTATAACTTGATACATTTATCTGTTCGCGAGTGTGTAACTGTCTAAAAGCTCTGTAAATCAGGCTTTGTGTGTTTGATGGAAACAAAACTTCCAGCACAACACCTTGCCGGGATGAGAATAACTTCAAACGAAGCACGAAGCGTTTTTTCCTTTTTAATTTCAAGACAAAAATTCGTTTTTCGTGACCTTCTCATAGGTTGAACAACTTCGGCGTGTTTGTGACACTAGTGATGTCCGCCACAAAAGCGTTATTACAACCGGATTAGTTTCAGAACAGTAACTGGCTGTGCGCCCCTATCGATTTTCAGACTAAATCTACCAATGATAATTGACAATCCCCGCGGGGTCGAAGATTTATGGGTGATATGAAGATGTGAAAATCGACGTTTCACACAATAAAACCAATACCCCCGTTTTTCATAGGCCATTAAAATCAAACAGGATCATTGTATCGCGTTGAATGCTCCGGACGATGTAGTGCACAGAAAGCAGAGATTAAGAGCGATTAAACTAGCTTCTTTAACGTAGTTCGAATTGTAATAGATGGTGTTGAATTAAATTGAAAAATAGCTAGTTCTGCTAGTGATGAGTGGCAATTGGCAAAGCAGACATACAAGATTGTTTATAAAAATGTTTTCAAATTCAAATAATTGCGTAATAGAACTAAGTGAATGTTGTTTGTTCTGTTCCTAACAGGATAATAATAGATGCCCAGTGCTTAAAAAATAAATTACATTTTGTTTGTTGACTTTTGTTATTAAGCCAATTTACATTGTTATTATGTCATTTTAGCTTCAACATCTTGGGGCCTTTCTCTTGGTGTTTTATGTCATTGACAAATTTAAAGTATGGGACAAGTTACATTTAAACTGCATCTCTCAAGTGAACGGTATCATAAATTGTCTTACGAAGGAAGCTTGCAATATTGAAGGATCACGAAGTTCTGCAAAATGCTAAAGAACATGAAAAGAAAATAAACTCAATAATTCACTCATCCGCCCGGTTTTCCCTGAAGTAGGGTAAAACATTTTTCAAATGGTACACCATGTGTTTTCATAACGATAATCCAGAAATTAATCTACTCTACATAAAACTGATGTACCTACTCTTTACTTTGGAAATGATGTTTTAATTTTATTAATGTAACCATATTTAATTTCAGGTTCGTTATAAGACCAAGATTACAACATTAAACAGGATTATCAGTTGATTAGTTTAACCATAATAACGGGTACCTTAAAATCTACTCCAACACCATGGCTACATGTCTTAGCGCACATTATTCCGTATGATATTCGAAGAAATTACGTCACAAAACGAATTTGGGATAAATTTCAAAATTCACCGAACATGTACTCGATAACACAAGACATGGCAAATTTACCACCGTTTAGATTAAAATCGCGTAAACCAATTTGGAAAGAAGAATTCCTCATGCAACCATTTTCCAAATCTGATTATTGGAAAGCAGCCTGGCAAGAAGTAGATATTTTCAATAAAAATCTAATTGAGGATCCTACAAAACAAATACCGGGATTTCACCTACCCAGGAAAATCTGGTGTAAATTAAATCGTTTTAGAACCGGCCATGGCAAATGCAATAATATGCTGTTTCACTGGAATATTCGTGAAAACCCTTCTTGTGAATGCGGTGCAGAAAAAGAAACCATCCAACACATTGTGGAAGAATGTCCCCTTACTAAATTCCAGCAAGGTTTCTCCAAACTACATCTATTTACCGAAGACGCCCTAAATTGGCTTCAACAAATTAAAAACATATAATTTACCATAATTATTTTGTGAATTTCGAATTTTAATTGTATTTTTCTTCATACGAATATATATATACCATAAATTAAGATTTCAATACTCACGAGGATAAATAATAATCGATGTCAGATCACTTTTACAATACTTTTTTATCACTGAGGGAAATTTGCATGTGAGTGTAATTGCGAATTATGTATTTGCTTTAGCAACATTTGGTAGTGTAAGGCCGGCCTGAGATATGACATTTGGTGGGGGTGTACATAGACGAAAAACCGTCGGACGAGTCCATTTTTCGTAAAATAGGGTTACACACACTGTACTGTGACCGCTGTTCTCTGCTGTGACCGTTTTTGCCACGCCACTGGAATATTTTGTCCGCGCAGAGTTCCCCCACCAAATGTCATATCTCAGCTCGGCCTTACTCTACATTTATTTTTTTTTTACTATGAACGTTATTTTTCCACCGCGCCAATGTCAAAATGAATTTCCATTGTATTAGCAATCGTCATTAACATTAGAAAAACACATTGACTCTGAACTGGCAATAGTGAACACATTTATTTTTACAAATTTTAGCTTAAATGTAACACTGAGATAAATAATATGTACTTTAAATGTGTCCTAGTTCCACCATTCTTAAATACATACGTATATCATTTGTTGAAGAAATGAATCTATCAATTATGAAAATTTTTATTCTTATTCACAATACAAACTTACGTTAATAAAAATAACTGTGATTACTTAACACGTCAGGTGTTACCTGTGGTAACAGAATGAAAATATCTTCTACAAATCTTATCCCACCTGTTTCAAATTTGTCATAAGTGTCTGAGTGTGAGTCCTCTTTAGTGAACCTATCAAATTTCTATTTTTACTAATGCTAAATATGTGAATTATTATTAGTTATTCAACGTGAAACGCCTTACTACATGTTTTCAATTTTCAACATGAAAGAGTTATGCCTTATTGTGTTGGGCTAAATATAAGGAGAGGAAAGCCAGCAAGAAGAGCCTTTAATAAGAACTTAAACAAGATGCACATCATAATTATAAGATTATTAGCTGAAGGAAATTTGCATAGCTTAAATTTCCAAAAGTTCTATGAAGATTTAGTATTTTTTATTCAATATAAATAATGAAAGATCTAACAGACATACTTTGTAATTAATTCAGCTGTATCGAATAAACAATTGAATTATGTGAAAGCAACCATCTTACATTTTTTAAGAGTGCACACCGTACATCCTTGTAAAGTTGGCAAACCTGAAACTTTGTTATTGCTTTTGTCGTTTAAAACTACCGTGCATGTGCAAGAAACCCCTTCATACCATGCAAAGCGTCGTCGGGCGTCTCAAAGGATGGAGGAAATTTAATTATAGGGACCGGCATGCCACATGGTATCGTTCCGCGTCCGGGGACATTTTCCATTCCAAATTGCTGATAATGTTTGCTTTTCCAAAGTGGCGTGCCCCCAAAAAATATCTGAATACTTCAGGGGGCCACCTGAGTAATTTCCCTGGCGTCGCACAACCACAATTGAATCTTTTATAATGATGACACGATCGATTCCGGGCATTTCCGGGAAAGTAGCGGACCAGATTTTTTAATCGCGGTAATCGCTCCATTTAGACGTCCCCCGAGTTCTGTTCCGACCGCAAACAGCCGAAAGTGTTTCTTTTTTTCATTAGGAACCGAACGGAAGGAGCATGTGTACCGGCAGCTATAGAAGCAAAAGGATAAAAACCGACATCTTCACTAATGAAAAAAAGTGTAGGCGAGAGGATATTGTGTGCATCACATGCATAACTCTCGTCATGTCGCATTACAGAAATAGTCGGCCGCTATTTTCGTATTGACGGATAACAAAAATGGGTTTCAAAAACGACACGGATATAATGGGGTTTCGACAAAAAAAATGTTACACTGCTGTTCCGGAGAATAAATGGAACGGAATATATGAGTTTTATGCTAATCTTTTTCGGCAACATCAATTTCACAATATCTGACGTGTATCTGAAGAGGGGTTCGATAGAAACTTGGCATTATCAGGAAGGACTAAATTCTGCACTGTGTATTACGAGATGCGCTCGATATTAACGTTTGTCACGAGGTAAAAAATTTAACCGACGATTATTGAAATGAAATGCCATTCACATTTTATTAGCTGGAAACTAGTTCATAGTTTTATTATGCGGGCGAGCAGAGGCGACAGACGTGGAATATGGTCAAAGGCTTCTGGAGGGGTCTCCACTGAGAAGTCTAGTGCGTGCAAGACTCTTTTAAACATACAACTTTCCTGGTAAATTAATACTGTCAAACAGTGGCGACTATCAAAGCAGTTATCATAATTTACAAACCAAATTAACTGGAAAATCAGTATTTATTAAGTTAATTAAAACAACCGATAAATATAAATAATTGCTGCTCCGTTCCTGAACATGTTGCTTTTTCATCGACATAATGTAGCTCCCATTTCCGCTCTTGTTGCGTGCGTGCTACATCACGACGTACATGTTTTGACAGCCTTGAATTATGTAAATTTTCATTTATCATTTTTTGAATGTAGTGGATTTGGTCAAAAAACAGCTAATTCATGGTCAGTGTGTCAGTTGCATTCGCTAGTTTTGTACTTGACGCGCGTTGGACAGAGTTTTTTTTTTTAAGTGAAGTGTACATTTTTAACCGTCAAGGTGGCATCGTTAAGGAGGGCGAGGGGGTGGAATATGGTGTAATCTTCGAAATTCGGTGATGCTGGAAATCTAGCACGTATTTAGAGCTACAACATATCAAATTACCGAGGACCGAGGAAATTGGGCTGAAACTCATGAGTCAGCTTTCATACGCTCTGCTGAAAACAAGTTTTTATATAGAAAGATTTTTTTTCACTTAGGAGAAGCACAACCTCAAACTTGTTCCTTTTTTCTCTTTTTTTGTTGTTGTTTATTTTGTGTATAATATGCTTATGCACTGATGGAAAAATTCAATTAGATGTTACTGCAAATAGAGATGATTTTGTGTATTTTGTAGACAGCTATATTTTTTTTATCTCTAAAGGTGTCTCTCCGTTAGAACTTTTATGGTTTATATCGTTTATTCTCTTCAAAAACCATATACGGAAATAAAAACTTTCAAGCTACTAAAACTTGTCTTGTAAAGTAATAAATAATAATAAACACAAATTTGTTGCCTTTGGATACACAATTCGTTACTGAAGTTAACTACCAACTTCTAATTTTCAACAAAATATGTTATCATTTTTGTTAGTCTTTACGTCTCAAGAAGATTACAAAAGAAAAAATTGAAATTCTTCGCTCTAAGTCTTCTTTTTTAAATATCTTGAGTGACTTAAGAGAAAGAGTATAGATATGTTTGAAATTTACAAAGTTTTTAGATCCTAGTGACGTGTAGTTGGTGGAATGCATTTCGATTGTTTATATCAGATGAAAAAAATAAGAATAAAAAATAACTGAGTCATTATCCACGGCCCGTGAAATAATACATTATTTCAAAACTCATGGCAAACATCATAGCAACTAGTTTATGAAACCCAGTCGCAAATTTTAATGCAATGGTATCAAGTATTAAAAATAATAATTGTAAAATTTCAGTTTGTCTAATAATGAAACGTATGTATTTATCAATTTCTCTTCATAGTCGTAGAACAAGTATAGTACCTATTTTACTCGCGAGTAATGGCTATTGCCCGGTCGTTGAATAATATACTATTATCTTGCTGTAGCGACTATTGTCATACATTATACAACTGTTTTCAGTGACTAAAATGAAGTTTTACTCACTAGTGATATAATATGCTCACAAGTGACTATAATGGTTGGTTAATTTTCATTAGCTTTTTCGAACTTTTGTATTAAAGCCACTGCTGTAAGATAAAACGTCGTATATCACACGTCAGCGAAATGCCATTATGAGCTCATGAGATGTGTGTCACTCATGCTACCGCACTCGTGATTCAAAATTCTCACTCGCATATGATTTTGTATTTCTTTCACTTATAATGTATCTACTATCAGTACATAATGTCAACATTTGTGATACACTTTACTGTACAAGTAAGATAAAGTGTCATGCAAGATACAATTTTCGTACTTTCGCCGCAATTTCGCTGGTATCAAAGTCTCAGTAACCGCATTTGCTGCAACGTCTGACAAAATACTTTTTTAGTCTGTACCTATCGCGTATATCAGTGTTTTCATAGTAGTGATAGAAATAAAAAAATCTCCAGTCTATTACTTGCACTTGATCAAATTTTAATTAATTCGCTACAGAAATAAATTTAATACAAAATGAATTTCTGCCAAAATATCTGGCAGTGCTTCATTGGCAATTTCACTACCGTATTCACCCATTTTATGGAAATAATTGTCAATTGCACACTTCCAACTTCTTATTTTTAATTGGTCACCTACGCTACCCAAATAACAGTAGAAAATTAATGCTACCCGATTCATATTTTGAAATGTTTTTCATTAATTTATTACTCATGTTTTTGACTGTAATTACACAAGAGCTATTTTATCCGATAATGTTGTGTTTTCGACGAAAGCTGGTTACCTAGAAATCTGACGAGAGATCCTATCACGACAAAAGCGCGAGATCGAAAGTAGGGGGTGAAATTTACACACACGAATGTAGCGATTGTTGTAATCCCACACGTAAAAAATGCTTTATACCCAAGCTGAATACATCATTTTTTGCAACACCATTGTCTCCGTAAAATAAAATTGTTACCTGAAAACGCCTTCCTTTTTGGGAACGATAAATACATCTGTTGACTGTTTACTATAGCAGCGATGAAATAAATATTGTAAAATAAAACTAGTCGTTATTTTTTAATCCAGTGTCATTAAATTGTCTAGTCGAATTACACTCGGACTTTTTTTCACCAGACAATTTTCTGTTTTGACAATTCAAGCACTATTGTCTGACAGAAATTAGACTATTAACTGACAAAGTCGCTCGTAAAAAAAGTTGTGCTTTACACATGTTACATAAAAACCTCTCATTTTAAGTATCTAAGTGTTTTATATGCTTGGCATTTATTTTTAATATCAATATGAAAATAGACTAGACATTTTTTTAAGAAACAGAAGGATCGAACGTATTTTTAGCATATTTGAATATACGTATGTTGCATTATTAAAAACCTGTTTTTTCAACTTTGCAGTTGCTTTTGTGACAGTTATCCTTGAGACATTTGATTTGAATATCCCACAAGTTTGCACAGAGAACCATTTTTAGAGAACTTTAGTTTACCATTGATATTGTTTGTTTTGTAACTAATTCCACTGTTTCCTCCTAGTTATCAATTGACAAACTTGTCACTTGTCACTTTCTCAAGAGAACTTTCTAAATAGAGAATCTGTGCAGGCGCCATTTAAGACACTCCAAACTCTTTGCATTGTCTGTTCTAAAGATTTTTTTTTGGCTGGCAAACAATTAGCGCCTCCACCATTTATTACCCTCCGATGATAATGAGAAACGCCGCCGCGTGCGCCCGAACTGGGCCGCGTGACAGTTTCGGGGGGCCACAACAATGAAGCCGTGACATGTGCCTAACGCCCTTGACAACACGTGCGCCCTTCCGAAGGGATCGAATAGCTGCCGATTTCAGATAGGCAAAGGACAGACTCATTGTCGAATGTCGAATGCCCCTAAGCGTGTCTGTGACCCAGACCACCTTATGTTCCTTCGTTCGCTGGTTGCCACGCAATATTATGGGAATTTAACGGTTTCGATCGATTGACGTGGGGACTTTTTCCTGCGAAGGGAAATTTGTTAGCAGCTGTGGGAAGAAACGTTGGATTGCACCATTGCTATTCCAATCCTATCAAATTTAATCTTGGCGCTGTGACAGACTCGACACCAAAGCTTCCATTGATGTCACTCTTAAGACTTGGCATTCCGCTCTTGAGCGTTGACTTTTTGGCTGACTGAAATCAAAGGATGCAGAGCTAGAAAGGGGAACCCTACCCTCCTCCTTAAACAGTTCGCGCATGTTGTGAATAATCTAGTAATGAAATTAAAACATTTAGAAGCATCACGCAAAGCATTTGAAAAGGAACTAAGAATGGTCAAGCATAACAACTGATTTAGCTGATTGTCAAAACATGCTTTTGCTCTTTATTCGGCCCCGAAGAAACCATTCACTTGGGTCTTTTGAGTATTTCATCGACAACGCGAATTAAAAATTCATCTTGGTGTCATGTTCCTTAATATTATACGAGCATAACCGCAAGTAGAAGCTACTCTACGATTAACGATTAGCGAAGAATAATCGATACGCGTCTGAACTGTCGAGAATCCGCAGCACCTGTGTCGCAAACGGAGGTGATGTTAACAGACCATAGTGCAAGAGTGCGAGTTTCAGTTAAATTTCGATGGTGTGGAATGCAGTGTATTTGTAATTTGGTGTAAAGTTTCTTTAAATCGTCTAACTTACAGTCACAACAATATTTTTCTTTTTAATATTATTAATGAAATGCGAAAGATGTGATATCTTAGTTTGTATAAATTAATTTTAACTTTAATAATTTATGAAACAAGATATTGCTTAATTAACTAATAATATTAATTACGAAAAAGCAGTGCACATTTTTAAGTTTAATTTATAATTTAAAAAATTAAATCATAAACTTTACCAACTGACGTTAAACTTTGCTTAAATTAATTCCGTTACGCTGTATAAGAATGTTTAAATAAACCTTTTTCGTAAAACAACTACTCACAAAAGTTCCTCTAGTTTGCTTATTAAAAATTAAATTGCCGAACAAGATTTTTAAACATTAAACGTGTTTAATTCAAAGAAAAACTTTTCAGCACCAAAACTGCATATTTGATCAAATAATTTCACTATCAAGAACTATGAGTGCAAAATAACTACAATTTTTACTTGCCTGAATATGAGAAAGGACGGGATTGTGAGAACTTGGAACTTTTTCCAGTAAGGAAAATTTGTTAACATCTGGAGAAAGAGACGCTGGATTGCACCATTGCCACTCCAATCCTATCAAATTTAATCTGACCACTGTGACAAACTCGACATCAAAGCTTTCATTGACGTCACTATTAAAACCTGCCACTTCGCCGTTGAAAATTGTCTTTTCGGTCGCCTCCGGATGGAACTTGTGGCCTCGAGCGACGGACCATTCCGCTTGATGGAGAGCGTCTCGACGTCGGGATTGCTGCATTTTTCCTTCCACAAGTTGCACTTTTTCTGCTTTTACGGCGACTTTCACACGCCCGTGTAGTCATTGCTCTATAAAAGCTTTATTGCCTGTGTAACCGGGATTATGGATAGAAAGTAAATCCAATTTCGACCGTCTTAAATTTCTGCCTTTTATTTTACCGCGTTGACATTTAATCCAACCCTTTTATTCCCGCCATAAAGACGTTAAACGGCGTTCGAGTGTAATTACGACACTTTCCGTTTCTTATCAAAATAATTAAGACTCTCGGTACCAATTCCGTTTAATTACAGTTGTCTTTCCCGCCGGGAAACTGTTTATCCAGCGATTAACAATTTTTGGGGTGCTAATTGACATTTAATGAAAAAATTAAACAAGAGACTGCAGGTCGAAATCGTATTTTCACCAAGTGGAACTCTAACAGAACTTGAGATAAAATCCTCGTGTTATCACGTTTGGCGATGTAAACATAATCTTCCTTCTTACATGACGTAAGATTACGCTAAACGTGTTTTATCATGTCTAAGCTAGATAATTTATCCTAGGGGATTGTGTACATGATTACAAGCTTCCCAACAACGGCCATTTTTGCTGATATTAGCGCCAAATGGCAGACTTTGCTGTTATCCAGACATTACACAAGTAATGAATGTTACGATGAAATAACGTCTTTTGTGCTGAGACCAAATAAATTTGCCACTTAGTCTGCAGACGTACAAATTTTGTACACTACCAACAGTTAATTAAGAGCCACTGGCAACTGTAATTGTGTAAAAGAATTCACTCGGCGATGGAGACACTTCATTTTTTCAAATTTTCAGAATTCTTTTTATCATGAATTTAGAAAAACTTTACTCAACTGATATCTATAACAAAACTAATTTCACTAATCTTATTGGAATAGTCGTTTACATAACGAGCATTTAAAGTAACTCTTTCGCACCACTGTTAGCGAGCTAGAGCTAGTCGAGTGCGGTAATCACATGAGTACCCGAAAGACATTGTCCATGAGTTGTGTACACTATTTTTCCTAAGTGCAATATTTACTACAGTACCTAAATTGAAAATAAATAAATAAATATGTTATATCACTGCATTAGAAGCAATGAAATTTTGAATAGTTTTTAATGATGCATTTGTGTTTCGAAACTTCAGAACGTGTTTTTTGTAATTTTACAATCCGAGCTTTATCCTTGAGTAAATATTTTTAATTCACTGTGTAAAAAATCCTGTAACAGACTTAGAATCACACCTACCCACATCCACTATGTATGTGCATAAATAAAAAAGTAGCGGAAAAATAAGCCTGCAAATGTAATTACTTAAGGTTAAATTAATGGACGGACTTTTTTAATTATTGCATTATTCATATCATAATTATCACCTGCTAATTTTATTACGTAAGTTGTTATGCGCTACTGGAAAAACAGTGTGTTTATTTTTTTACTAAAGTTTTAAAATTTCTGTCTGAAGCACATATGAAACACGTTATTGAGTCAGGTAAAATTGTTGTTTTTTATTTACCGGTATACATTTTATTAATTTTTTTCAATGACGGTTTTCAAAAACGAACATAGCCCGCCCACGCATTAATGGAATTTATTTTTTTCATAGACCTGAAAAAGAGCAAAAAACGAACATGTGAAGTGAAATGTTAATTAATTACAAATGATTTAATTCATGAATGAGAGGGAAGGCGAGAAATTTAATTATTATTAATGAAATCATTGAGCGGCGCAAAAATAAAACACGAAGGAAATTAAATTTTTCGGAGATTGCAGTTTGGCAAGTTTGCTGCAACCTACAACGTGTTAGGTATGTGTTAGAGCAAACGGTGCCAATGTGATCCAAATATCAGCAAACAATGAATGTCTTTTGCATTGCTCCACGTCAGATCATTATGTACAGAGAAGAGTTAGGATAGCATCAGGTGGTGGTTCGGTTTTGGACTCTCCATGGATACCGAGGGATGAGGTTCACACGTGGAGAACGTCTTAATTTGTAACAAACTGTTGAATGCCAAACCGTTTTCATGAGGAGAATTATGACAGCGAATATAATCCCTCGTGTTGGCGAGTTACTTATAATCTGCATTCCTTGCAACTCGAATGTGGACAATTTATCATCTGGTTTCAACATATTGGCGACTCCAGAACTTGCAACAGAATAATGCACGCTCCCACATGTGCTGTATCAGTGCTAATGGGGGCTAACCAAAGTGTATATACTCGTCCTTAGCATTCAGGTGTTGCTGTTTGTTTTAATCGCGAGCAATTATCAAGATGTGGAATGTCTTCACAAATTTTACAAAGTGCAGAATTATTCTTCTTGACCAACATGAGTACTGTAAACATCAGCATCATGAAGGAAACTACATAATATGAACGCGGAATTCACCTTTACAACTGTATTTTATTTCTAAGTACATATTGTATAGTTTGCAAAAAAATTGTTATTCTCTTTTGTTGCAAACGTTTTAAGAGTTATGAACTGAAATAATTGTCGTCTGCAATTACCCACGTAACTGGTAAATTTTAAAGCTACTACAGATTACTTTTAACAACACATTTACTGTTTGATGTTAATTAATGAGATGCATAACATGCGGAGCAAAATCCGCTTCGTAATTTACGCTAGTATGGAGTTTATTTCACCTCTTCTGGTTTGTCATTTCAGCTTTGTTCTAAAAAAGAAAAACGTCTTAGGCCCGGTTTCTGGAAATAATTTTATCGGGCCAGTTAGTTAACTCTCCGATAAATATAAAAATCACGTAATGTGATTGGTTACTTTCTAGCGTTTCTATAGCAACGCTTAACTTAACCGGCCGTTAAGTTATCGGGCGTTCCAGAAACCGGGCCTTAATCATACATATTTACTTTTTATTAATGCTTAACTCTAATTAACTTAACTAATTAAAAAATCTAAACCTTTAAAGTCGCCCAGATTACTATTAATTTTTATTCTTTTGAAACTGGTTGTTGTGTTTTTAAATTTTTTGTCTGTAATACATTATAGTTTTAATGTTAATGATCAAATATTTTGGTAATAATCAGCATTACATTGGTACTATGGCGGCCAAAAAATTTTGACCGTCACTTTCTTGACATTCAAGTAAAATGTAAATAAACCTTTAGGAATCGTAACCCCACTTTCGATTCATGTCATTTTGAGAATCAATTTAAACTGTTTGAAGCTCAGATATTCCAAAAATCCGACATGAATAAACAAAATTAGAGCAATCGTACATAGATAACCTGAGGTAAACGTTCTGTGTAGTAGAAATGTCAAAATAATTTAGAGTTTTGAAATTTAAAAAAATAACGTTCATAATCAAGACGGTGATCATGATGACAATAAAGCACGGATTACAATTTTTTTTTTGAATTGACAGACAATGACGGCCAAAATTTTTTGGCCGCATAGTACACCATCTACGAGTATTTCAAGAAAGAGTAATAAAAACGCCAGTGCTTAAGTTTTCCTAAATTTGATTAAGAGGGAGTTAAGTAATTTTTTATATGTTTGGAACAAATTAGTAAAACCTAAATCATACACATTCTTTAGGTATGTTCATTCGTTGCATAAATTTATAAATAAATAATTTCTTCTTAAAAGCAGTTAGCTATAAAAAAAAATTAGTGACTGTACTTATGTACCGTCTGAGTTCATGGCTGTAAAAAATATTTTCCTAAGTGATCTCTATGCTAAAATTAGAAGAAAACCAACAATTTTCATTAATTTTTTGCGTGTAATAATTATCTTTTCCATTATTTTTCCATTTTCCTAATTCACTGCGTAAACCACTGAGACGTATTCCGAAATAACGACCTAGGATTATTCTGAAGACAAAAGAAAATGAGACGATCTGAACGGAAAAGAAGGAAATTAATTAATCTTTTGGCAAACCATAAAGCTTCCCTTTCATAGTCATTTTCAGTTATTATGCTTCGTATTTTCGTGACATGGAATTTCTTACTCCCTGCTATATTCATTGTTATTTTTATTTTAACGTCAACATATTACAAAAAATTCTTGTTAACTGCAGTTGCGTTGCATTTTCAAATACATATGCACTTTTTTAAATTTATTGTTAATTTTATATCATTTATAAAAAAATATTGTTTCATTTTCATTCATATTATGTAACGGGTGTTTTTTTAAATTTGGCGTCGAAGTAAGCGTTAAACTGTCAATTGTGAACGTACTATACAGGTTAAGGATCACGGATCAGCTGTTTAAATCTTACGCTATTACACGAGTGGTGCGATCTCAATCGACTCTCCAACGCCTGCTTCGACGCCAAATTAAAAAAAAAACACCCTTTATTTATAAAATGAATGTATAGTTAGTTCAAGCAATTGATCTTTGTAATAGTTTGTGTTCTACAATCATGTCTTAGATCATACAGCTTGTTTTGCTACGTTCACTAGATGCCAATAAACATACGCAGTGGTGCACCGTATTCCCCATTAGGTATATAAATCCATTAGAGGATTCTAAATGAAATGTCATTTCTCCTTGACATTAAAGAAACATTATCTAATGGAAAATAAAAATAGGTTCTGTTAGGCACAAACTGATTTTTGTAATTCTCAGATTTTTCAAACATATAATAGATAAAGATAAGTATTTTGTGAATGAGTATGTATATGTATTTTTAATATTTAGGCTCGATTTATTCACCTTCAAGTAACTTTATTTGAACGGTAATTACCATGAATCTACCAATAGCAGATTCTAAATCATAGCAACTACTGGCCAGATAAATTTACTTGAAGGTGAATAAACCGCACCTAAATGTAATAAAATAACTATGTTTTAGACAATTTAAGTAAACTTAAAGGCGGGGTAACAATAGAGTGTTAAATTTAATGAAGGATTTCGCACAAATATTACAAGCTTTTTGTAATTTAAATAATAATCTGCTAAATAGAAAGCTATGTTCGCATGTAATGACATATTCTAGGTAAAACCGAATGAATGAGCGTTGGTGCGTCTGATGCGAGATTATACGAGTAAGCTGTATCACGAACCCATTAAGTAAATTAAGTAAAATGTTACAATCAACATGGGTTGTCATAAGAATTCAGAGTCAGACTGAATCCACAATATTGTTCATAAACTCTGTGAGAAAATAATCATTGCTACTACTAGGATAGATTTACTTCATTACCTTGCTTTGCCTACATTTGGATGACTTCTATCCACCGTGGCGTTTGAAGGTTGTAATATCACCATCCATATTAGCCAATAAAAATCAAAAAAGAAGCTATCAATCTTAGAAGGTATTCTCGACGGTGTGTTAATTCCAACAGTTAGGATCGCGCATTTTTCATTTATAAATAAATATATCGCAAGAAGAATCTACCGTGAGAAATATTACGTTAAGAGTGTAAAAGCATGTACAGATGTCAACAGCATTAATAAAAATCCTTCTTCCACAATTGTAAAACTGGGCGGAACATTTGTCTTCGTATCTGGTTTAGAAACAAACAGATATCACTCATTAAAGATTCTCAATGTTCCGGTTTGTCACTTCGTTACACCTCCAAGAACCAACAAACATTCAAAATAAATATCTAATCATACAAAAAAAGGAAAGTTGTGCTTTCATCGTTGAATATCCTTCATCGGGTGCCCCCTTCAAAAATTGCTCGATATGTTCTCTTCACATTTTTCTGTTCCTACGTTCTGGATTCGCTCGTCAGATAAATAGTCGGCTTACCATGTCTTAAAATATCAATATTTTTATACACTTTCAAAGTTGCCTTGAACGTCGAATATTTCATCCACATTGATGAAGCCCCAAGTCTGTTCTTCGGATTGAAAAAATATGCCAGCAAGGACTTTCAGTTATTGCTGTTACATCCCTTTTTCCTCAACAGCCGTTAAATTCAGCGAATTCTTTTTTGCAGGCATCGTTAGACCTTACCTTCAACCAATGCAAAATTGCTTCATTTTTTCCATTTTTCAAACGTGAATTATTTCTTCTTCTAGCAGAAGTAACGTCAATCATGGTAATTCGTCTTCTTTGACGTAAGTTATGGATTGCGGATAAAATGTTGTGTTAAACTTGTACCTATTGACATTTGAGACACTAAAGATAAAATAACACCTGGCGTTCAACCTCGTCTCTAAACTTTTCTTGTGTATCTTAGACGCCTTATTAGGCAAATCTATAATAAATTCTTTTTCATAATTTTTTACTTTCAGGCCAAAATCTTTGGTTTCTTTTATTTCTTAGCTTCACTCACTTATTTTATGATTATTGTCTTTCGATACTGAATAGTACCTTTTAATAACACTCATGGAACACGTACATTGCTTTTTACAATCATTTTTTGAAGTTCTAAGAAAATAATGTACGTTGAACTTCTTAAATCTAGTGAAATAAACCTAATTTTTCAAAAGTGATTTTTACTTTTCTTTTTGAATGTATTTACCATTTATCCACCCATTTCATAAAACCAAACAAACCTTCTCAAACATAAATTAGCTATACCGGTTATGAACAGTTCTTTCAGAAAGTGCGTCATTATCAAAAGCAGAACAAAGCCCTTCGGTGCATTGTCTCTGTATGAAATAGCATTGATACATTAGTTTGGATCAATTTTTATTTTATTTTCTTCCGACGCTTTGTAAAATCGGATGGCAAAGAAATTGTCCATTGGACTTGGAGTGCATCACATCCCCGGCTTCTTGGTGTGACAATTACGCAGCCAACACAGTTTTGATCTGTCTTTAATAGTTAGAGTCACGTTCTGGGTCAAGCTGTCTGGTTTATCATTCCATTGATATTTAATGGGCGCCGTCTACACGGCATAAATCACATCACGTAGACTAGACCTGTTTACAAATTGCATGTAAGTAAAAGCGTTCGAGATCCACACCTTAATCACTCCAGCAACTAGACCGCGAAATCCCCTAAACCAAATTTATTCAATCATCCTGCGGAAACGCTTTAGCATAACATATAGTCCCCAAACTTCTTGTCGCCACTTAAGATTCAGATAAGCCCTCCGCTATCTCCATCGCAGACCAGAGCAACCTGCATCAAAGGACTAATTCCGTGTCCGGTGTACCGATATTAAGAGGATAGCGATTCTAATCACGCCCCCAGTTTGTAGTTCCTGTCGCTTAATGTCCGATTAAGACCCTGTGTTGTTATAAAAAGGTGCCTCCTCGCCCGCTCCTTTGTCGGGGGTGATTTGTGAACGTGCACCCGGATTATTAATATTTATACCGGAGTGACGTGATATTTAAGCGGGGCAAGGTATTAAGAGCGGAGGGTGGAAAGAATTATGGGAATTTTTCGGTGATCCAAATCGAGTTAGGCAGTGGCGGGGGTCGAAATTTCCTAGTTACGCCACTGACGACACCGCCGCTAAATTAGAATCCTGCGCTACGTTTACTTCGGTTTAGATGCGAATTATTGTATGTAATCTGCAAGGGAAAGCTCAAAAATTATCGCTGGGGGGTCGAAGCTGAGATTTGGCCGTACAATTAAGGGAAAGTTACTGTGTCGTGCAGCTGGCAGCTACATCTCTCGAGGATATTTATGCCTCGCTCCCCATGCGGATGGCTAATTCGCGTTTTTAATAATTAATGCGGAGGCAGATTGCAACAGTTTTATCACCGAGTCTCACACGTTCCTTGTTCGAACTGGCATTTTTTATTGGTGGAGATAAAGTTATCTCCCCCGTTTTAGCGAGTGTACGTATTAAAGAAGGGAAGTCAGGTTGTCGGTGATATAAATAAGAGAAACGAGGGAACAGCCGTTCCCTTGTCTGATTCTTATTGTATGAAGGAGAAGCAATGACTGTGATAGCACGTCGTTTGAGTCTTCGGCAAAATCGGCACCTGCACTACGACCACACTTTCGATATTTTATGGATTCAATGTAAGGTTTTCCGGTCCGACTGAATACTTACAAGGGAAATTGGCCTTAACAGAAGACAACAACATATCTAGGGAGAAAAGTTGAGAATATTGATCTTGAAACTCTTACGAGAAAGATTCTTTTACACGACAGCTATGACATTACAGTTCATTCGGAATAGTAATTTAACTTTCAGGAATCAAGCGGATAAAACATAAAGTCCATTCAAAAATCAAAAAACCACCAACGTCGCCTTTTCCTCGATAATTACTATCGGCAACGCTGTCTAGTGTAAAATTTGGTGAGACTTGTAATTTTGAGGTTAAATGTTTATTAACTGTCTGGTTTTTGTGGGCATGTTTAAGTAAAAATAATAAGAATCAATAAATAAATGAAACCTGCTGCTAATAAAACAATATGAACGAAATTCAAAGCAATTGAATTTTATTTTGAATCAAATAAATGTCATAATTTATAGTTACCAACATAGTATGAAAAAATATCTACCTAGGGTTTTTTAAATTTTACCAACCTAAAGCAACAGGTGGTGGTTTTTTGATTTTTGAATGGACTTTAATTGTTAAAGGCCATGATTTATTTTTTTAACGTTGGACACACTGTTTGATTACTGTCACTAAAGTGCCTGACATGCGGACCTATCAAAATGAACATAACATGTTGCAGAATTTTCCGCGATGTCTGAATATTCTTCTATTGCAAACTAGTAAAACTGGCAACAATGCACTAGTGACTAGACATTGACGCTATTTATAACCTCAAACTTATATAACCTAATTCAACTGACAGCTGTACTACCTAATTAAATGGAAAATTTCCATGGCCTCCCATTATCCCAAAACAACGGGAATGTATTTTATATTCAAATTTTATCCATGACAACCTGGTTCATTTCTGCAATTTTAAATCTTGTTTTAAAAATAAAATTTGAATCATTAATTTGTTAGGTAGAAATTTTATGGGAATTAAAAACGTATCGTTTCCATTAAAGTGTTTTTAATTACATATCAATTTGTGCTGTGGCTTGTTTGTTTTTATTTGTGCGATTGTAGGTATCACTATATGTGATTAGCATGGTATGTTACACAAAATGCTTCTCTTGTGGTTATTAGTAATAAAGGAAAGTAACCTTATTGTGCCTATACGTCGATTTTGAAAAATATTTCTTGGATTATTTTAAGGTATAAACCTAAAAGTTAAATTTCTTCATTCAGCCCCAATTTTTAGAGGGGCGTTTCATGCTTGAAATATACATTTCACCAACAAATTTTTTGTGAGATTTTACATTTTTGAACTATTTATTATGAAGTCATTATAATGCCGATTTTGAATATATTATGAGGTCTATAAAACACTCGTGGACTTATGAACCCATAATTAAACTGTTTTTATAATAATTAAACAGTTTAGAAAGAAGTGAACAGCATCTCTGGATTTCTTCCGTACTCGTAGCAAACTCGATGTGACTTCTTCAACATCTTTCGCAATTTTTTCAGGAAGAGAACTTTTTCTTTCCATTTCGATCAATATTACGAGTGCAGAAGCAGTTTTTTGCAAAGATTTTTTCAAATAACAAATTTGTTGTAAACAAACAAACAATTTGTCAAAGCAACCACATGGTAACCAGTTCATAGGCTACCAGCTTTTAAAATTTTTGGGTTTTGATGATGTTTTAAGAACTATTACAGAGGAGGTGTCGGATAAAACTATGTATGTATTACACTCGTGCCTTAACAGCAAATAAGTCACTCAAAAAAAATTGCCCACTCGAGCACGCTCTCGTGGCTAAACATTTCTTTCATGCCTTATTTGCCTTATAAGACACTTGTATAATAAATAGCTATAATCAACTTGGATCCTCGGGATGAGAGGCAAAAGTAAGAATATGTACTTAATTGTTTTTCTATTTCAGTATTTACCATAATCGAGATAAAATCTTTTGACTTTTCTCTTTACTTCTTTAAGAAAAATGGAGTTTACAATTTTTATAACCACCTTAAAGGGATAATGTTTTAATGGCCCTTAATCGTATTAAAACCCTTTTATCCTTTAGTATTTAATGACGGTTAATCCCTCCAGTCGATCTTGCAACTTTTCGACTTTCTCACTTACTTAAAAAAAATAACATCACAGTTTTTATCGCCACTTTAAAAAGCTGTGACTTTATAATCGCTGTTAAATACAGATTACCACTCTAGTTTTTAATCGTGTAATTTTAAGCGTTGAATTTACACTTTTATCCAGTTTAATCAATTGACTCATTTAAAACAATAATAAAGACCTTTTACTTTCATATTCATACACAACATTTACTACCTACTTTAAACTCTACAACAAGTTACAGCACTCTATAATAACGTGCGATCAATAACAAAAAAAATCGAGTTACCTGGATTGTGCTATTCTGATGCCTTGATTGGTTCAAACCACCATTTTCGACTTCTCTAATTTTTTTTTTATTTGATCGCACGGTAGTAGACGGAGTAAATGTTTCGATGGAACTTGTGTTGTCTTCGATGTGTTGTGTTTTGCCTAAAAAACATTAAAAATAATATTTTAATAAAATAAAACAAAAAACCTTAGTGAACAGCAAAACTTCTTGTTGTGTCTTTTGTATATTATTATTAACACCTGAGGCATGAGTTTTAAAATTTCTTTCCCTTGGAATCAATTCTCTATTACGGAAACGCTTTGTTGCAATCCGTCCCTAGACTCGCACGCCATCACTCCATCAGTTTATTGAGCAAAGCTCAGATGAACTAAAGAAAAAAATTTTAAAGATCTCTGAACGTGTTAACTTTTTTCAAATAACACAACACTAACTGAGAAATGTTTCGTGATGTTCACTTGTCCAAGCTTTATAATTTATCTCAGCAAAAAATACTGTACTGTGTGCAACAAAAAAATCTTTCTACACTTATTTTCATACTTATTAATAGAAATAATTAATTAAGCAATGTGGGGATGGTCAACGTTTGGATGGGTGAGCGGCGGGGAAAGCCGCTAATGTAATGTTTTAATGTACACTAGTACAACCTTAAATGTTTTTAAAAAGATACAACAACCGGCATTCCATTCAGAAAAACAATGGCACATCTACGCTACAAAAAGATATACAAGATATATAAAGAGTACTAAAGATACTCGTATCTTCCCTTGAATTGCCCGTCCTAATAACTCTGTACAACACATTGGAGAACATTTATAAAAAATATTGCAACACAGTGTGCATACATTATATCTCTTCTGGAACTGGTCTAACTGCAAAAAGATATTATTATTTGGAATTTGTGTTAGCTGAAACTACCCCATGTGCACCTTTCTTTTAAGAAATCACACGAAAGTTTTGAAGTTCAAACGGTGTCACTTTACTGTCGGTATTTTTTCAGATTCGTTTATGACGGTGTCATAAAAAATATGCAACTTTGCAACGTACTTTGCATGAGCTATATATCTAGATATAAACCCAAGCAATAAGCATAAAGTTGAATGTATGCGTTCTTACATAACTTCACAATGCATTGGTTTTATGCTTGTCAGAATTTAAATTTTATAAGGTTACTCTGGGTTTTTTTGTTGTTCGAGTGGATGCGTTTACTGAACGTCTTGTTCTTAGATAACATATGTGAACAAAGTACGGATACAAATTAAATATAGATGTAGACACAAAGAAGTAAGTATGCCTGAACAGATCTCTGCGGAAAGTAGTTGCAGTTCTTTTGAGTGGTTTGCGTTAAAAGTTAATCTCTATGCTGATCTATGATAGAGTCAGAAGAGAGAATTAGGTACTTAGTAGCATGCATTAATAAGATTTTTTTTATGAAATACACCATCTGCCACATTATTTAGTTATCGGATACAACATTAATTCAGATAAATGCACTTAAGTTCGAAGAGTAATCCGTGGCTATAATGTATCTATTGTTTCTGAAAGTATATGTACTAAATTTAATTACGAAAAATTTTACAAGAATAGCATTCTGTTAACTTTATCAATTATACCTAATTATAATTTTATACTTTTATGTAGTTACCTCGCCAAGCACCGCACAAAAATAATGTAGAAATTTAATTAACATTCGTAGTTGTTTTTGTTGTTGACTTAAATTATTTTATAGCTTACGAGATGCCATTGTCCTAAAAAACAGATACAAACTCGCTATTTTATTACGCAAAAATAATTTAAAAGTAACTTGCATCGTTGAAACACCCGACGAGATGTACATACAAGACGACTTTCAGAAACAATACTAGACATGATAAATCTTCACGCCGCATCCCTAACTTAATCTTAACGCAGACCTTGTTACTTTTTATCATGATCTCCACTTGTTTAATCAGATTGTCTTGTTGCTTTCCGAGATTCTATTAAATTTCCTTTCCAAATACGTCACGATTTAGAAAAGGTAAATGGCAATGACAACAAATCAAAAACGTGCAGATGTGACAAACTAGACACGTGTCAAAGTGAACTGAATTTAGTCAGCATTTATTACAGTTAAGGACAAGTTTCAGAATTACTCTTTAGGTTGTATCAAGTTTGATAGCATTTAACTGTAAATCTTTTTCAATTTTTTTCATTTAATCAATGAAATCAAATTCAGAGAAACTTTAATGTAAGATCTAGCTGTGACAATTATTATTGTAATTAATCTTTCAATTAATGAAAGAACTGTAGTTTTGCTTCTAGATGTCACTTTTTATTATATGCTTTATCTGTCATTGAGTGTTATAAATATATTTTCACACTTTGGATTACGTAAAACACTGTGTCCCCATAGAATCACGTGCTAACACCACACGAATGCTATGAAGTTGATGTATTACCATTAGGGAAGTAGATTTTAACTCAAGTTTACACGTGAATTCACAATTAAGTCACGATATATTGTAATACAAATTATCCTTTAACTAGTTAATTGTAAAAGCTGGAGTAAAATATCCTAATTTATGCTTCATTGTAAAAATATATTACAAAACTACGTACAAAATCTGTAACAACTTAAGTGCACCGAAAAGGAAAAGAAAAAAGAAAAAATTAAAATCAACAAAAAAAAAATACTATTTACGTAACATTTTCGTGTTTAATACGAGTCATGTAAACGTAAAATCACCATCTTCCATTATTACTAAAACGCCTTTCCAGAGCTTACATTCACCAGAAAGCAGAATACATTTGGGTGTAAAGTATGCGGAATTGGAACTAATCTGGTTAATTCGCAGAGGTTATGAAGATGGTTCAAATGAAAATGGTTTCAAAGTTGTCATTTTCTTGCGGCTTAGAAGTTTACACGAAAACATAATTTCATTTTAATAAACGCCAACGCTGAAAACGCCATTACGTAGTAATCCAACTAAGAATTA
The DNA here is from genome assembly GCF_963966145.1 of Tenebrio molitor. NCBI lineage: Eukaryota > Metazoa > Arthropoda > Insecta > Coleoptera > Tenebrionidae > Tenebrio > Tenebrio molitor. The sequence continues at coordinate 21,557,811 of NC_091050.1, read as the reverse complement.
TGCTTTGTAGAAACTTTTAAAGTGAAGAAGATTGTGTTTTTTTTTTGTCCGAATCATTTTCAGCACTTAAACAAAAAATATTTTTTATCTTGAAGCGGTCAAAAATCGCGTTATTTTTTTCTGACCGGAGTAGAAGTACTTCAAGTCCTAGGAGTAGAAGTGTCCCAGAGGCGGCTCGACTGAGTCAACTGTAAGGTCATTTGAAGCATTTGTCACGATTAATTTATCAATTACACGAAATATTTAATAATTAAATTATCCCCCATTAAAATAAGGTTTCTAAATATTTGACGGCCCCACTGTCGTATTTCACGAGTCGTTTGTCTTGGGCGTGTCCATGCTGTCAGATGTGATGTCAAAATCAGCAAGCAAGATGGTCGTTCGGTGTTAAAAAGTAAATATTTGTAAGTTGTAATCGTTTGCTAGTTACGTTTCGATAATTTTTGTTATATTTAGCGAATATCAGAAGTGCCTCCGGTGCCAGTGAAAACGAAATGCATCGCACGGGGCACGGCTCAAAGAATTGATGCAGATCGCGGCAAACTCAATGGAGATCTAGTCGCTCTAGTCTCCGGCGAAAAGTGTATGATTTCTACATAATCCTCTGATTCTGATGAAAAATATCTGGCTACACAGGTAAAATTTCCGAGTTCCCTAAAGGAAAAATTATAAATTATTATTGTAGGTTAGGTGCATAAATACTAAGTGTGATAGGGCTTGTCGATGCGACGAAATCACCCATTTGACAATGGGAGATATTGAAGATTTAGGTTCTGCTGTCTCAGTAAAAGTTCAGGATACTAAAAATTACAAATCGCGATAATTCACCATTTTGGGAAAGTTTCACTGGAAATTTGCTGAAAGTACATAATTTAGGTAGTGTTGTAGACTTACAAATATTATGGAAAGTTGAAGTACATACCAATAATTACAAGAGAAGTAGGAATTACTGTTGCCTTAAAATTTGAAAACTAATATTAATGTAACTGCAAAAAAAAACATGAGTTTTGAACATAAAATAGTATATATCATTCAGAGTTGAAGGTCTTTTCGTGCCTCGCCCAGTTGTCGACCTCGACTGCGTATCGGTCTTCAATCTCTGGGCTAGCCGCAAAAGGACTCACTTCTACTCTTAATGATATAATCTACTATTATTAAATTAACAAGATTATGTGAGCGATTATTTTAAATTATATTTTTATATTCGTCGATCGTATTCCAAAAGATGAACAAAATCCTTTAGAAATTGGCAAAGCCCCTTCTTCCAATAATGTAAGCATTATAAATGGCAATTTAAGAAACTCGAGAAAGCAATATAGGAATATTGGACATTTTTATTATTATGTGATTACACAAACTTGGCCTACGCCTCGTTGTGCAAACTTCACATGCATACGATAATAATATCTGTATCTCACTTGTTATATAATAATTATTAACGCATTGTCGTATGATAAACATAATTTTATTGAAATTTTTTATGAAAAGCTCGAGTTCAATTTGGAACAAACATAAGGAATTTATAAAATGTGTAAAGCAGATTGTAAACATTGGAACGCATCAAAAATGTAAATTTAAGAGATAGAAAAATGCGAGGGAAAACTGCTAAAATAAAACGAAAGCGGAGTGGAACAGATGAAGAACATTTCCATATTCATGTACATATTCAACAGTTTTCAATTCTCAGATAGAAGTGAGTGATGGCAGAGCGATTTTCTTCAACTATCAGCTTTAGTGATCCAGCGTCTGTCTTGTAGAAACAATTTGGTGTTTGAAACAGTGTCAAGGCTTATAAACTTAACATAATTTTCAGATTTTCTTGATCTCGAAAGTATCACTAAAACGCCATTCCCGACGTATCGATCTCATCAATTATATTGAAAAACGCTGCACAACAATAGCGACTGTAGTCCATGATGTTTCCGGGTAAACCGGTCGCTGCAAATATTTGCATTAAATAAACGAACCCGCGGATTTAATGCATCGACATTCTTCTCGGAGAAAACGTGAACAGATAGTGGATTACATTACCGGCGAGCTCCGACAGCAGACTATTATTTCCCAAGACGTTGTTTCATTTCATCTCAAACATTTGATGTTGACGAGGGAGGTGTTTTTATAGAACGTAATTAAATGTAGAACGGTTTTTAAATTGGGGAGACAAATCACGCGTCAACTCTGCGTTATCGCGGAGCATGTGCCGGAGCGCCACCGACTCCGGTTGAATGTTGATTTTGGCATTTAATTAAATACTGCAGAATGATCGATAGATAAATAGAGTAGATTACCACACTGACCCAAATACCGGATTCCGGGAGGCAGCATTGTCGTTTGGCGTTGGCGTTTCCCGTCCCGGATGCCGGAAATGGGTCGCAACAGTGTCGCCAATATTCATAATAACGACCTGTCGACAACTAGGCAACCGACTCCTCCGCCGATAACATTATGAAAATACACCTGTCAAGTTTGAGTTATGGCCATCGACATTTTTAAATTGAAATTTACCATATTGCAAGGGCACCATCCAATATCCAGCCCGCTCTCACGAATTGATGCATTGTTTTTGCGAGTAATACATCATAATCTGAGACGGTGTAATTTGCCTTTAAATGACACCAGATCGGGAGGAAAAATTCGGTTCGGGGGTTCGCGACGAAAATACGTCGGTGTAACACGTCGGCGAGATTGTTCATCCCTCGAATCGTAAGGGAAGATTAATGAACACACGTCAAATCCTGCTGCAACTGTCAACTCCTGGGAGGGCGCCAGAATAGCAGGAATTGATGCGGATGGCGGAAACCTACGTGGCAACTCAAAATATTTACTTTAAGAAGATTACTTCGGAAGAAGGACGTGTTTACAAATAGTAAGGGAAGTTGGGACGAAATGAAATGTTGGGTTAACCTGAATCGGCGGTTTGTGGCGGTTCACATTCGCGAAAGCGGCGTCGATAAAAATTGTCGACAATTAAATTAGATAAAGTTCGGGAACACCTTATTATGAACGCGTTGAGTTTAGGCATTGTTTGTTAAATCTCATCTTTGTTAATCTAAACAACAAACAAAACTCACCAAAATAAGGATGAGAAAGGGTCGTTGTTACCTTTTTTTTAATCATAAACAAATTAAATCGCCGATGAAAAAGAATAGAGTTTTATTAAGTTGATCAAATAAGACATCACTGCAAAGAAAGTTAACTGCTACTTCTTCAGAAAGAACCAAATGCCATGTTGCAGCTAATGCACAGTAGTATACCGAGTGATCAAAAAGAAAACAAATCAAGGGTGCTACCTCATCGAACAGTTCGTTTTAGATTGACTGATACCCTTGTTATGCACAATCATTTTATTGGTTGCCTACCTCTCTTAATTAAATAATAATAATTAATGCTTTATCTTCAATGGTAAAAACCATTTTACCATTTATTCTGGGATAATTGTTGGATACAATTACAGTAAACTTCGCCGAAAACTCTTTTGCAAGGTTAACAACACCATTGCTTTAAAATTGACGTTTCTTTGAAGTTTCCGCGAAAAATCATAAAACAATTTCAATGATCTACTAACGATCAGTATTCTCAGAAGTATTCTATTAATATTAAATAAATTTAAAGCAGTACCTATTTGGCTCTTGCCAAATTTATTATGTGGTCTTAAAAAAGGATTCTGACAGTTTTTCACCTGCTGATGCATCTATCATAACGTTTACCTGCAACATCTCTTTTTTCTTGCATCACGGGATAATGCAGGCTGTTGTTTCTCTTTTGAAACCACACATTGTGGTAAATCCTGTGAATTTTCATAGAAAGATTAAAACATTTCACAGAATATAAATTTTCGTGTGTAACGCGTCGGATGACATGCTGAGCGATAATTCCTGCCACAAGTTCACTTTTTGGGGATGCTTGGATAGCGCTTTCATATTATTACGTGTCTGGACTAGGCTGGATGTTACGTATGGCTTTATCTTTCCAAAGTTGTTTTTTAGCAGCCCACATTACAGTTTGATTGTAAAGTAATAAGTATTAATTAATTAAACAAATTCTTACTTTTAGATACAATCTGTTTATTTCGACACATTTTTCACATCGTAATTGAATTTTATTTTTAAACATTTCAAAAAGGGTCGCTTCAAACGCTCCAAAATGTGTGCATTTTTCAGCATTTCAGTTTCCACTTCTGGTCGCTTGGGGCCAATTCAGGACTGTAGGTGGATGTTTCTGTCCCTGCAAACTTTATTCTTGAGAATAAATCTTGGCTTTTTGTTTAAACATTCTTCTCTCTTCTTTTGGCAGATTTGTGTAGAAAAGGAGAAATATTTCTATACTCCATCCACTTAAGTAATATAATAATCACATGCACACAACGCAGTCTCTGTGTTGTCACAGTCAGATAGACTATTCATCATTAAAAATCATAAAATATGCAACTTTTCCTCAATCGCTTCTCAACGAGGATAATTCCATTATATTTATCTTAATCAACTAAGCAAGTAATCTACTGAGACATTGAGAGAGAACGCTTCACTGATGTGAACGTGCCGGAGCCTTGTTTATAAGCTCTCTCTGTCTTTAGTCGTTTATCTCTGTTGAATCTTGTCCAATACGGAGCAAACGGGCGAGAGTCACATGATCTTACTTCACTTAAGTGAACGAAGTATAGATAATCTCTGACGAACTTTGCGGTTTTGTCATTTTTGTCACTTCCAAATTTGTTGTCAACTGCTTGATACTTCAGTGATTTCAACCAATTTTTCTGAACACGTTGAAGAATACAATTTAAAAAAAAAAGAGATCTCTGGAAGATACCAGATGACGGGTGCAACAGGTAAAACTTCTGACGAATTATCTTTGAAATTCAAACTCGTTTCGACTTTGTAATTTAATAAGTTAAGGACGAAACAACGATACAGTTTGATCTGTTTTTCTGCTGTTTTCCCGTCGTTCATCCCCCCGATCTCGATACGCCTGGAATAACCGACGCCAGTGTTTATTGCACTTACACTGGCAATTACGACGCCACCATAATCAAAATAAGGCATAGATAAATTAGCTTTATGGGGTGCATAAATTAATTACGCAATCACGGGCAAAACGAGCTGAAAGTTTCATTCGCGGACATGGCGAGCCTAATCTGTTGATGTGTCCGTGTTGCCGTACAGCTTTATTAAAACTTGAAATTAAACAGCGAATTTCTGAAAATTAATTCGTTAGCGAGGATTGCTCGTTAATAAATTAAAACCTGACGACTCTCGGGCGGCGGTCAGTGCGCCCGTCTTCATCCCACACCGGCGCAAATATTTCAGTAAATTTTCAGTACACACTCTTCAGTATATCATCTGCAAGTCGGCCGCAAGTATTTATGTAAAACTACAATAAATCTCTCTAGTTTTACATTTCCCAACATGAGCTCTGGCTGTGACACCAGATGTGTTTTCTTTTTCCTCCGGCATAAATTCGGGTTCGCTTCGATTTTTCGGTATTTCCCGGTTCGCACCACGTGAGATAAAGATGAAGGTGGCGTTTTTCGGTGGGTTTTCAATGCAAGGTGTCGCTTTTTCGGGCCGAAATGTAAATACAATGCGAAAATGATTACACATGACCGTCAGTAGATGTGGTGATTGATGATTTGCATCAGATGTTGTTCAAACGGAGCCGCCTTTCAGATATTATGTTGCTTTTTATATACACACGCACAACACAACAACATCGTTTATGAATTTGTTCGGCTTCTGACAAGCGATTTCATTTTTCAGGGGGAGATTTTTAATAAATTCCCTAAAGCAACCGGGCCATAAAAAGTTTCTTTTTACACAACGGAGCGGGCCAAATATTAAAGACATATACAAAAAGATCTGTCTCGGATAGAGGGTTTTTTGCCTTAGCCGCAACATTTTTTTCTCAAACAAAAAAATCGTCTAGTGGCTCAGAAACACATACTTTAATTTAAATATTTCCAAAATAAATGAAACCGGGGAATTTTCTGGAGATTCGGGATGGTGGATCATAATTTGGAATGGAATCGAAATAAGTATTTAAATTAAGACTTAGAGGACGGGAAATGTGAAAGAAAAAAAATAAACACCAAGTTTTAAATTAATTTAAATCGTACAGCTGTATTTTTTTTTGGAAATACGTAAATCAGTAATTTGAAAGGGAACTGTTATGAATTGGAATTTTACTTGGCCAGCAGAGAAGCGTTAATATCTTGAATATGCAATTGATTTGATCTGCAATTGGATCGTGGCATTTGATCGAACTTTGTTGAGTTCATTAAAAGAAAGTTAGTTAAATGAAGAGCCGCTAGCATTGCACATTCATGGCGAGTAAAACCCCAAGGAGCAGTATAAAATGTTAATGGTCGCATATTAGTCACGTTTTATCATATCCAACAGAAACAATGCTTTGCGATTGTATCTAGTATTGTTTTATACATATTTTATGGAAAACGTTAAATTAACCAATTTTTGAATGCAGTTTACTTTTTTATGTACACATTACAAAATTAAGAATGGAAATTGCAGTGAAGAAATAAATTTGTAAGAAAGAAAGACAAACAAAAATGCAACAATCGTCACAAAGATTTAAGAAAATTGAAATAAAAAAATGTGAATGCCACGCTTAGTCATTAGAAGTAAATACAAGAACAGCAATAATGATTTCTTTTATAACCCCCATTGGCTATGCTTAATTTTATAGGAATAAATAATTAAAAGCAAAATTCCACTTCTTAATTAATTTTGCAAGTGTTAATGATCTCACCAAAAAATTGAAGTATTTTCAAATTTCCAAAATATTACGTAAGTAAAGTAAAGAGAATTCAGTTAATATTTGGAACTTACCTTTCCCATGAAATATTTTTATTTTAATTATACATACTTAGTACTTAACAGAGAACGAAATTATTAGTAAAAGGAATTCATACGAGTATGTGCACTCTTTTCTTGAATTCAGAAATCACACACAAGTGATAAATAAAATGAAAGTTGAAATTCTTTTAGAATGAAGACCAATTTTTTTTTTATTATATATATATATATATTTTTAAATAAATAATAATAATTAAGTATTCCATAAACATATGTACAGGGTATTTCACGAGTGATAATGAGCCCGACGGAATTGAAAATACAACCCACAATGCATTTGCAAAGTAAACCTCATGCCCGCGGAGAGTATCCAGGTTTGCTTTGCAAATGTATTGTGGGTTGCATTTTCAATTCCGTCGGGCTCATTTATTACTCGTGAAATACCCTGCATATACTATGTAGTTATTGAACTCAGCAAACACCACATATAAAGAATTTTAGTATTGGCAGCTTATTGATTTGTTTTAGAATTTTAGTCACTACATTTTCTGGATCTTTTGAAATTAATTCTTTAAAAAATGTCATAAGTTTTAGCTCAGTATCTAATTTCGTTCTTTCAGTGAATAACTGCTTTTTACTGTAATTGGAACTTTATTGCAAGTAATAAAGATTCTAGAATTGTACCCTGTGGAATATCAGTGTTAGATGTCACTTTGTTTCACATGTGGAAATTTTTTATTTTTCTTTTTGAAAAGCAACTACATATTACATTGATTTAGGAGACACAAACAGATCTTGTTTTCTGGAATTCAATCTTGGCAGATGAAAGCACAGAAATTGCAATCAATAGATCCGTGTACGTAAACATTTGATATCTGTCAGTCTTCTTTGCAATATAAACATTCTATAGAAAACATTTTGAAGTAGCCCTGTTTAATTAAATTTTTCTGGTGGAAAGTGTAACTACTGAAGAAGCGTTGTAGTACCTCTTCTAGACTAATGTTTTGTTTGATTTGATTTGAAACTGGAAACAATTCCAAATTAGAACAAATTATAACAAATTACTTCATTTTACTACAAACCTGTTGAATACTTTAAAGATGCATGAAAATTATGATAAAATGTAAGTAGCAGGTACGCCCAAATCTTCACACGATTCATCACTTAGTAATTTATCATTTTTGAAGAAATATTAAATGGACTTTTTATGACATGCATAATACATGACCTTGCATTTGGTTCTGTTTATCTTCAGTTTGTTCTAGTTTTGCTAGTTTTCCTGGATTGCGTTTTGCTCTACAACTCTTAGAACCTTGCTAAACATTTAGTAAGTATAGATATAGTAATTGCTCGGTAAACGTCGTCATAATAATGGTCGGCTGGTTAAAATTTGGGAAAGACATGCTAACTTTACTCCATGTCGACTTCAATTAATTTTTTTATAGCTCATGTTACTTCTGCATCTTTACGTTCCAACATCTTTCTTGTGGGTCATTAAATACATATACAGGCTGTTATTGAAACTTGTACAGATATTTTAACCACGAAGAAATGGCTTCATGTAGAACTCGGAAAAAATATCTAAAAAATTCTGTCAAAAAATAAAATGACATTTATTTTTTGAGCTACAATTTTTTTATTGCTTTTCGTCTTCTACGTTGTTCTACAACTTCGTAGGTAAAATTTCGGCACATTTTAAAAATACACCCTGTATATCATGTTTTATAAAATGTACGCCAATGCGAAGTAACCTATAGGAAATATGCTTTAAAACAAGGAAACCGCATTGGTGTACATTTTACAAAATATGATATACAGGGTGTATTTTCAAAATGTGCCGAAATTTTACCTACGAGATTGTTTGACAATGTAGAAGACTAAAAGTAATTAAAAAAAAATTGTAGCTCAAAAAATAAATGTCATTTAATTTTTTGACATAGAATTTTTTAGATATTTTTTCCGAGTTCTACATGAAGCTAGTAGCTCGTGGTTAAAATATCTGTACAACTTTCAATAACACCTTGTATGTATGTATATTCTGACACGAGATTAAAAAATCTAGGTATTTTCGGAAGAGATTTTTTGGGATCTGCAAAAAAGAATACGTTCTTTTACTTTTCTTTATCAGAAATATTTTAGGTCCGCTTTCTAATTTTGTTAACATCAATATCTTGTATGTTGTGTCTTAATATCTTGATCAATATCTTCGAAAGATACATATTAATGCGGATACATATTATAAATGCAGCGTAAAAACGCACATAAAGCGGAATTATCGCTTCATTCAAACATTTTATTAATCGCCGTGACACCGAAAGTTGAATAAATAATGCACATTCCGTCACATGTTTCGGATTTTATAGAATTATGTATGTAGTTGGGCAAATAACCAGCTAAAGCGGAATCCGCGGCGCTATAATTTAACACCCTATTAATTAATCAATTACACATGCCAATGGTCACTCTGCAATAACCCTAATTATTTATTAATAATATCGACTGGATAGCGCAAACTGCAGATAAATCATTAATCTCTATTACACTGGATAAAATACTCCACAGGCTTGCCGAAGGATAATTAACCTACTTTATTTTCGGGTATCGAAGCGAGTTGGTTGTTCAAGCCGCTAATTTCCACATGCTTCACATAACTATTTTAAACTGGGGGGTTTTATGTGCATATTTAGCACCGACGCGTAAAAGGACTAGTTTCGGCTAAGTTATCCGAATAATCCCCCTCTCCGGTCGGATTTCGCCGAAAACTCCCCAATTCAGCAAGATATCCTGGACGCTTTTTAAATAAACCACCACCATTAATCTACCCAAACAGTTCAGTGTCCATTAATCAAATATTAACCCTCACAAAAGATACACAATTAGCAATGAAACGTTCGGGGGAACCAACAATTCCAATTATCCGAGGCCAGGGTGTTAAGGGGCGGAGGGTTGCTGATTTTAAAGTTACGTGCCGGATTTCGCCGGAATTTAATTATTTATCGTCCGGGGATCCAGATAATGCAAATGTGTCCAAATAAGATTCGTCCAAATTGTAAAACATTCATCAAAACAAGCAAATATACAGAATGTAACAATGACGAATGACAATTTCACGGTCCGCACGGAACAATCCACCTTAATTTATTGTCCCTTATTTTCGCAAACTTTATTTGTACAAAGGCTTGGAGTTTTTTGTGCGACGTTAAGTGTTGATAAAAGTTTTGCTGTAAGTACGTCTAATTATAATTTGATGCCGGGAAAAGTTGCTAAGGTCGTCGTAAAAGCAAACGGCTAATAAAAAAGAAGATTATTTCTCTTTTTAGCCGTTCCGGTGGCGAGTTTAGATCACATAAAAATTGTAATGCCGAGGAACGGGGAGAAAAAATGGACGTTTTTCCCTTTCGGTTAGTTATCACTTACCTGTCAGTGAAACTTAACGAAATTTCATTTACACTCGACAGAGAAAAGTGAAATTAGCAACGGATTCCAAACGCGCACTCTTTCAATAAAACTCAGTTTGGAGGTACTCGCAGTTGCATAAAACTGGAAATGCGATTCTGTCTGCGGAGGAACGTGATGAGGTGGCAATCTATAAAAGTGTTCCTAGTTTTCAAATGCAAATTTGAATATTTCAATTTTAGCTGCGCTGGAAAGGTTAACTAAATCAGCGTGAATGCAGTTTGCAGTCAATTCGTGTTCACTCACATCTGGTGTTCTATCATTTTAGATACGATTGTTTTTTTTTTGTAAACTAATTAAAAGAGTTCCATAGTGTTATATTCATCTGCTCCTTCATTCAATTTTTTTGTCTCTTAATTTTAAGAAAAAACAGATCCGTAACTTGTAATCTACATCTAATACGCTGATGATTTGTAAAACTAAATTATGTTAAAAAATAAATTCAATATATGTAATTTGAAATTTACTTTATACAGGCTGTCCCAAAATTGGCGTACTAATTACTTACTACCTTATCGAGGATGTTTAAATGTACATGAAAAAATATGTTTCAGACAAAAAAAAATATTGCAATTAAGCATAATACAATGTAAACAAAGATATACTCGTACATCATTCCTTGCAATGTCGCCGTAGTGGATTTAAGATAATTTTTACGATTTTCAAAGCTTCTAAATTCTCTATTATGCAGGATTAGATCTTGTACTTTGTGATTGATAATACTTACGATAATTGACCTGTTAAGTGCCACTTTCAAAGACCCCCAAATCAGCAAATAAGTCCAATAGAATTTTTTTAACATTTTTCTGACGTTTACGGTAGTCTCTTCTATACCGTAGTGCACCCTTAGTGCGCCATTTTTTGGAGACCTATATGTACACACGTATACTATAGTTACTGAAACGGTGTAAAAGCGCGTGATTGTCACGTGCATTTAGAAACCCCTTGTACTATGAGACCACATTGGAAACTCTGAAGGTTTGAATGGTTCTCTTTCCGTTGTCTGTTAACAAACGTATGACGTGCTAATTTTTAATGAATCATCCTAAATTAATCTTTGGACGAGGTTAAAATAGAATAATTATAAATAATAAAATTTGAACTAAAATGTTCCAATTAATGAATTTCAAATAGCCTTCCAACATTTTACTGCAATGGTTTCCTTGTAATACTTGTTTTGCTGTTGGCCACGTAATCAGCGCATCATCACTCCACCGACTGAATGACCGCGGTATAGTTTGTTTTCAATATACATAATTCAATACTAGAAATTAATTTCTTTAAGTAACATTTATAGGGAAACTTTTAATTGGGGAATTCTTTTTTCGAAAACGACTCGCTTTGTAATATAATTTTCAAGAGTATAAAGTTTTACTTTGAAACATTTTGTCGAACTTATTATTAAGTGCGTCTGCGTTTCCTATTTCTTTTTTGTAAGAATCATCAAAGCACAGCCTTTTGTGAAGTGGAAAATCTAAAAATCGCAGGGGTAGTCGTTGCACAGATATTATACAAACGCTGCAGTTAACGTCCCGCGTTCGAAACTGGAACAGGAACTTCCAAATCTATTTTGGTGTTGTATAGTCCAATTTTTACCCTTTTGAGGTGACGTCACGATTTTCTTCCTCGCTTTCTCTTTATTGAAACGACAGAAACAGAAAAAAACAAAAAAAAAGGTACGTTTATTTATTGATGGTCATTTTGAGGTTATTTTATGCTCCTGTCAATTTGACAATTTTTAATTTCTTTTACTTATTACATTCACTACAAACATAACCTTTCGAAGCAATTGTCAACAAAGTTGAAACATCATAGTTATTTATGGTCAATTCAAATTTGTTTCTGATCCTAGCTCAAACATACGTAAAGTTACTAGATAATGACGTCATCGCAAAAGGGTAAAAATTGGACTTTAACTAGTTTATGCAATTTGAAACCGTGATTCCAGGACAGGACACCTAAATAATATTTATAAAGGTTACAAATAACTTATACGAAAATTGCAACTTGTATCAGTGATTACTTTAATATGTATCGTGCGATCCATTGAATTTGTAATTAGAGTTGGCGCTGGAACTGTCAACGCATGTCTAATTTGGAACTATCGCGGCAAACGTCACATTTAATGACAATTGTAAAACAGAAAATGGCGAATTAAGGATTCGAGGGATTAAGAAAAAATTACAATGGTACCTAATGTTTATTTTATTAAACAATGTTACAACAGATGCTGAAAATGTTAACCATTTTGTTCTAAGCACAAACTGGCCCTTCGTTTGACTCCACTGATTACATTACATTACATTAATTTATACACAAATAAGTGTATCGATTCAAAAAGACCTACGGCTTCATTTCTAGCGCCAACTCTAATTACAAATTCAATGGATCCCTCGATATATGAGTTTGAGTTTGAGTTGAGTATGAGTTTAAGTTGGTAATGCTGAATTTTATTTTTAAATGGTACAACTGGAGTAACTTCCGGTTGTTGACGGCTTCACACTGACAGCCGCATCATTGACAAATAAAATTTGACATTTCAAAGTAAATTAAACATGCTGGTGAATCGTTCGAGAGAAGAGTTAATTTATGTTTACAACAAAATGGGGAGCACTTCAACAATTTCCTTTAGTTAATTTTTAGATTATTCCGAATTCCAACTTTGATTTCTTTTTGCCGTTAATTGTTACTCTCATAACCTACCATTTTGTCGTTGTTAATGCTACGTCAGATATCTGTCAAATAAACCCACAAAACATATCCGGTTGCAGTGTTGTAAATAGCCGAATAAAAAAATGTTCTTAATTGTATTGCCAGCTTAAACAGTCCTTCTTGATCACCCGGTATAATTCCCTGAAGTTGTTCCGTCACAAGGTTGAAATTTTTTTAAAGCAAGAAATAAATTACCCGTCATAGAAATAACAAATACATAATGAGAGACCATGATTTATTTTTTTAAACGTTGGACACACTGATTTCTGTCAGTCAGTGCCTGACATACATATCAAAAGGAACATAATATGTTGCTAAATTTCCCGCGATGTGTGAGTATTTTTTCAAACTAGTAAAACTGACAACAATGCACTAGACATTGACGCTATTTATAACCTCAAACTTAGAAAAATATAATCTAATTCAACAGACAGCTTTACTACCAAATTAAATGCAAAATTTCCATGGCCTCCCATTATGCTAAGACAACGTGAATCCATTTTATGTACACTGACGGACAAAAAAACTGTCGTCACTCATTTGACGACACTGTCATTTTATTTAATGTTTCGTTAATGTAAATCATACTCCTAACTTTGAGGTTAACCAATGTCTGTCAAATAACGTGGAATTTTTAAATTATTTAAAATATTTGTCACTTATGAACATGACATATTATTGTGAAGGCTCGCAAGCATGTTTTACATAATAAAAAAAATGACAGACATTTTGGCGACAATTTTTTTGTCCGCCAGGGTACGTGCTTCCATTTTTGAAATTATTATTTCAAATATTTCGTTTTAATTTCTCTCCAGTTTTAAATAAATAATATCTGGTTAATATGAACAAGTCTACAGACTTTATACATTAAATAATAACAAAGAAATTCCAACATCCATTAATAATTTTTTACGTGGAGAGCAGTTTCGCTGTTGTGTTGTTGACGGTCCACCTTATTGGCAACGCTGACGGAACATCTCAGAAAAAATGTTCTAGTGATTGATCAAGACAGATTTTATTATGAGATGTCAAGAGAAAATCTCTTTTTGTTTATTGTTTGCTAAATAAATTTTGATAAGTGTACTGGAAGTCGCTGTTAAAGTTGTCACGTTCGTCGGCGAGACAATTCTTTTACATTTGGAAACTTCTCTTGTCCCTTGCAGAGGTGCGATCCCACAGCCGTTGACAATATCATCAGGCAGTTAACGTGTTAGCAGGAAAAAAGTGTGTCATCAAATGGCGTACACGTGCGTGAATGTGTGCCAACCCTGTAGTTTCTTTTAACGACGTGGTGGTCCTTCCTCGAGGGCACGTACATTCAGCCCTCGACACCCATCTTGTAGGATCAACTGGAAGCGAAGTAGTTCATTGTGAACATCTGTGACCACTCTTTAACGAAAGTGGAGTTTCGCTCCAATCAAACTAGTCCTATCTACATGGAGGTCGTGCAACTAAATGAATTAAGAGGTTGAACGTGAGACGAAGAATGGCCTTTACGTGTGCATTGATCATCCTGGGCGTTCTTCCATAAAAATGTGCCTCTTGATTTATCCTATCGTAAAACAAGTCAGTAAAGGGGGCAAAGTTAGCGAAATAACGCGACTTGAGTGCCGTAAAAATTTCCAAAAGGACGCGGATGCAGTCCAACTTGACGAATGTAGGCGAGAATACGAGAGATAAATCACATAATTAATAATAAAAAAATTAATGGGAAAGCTGTCCAGGTGGGCGTCCCATTTAAATCAATTTGGCCGAATGGGATTATTTATTGGCCAGTTTGCGTTTAATCAAAAAACGGTATCATTAGCGGAAATTTGAGTGACTTGGTCCAATTTAAATTTATCGATTTGACGGTGGAGTGGTGCGTTGGAGGTAGAACGGGAACCCCCCACGTAAGTTCGAGATGAAAAATGCAAAATAGCGGAGTTGCTCCTTGAGGGGCAATAATAGGGAACATAAATTTTGATTCGGTTCACCTACTCGAGTTCATGGTCAAGAACATGAGCTGGAAGTGTAGGATTCGAGATTATCTTTTTTTTTTAATAACTGTAATAGAGTTTGGCGCCAGATAAACGAGTTATTGCAGAATATGTGGCCATATATTATGTAAAATGATGTGCCGAAGGATCTTATTATGCATTTATTATTCATAATATCCGAGGCTGTGAATGAGAATTGTCCTTTTTCGCCAAATGATTCGCTTTAATCATGCACGACCTCCTCAAATATGGAATTTTTATTGATTTATTCATGCTGAATACAGAAATCCGGGAATTTTTATTTTTAATCAGTCTTCAATCAGTAAAACGTGGCATAACTAAGGTTGTTAGTTTACTGTTGGGCTATTAATGTTCCATTCTGACTGTAAAATCAATTATTTAACTAAAATTAATTTTTAAAATGTGCAGATAAATGTTGGCGATTATTCCTCATTAAATACAAAATAAAATAAAAACATATCAGCCAAAAATTTAATTATCTGCGATTCTGCCATTGAGGACATAATATAAAAAGATAATCTTACAAATAGTTGCACTACACTTTGACAGAATGTGGTAATGACGTACTTTACCGCACCAGTGTGTAAAGTAAATTGCAATGGTGAGAGAAATAAAAATATTTCATGCAGCTACATATTTTTATTCGTGTAATATTATTTTTCCTCGTAATACGATAGTTACGATCTCGTATCGTAATATGACACGCTACAATACTCATGTCGTATGACAAATTTTTTTTCACTAAAGTCGAGACATTTTAGAGCAATTTTAGGACGATGTTATTTGTATTAAAACAGAACGTTTTTTAATTATTTAGTATTTAAAAAATTAATATAAAATTACATATATAATTATTTTTATTTACACTTACCTATTTATCTACGAAAGTACATACAGGCTGTCCCAAAAATGGCGTACTAACGGTGCACTCCGCTGTAGAAGAAATTACCGTAAACGACAGAAAAATGTTAAAAAAATTCTATTGGACTTATTTTCTGATTTGGGGGGGTCTTTGAAAGTGGCACTTAACAGGTAAATTATTTTGAAATATATGTATGAAATTGTCATGTCTCTAATCGTACATACAGGCGTTTTCGAAGTTGAGGTGTTCCTTTTAACCTGTGATAGTATGCGTTGTTCTAAAGAGTTTTAGCCAAAGTCACCTTAGTAAAATGTGTACGGCAATGAAGATACAATAAGTTAATTTTTTTGAAATTTCTGAAACCGGTCCTGCTCAAATTTGCGCTGATTTGTTAGAAATTAGAATTGACAAAAAAAAATCAAATGAGCATGGACGTTAATCAAAAATACTGCCAGAGTTGTCATCTAATTAGTCGGAATGGCTTTATCATTACGAAAATAATGAGCTCACAGATATGTTGCTAATGCATGGGCAATGTTATCACGTTATCTATCAGAATGCAGCTGCGGCGTCCAAAGAGTACGCAGAGCGATTTCCAGAAAGACACCATCCTGGGCCACGTCAGTTATTAATCTAGGACAGCGGAGAAATAGACAGGACCGGACTCAAAATTTTAGAAAACAATAAAAATATACAATCAATTATCTCCCTTAATACAAACATTTTACTAAGAAAATTTAGGGCTAAAATTCTTAAGAATAATGTATAGTATCTCGTGTTACAAGGAACCCCTCAACTTCGAAAACACCCTGTATTGTCACAATAGAGAATTTAGAAGCTTTGAAAATCGAAAAAATTATTTTAAATCCACTACGGTAAGATTGCAAGGTAATGATGTACGAATATATCTTTGTTTATCTTGTATTACCGTTAATAATAATAATAAAATTAATTGATTTTTTTGTCGGAAACATTTTTTCAAAAATTAAATATATAATAATTATATTAATTATATATAATTATATAATTATATTAATTAAATTTATATAAATTTTCTCAAAAAAATCAATCAATTTTATAAAAATTAAAAAAAATTTAAATTATTAATTGATTTTTTTTGTCGGAAACACTTTTTCCATATTTTTTTCATGTACATTTAAACATCCTCCATAAGGTAGTAAGTAGTTTGTACCTGTATCATATATTTACACTCCTTAATTGATTACTGTGATTTAGATAAAACTGACAACATATTTAGCCCCAACCTGTCCGAACAAATCGCAACCAAGCTGCCCCATCTGCTCACGAAGAATCTTCACAAATCTTCGTAAAGTACTTCTATCTTGCACTGGCTCGCTTCTACACTCGCCCTGATCAATGCAGACAGGCACGTGACCAGCTTTGAACAGTTCCAAATCGCATTTAGTCGTGGTAAACTTGTCTTCAATCAGATGAGTCGCCACATTCTGCCAACATTTGCAATTCCAAGGATTTCCATACAGGGTCAAGGTCATCGGTTTCACATTATCTCTGATTTTTATATTAGTCAACAAATTGTAACTTAATAGTATGGTCATTCGTTCGGCTTTAATCTTCTTGAAGTATCTCAGCGGAAATTGTTCCAACTTGTTGCCGCTTAAGTCGAGGTGAGTCAGCTCTTTGAGCTCTTCGAATTCTTCCATTTCGATGAAATTGATGCAGTTGAAGGAAAAGTCGAGCTTGTTGACGTTCTCCAAAGACATGATGCCAGAAATATGTGCCAATTTGTTGTGACTGAGAGTTAGTTCTTTTAAACGGGACAGACCCGAGACGAAGCCACTCTGTATATTTTCTATGTTATTGTAGTCGAAATGGAGGACTTCCACGTGCTTGTTGAAAGCCTTCTCATGGATTAGTGACAATTTATTATTTCTAATGGTAATTTTTGTTATCTCACAATCCTGAAATGCATTCTCCGGGATCACTTCCAAACAGTTTCTTGACAAATCCAAATTTTTGATCGTTGAATCTTTAAATGCAAAACTTTCAATTGATTCGATGTTATTATTAATCAAAGTCAAGTAGCTGAGCTTCCTGAAGCCAGAAAACGTAGAAATCTTAATATTGTGAAGATTGTTGCCATAAAATTTCAGATATTTCAGTGTTTGTCCTATTGTTTTAAAAGTCCCTTTTTTGATGTTGTCGACATGATTCAGAATAAATAATAATTTGATTTCGTCGAAGCAGTCAAAGTTGTAACCACTGACACTCGACGAGGAACAAGAACTTTTCGAATCTATAGCCACCTCTGTCCAGTTTGCTGTTTTGTAATTTTTCAAGTCGCTTACACAGTCACAAAAGACCAAATAAGACTCTTTGCAATCACATTGAATTGGTTTAAGTAAACGGAACACGAAGAAAATTAAACAAACTGCCTTGACAGTCATGGTTGCAAGACTAAAAGCTATTGAACTACGTCTTTGTTAAAATGTTAAGGTTATCTCTTATCAAAATACGGGGTCATTATTATGAATATTTGTAACAACTAGTGGGCGTAGCGACGCACCTAAAGCATAGCGCACAGCCACCTAGGATGGTACAATCATTTATAATGACCCTGTATTTGTTATCCTTACTAATTATAAGACAAATTTTGGAAATTATTTATCATATTTTACTTAAATAAAAACAAAACAGGAATCTTTTTGGTAAGTTCCAATCAGTTTGAAGCTGCTTTTATAGTTTAGTTATTTCATATTGAAGTGATAGGACTGTGTATAATAAAATTCAAGTTTTTTGCCTGAATGAGAGAATTTTGTGGCGCATCTTTATTTCCAAACACATGAGGCCCCCATTTGACAAATTCTGCAAGAATTGAAATTTTCGGAATAAATCTGCAATCTCATATGCGATGTTGCCCCACTTTGTCACTGATGACAATTTAACACTTTCCAATATTTTGTTCGGCGAAGCTAGCAAAAGACAAAGATTCATGATCATGCGACACATCTTCAGTTATAATTGAATGAATGGTAATCGATGTCTCCGGCTCTGCACGTCGTGTAACAGGTGGTGTCGCATAAATTAAACTTCTTGTTCCAAATAAGGTGAAGAATCTTTCCGGACCGAAACCAGTCTGAAGTTGCGACGTTTTGTGTCAGATTTGCTAACCGGATCAGAAATAAACGCCCTCCGACTGTTGAAACGGAAACGTTTAAACAAACACGTCAATAGTTATGTAAACAGAGCGTCAACGGGAAGAGCTAATCATATTTTCGTGCAATAAATAATTCAGGGTTGATGAAAAGGTGTAAAATTAATTCTTCGAATTGGTGGATGGAGAGAATCGGTGAAATAGATAAAGTTAGTTTTCAGTTTTGATAGCTCCGATATTTCTTTGTGATTTATATGTTGAGCTTTGCTCATCTGGCAAATGTAGCTTATGTTGTCTAAAATAATGTTTATTGTTTTGGTTCTCTTTGTTCAATCTTTGTTTGGGTTTTTAATGAATAGTAAAATTAATACATATTAACAAAAAATAATCCACAATATTATTACAACTAAAGACAAGTATTGTTAAGTAGGTATTGTAATCAATTTGTAATAAGCTTTTCAAGGGGTTTCTTATTGTTTTTTTTTTTATGTCAATAATGATAGTGGTGCTAGTAATAACAGTCAGCGAAGTTAAGCAACATCAGACGTGGTCAGCATTTGGATGGGTGGCCATTGGGTAAACCACGTTCCATGTGTAATGCTAATGATGATCTAATGATGTCGAATAAATGTATCTGAGTTGGATGTCGTGTAAAAAATGGGCATATATAAAATAAACAATTTGTTGTCATTATTTGATAGAAATATTCCCTAATGATAAATGATTCCGGCCTCGATGCCGTGCCCCCTTTTATGTCATTAATTTTTTTTGGCAAAAAGGAACAGTAACAAATGGTATAAAATTTGCTCCGTTGCGGTTCCAGTTCTGACAAATGTGGATGAAAGCCACGAGATCTGCACCTTATTTGGTGAAATTTCCGCCCGAGATTGGTAAAGCAGACATCTTTTTGCACTTTTTCATTTTCTCCGCCAATTTAAAAACCTATAAAATATAGAAATACAATTTTACATTTGACGTTTTATACATTTCGATCCGTCAGATACAGCTCCAGGCAATTTCAGATAAATAACCTCGCATATAATGTAGGGAACAAGTTAAAAGCAAAACCGACAAGTTTTCTCCAGTTTGGCGAAGCATTGTACCGAGATCGAGTCCTTTTCCTGTTATCTAACGGAAACTTGTTGCTCACATGCAAACCGCAATTCGTTTATCGTGAAATAACCACTCGAACGACGTCAATGTTTTCGTGAAGTTCTTTGCATCCGCTCGTGAAAAATTCACCGTGCCCAACGAGCTATCCGAGTGTCGGAGTTGTGTTTCTTTCCGGCATCACCCAAGAGGAACATCTAAATAAATACTGAGTGTATTCAGCGAATTCGAGAAATTAAGCTCGCGAAGGCGGTAAGAAGTCGAGTCTCGAGGGCGCGGTCAACGGAGGGAACTGCCGCCATTTCGCAAATTCATCCTCCGGACGGATGGAGTTGTGTGAAGTTTCTTTTTATCGAGCGGGCGGTAATTAGTAAAGTTCTGTTTGCTAAGTAAACAATGATTTATCATAGAAATGGAAACAGTTGTACTTAACACTGTTTTAAAAGAACACTCGAGGAAAAGTAATTATAGTCCGGACGCTGTTGTCATCACCGATTTTACCAACCTTGTCGGATTTCACGCCAAAAATCAAAATGTTATATTACTCTGTAATGAGATTTAACCAGAAATCAGTTTGATGTGTTATCTATAGCTGATTTAAAAAAATATATTGGGTGATTCAAAATGATTGTGGCCAAGTATGGCAACTATGTACGAAAATGTATATGGCAACTGTGTGGGTAGGGTAGAGTTGATATTTTTTTGACAGTTCATAGTCGCGCAATTTTGAAAACTGTCAAATCAATGTGTAATGATATCAAAAAAATCAAATGCACGCTTATGAAGTGTCATACAAATGACAACTCTGGCTCATCCACACAGTTGCCACATAAATTTTCGTACATAGTTGCCATACTTGGCCACAATCATTTTGAATCACCCAATACATAAAGTCTGTCTCAATTCTAAATTTCCACCAACACTGCATTCTACGTTGGAAATACAACCGGCAACACTGTTTGGTGAAAAATGCGTCAGATTGTATTTGTTAGGTTATCTGTCAATTTTCGTTTTTACAACTCAAAATTTTAGAATAAAGAAATAGAACGAAAACCTTTTTTAAAATGTAGCAAGTAGGTAGGTAGAAAATCTAATTCTCAAAGCAAAATAAACTTATGAACTAATTTTAATGTTTTCGAATCATGTTTATAAAACAATTATATTGCCAACTTTGGTTATAAGAATCCCCAATTTAGAAATATTTTTATTTTGCCAACATAATTCAACAGGTGGTGGAAATTTAGAATTGAGACAAACTATATAATGTTGAATACCGAATTGGTGTTAAGTACTTGTCTGAAGCTCGTAAGGTAATTCTTGTGAAAGTAGGTACTTGTAAAGCTGTATCTAAGTCTTCTCCTGAAGTTCTTGAAGTAATTCTTGTTAAAGTTCTTCAGATATCACAAATAAATTAGAGATAATATCTTGATTAATCCCAAAACAAGATGGTAACTTAGTTTGAGACGTTAAAAAATGCAAAGATTTACTTGTTCATTAATATATTGTACAAAAATGAGGTCTATCCAATACTTAGCATCTTTAATAAAATAATAAACAATAATGTAGTGACACATTTTTTTTTCGTTCTGCCATTGTTCTTTACATTTTTTTTTACTTAATTCTTCATTTACTTTACTGTCAATGTTTTTTTAGGATGTTGTCAACATTCAGCAGCTTCATCAAACATATTCTGAGTGTACAATAAAATATTGTAAAGAATCTATTTCACGCAGTTTACTTCTGTGCAAAAAATTATATATTTTGTTCGATAGCTCCCTAGGAGTAAGTCTGTATCCATAGTTACCAGTGGGTGAAGGTTTCTCTTTCGTTCACCTTACTTTCGCTCATCGTTTTTCGCTCAATGTCTTTCACTCACTGGTTTTCGTTCACTCGTATATTTTTCCAATTCTTTCTAAACGTAATTTTGATTTTTTAGGCAACATTTAGTAACTCGCAGCACTTGCTCTTCCAGGACATCATAACTCTTTATCATCCATTTTCATAATTTCCACAACGTGCACACAACCACTTTATTGACGTTACAGAACTTTGTTTATTTTTGTATTTTATTTTTTTCCATAGCAACAGAGCCGTCCAAAAATGTGGTTTATGTTTATATAAAATTTTGAATACAAAGTTACAGGCTCAATTTCTAAGGAGGTGTCGAACAAAACCAAATACAGCACTCGAGAGTAAGGCCGCTTTCGTTCACTTGAATTTCACACGCAATTCGCGTGAACGAAAGCTTTGTCTTCCTCACTCTTACTGAAAATATGAAAACGAATGGAAATAATTTCCGATTCTTTATTTATTTGTTTACAAATTTTTATTTCTTCTGTAAATGGAATTTTCTTCGCTCACAACAACTTAAACATTTGTTAAAAATAGACCGTACAAAAAAATTTTTTAGGTGTAAATAGAGTACGGTGATTGTTTTGTTTTGTAACACTGGCAGAGTCGTAGTCAGTTTAAAAACCACTACAATTTTCACATTAACATCTTAATTTATACAAACTTTGTGAGATAAAGTTTTAGGGGACGAGTTTGCCTTGGTTTGATAGACACAGCATATTGATAGATGAACAGATGTTGCCGACTAAAGCTAGATGTCAGTTTACTAAATACACAGTCGACAAACCACACCAATTAGTTTACAGCTTTACTTGCCAACTGATACAACTTCACTTTAAAGTGTCTTCTGACTTCTGAATGGTTTTCCTTATTTGGAAATCACGTTACCCACACGTACATTTCTGTAACCCCTGAAAGTTATACGAACTCGGAAATATTTATACACCAAGAAATAATTTTTGTCAGTTATGATTTAAACAAAGGACTTTCGAATGTACAATTGGAACACTTGAGCAGAAAAAATTATCTGAAACGAAACTATTGTATAATCAAGCGTAAGGATTTCAGATGTCCATAAGAAGTTTTAAGAACCTCTCGACAGTTTGTTTTTGTTGTTTATTAAAAAAATAATAATTACAAGAATCGTCTAAATTTTTTTCTTGGATGTACGGTAAAGAATACATGAACTTAGAAGAATGGAGCCCAATCGGGCCACGGGATTGTCCGAAGCACTTGTATGTAACAAATTGCGTCCATAATTTTAGATCATTTCCCACTGAAGTAAAATGATGAAAACGACAAAACTTCTACAGTTTCGTTGGATTTATTACGTGTTTTCAATTTGTCACAACGAATTGTACCAAGTATATCCATGTTGGCATTTAGTCGGAACATTTGAATTCAATTGAGTGCATTTTATTACATTGATAATCGCCAATAAATGTCACAGAAACGTTCGTATCACGTGAATGACAATACCTAGTGCACCTTTTATTTGTTTCGTTATTAGCACGAACTGAAACGAATTTTAACCTTGTAGCCAATGAATCTGAATTTCCTGATACCAAACGAGCTAAAAGTGCAATAACGAATACAAAACGCATCAACTGTGAATGATTTTTTGTGAAGTCTTCCATGAACAAACCGATAAGCCCTAGAGTGGAGAGCTTGTTCAAAGCATATTAAATTTCAGTAATGGTGCAGTCTAATTTCAGGGTGCAGTTGTGGTCAATATTTTATTGGGGCGGAACTAGATTATCTACATGTTTGTCAGGTCTGCGATTGCTTTGAATGTGTTGACTGCAACTTCAAACGGTTTTCTCTCCAATGGATTTATTATCTCTCTAAGTGTCCATTAAACCAACGAAATGGCTTTATCTATTATTTTAAATTTTAGAGAAGTACCTTTTTACTTAACGTGCGAAGGTAGTTCCTCATTGTTTTTTTTTTGTTTTAGCTTCATTTCTCACATAGTACAAACCTACTAGAACGTCGTAATAAAGAAACCTCTTTACGATTAGTCTAACTTATAATGTTTTCCATTATCCTGTTCCTCGTTTGAAAATGCTCTCCCGTGCGCTTTCCCTCCAGCTTTCAAATGATGGCTCAATCGTAATCCCACGAGGTACGATTATTAACCCTAACGAACCCGCATAAAAATGACGGCACGTGGGCAACACACCCACAATCACCATAAAAAGCTGTTCACTATATTTAATATGTTTTAAACAAAATTTAATATTCATGACGCACTATTTCTTGTGAAATGACCCCGTTTCCTGGCATCTCGCTCTGGGAGCGTAAAAGTAAATGGCCCATTACCCAGCAGTCCGGATTAGGGCAATAATTCATCTGGGCTTCGATGAGACGAGCCCAACACCAAGCAGTCACCTCTTCGCCCCGATAATTGCATACCTGAAACGTTCGTTAATTTCCCCATTACCATTCCGGACGACCACGATGCAAATTATTAGTGGGCTCGTCGATTGACTATTGCAGGAAGGCCTGCCAGCGTCCTGTAACTCCGGCAATTGTCGGTAAACAACCAAGTTATGGGTACGTCAGAAACAGACGCGGAAATTAACGGTGTTATTGCCGATCAGGAGGGCGGTTCGACACAGAGAGAGACACCGTGTCTTTTGATTTCACGTATTCTCGTGGCATTAATTAATGGAACTTTGAACCGAGTTAATCCCGTAAATGGATAGGGGAATCATCAAGGCAACGCTTCCGGTGGTTGTTTTACGATAGGCCAGTGGTGAATAAATTTTAAACAAATTAGTGGAAGATGCTGGAAGGCGGCGTATGTGGAGATGATTAAAGTTCATTTAAAAGCCATTAAAATGTCTTTAAACGTACAAAGAAAATCCCTCCGTATTAAGAGAGGAGTGTAGTGGTTCTTAAAAAACTATAAAAGTGACATCAGGAAGGAAAGGCTCTAAGAGGCGTAGGTGGCCTAAAGTATCTACTTAGAATTTAAGATTCTTTTACAACAAAAATGTTCCACACGAGGTGGAAAGTAAAACACTGACAATAGGAACAATTATTGATTTGTTATTGTTGGATCACTCCGTGAATAATACCGATCTTCAAGTGATACAAATAAAGAAAAAAAATTTTTTTTCGCAACCCATATATTATAAAAGACCTAATTATACTGATTTCAGATGTATTATGGATCTCATAAGACACTAGTATTTTATATCCCATAAGACACTAGTGTTTAATAATTTATTAGACACTAGATAACAATTTGAAAGAATTGATTAAATTACTTATTGATATTAACATTAAAATTGATATTAACTGACATAACCTTATTCACTTGATCAAATTTTACTATGCCAATTTCATTATTCTCATTTGTAACATCCTTCAGTCTGAGTGATGAGATTCACGTAAAACGTATTCGGAGATGAATTACCTACCAACAAATATGGATTTCTCCTCTATTCTAGAAACCTCCCCGTGGATCTTCTTTGCAATATCAATTTTATTTGATACGGATTCCTCAATGTAGTCTTCCACGACAGTGGATGACACCCTAGCGTTTGATGGTCGTAATATCACCACCCACATTGGCCAATCAAGTGTCGAAGAACCTGTGACAAGTGTAGGACTCCGCATCTTGTAGCTTCAAGTAAAAGCAATCTTCGAAGGTATTCTCGATAGTGCATTAATTCCAACAACCTGCATCGTTCATGATTCATTTATACAGACTGTCTATAAAAGAATGTAGGATCGCAGATGGCTCTGGAATTTGAATTTGCCACCTCATTTAAATTCATATTAATCTCAAACTGTCAAATATTCACAATCTGTCAACATAAGTTCAACTTAACCTCATTTCCGCTTTCGAAGTCCTGCTTTGTTGTTTCTTGCGTTCCTGGTCTGTTTATTCGTTTAAAAAAACTTTTTCCCAAGCTACATAATTTCCGGTGGTGTTACAAAGGTATTGTCTTTAGCTGTTTTTATATTGAAAATCAGCATAATTTTATAACCTCGCAAATATTTTAGAAGTAATTGCTAAAATGGCCTTCACAGTTGAACAAAATAAGTTCATTATAATATCTTTTTACCGCAACGGTGTTAAAAGAGACATACAGCGTTCAAGCTTACAAAGAAGAATTTTTAGCCAATTACCGGGACCAAAATGTTCCTCGCAGCTTACATACATGGAATTGTTAATCATTTTGTTCTTACCGGTAGTGTTGAAACGAGAAAATTGTCAGGTCGTCCCAAGGTGATTGAAGATGTAGTTGAAAACATACGAGATGATTTATTTTAGAAGAACATCCCTTCCCAGACGTAATGTGTTGAGAGCTGTCCAGAATGCTATCTTTTTTTTTCCTTTTCTTCGTAAAGCACCGGTTTTGCCAAGCTAGATAACCAATAAAACCAATTTGTTCTGAGGGTTGCATACCATATTAACATTATTCGATTTCTGGTGAAAGAGTCTGCAAACTTTCAACGCCTACTAGGATCCCACATTTATTTATAGACATTGTGTATATTGCAAAAAGAATCCGCTGTGGGAAATACTACGTTTAGGCCGTAAAAGAATGTACTTATTACAAATGTAAACACCATTAACAGAAATTCTTCTTCCACAATTGTCAAACTCCGTGAAACATTTGTCGCTGTATCGGGTATAGAAACAAACAGATATGACCCTTTATCTTCTACATCCTCAATGTTAAGATTTATCAACTCGTCACACCAACAAGCATCAACAACATCCATTACTAATGCAACCAACAAAGATTCAAAATGAATATCCACTCACATGAAAAAAGGAACCTACTATCATCTTTATCAAGTATTCCTCATAGGGTACTCCCTTCAAAAGTTGCTTGATATGTTCTGTTTCAAGAACCTTTGCATTTTTCGATTTGTATGCTCTGGATAAGCTCTTCTGATAAGCAGTTAGCTTATCATAATATTAAAATATCTATATTATTCACTTTCAAGGTTGCCAATACCTCCAGTTATTCCTGTTACACCCATCCCTTTTTCCTGTCCAGCCATTAAACTCTTAGAATTCTTTTTTGAAGACATCCTTAGATTTTAGCGGCAACAAATGCAACATTAATTCTTGAGCTTCTTCAGAGGTTTCTACTGGAATAAACTCATTTCCTTTCATTTTCCAGCGTGAATTATTTTTTCACAAATTTTACACAATTTGATAATGGATAAATAAGCAGCTTGTCATAATAAACGTCGTGGGCCTTTGGGAGCAGTCTTCACCTGCCACACTTGCTTGCGGGCTGCGCCGTTATCTTACACCTCTTTTAGACAGAAATAGACAAAATATGCTTGTCACCACCTATAGACATGTATCTTGAACTGGTGCGAGTGGGTCATAACCAGTCTTAGGACAGAATAGTACCGGACAGTCGACCAGTACAACTTTGCGTAATCCCTCGCTCGCACATAAATACGATTCAGCTGGTTCACCTGTTATTTAAAGCGAACCAGCTGAATCGTGTTTACATGTGAGCATTCATAACTTTCTTTCAAGAAATTGAATAGGTCCTCGAATAAATGATAATAATCAAAAGAGGCAAAGTATGATGAACATGAAAAATGACCCATTACTTATTTAGAAAGTAGAGTACAATTTTTAACTTAATTAATTTCGTATCAAGTTTCTTAACGATTTTGATTTTTCTGTTTTCTTACTACGACTTACTCCATGGGACTCCTCCAAATGAAACATTGCGAATGTGCTATTATTTTATAAATCTCAATAAAGCTTGCCAATATAAAAACACATTGATTTAGAGGAAACCGATCTTAAGAAAAATATTATTTACACATACAAGGTGATTCACGAATAATAATGTCCCCGATTAAATTGAAAATGCAACCCACAATACATTTAGAAGGTGAAGCGGATATTTACCGCGTCCATATCCAGCTTTACGTTCCAAATGTATTGTGGGTTGCCCTTTCACTTCCGTCGGACCCATTATTACTCGTAAATCACCTTGTATAACAAGCTCTAAAACACTGCAAACGTTGTTGTTGATAAACTTACCATGGCAAACCATGATCAGAGGAAAAGTTCAACTAAAGCACAGAACTTCAACATTAGCATTTATTTCGCGAAGAACTCCACCTCTGCAAATTAATTTTTAAATTGCAAGAATTTTTTTTTAAATAAGGACTTAGCGATTAATTAAGAGGTGTATACGAATAAGGGTGAACATTAATCTTAATCCACAGCGACATCACTCACTCAGATGGTGATTTACGTCTTTTAATAAAATGTGGTCTCCAAAATTTTACTATCACATTAGTTTCATAGTCAACAAAAAATTTGCTTTGGAAGGGTCACAGTTCTATTAATCTTGTCCAGTGCAAATTTACTGAATATTTTTATGGCAAACTTAATTCATTTTAATATTGAATATTGAAAGGTGAAGTTTTAAAAAATAAATTCTTTTCCATGTTAAATTTATTATAAATGTTCTAGTTGATGTGTAGAAAGCGACATTGAAGAAATGTATGCGTTTTTACAAAACATAATACGCCGATCTTTATACACAAACCAAGCCATGAGTTATTATAGCGAAATATAGAAGAGGGGATTAAAAGGTAATCTCATTATTTATTGCACTTCGCACAGAAGGGTAGAGTTTAAAAAATATAAGTAATATCCCACCCTTGCGCCGCTGAATGTTTGATGTTACCCAAACTGCACAAAATGCCGTTATTAATTAGTGATAATTTCAACAGAAAGGTATGAGGCACTCGTTAACGTAAATGTTGATTTTTGTCGGAGTTAGTATTTAAAACTTTCCAGTCTCCCAATCGGATTGTGTGCATAAAAAATGAGCTTTTTAATTAAAAGTCGCCGTCGGAAACGGAGCAGAAGTATTGAAACAATCAGATCGACGAATATTTTTATTGATAATTATCACTTAAACAAACTCTCAAACTTCACTGCTACTTGAAGGCTTAAACGATTAATTAAACTTTAGAAACAGTTTGATTGCTTTTATCAAATTAAAAGTTGAAACTTCGGGTAGGTTCACGAAGTTCCGTGAACATCTATTAAAAAGGTCAATACGAGAAACTCGGACGTTTTTATTTGTGACGTCCGTCCGCAGGTCAAGGAGAAGAAAATGTTGATTCGCCTTTTTCGTCGAAATTTAAACAGTTACTTCGTTCGGGATTAGCCAGTTAAGAAGTTAATTAAAACAACGCTAAAACGAAAGTCTGCGTTTGAGCCAAATAGCAGGTTTCATCTCGAAACAATGGATACAAAGAAAGACATTATTGCTGCCAGACTCACAATAGAAACTAATTAATATAAGCATAATCTCTGATTATATCTGGAAGTGATCTTCTGTGCTTCCATAAAACGTTTCTTTTGTGCAGGAGTCAAAGGGAGTGCGTGGCGGTGCCGAAAAGGCTTTCCTTCATCCGAGTTCAATAGCTCACACCTATTTACTATCTCATCGAAATGGTTTCGTCAAATATTCATGTCGAATGCTGTTTGTTTACAACGGAATCGATGCTATTTTCAAACTGCTGCTAAATAAATAAACACCATAAAAATTGCAAAGCTTAAATAAAACTGATCATTAATTATTATTTTTTAATTAAATATTATAATGTGTCTTACATGATTTTCATTCAGTTTGATTTATTTTTAGCGTGTGGACAAATCTGTATTTTATTGCGTGATGGTGTCGAATTGTTCTGTTATCATTTATGGTCAGCATATCTTGTTATTGGTTTTTGTTTTGCTATTACCAAATTTAAAAAATTAACCAATCAATTACTGACTAAAAGATAAGAAGCGATTAAAGAATGACTCAGGCCGCGGCCGTAGGTAAAAAATCTACGTATTCTAAGTCGTGTTCAAATATAAATTAGTAGGTAATAGTTATTTATGGTACGAGTGTGTCATGTTGGCCATAACTCACGCGAGAAAAAAAGTTTAGACTCGATGCCGTAGGCCGAACATTTCGAATTTCGATAGTTTAACATTAAGGAAAAAGATTCAAAGAAAATATTTTATTCAATCTCTTGGACAAATTACTTTTCTTCGCTTGATTTTTACATCAACAAATTAGTAAAGCTAATTTACAGTGGAAGTTTTAATTCATCTTTTACAACCCGTGTAGAAAGTGATAACACCAACAAGCAAAAAAAACTTCAAAGAATATAGAATAATTATTCAGATACATATGTATCTCATTTTAGTAGGTACCGAAGATTTTTGAAAACGTTGTTTCTTATGGAAGTATGTAAGAAAATAGCTACAAAGGAAAGTAATTTGCGAAAGCTTGAATAAATACTATG
The DNA here is from genome assembly GCF_963966145.1 of Tenebrio molitor. Classification (NCBI taxonomy): domain Eukaryota; kingdom Metazoa; phylum Arthropoda; class Insecta; order Coleoptera; family Tenebrionidae; genus Tenebrio; species Tenebrio molitor. The sequence continues at coordinate 21,527,565 of NC_091050.1, read as the reverse complement.
ACACTATGAGCTTTTACAATTGAAATACAAGTAATGATAGAATGAAGACCAAGAATGAATAAAAAGAAGAAATTGGAAGATCCATAATGGACAACTTTAAATAAGTATCTAGTGCACTTGAGAGTTTTAAATGTTGAGTAAACTCCTCCTCTCAATTAGGCATCGCTGGGCCATAGCCCAGGTTAATATGACCCTGTACGTACGTCTAATTTCAAACTTCAAGAAGCTACATCATGCCGCAGTTTGAGAAACACTGTGTCAGATTAAACATTTGATAACACTGATAAAGCTAGATAAACGATATCCACCACTTCTCCTTGATTTTTGACAAATTAATAGGTTAATATAAAAAAGACAATATTGCAAATTGAATAAGATCGCGCTTGTTATGCAGTACTGTGATCATTTAATTAGAAGCTATTTAAAATGACAAATATCTCAAGGGTGTCTGCAGAAAGCTCTATTGTTTCCATTCTATTTCACGTGCCAAATTGTTGAGTCACAGTGTTTGCAGATGATACTACGATTACGATATCAGATCAAATTTCACTCTACCTATTTTTAGTGTTTACTCAGACTGCAATGTTTTTGTAGCAAAAAAAAATTTGACCCAGTTTTATCCATTATTATTATTACGTTTATTCCCCAGTTTGTGCAAATCCAACTTTTCAAGGTAAGACATCATTCTATGATGCTTAAGGTATGATATTTAAAAATTATACAAACATATATCCTCTCCAATTGATATACGTAATTATGATACTAAAGTTACGTCAGTTGAAGATTTGATGCAATTAATTTTAGTTGCAAACATTAAAATTAATTATTTAAGTCATGTATCGGGTGTTTATTTAAATTTATCCTCAAAGTTGGCGTTGAAGAGTCAATTGTGAACCCGTCAGTCTGCAGAGTAAAAACACAAACAACGCAAAAAGTGAGGTTAGATTTAAACTTTAAACAGCTGATCCGTAGGTAATCCGTCTACTTTGTGGATAAATTTAAATGATCACCTGATATTTTATTAACGAACATAATACGAGTATACATAAAAACTGTAGCATTTCATTTGATAAAAATACATGTCCCCAACTTTCTTAGAAATTGACATATTTTAATAGTTATCTGAAAATTACCACCCACTCCATTTTTTCACTTTATTTGGCAATTGTTCAAACAGTTTAATCCCATTTCTAAGGTTTGACTCGATTACAAATTTTCTTTATCACACAACATAACCTTCTCTCTAGCTTTTTATGTTCTTACGAGTGCAAAATTAGTTGATCTTCTTTGAATTCACATCTAAGGCTTTTCTGGCGGAGAGAGATCATCCGAAGGGTTTATATATGGACCTGTTATCAGGAGTGCAATCACAGCTTGTATTATCGTAGGAGACATCAAATTCGTGGAACAAACACTTCCACCCTCTAATTACGGCCGACGATCTATTAATGCACTATCGTTAGGATCTCATTCTGAGAAAGCCTATCCCGATCATTTGCAGCATAATGCAAATGGGTGTGCTTGTTTTCCCCGGAACTGCAGCTCAACTGCACTAGATGTCATTAATTCTGCACGTCAGATTACACTACATTACGAAAATTGTCAGGTTTGATTTCGAAAAACATTTTTTTTGGTCTGTTTCCGACTCCTTTAACATCTCCACGAGACTATTCTGGAATTAGAACCTTTTTGTCCGCTCCTCGTTTGTTAATTTTTAAATTACCCACCTCTCAGATTTACCTGTCGAGTAAATATTTTCCACCGGTGTATAGAAAAACATTTTTTTTTTATGAAATGCGTGTTTAATCCTGAGTGCGCCCGCTTAATTTTCCTTCTTTACTTAATTTTCTGTATCCTTTGGGTGCGTTTTTGTGTTGATAATTTGCGGTTTCCATTTACGGACTATTCACACAGTTTAACGCAGAATATCATTTTGAAAAGCGTTCAACTTTTGACAGGACCGAAGTTCTACACGTTACTCTCGCCTGACTGAAACGCCATTAGTTCATGGAAAAAAGAGATAATTAAATGGAGAAAAGAGCAGCTAATGATCGTGTCAGTTGCAGTACAAATCGCGGTTCTTTTCCGCCCATCCATCCGTTATTTGAGCGGATTATAATGATTTTCCGGCACGTTTATTAAAAAAAATCAGATTTAACATTCATCCTGTGGTGAGGGACCACCATACTCATTAGGAATACTTGCCAGAAGTGTGCAGTAATTAATTAAATTTATAGAAATAAGGGCAGTGAAAAAATGTGGAGTTTATTAAAGAGAAGTAATCAGATGTAGATTAATTAAGATAACTAAATATTCGACAATAGTACAAGAAATATTCAGTTATAATCTCCTTAGAATGTATATTTTTAATATGGAAATAAGCACGAGTCGTAGACGAGCGAGGAAGAATTTACCGACATTAATTCACATGCACGTGGGAGATTCTACAAGAAAATCGCACGCCAAAAATAAATAGCTTGAAGAATAGTATTCATGCAACAAGTGTCTAAAACAGTAGGTACTTTTTTGCTAATGGGAATTTTGAATTGAAGATTACGCTACAAGAGAAGAAAGTGATACTTTTCCATTAAGTAGAAAATACGAGTACATATTTATATTTTCACGAGGGTTGAAAAGATACTTTTTTTTTAATGTTTGTATAATATTCTTCTCCTGTTATATTTATCTAAAAAAATTAAAAATTTCAAGAAAAACTTTTAAAACTGTGTGGTACATAACTTTGATCGTATCCTTTGGAAAGCTGTAAACAAACAAGAGTATGTATTTTAACATTTTTAATGAATTATTAAAGACTACTTTCGTCTTTCAAACATCTGCATTAATCGCCTACTTTCAAATAAAACAATACAAAAATTGTATTTTATGCAACAAGTGCATAAACTTGTACTTTTTGCCACGAACGGGAAAGTTTGACCGCACGCGAGTGCGCAATGCTATGAGTGGAAAAAAAACACTTTATTCAATGGAGTACTTAGGTGTTATTTATTGGTTACCGTAATGGTAAATATACAGTGTGGAATAAAATGATTTACATCTAGTTACCTTTGCATTACCCTTGTAAAAATACGAAATGCCGCTCTACAAAAAAAAAAAGAAAGCCTAACCTCAAATTTATATATCCAAATTCCAAATGTGATTTATTGCGAAGGAATGATATGAATGCAAACAGAAGCAAATCACAGCTAGTGTTGAAAGTGGCCACCAACGTTTGTTAATTCAATTTAGTAAATTGTAACAAAAGTAGAGCGTTACAGGAAAATTTACATGTGCAAAAATTCCAAAGGTAACTAGATGTAAATCATTTTATTCCACACTGTATAAAATTTATCTTGTTTAAATTTACCGTGGCATATTTTGGATTAACTTAGAAAAAAAAACAGTACATTTATTTATTGAAAAATTGCTTTCAAATCAATAATTTTTTATAATTGTTTTTGACCTGCAAAAATCGAAATTAAATTCGATTAATTTCATATTTTCCACAATCATTCCATATTAAGCTTCTACGCCATATAATTTAGCTCTTGTGTGGCGGAGGAGTAAGTTAATAATAGTAAAATGATGATCACAACCACTTCCTACAACCACCCACTTCTTATAGAACAATAATAATTTATGCAGCAGGTGCATAAAATATTAGTTTTTGTACGAACGGGACGTTTGACAGCACGAGTTGTAGGCGAGTGCGGCAATCCCATTAGTTAAATTTTTACTTGTAATATATCGTGGCTCTTTTTCTTTCGATCCGGAATTTTTATCTCTGCTCAGAGGAGCATTTACAGGACATGGTTATTTAACCATGACAAGAACCAATGAACAGACAAGAATCGATCGGCTGCTTACTCATTCCGTATCTATTATTTAAGTGGGTCATAACAATTTTCCGGAACGTTTGTTTGAAAAAAAACCTCCAATAGTGTCCTGCAAATAAAATCGAGTGTGACACGTCGGGGTGAGATCAAGTCGAGTTCGGCGATTTCGGCACACGTTTACATATGTTCAACAATAACTCTTCCTATCGGGGTGTGTACTAAAATCCATTTAGAAGAGAGAAAGATACGGAAAGTGAGGCGGTAAATTCATCACGTTTATCAGCTGTCCGGGAACCGATAGACCGATGGTTAGTCTCGCCTCTTTTGACGGCAGATATCGACGCGAGTTCCCGGCTTCCTCGAAAGAGATCCGTGCTGGAAACGGAATTAATTTGGAGCTGGCTGCGCTAATGAAGCCGCCGAAGAAGAACTAACTAACTCTTTAGGAATGAAGTTTGACGATGACAAGTCAACTGGTGGCTCGCTCCGGCTTTGACAGACCTCTCAAGCGAACTGACCCGCTATCAAATGCGCTATCACGATCGACGAGACCGAACGTTTCAATTTTAAATCAGCGACGCAAAATTAAATTGGAATCGAGTTCATGTTCCGACTGGTGGCAGATTTATCTAATTGACGAACCGCGTACGTAAATTGCAGCTGTAAGTTTGCCGGAGTGGAGCGAGAGAAGGAAAACAGAAAGTGTTGGGAAAATAACCGTTTTCGTCTAAAAATAAGCAGGGAGGAGTTACGAATGGCCGAAAATAAAACGACTTCCGATTGAGTGGTGCGGAATTGAAAACATTCTACCAAGATAATGATGAAAGTGTCTAATTGTTTTTTCCACAGACAATTTTTTGTATCTTTTCGTACAATCATATATCCAAAGGTATAGCTATTTAGTTATTAATTATTCCTCGCCAGTAACAAAAATATAGTTTCTCTCATAAATAAAATGTGTCCACTTTCTGCTACTTTTGTGTTGTTGAATACAAATGTTGGCCATTTCTGTTCAATTGGATTTCATTCTACGTTTTGAAGATCTAAAGTGGTCAAAGAAATACGGAGTGCTCAACAAGAAAACAAATCAAAAGTGCTACCTCATCTTTTGTTTTATCGAATCGTCTCTCTTAGCTTAATCTTACACATATGTATACTTGCTATACACATTCGTTTTATTGGTTGCCTACCTCTCGAAAAATCTATTAAAAAATCTATTATTAATTAATTAATTATTCATAATTAATGCTTTATCTTCAATGGTAAAACTCATTTTAGCAGTTATTCTGGGATAATTTTTGCTTACAATTACAGGAAACGTCTGTAACTTTACCGAAATCGACAACTATTTTCAAGGTTAACACAAATACCGTTGCTTTATTAAAACTGACGTTTGTTTGACATTTCACCGAAAAATCTGCTTACCAGTGGCGTCGCGTTTGGTAATAAAGCTGGTAAATTACCCATTGTTGCGAATGTAAAATGTTACTCTTGTCTATTTTATATTTTTTTTCCATTATCAGATAATAATAATAAAATACACAATTATATTTCCAACATCTAAAATTCATGAGGTATAATTAACGTTTGAGACCACAAGTTGTCTACGTCCATGGATTGAACGCTTATTTGCATATGATTCCGCTACGGCGTGATCGATAATTTGCAACACCTGTTCTGATTTGTTTTCTTTGGATCACATTGTATTTACGTTATCTGCAGTGAGAAATATCAATAAGATGATAAAACTGGCAAAATATTTCCCTTATTACAGTTTTGGGTAATGTCAAATTGCTTTATCTGGCCAAAAAATGTATTACCTAAAATATTTTAAATATTCTTGCACACTGCAAAATCTTATCCCATCTTAATTTATTCTAATCTAAATTTAGATTGTCTCTAGCTTTAGTTTCTTTTTTCTTTCATTCCGATTAGTGACTTTTACGTTTATCTTCTTTACTAAATTTACTAATTACAGGTTGTAAGGAAATCTTTTTTAATTTATTACAAGCTGTGTTCAAGTTTTCAACAATTTATCTTGACTTTAGGTAAATTTTACCGAACAATTATGTATTCAGAAACACCAATTGGGGATTTAACTCATGACAGTTAGATTTCTCTCTTCTGGTTTTTATTTTCTGTGCAATTCTGATATTAAAATTTGTCAACAATATATCAAGGAACTTGCCATTCCCAGCTAACTGACACCTATTTTTGTTATTCCTCTAGTACTCACGCTTGTCTTTGAAAAATTCTTATGTTTGAAATCACACGTGAATGTTGTCGGGATCCTAGTTATCATTCGTTACTAATACAAGAAATATTTTATGCATGCAAGTGCTATCAAGTCGCAAAATGCACAAACAGGACGCAATGACCTTCACACACATAGATACAAAAGTAAGATACTCGTATTAACATTTTTATTTATTTTGAAGGAAAGCGAAAAATTAAAATAATTGCTTTTAGACAGTTACCAAAAATATTACAAGGAAAGATGCTGCACTGGAAGTGGAAGTGGAAGAAGTGCGGTTGCTCTCCATAGGAACAAAATCATTATAAATATTTTAGTTTGAGCATAAGAAATTTTCAAGTGAAAATATTACTACAAACAAATTATGAAACTAAGTATGTCTTGGCACATATATTTTTGTTAGAAATTAAAAATAATTCAAAATGCACTGAAAAAAAATTTATAAAATATGTCAAATTTCTCTCCGCCACGGAGTTTTCAACAATCCCTCAAATCTTTCCAATAGGATTTGATTCTGGGTGGTAAGAAGGTAATCGTAAGACAATATGGCCATATTACTGGTATACTTTGTCCAGCGAGAGATTGGGAGATTTTAAATTGTATTAAATTAACCCAACACTACAAAATGCACTAGAATACATTAATTACAGCATAATTTGAGGGCAAAAATGTTACTGCTTGAAGGATATATTTCAAATTTCACGTGCGCTAGGTACTGCTTCCTCTACGTAGAATTTAGTTGTTCTTATGTCAACCAATCTCTCGCTGGACAAACTTTAACATCTTTTTGTCTACTTGTGAAAATTTTTATTTATTGATGATAACACTAAAAATTGTAAAAAATCGTGATAGGATACATTGTCATGTATCGGGTGTTCATTTAAATGTATCCTCAAAGAAGGCGTTGAAGAGTCGATTGCGAACGCTCCATGGATTACAGATCATGGATCAGCTGTACAAATCATGGAGCAGCTGTACAAATCATGGAGCAGCTGTTTAAATCTAACCTCACTTTTTTTGCGTTGTTTATGTTTTTACTTTGCAGACTGACGAGTGGTACGTTCACAACCGACTTTGAATGCCAACTTTGAAGATAAATTTAAATACCTAAGAATAGGTAACTGCGCTGGAACCATAAATTTGTCGTGTATTTAGTAATCACCGAATTTTTGTTAAAGGTATTAGATAAAATAACTTCTTATTTCTTATGCAATTCTGCTGATTAGTGAAGGTTTATTAGTATTAACATACGATACAATTTAACAAAAATACAAATATTCTAAACAGCGTCAAATTCGGAATTAAATTAAATTAAACATATTTGATCTGTGCCTCGAAAAGAAAAAGAAAGAGGTTTACTTCTAGCAGACCTAAATGCAATAATATGTCAATACGACAAACACTAAACGAGTTGCAATTCGTTAAATAAAATGGTTTGTTAGTTAATCATTTAATAAATTTACTTTGTTTCCGAATTTATTTCAGAATGACCAGTTTGAGACTATTCTTCTCTTTTTAAGTTGTTAGGAAATTACTGATAATGCAAATGATGCCACAACTTCTGTCTATAACACTGATTTTAAATTCAACAGTTGTATATTTTACTTCCATTTGTTCTCTTCATATTAAACTGTATTCATTTTTTTTATTTTCTTCTTTTTCAAGCACCTATTTTTACCTTCAACTTCGACTTGCAACTTGAAACAACTTTATTTTGGAAAATTATTTTTTGTTCTAATGTAACTGTTCAAGTTTTCCTTTTCATTGTTTTTTCTCTTACCTCCAAATTTAAAGGTTTTATTGTACGGGTTAACTTTCAAAGCATTTCTGAAATAGCTGACGTCGCGACGAATTTTTATTCGACGAGGGCATCTACCGGCGAGCCGTACAAGGTAACGAGAGGTTTTGAAGTTTCCTACTTGATCCGCTAAAATCCTGTAAATTTTCCATCTCCTCCTCCATTTTCCCACTACGTGACATCAACTCTTCCATTTTTCTTTGGCGAAGGTCCCTTTTATTCTCGCTGCAAGTTAACTGCACTTAGGACCCTTTCATCAAAGCAAGATCCGAGTTCGCAATCCGAAATCTGAAAACCGGATAAGCTCCCACCACCTGACTAACCTTTCAGACGTCTAATCAAGTATATCGTTCGGCGAACTAATGCAGAAATCCGCGTTTTCATCGCAAAATGCTGAAACCCCGGGGTTAATTCACTACTGACGTCTGCGAGATTTATTTTATTAGGATGTGATGAGTAAGGACCGGAAAAACATCTGCTATAGAAAAACACGTCAATATTGAAAGTTGTTCTTTGGCAGTTGCTTCCACATTCCGTTGAGATTTTATTGGAATGAGTCTCCCAGGATTAGGCAGTCCGGGCCGGAGCCGTTTCAACCCCGAACATCGGAAATAGACTGATTATTCCATACACGCTTCCACCTAAATCAAATCGCGTTGATATTTCGATTATACGAAATGGTTTTGGACACGACCATCTTATTACAGTGGCAGATGCGTTCGCAGATGAATTATTGATTTGCACCCCGAAAAAACCGTTTTTAAGCGCCAACATCGACGGAACAATCACTGCTAAACGGTCAACAAGTGATTGATGCCGCTAATTGGCTTCATCGCCGCAACCCTGGCTAATCGCTGTCGATTAATCCGCCGTGGGGTGTTATTATTATCGAATTTATTTTTAGCCGCCCCATCCCGGTACGAAAATATCTCGGATCTTTCTGATATTTCATCCCCTGCAAAAATTAAAACTCGGGGGCGGACGGGTATAATTGGAAAAGGGTGCGCGCCCAGTTTTACTTATTCATTTCGGCTATTAGGGTTAATGCATCGCCAAATATTATCTTTATTATAAATGAAAATTTCAACATTTCCGTATCTTATCGCAGATTAACTATTGCTAAACAGTCAATGTCTTTACAGTTTTAACGAAATTGTATTAAATTCAATAATTTTTTTAATGTAAATTAATAAAACCAAAATTATTCTCTGTCTCTCTGTATCTCTATCAAGTAATAACAATTAATTCCTTTGAAGGCACTATTTTTATCCATAATTTATTTTGTGTCCGTCCACTTTTTACAATATTAATTACTAATATAATAAATATTATTTTGCGAGAACTTATTATTCAGGAGAAATTATAAATCAAACGCAGATTTAATATAATATAATTAATTTGGTGAAAGTAAAAATATAAAACTCGTATATTTTCCATTGAATGTGTTATAACATAATTTTTGTTTTACAAAAACTACTCGGCTTTAAAAATACATTGATCTTCTTGCACATACGAAATGCCTCTTGAAAATTGAGTTAGGGGCGATAAAACTGCGGCTATAATGGTAACGTCTTTCGTTTTCATGATATCATCTTTCTCCCTTCCAGTAAAATAAACTGTTTATGTTTCACCCCATATTTCAAAGGGGTCGATTCGGTTTTTAAAAAAAGCGACACAAATGACTTGGCTCGTCTAGTACGTAACTGCAAGAATAAATAATGAGAAAGTTTCCAAGTCACGTGAGACGTTTCGTGTGTTAACAGCGATTCCGAATGCGATATTTCCATTGTATTCGGCTAATCAAGGAATAAAATATCTGCATGGAACGCTAGCAATTCAATTAAAACTTTCCATTTTGTAGCAATCAAGTTTTAACTCTCATTACAGTATACGTTTATGACACTTTGACGGTTTATGTGTTTGTAAAATTTATATCTCAATATATAAGCTCATGCAGCGATGTTTTTCAGCTTGCTACGAGTACATTACCATGAATTGTTAAAGACCGTAAACCCTTTGAGAGGATAATTCTGTTTTATTGTATTACTTCAATTTCAAAATTAGAAAATTTTAAGAACCATAAAATCGTGTTTACGTTGTCAAATATATTTTGCAATTTATATGCAAAAGATAAAGGTTTTTGTAGAAATAGTTAAGTCCTTAAAAATGCTGTCAACAGTTTACGTTGAGGTAAAACATGCAGGCAACCCAAAATACACATAATCCACAAGTTTTCACAATACTAAAAATGTTAGGTGTAGAAAACACTTGTAGTTATCGTTTATTTGATTTACTGTAATTGTGTCATTTAATTTATTTTCTATTATTGTGTGATTGATATTTCCGGGATTTACCGTATTCCTCCAGGTTCCTTTTCCGGTTGTCCATCCGCAGCAAACCGAACACCTCATATTTCATCATGACATGCAATATTCAATACAATTCGAACGCTTCTTTATTCTGCATCTCGGCAGCATATGGACGAGCCCCTGACCTGCTCTCGTTTGGCCAAGATTGATTGTATTTTTTCTCTCTGGTGTACGGCTATCGTGTTTTTCCACCCCCGACTATTTATCTATCTCACTCTGTTTTGTTTTTTCGCCCGGTCATGACCCTTTCATGTCATGTGTAATTTATAGGGATTTACAAGGGCCAAACTTGATTTTTTTTAAGAAAAAAGATACGCGGAATTTTTATCCCGAACATACTTCAATTTTCCACACTTCGGGACACATTAAATTTCATTTTATTGCAGATAAAACTACGATGTTATTGGAGTTCTGCTGACGAAAATCTTGCAGAAATCTGACTTACAGTCTAAGAGCTTTTATTAAAAATCGAAAGGTTTCGCATAGGAAGTCTCTCGGATATTTTTCTACGTTTCGAGCCTTTCAGATCTTCGTCCTGTTTTATTCGTTTTTTTTTATATTCACGAATGAGAGTTGCTTCCTCCAGACACGGTGCTTTCGGATAAGGATTACATTATTTATAGCAGGTAGCAGGACACCTTTTTTCACAATAACAAAAGTATCAGGGATAATATAATAGTATTATAGCAAAGATATTGTTAGATAATTGACTTTTATTGAATTTATGTGACGTGGGATACTACAATGTAAGTCTATATGTATAAAACAAAATTGCCCATTTTTTTTTTTAAATACCTCAATATGAGCATAATAAAAACCCCAAATATTCCCTTTTTTTCTCTGGGAAGGCAGTTCTGGGGCACCTGTATACAGGGTGTTTTTGAAATGCGTGCAGAAATTTTAACCACGAGCTTCATGTAGAACTCGGAAAAAAATATTTAAAAAATTCTATGTCAAAAAATAAAATGACATTTATTTTTTTTAAATGACATTTATTTTTTGAGCTACGAATTTTTTTAATTGCTTTTAGTCTTCTACGTTCTCAAAAAACCTCGTAGGTAAAATTTCGGCACATTTTAAAAATACACCCTGTATATCATATTTTATAAAACGTACACCAATGCGGTTTCCTTGTTTTAAAGCATATTTCGTATAGGTTACTTCGCATTGGCGTACATTTTATAAAACATGATATACTTATAGGGTGTATTTTTAAAATGTGCCGAAATTTTACCTAGGAGGTTGTAGGACAACGTAGAAAACTAAAAGCAATTTAAATAAATTGTAGCTCAAAAAATAAATGTCATTTGATTTTTTGACATAGAATTTTTTAAATATTTTTTCCAAGTTCTACACGAAGCCAGTAGCTCGTGATTAAAATTTCTGCACGCATTTCAAAAACACCCTGTATAGGTAGGTACATAGTACTTACATATGTATATGTATTTAACATTGATTTAATTTATTTTATTTTATATTTAATATTGTATTAAAGGCGCCTGTTCTCAAAACTTTTCAACAATCACCCCTTTTCTTAATTAACTTTATTTTAATACACAAATGATTAATTTTAAACATTATCCTTATAGACTCACATAGTAGTTGGAATATTAAAATTTTAGTTGAAATCATGATGATGCTGACCTTCATCAAGCTGTCACATAATAAATTAAGACGTGGGTGCTGGTAGAAAGTGGTTATAATCTTCATTTTACTATTATTAACTTACTCCTCCGCTACACAAGAGTTAAATTATATGGCGTAGAAGCTTAATATGGAATGATTGTGGAAAATATCCAATTAATCGAATTTGATTTTAATTTTTGCATTGAAAAAAATTGATTTGAAAACAGTTTTTCGTTCCATTAACACCAGAAATAACATATTCATAAAAAAAATAATGTAACGGTAAATAGGTCAAAATCTTTTTGCCAATAGGTCTTCCGGACATTTATTGTGATTCTACCGATTTTTTCTGTACATTGATCCAAAATATGGCAAAGTAAATTTAAACAAAAATTGACGAATAATACCTACTTCACTAAATAAAGTGTTTTTCTTCACTCACAGTATTGCCGCACTCGGCTGCGGCTCATGCGGTCAAGCTTCCCATTCGTGTCGAAAAGTATAACTTTATGCACATGTTGCATAAATTACTATTTTTCTACTGTCTGATTCGAAAATAGCCTATGACTGTAGATATTCCAAAGACGAAAGTGGACATTTCCTCTCTATAAAGAACAAATCCACTCTACAATTCTACAAATATAATTGCGAATATTAGGAGACCTTCTCTTGTTTTTTAAGCCTTTCTAAAGATACCATCGAAGTTATTAGATTTAAAAAAGTTCTTCTTGGAATTCTTTAATTTTGTAGTAAAGATAATATAATAGAAAAAATACGCACCACCATTAGTCAAGAAAGTATCTTTTCCACTCAGTGGAAAAGTGTCACTTTCTTCCGGTGCAGTGTAATATACTATCTATTTTTACTATCTAGTTATTTACGATCTATATTTCTAATCTTTCGCTTCTATTCCAAGGATAATAACCATCTGCATAATGTTTATAAAAAAACATTTTCTTATTATTGTGTGTACTCTAGATTTGCTCCTAAAGGACAAATTACTAGTTATCCCAAATTAATTATATATATAATAAAAGAGAGTAGGTTCTAAGTACCTACAGGAAAAAGGAATGACAATTAGCGTTCAGCTAGAAGTCAATACAGGGTGTTTTCGAAGTTGAGGCGTTCCTTTTAACATGTGATAGTATGCGTTGTTCTAAAGAGTTTTAGCCAAAATCACCTTAGTAAAATGTGTACGGCAATGAAGATACAATAAGTTAATTTTTTTGAAATTTTTGAAACCGGTCCTGCTCAAATTTGCGCAGAAACTGGAATTGACAAAACAAATCAAATGAGCATAGACGATAATCAAAAATACTGTCAGAGTTGTCATCTAATTAGTCGAAATGGCTTTATTATTAGGAAAATAATGAGCTCACAGATATGTTGCAAATGTATGGGCAATGTTATCACGTTATCAGAATGCAGTTGCGGCGTCCAGAGAGTGCGCAGAGCGATTTCCGGAAAGACACCATTCTGGGCCAAGTCAGTTATTAATTTAGTACAGCGGAGAAATAGACAGGACAGAATTTTAGAAAACAATAAAAATATACCATCAGTTATCTCCGTTAATACAAACATTTTACTAAGAAGATTTAGGCTAAAATTCTTAAGAATAATGTGTAGTACCTCGTGTTACAAGGAACGCCTCAACTTCGAAAACACCCTGTATAAGCTGACCGGTGTAGAAACCATTCAAAAGTCAACTCAAAGAATAATTCTCCTAAACTTGATTTATTTTTTCTTAGCCAGCGACGAACGAACATTTACACCGTCGATAAACGTACCTCTGGCAAGCTAATGAACTCGTAGAGATTTATACAAGAAGCAAATCCAGCATAATTAAATTAGACATTGCCACGGATATTTACTTCGAGTCGTACAACTGTAGTAAATTTCTCCGGTAAATTAACAGTTAGACGCAAGTTCGGGTAAAGTCCCGAGTTAATTTCTTAACCGTGTTGCCAGAGATAATAGACGTATATGTAGAGACACAACATTCGCCCCACGTATGACATCACAAATTAAATTGTTTCGCCATCTGTTGACTTAGCATGTAAACTCAACTAATATAGGTGTATTAGACCCAAAGTCTGAGTGGTTGTTTAGACAATCAGGATTATTATCTCGTCAACAGCACCATTTTGATGTTTGGGACTCGGACGGCGCCAGATTGTAACATGTCATGTGTTTCACAGATGAAAATCACTTTCTTTTCCTTGTTTCATTCAATTTTCGAGCTGCATCTCCGATTTGTCCTGACGCTGATGAGTAGACATCAAAGCGAATTCAGGACGGCGGCTTCTAAATTAAACAGGAAATTCGCAAGGGAATATCGACTTTTAATGGAATTATTAATTTTCTGTCGACTAACACTTTCACTTTGCATTATTCGACTTGATGTCACTGTTCAACGTCAAAACAAAAACATTTTAGATTATGCAAGTTTTCCAGCTGCCGGCGTGCGAGATAATTTCGCATCATTTACCACCAAAACAATTTCGTTTGCGACAATAGAAGCGAATCTGGTGAATCAAATGTGTGCACTTAAATACCACGACATGACCATTATTTGGTTCAATTAAAGCGACGAGTTTTCGGGGAAAACATATTTCGCCATCATTATTCGTTTATCCGGCAGTGCAGACAGCAACAGGTCTAATTTTCGGCGGATATTATTTGCAATTATTCCTCCCTGCAGTTCGTACGATGAATCAGTTTGTTTATGCTTTGAAATTTTAAATTGCTCGCATTAACTGCCTCATTGTTAGATGCAAGTGCTTGTCACAATTAGATTAGCAAGCCCGCAGACAAAAAAAATCTTGATTGTATGCACTTTAGTTAATTACTTACACGACATTAACGATGTCTGTTTTGCTTTTCGCGTGTATATACTTAGGAGTGTACAATATGTGGGGTCAGTTCACGCACAAAATGACCAAATTAAATTCAAAATGTTTAATGGATAGACTTAAGGTGGTTGTTAATTTGACAAATGCAATAATTCGGGATTAATTTCCATTATTCTTGTGCGACGACAAAAAAACATAATTCGGACCAATTTAACGTTCTCAAAAGCGGACGAAGAGTAACTCTTTTTCGGACGCTGAACAGTGGCGCCATCTGTTGGTCTGTTTAGGAAGTTAACAAGGAAACCGACAAATAGATAATTAATTGTCTTGTCACCATAAATTATGTAAATAAGTTGTATTGCAAAAAGTAAATTTCCAGTTTTGTTGGCAAGCTGATAACAAATTGTACTATAAAAAAATTGTTAATATGTATTAATACATTTATTTATTTGAAAAAAGTAGGTACAGAATAAATTTGTAATTTTTCCAATGATGTATTTTGCTTTGTAGTTCGTGCGGTCGCCTAAATAATTTAATGTGCATCTCTGTCAAAAAATGCCTTTTGTCCTCGCCTGTTTTCAAGCCTCGGCTGCGCCTCGGCCAGAAAACTCAGACTCGAACAAAAAAGATGCACTTTTTGACCTTGGTACACAAATAGCTATTCTCAGTTGAGATGAATTATTGATTTGTTAATAAAAGATAGTGCAAGAGCATGAGCCAATTAAAAAATAGCAGCAAAGACAAACCATTCCAGGAATATTTTAATTGACGGAATGATTCACAACGTGACAAAAATATTCTAAGAAATGTTCGAACCAGTCCGTGGGCTTTTAATCTTTATGCAAGTTAATTAAACTGGTTAAGGTAATGCAGACTAGAGCAAAATACGTTATTTTACAAGTTAGCCTTAAACAGTTTGATGCTACACTACTCGAAACTTCAGAAAGTAGAATCTTAACTTATTAATAACAGTTTGTTAAATGGCAGTTCTCCCATTTTCCATCCAATTTATCTTCCTACTCTCATATTTACTATTTATATCTGAGGAATTTTTATTCTAAGAATCAATTAAGGGGGTATTCTAGTCTAGAATAGGATTTATTCTTTTTGGAGATTTTTTTAACTATAAAGTAAAGTTTGTTATAAACGATTAGGGACATTCGAGAAAAAAAAGTTTCTAAATGGCTGCAATGATTTCAGCGGTTCTGCTCATTTAAACAAAATAAAATTTCTTAATAAGTATAAGTGTGCCTAGGACCGGTACCAAAAAAAAAAAAACAAAAATCAAAATCATGAAACTACTTAATAATAGTGTACCTAAAGTCCATTCAAAAATCAAAAAACCACCAACGTCGCATTTTCCTCGATAATTACTATCGGCAATGCTGATTAGTGTAAAATTTGGTGAGAATTGTAATTTTGAGGTTAACTGTTAATAAACAAATAAATAAAAGACATTTAATAAAATGTCTTGTTTTTCTGGACATGTTTAAGTAAAAATAATAAGAATCAATACATAAATGCAACGTGCAGCTAATAAAACAATATGAACAGAATTCAAAGCAACTGAATTTTATTTTGAATCAAATAAATGTCATAATTTATAGTTAGCAACATAAGTAGTACGAAAAAATATCTACCAAGGGTTTTTTAAATTTTACCAACCTAAAGCAACAGGTGGTGGTTTTTTGATTTTTGAATGGACTTTAGTTCTCTCACAGTTTTACGTTGTTCTAAGTAATGAAACGAAAACAGCCTTCTAAACACGCAGCTCTTTTGGTCGAGGGAAATCAGAGAATGTTCCTATTCTGATTGTTCTTTTGTTTCTGAATTGTAGTGACGAATGTAATCCACAATTACAGAGAATTCAAAAAGTTGGGAGAATCCTTCTGAAAACTGCTACAAAGGGACTTGGACTCTCGCATCATTTTGGTTCATCGTTCAGTATTCCACAAATTAGCGTTATTTAAGAAATAAATTAATTCTCAGAACTTTCACTTTTTTCTCATAAATCTATAAAGAATTTGAGTTCTTTGCGTGGGCATGTTAGAATTCATACAAAAGCGATCCGTTGTGCTTGACGAATGTCGTTTTTTGTTCCAGAGGAAGCGACGACGTGCAGCGGTCCATCGAGCTGCTGGACAGGGTCTTGTCCGAATTCGACGACGTGGAAAACGCGAACCAAGTTCAGAACGTGAGTATATCCGGCTTTCTTGGCCATCGTCCGACGTAAGATTTCTCCACCCTTCTTTAACTTCAGATACAACAAATTACGACGTCGACGTCGACGCCACAGCTGAGACAAGTCAGCACTAACTCGACCACGGGAAACGTATCATCCACTCCAGATGACGAGAGCCCTTCGCTCGGTCATCAGTCAGAGGATGACGGTTACATGAGCATGAACGGCCGCAAACCCAAGTTCAGCTTAGCCTTCAAGCCGTTGGCTGAAGTGCCTGTCCATCACGAGAATGCCTCGCAGTCGCCCACAATTATGCATCCTGGGGATCCGGACGACTTTCCGCCGCCGCCGGAGGAGGCGCAAAGGCTCATCGCCACGCTGCTGCCTAAGTAAGTGCTATTTGTTGTCGACGACATGACCGAAGCAAATGGGGGAAATTTCCGTGCTCAACTATAACAAGATAGCAATGATAACTTCAATGTGCTGCACTCGTGCGTGTAAACTTCCCACTTGTAAAAAAAACTAGCGCTTTGTACAAATGTTACACAAATAATTATTTCAAAATAGTAGCCACTTTATACAAAATTCTCTTAAAAACAAAGAAGAGGAAATTCAGAGATAACACAAGTAATCGGAGACAAGTGAAATTGATTAGTGGTCTAAACGTCCTGGATTACAAATATACACGATTTCATATCGTGCAGAACTTACTCGAAACTTTGTATTGCTGATTAATGAAAATTAATTAGTTGGTTAACTCTTGCAACATTAATTTGTGGAGCGGCGACCGCACCATAAGAAGGGATCGATATAATTTGCAGCGTAATCGAGGAAGGTGTGAATTTCATCGAATATCAGTCTTAGGTAAATCTCTACATTGTCCCTAGAGGAAATAGCCAAAACATGGAGACCAAAAAATTTGCCAAATCATTCTTAATTGTTAATTCACATTTTCTCCAAATCGCTTTATAACAGTGGAAAAACGACAACTTCAAATCTAATCGAACATTTTAAAATGCATATTGAATTTTTCTCCTTCATTCCACTTTCCATCTCATACTCTTATTACACCATTCCGAAATTATGCATTGCGAGATGATTAACTTGCGTGCCTTGTTTAGGTTCACCAAGTGATGAAAAAACTTTTACTCCTTTGATCTCCGTCATAGATCTTTTTTTTTTTTCAATTTACATTCCACTTTTAACTTGATGTGAAGAGCAAATTGCAAATAAGACAATTATTGCCATTTCGTAGACTCACTATGTAATTTAAATTCACAATTCTGACTTTACAATTTTATTTTCTTTTAATAAATCTACCTTATGTGTGGCCCTTTATGGTTCATCTGTGCAAATAAAATTTAATTGAAACTGTGCAACGTTAAAAATGACGGGGGATATCGAATCAGCTATCGCAGCCCTCTTTGCCATATCTTTATCCTATAAAAACTTTACTGTCTTAATCTCCCGGCAAACTGCACAGTTCCTCGTGCCGAATCTCTTTCCTCGCCACTAACAATCGATTTTTTGCAGAGTTTCTCCTGCACACAGGCCGAAAAACACCAGTAACACCAGTAGGAACCGACAATTTCCACTGACGCAGTTACCACCAGCTCGGGTAGAAACGATACCACCACCTCAGAAGTTCCAAAACAATGAGTATACGCCAATTTTGAACGGTTTACCCGATCCAATACATACTGCCACTCAAACGACGTTGGTAAGTCTGCGGTACTGTTGACGAATCAATTGGCTTGAGTGGGAATTCGTTTTAGCCGAAAACGAGGCACCAACGTCCGTACGGATGGGAAAACAACGATTTTACTTTAAATCCGCCACCTCCTCCTCCTGGATATCGTTTCGGTAGTCTGCCCTTCCAGCACGGGGTCTATCCCATCACATCTCCCACCCGTGTGCCACCGAGAACCATCCCGACTGCTCTGGAGCGTCATCGAGAAGTGAAGAGACGTGGCAGCGAAGACAATCTATCTAGTGACTTAGAAGGGTCCGCTTTGAGGCCTCTGAGCGAACTGGCTGACGACGAGCATTTTTCTGATGATTCTTTGGAGGAAATGCTGCCTCCTCCGCCCCCAGCGACCAACAAACGCGCCAGCATCGCCTGGGAGGTGCGTATCAAACGAGTACCTCCGTTTCGTATTTCTTTACTTTATGTGGTCCGGATGGGGCGCCTCTTGGAGATCGTCTGTTGAAGGTCGTTTCTGTTGTAGGTGCCTCTAGACGACGACGCCCTCCTCACGCCGGGTAGCACCAAAGTCATCGGTAGAAGACGAAGGAAATCCGGCTCTCACTCCAGCACCAGCTCCATACCCAATAGGCTAAAAGAGTTAGAAGACTGGCCCGACCCTCCTCCTTGCACGACCGAAGACGAGGTGACGTCGCCGTTTTCTGATTCCGACGACCACGTGGTTCTGCCACCGGAATTGAGCTCAGACCAACTGTCAGGAACGAGCACCTACATAGTGCGCAGAGGCAAGAAAGATAGAAAGGCTTTGGTGACCATGGGGAGCTCAGTGAACTCGAATTCTTCGCTCAACTCGCGATTGAGCTCAGACCTGAGCATTCCCGCGTCTCGATTTAGCGCAGATCTGAACTGTCGCCTGAGTCGAGAACTGAACACTCCGAGTTCGAGATACAGCGTGGATTTGAGCACACCGCACTCGAGACTCAGCCAAGAACTCAATTCTCCCAAGTCTAGGTACAGCTTAGATTTGAACAATTCGAGACATTTGAGTCAGGAGCTGAGCAGTTCTCCGTCGAGACTCAGCGTCGACCTGAGCAGTTCTAGATCGAGCACGCCGCAGAGCAAGCACGGCAACGAGTTCAAAAAGCACAGCACCACGTTCGACAACATCAAGTCGCTGATCAAAGAGGGAGTCATCGAGGACTACAACTGTCCACCTGTTGAATGCACGTCAGATCTGAACCCGCTCGTTCCACCGATCGTTAGAGTAGTCTCCTTACCCAGCTTGAACGCGGAGGAATACGCACCTCGGAGAGAACTAGATGTGACGGTTGAGGAAGAGGAAGACGGAGAGACTTCGCAAGAGAGCACCGAGATCTCGCCACTGCGCCAGATCGAACAGAACATCAGCGAGTTGCTCGAAAGACGCGACATAGAGGTGATACAACAAGACGAGAAGTGTTTGCTGAACGGAGTCGAATCGCTGAACAAGAAAGAATCGCTGAAGAAGGAGAAGAGGAAAGCGCCAACCAAGCCGGCACGAGAATCAAAGAAACCTCACGACCTTCAAAAGTCGAGCAGCCACAATGAGATCCAGCGCTCGGAGGATTACTACCGGCAGTTGTTGATAGAGAGCGGTTCCGCTTTTCCGAAGAGAAACGGCATTCAGAAGTCGGAGAGTGCCAAGGAGATGTTGATCGCGCACAGGGAGAACAGGCCTTTGCCGACGTCCACTTCGGCCGACTTCCCTGTGCGCGTGGAGGTCCTCCAGCACGAGTTCCCTCCGTTGCCTCCGTCACCAGTGGAGGAGGACGAGGACGAGTACTCCGAAATCGTCCACCCGCTTCAAAAGACTAGGGCAGACACGTTGCCCGCAAGTAGTGAGCCACCTGCAGTGCCTCCACATCGCGATCCCGTATCAAATAGCTTAAAGACACGTTCGATGGACGCGAACTACAGTAGAGGTAGACGGAATAATTTCTACAGTTCGTCTAGCAGAAACATTCCATCTGAGAGACGCACCCTGCCCATGGAATTGCAAGAGTCGAAACGGAAACCGTTCCAGAAGCGCTCCTCGCACAGCCCCCAGGAGGAGCACCACCTGCAGACGTCCTGCAGTCTACCTGAGACCCCCATTTTCGCCAGAGGCTGCGACATACCGAGGACTCCGCACAGGAGGGCGCCGGACATACCCGGGAACCAAACCGCCCCCAGACAGAGTAACACGATAGGGAGTCTCAACACGATCGGGAACATGTCGACGGGGGGGTACAGAAGAGGAATGTCGAATTCGGGGCTCGAACAGGCCTTCAGAGGGGCGGAGTTGTTGAGAATGGCCGGAGGGCCCGGAAGGGGATGGTATCCCAAGCAGAGACATCGGAGACCTGCTTCTATCGAGCATTTGGACAGAATGGCATCTGGACACAATCCTTGGGAGTCCAACAGGAAGCCTCTCACACTACCACCAAATTTAACACCCAAGTTCTTCCAAAGGTCGCCCAGGGATGCGTTGAGAAGAGTTACCAGTTTACTCATAAGAAAAGGTTAGGAAAACCAAAAATTTATGCAGCCAACTACATAATAACTGAGTTGTTCAGTGCAAACAGAAACTGTTACTGTCGCATCTTTAACAAATGTTTTTTCTTGATTCACAAGATTGTACAAATTAACTTCACATCCATGTAAAATAATGACGCTCACTTTACATAACGTCCTTTTTAACAAAAATTAATTCTTTTGATAGTTATTTTGGCCATGATGATCTTCTTTTCTGTAAAAAATAATGTTGTATTTTAAGCTTTCATTTAATGACAACATATAGGTACATAAATAGTAGTTTATTTGACGAGTTGAATACAACGTTTTTTGTTCGACGAGCCCCTTAAAGGCTCCAGATCGCTGAAAATCTTTAAAATTAGCTATCAAAATCCGTTGACATAGGAGAAAATTCTCAAATTCTGACAGTGCCGAACAAAAAAAAATTACACTGTCCAATTTATGACATTAACACTTTCTGCCTACACTGGATGATCTTTAAATGAATCTCAAAACTTGTATGACAGTTTGAAAATGTAAATTGTTTCTGATACGAAAAAACGCCAATGAATTTTTAAAAATTCCATATTTTTCATCATGGTAAAGAGACATATTCAAAGGTATACCGGGACATTTTTTTAACATTGAACATAGCCCATACTTATTCCCTATGTTCAGTTTTAAAAAACACAGGTCAATGCATGTATGTAATCACGTAACCAAGGTAACGAAAATAAGCACTTGACAGTTTAACAAAATGGTCAAGTTGTTTGAAGAAGAAATACACATAATGCAGTTATTCTATGCCAATCAGAGCATTAGAAATGTGCGTGACATTTCCAATGCAACACATGTTAGACCAATTCCATCAATCGGAACAATTTTTAACATTATTTCAAAATTTCTGGTGTTCGGTATAGTTGGTTGCATAGCAACTCACAATGCATTGATCTGTGTTTTTTAAAATTGAACCTAGGGAATAAGTATGGACGATGTTCAGAGTTACAAAAATGTCCCGGTATGTCGTTTTAAGCAATAATATTTGAATTAGGTGCTACCAGTACATATTATACTGGTAGCACCTAATACATATATACCCTACAATGTTTTTTTACAATAACACCATATGATGTAATGTTGTGCTTACCAAAATTGAAAACATTCAATAAGACGAACGCATTATAAGTACATACTCCTGACTTAAAAAAGTAATTACATTTAAATACTCGTAGATCACTATCTTTAACGACTGATTGTTTTAGTTAAGTAAAAATGTATTTCAATGTATAGATAACAAAAGTTCTAATTTACTAATTGCTCTAAAAATAGAGTGATATTTCTTACAGAGAAAGCACTTCTTTATCGTGCTTAAAGAATTTGTTTAGTTTATCAAGCAAAGAGATTTTTCCCAGTTGTTAACAATAGAAAGTAAACCATATCAGTACAATATAAAATATCTTTTGAAAGATAATTTGAAAAGTTCCACTAATGTCAGTAGATAAGACAGTTTCAAGTTTAAATATTTTATAACATACAATAATAGTCCAGTCAATAGAGACATAAAAATGGCTCCACCTTGCAAAAGGTACAGAAAAGTTTATACTTGGCAGGTATCTTCTATTAGGCATATTATTAATATTGCCGAGTTTGCGACCTTGGGGGGTTGTCGCTCGCCCCGCCATACTGGAGAATAGGGGTGGAAAATCACATTTCTGCGATTATTTCATTATCCGTGCGAGATACGTCTATCTAAGTTATTATAAAAAATGTACAGCGTACAATTCTCTACATTTTTTGTTCTTTATGTTTTTTTTGTCAGATCAATAGTTTCGTAGTTACAGCGTGTAGAATTCGAGAATTTCTATTATTTTTGTACTTTTTATTCTTTTCAACACCACCACAGAGGTAGAGCAATAGGGTGCATTTTTTGTTTACGTAGTGTCCTCGGTGGGCATAGTCTACGATGCAGTAGAAATTTACTGTTTTACTCTTTTTGATCTCTTTGTAACGTAAACGGATCCAAATGATCTGGATCGATTGGTTTAGATGAGCTGAATTCATCAGAGTTCATGAATTCGAGAATTCCTCTTGAGAATTTTCCTCTTGTTCCTCAGGGTCATCATCATCATCATCAGGATCATTTGGCGTTTACCTGTTTCATTAGTATACACGTTAGAGTCCGATATTCCCGTAGACGGACAAACAATAAATGCTCGATTTCTACAGGCTGCAACTACGAAAATATTGATCTGACAAAAAAAAACGTGAAGAACAAAAATTGTAGAGAATTGTATGTTCTACATTTTTTGTAATAAGTTAGATATACGTATCTCGCACGGATAATGAAATAATCACAGACGTTCCAGAATCTGAAGATCAAGACGAACAAATACCTGAAATCAATGAATTTTTATTTTGGCAAACGCCAGATGATCTTGATGATGATGATGATGACCCTGAGGAACAAGAGGAAAATTCTCAAGAGGAATTCCCGATTTCATAAACTCTGATGAATTCAGCTCCTCTATACCGTTCGATCCAGATCATTAGGGTCCGTCTACGCCACAAAGAGATCAAAAAGAGTAAAACAGTAAACTTCTACTGCATCGTGGACTGTGCCCACTGGACACACCACATCAAAAAAAAAACGCACCCTATTGCTCCACCTCTGTGGTGGAGTGGAAAAGAATAAAAAATACAAAAATAAAAGAAATTCTCGATTTCTACACGCTGTAACTACGAAACTATTGATCTGACAAAAAAATATAGAGAATTGCATGCTCTACATTTTCTATACTAACTTAGCTAGAGGTATCTCGCACGGATAATGAAATAATCGCAAAAATGTGATTTTGCACCCTTATTCTCCAGTATGGCGGGGCGAGCGGCAACCTCCCAAGGTCGCAAACTCAACAACATTAATAATATGCCTGATAGAAGATACCTGCCAAGTATAAACTTTTCTGTACCTTTTGCAAGGTAAAACTCCCTATTGATTGGACTACAAGTGAGTGATTCACAAGTAATAATGAGCCCGGCGACGCAATTGAAAATGCAACCCACAATACTTTCAAACGTAAAGCTGGATATTTACGGCGTCCATATTCAGCTTTCTATCGTGAGTTGCATTTTCAATTGCGTCGGGCTCAAATCACCTTGTACATACAGGGTGTTTTCGAAGTTGAGGGGTTCCTTGTAACACGAGATACTATACATTATTCTTAAGAATTTTAGCCTAAATCTTCTTAGTAAAATGTTTGTATTAAGGGAGATAATTGATTGTATATTTTTATTGTTTTCTAAAATTTTAAGTCTGGTCCTGTCTATTTCTCCGCTGTCCTAGATTAATAACTGACGTGGCCCAGGATGGTGTCTTTCTGGAAATCGCTCTGCGTACTCTCTGGACGCCGCAGCTGCATTCTGATAACGTGATAACATTGCCCATGCATTAGCAACATATCTGTGAACTCATTATTTTCGTAATGATAAAGCCATTCCGACTAATTAGATGACAACTCTGACAGTATTTTTGATTAACGTCTATGTTCATTTGATTTTTTTTTGTCAATTCTAATTTCTAACAAATCAGCGCAAATTTGAGCAGGACCGGTTTCAAAAATTTTAAAAAAATTAACTTATTGTATCTTCATTGCCGTACACATTTCACTAAGGTGACTTTGGCTAAAACTCTTTAGAACAACGCATACTATCACAGGTTAAAAGGAACACCTCAACTTCGAAAACACCCTGTATAATAATAATATTATACTTATTCATTAATATTTAAAATGAATAGGTACACTATAAGTATGCAAAGTCAACAATTTAGAGTAATCATTTCATAATAGACTAGTTAGAACTGCAATACTTTTTAATTGTCCTAATTAGTAGAAAATATTGAAACAGAACTACGTTATTCACCTAGCTGTTTTTGCATTGATTTTCCAAAATTGTCTAAAGCCTGAGGTAATGCTTTTGTACAAAACTGAAGGTTTCAATTGTTGCAAAACTCAGTATTTTCAATAAACAGACAAATAACGTCTGATGCATAAGTAAATGGAATTTCGAAATACGAAAATAGGCTTTGAAACAATTGCCAGTAACAATTTTGATTTACCATCGTTAGTTATTTTTTGTAATTAATATGAAGAATAGAACAGGTTCGTGACCTAGACCTAGACCTAGAAGTGGCACACTACTTATCAGACAATAAAACCTTAAGAAGTGGAGGAAAAAAAACATAAAATTAATTGCTTCGCAAACTATCAGATTGGAGCGTGTCAACGACATAATATGGCGTTTTCAAGTCGTATATTACCAGAAATTTAAGCGAGACTGTTTAAAATATTACAAGAGAATGAAGTTAATAAAATACTGTGACAGACCGAAAATAATCCCTGTAAGATCCATAAAAATGAGACAGGTTCTCAAAGGTGTACAATGAAAACTTCACTTTCGTTCAGTGTTGGATTTTCTACAAAAGACAAGAACTCAACTGCCAATGCAAACAAGTTTGCGGCAAAAACAGATTTGAACAGAAAAATTCAGATTGAGTGACGATTTCAAAAAATGGTATTTGGTATTGGTTTCTTACATCGGTCGAATTTGTGATGCTACGATCAAGGCTAAAATTTACAAGAAAAATGATAATAATGATAATGCCAAATTTCCCAAACATAACTATTATACCAGGTGAGTCAAGTTTTACCGCCCGCACGATTAACCCTATTAAAAAATTAGTAAAAATTACGAAACTTTAGGATTACATTCCCGTGATATAAGGCTTCAAATGTCTGCAATCAATTTTCCGTTACAGCCATAAAATTTAAAAAATCGATTTTGAGCAAAAAAAAATTTTTTCGCACACGCTCATAATTCACAATTATTAATTCAAACACGTTTATGAAATTCGCATTAAAAAAAATTATTAGTTTCTGAATTATTCCAAGATTTACAGCTACAGTATCATAAATAAATACCTCATTGTTGGTAAACATCTGTTGAAAACGTTTCTAGTAATTCTTAGGTCCTTAAAGGGTAGGTACCATAAACAACTTGCGTCAACTTCTTTTGTGGAACTGACCGCCAAATTTAATAATAAGTCATAGTGAGTCAGTGATGTTTTCATGATTTCAATGACACCAAATTGTTCCTAAATGTTTGAAAGGACTCTCAGTAAAAAATTATGTAAATTAATGTAGGGGTTATTGAATTAAAACGAAATATTCACCTGTTTCATTAAAAAATTTGTAATTTTTGCAGACTGTTCTAGAGCGATTCACAATCATTCCTGATTTTTTTGAGAATTTTAAATCTATTAAAAGAGGGTGTCTTCGCTTGGGCGGTAAAACTTGACTCACCCGGTACATTACTTGATAGTAATATCCACAATGATAAATTAATCCGGCCTGAACTATCACCGGGTATACTTATGGTAATCATAATTTATTCATGTCAAAAATTACAAACATAATTTTATATTCGTCACAGTAAACAATGAACCTAGATATTTAAATTTAATGTAATTTCTATTAATTATACAGGGTGTTTTCGAAGTTGAGGCGTTCCTTGTAACACGAGATACTATACATTATTCTTAAGAATTTTAGCCTAAATCTTCTTAGTAAAATGTTTGTATTAACGAAGATAATTGATTGTATATTTTTATTGTGTTCTAAAATTTTGAGTCCGGTCCTGCCTATTTCTCCGCTGTACTAGATTAATAACTGACGTGTCCCAGGATGGTGTCTTTCTGGAAATCGCTCTGCGTACTCTCTGGACGCCGCAGCTGCATTCTGATAACGTGATAACATTGCCCATACATATTAGCAACATATTTGTGAGCTCATTATTTTCGTAATGATAAAACCATTGCGACTAATTAGATGACAACTCTGACAGTATTTTTGATTAACGTCCATGCTCATTTGATTTTTTTTATCAATTCTAATTTCTAACAAATCCGCGCAAATTTGAGCAGGACCGGTTTCAAAATTTTCAAAAAAATTAACTTATTGTATCTTCATTGCCGTACACATTTTACTGAGGTAACTTTGGCTAAAACTCTTTAGAACAACGCATACCATCACATGTTAAAAGGAACACCTCAACTTCGAAAACATCCTGTATTTATCCAAAGCCATGTTTATATTTATCTAAGTTAATCGATAATAGTCACCAAAACGACAATATTTTCTTTTCATCCAACCTAACTAGTTCACATTACACAAAACATGTAATTTAACTAACATTTGTCCCCAAATATTTGAATCCTCCTACCTTTCCCAGGACTTTTGGGTAGAACTCAGTAATAAAGTTTGTGAGATAAAGTGAGAAGCATCAGATGGTAACGAGCAGAAGTACAAAATAAGGAAAATAAAGAACAAAGTGGAAACAAGTACATCAACTAGGTTGTTATCCAATTATGTACAATTATGTTACTCCGATTATCATATGAAGTTCTATAAAAATGATTCCGAAAATTTAAGTTTAGAATTGTATCCATTTAGGTACTTTTGCATCAGATGTTACATAGTACACATTTTTGTATTAAGATAATAATTACATTTTCGGTACGCATATTAAAAAAATTGGACTTATCGATGGTATTATGTCTATTAATTAATTATAAATAAGAGTATGGATACAATTATTATACTTATCTATATTATTGTAAATAACCATGTTTAAATTGAAATGAAAATTATTTCATGAAAGATAGACAGCCATACCTAATATATTTCTTATCATTGTGTTAAATTTAGAATATTACAATAGGGTTTTACAATAGAAAATAAACGATTATTGATCAGCTACACATATAATACCAGTAGGTAGAACGATAACTAAGATAATTATACATATTAACAGAATACTTTTCATCAGCGTTCGTCGGTAAAGATTAAAGTGCTTGTTATTTTTCTGCAGATATATATAATATCAGACATTCATAAAAAATAAACATATCTTCAAGTTAATCAGTAGTACAATATAATTATCGCATTCGGCATTGTGTACATATGCACTTGAATCTACTAATGTATTGCTTAATATTTTTACTGCTTTCGTAGAAGTGCAGATATGCTACTGATATATTTCCAGATAAAAATGCAAATACAAAAAAAAAAACTTGTTTACAACAGTTCAGTAGCAAATGGCACAATAACAATAAAATTCAAATGTTGTTTATTTCGCGGGTCGTTGCTGACAGGTCGCAGTCTCGTGTATCGACTCCTCTGTGCTAGGTGTCGCCACGCACACCGATCAGCTCCCACTATGATAAATTTAATCAAAGAAAAAAACCAATCACGTGACGAAGACAACCAAGAATGACCTTGAAATCTTTGTCTTTATTTCGAAAAATGACTAAGCGCTTCGTCCGAGAAATTTTTCGAATTACACATAGCTATTTATACGTGACGAGATTATTCACCATTTTTCTCTTATTCATTGACTTATCATTTTCGAACTGTCAGAGGCCGGTGATGATGGCATTTCATCGGAACGATGACCTTCGCAATGCAAACGCCCGATAAAAATGCATCGACTCGTTCTGATGTAAATCGCTTTCTGATCTGGTCCAGATGCTCGTTTTGTCGCATCACAAATATTTCCAATAAATATTCATTCGGCGATTTCTTTCGGCAGGAAACAACGGAAAAGAACCGAGGAAGGAGAAGGAAATCGTGTCGCCCACAATCCACGAAAATGCTAATGGTGAGTCGACCATCGTCCCGTATAGTAACGAATTTGTGACCTTTGTTTCGAATCGCTTAAATTGAATTTATCGGTTTCGTATGGGCGTCGATAATGGGAACACATTGGCGTACGGTTATCCCGTAAACATTTACCAGACTCGTTCGATACTAGCTTTGGAGTATTCTGCTGGGCGAAAATAGAATTTTGCGAATATTCGAGTCCTTGT
The DNA here is from genome assembly GCF_963966145.1 of Tenebrio molitor. Lineage (NCBI taxonomy): Eukaryota > Metazoa > Arthropoda > Insecta > Coleoptera > Tenebrionidae > Tenebrio > Tenebrio molitor. The sequence continues at coordinate 21,498,490 of NC_091050.1, read as the reverse complement.
AGACTTCACGTTTTCAGCTCGAGAGATCAGTTTTTCAGGTGGAGTCTTCAACACGACACGAGACAACGGTGCTCTAATTATAGACGCCCCCGCTGCGGATTATCACATTTTTGGACTTGGTCCCTTCGTTTCCTGCACTTCCATTTCATTTGACTAACGGCTGTAGATGTTATCGTCGATTTATCGTACACTCAAGTAGCCGTTGCACAATTCCAGTAATTTAATTTCACAGTCTTTAAGTGTTTGCTGAGTGACTGCATTCTGATAGCGAATTCTGTTTTGAAATCGTATTAATTATTTGGATCGTAAAAAATGTTAGTCTTGACTGACCAGACGGATCCCATTAGGAATGGTGGCGCATTTGGCCTAATTCTCCACCGAAAACGGTTTGCATCAGTAACAAACATTTTACGCCACTCTATAAATAAGTAAATAGCGTACACGCGACGTTTGCAAAAGTACTGTCCCATTTGTTACAAATATTTTCTTCTTTGAATTTCCACTTTTGATTAAACTAGCAATATTCCTTCTTTGCTCTTGTCAGGATGTTTAATCAATTTCGAACACTGAATTTAAAACACTAACTTTATTATGAACGATGATTTATTATTTCCATACACTCGAATTACTCTTAACTCTAATTCTTAAGTCTACTCAGTCTTGGATTCACAATTTCTCTCCTTCAACTTACAGTAACTCTCTTACTTTTATACTCATACATCCCCATTTCATTCAACCACTCACATTCATTCTAGCTCCAACGGCCAAAATTACTAATCCAATAACAATCGAATGTTTAAACTTAGAAACAATCCGTTGAAACCAACCGACTCTCCTAACCGACAATTTTTCTGTTAAATCTAATTCGTTCCGAACAATCTATTAGCATTCACTCATAACCAAATACACTTCTACATTTCCTTATGACTAACGGATTTTAACGAACTTCTATCGATGGTCTAAAAATTACAACACATTTGACGTTTCCATCAGTTAATTATCTTTCGTTGGTCGTGTGCACCTCAGGGATCAGCCCTGGATTCATTGTTTATGCAATTTTTATCGATCCCTGTCCAGGAAACCATAATTTTATCGTGTCGTTGCGAAATCACACGATCTGAGGGATTACAGGAGAAAATTCATTTTGTGCCTCCGCCCATGTGCCATTCTTTCTCTGCAGTCCCCCAACACTCCCGGATCAATAGAAAGGGAGAGTTAGCAACAGGGCAACTCCGCCAAATTATCAACTCGATATTTATCGTTTTGGTGCAGTCGAGTTGCACGCACGTTGCACAATGATTTTTTTCCAGTTCGGACTCGTCAAAATGTCTATTTCGGTGAGACGCAGATATAAATAATCTTAATGTGGCTTCCAAGTGGGGGAGCAGGGACAAACGCAACTGAAACGGATCGAGTTACCCTTCGCGTCCAGATTTCGAAAGAAGGACGTCCGTCGGGTGGGTTTTGCCCGAAATGGCCTCGTTTGGAGCGCTTCTTCGGCTCTAGTTTCGTTCAAAAAATATGTAGGCAAGTGTGTCGTCGGTGTACTAAAATACTCGACGTTCAGGTAAACAACGATAAGAGGTTTTATGGTGAGTGGCCATTAGCGAAATGGTACCACTTTTTCTGATTTCGGGGAACGTTCGTTATTATCAGCTTTCTAGACGCGTGATAAGCGAGTTTATTTGCTTCCGCAGAAAAATTATAGACCCAGATAGACAAACCTCAAACGATAGTGTGGAAAAGGGGAAATTTTTACTACCAACTCTACGCGCTCTATAAATAGGTGTTCTGTGACAGCACACCAATACCACTTTTGGCCAGTTTTAAGAAATTGTCGACTCACGCTCTGCCAAATATTTTTTGATTTAGAAATCTATAAATATAGATCTATTAATAGAATTGCATAGCTAGAATCCTGGAATGTCTCGTAATGTAAGTAATAATATGATCGGAATGGTATATTAATGACAGTTTTATCAACTTCCAACACGTCGATTTAAATGAAATTTAACGAACTGGCTTTTATTGCTCGTATTACATATCAGTACCAAGGCTCCACCAAGTTACACTACGTTATTTATTTATTCGATTCATCGGTCTGTTGAACTAGAACGGAAACAAACTGAAATTTGTGACGACTTTCTTTCAATTTATAATGCTCTGAGGCGCTTTCTTTATTGGCAAACAACACCATAGTATTGTTTTGCAGTGAAACTGTTCCAAAATTGTAAAAAGAATTACTTTTAATTTGTTTGGTAATAATTGATGCTGTTCAGTTTAATTTTTAACAAATATATCTATCTGTACTACCGGAGAAGTCGCTCGCAATTACCGTCAAGTTTAATGGAGATTAATTTAAACTTAGCCAATCTAATTATTGTTGGTCTCATCCACTTAGGAATTATACAAACTGTAACTTTTGCGAAAAATTTTAGATGTTTCAAGTTTAGGAAATGTAATACATAATTTATATCAATTTAAGACGGATAATTTGTCATGTAACAGAGAAACATTTTTATTTAATTAAGATTAATAACTGATAATGATTTTTTGAAGAGTCCTTGTTGGTTTCTTCTTTTAAACGAAGTCTCCATAAATTGTTATAGCTTAATATTCATTATCTATTTCTGTGATTCATTGTCAGAAATAGATATATTTAGAATATGTGTCAAATTATAAATAACATTCTTGGAAGTACTGCCATTCCATACCTTTTTTGCCTTTTTATGTTAATGACCCATCACCATACAAGGAGGTAAGAAATAAAAATTAATGAATATTGTACACAATACGAGTACTATTGCGGGCAAAAAAAGTGGGACATCAACGTCATTGTCTTGACTTTTAATGTGAAATAACCCTTACCTGATTCTAACCCTACTTTGAATCGATTGACGTTGTCATTATGTATTGTACGTTGTAGGGAGCGATTGTAAGTAAGCACGTAGTGAATATTTATTTAATGCAAAGTTCCAATCAAAATCTACCTTTATCAAAAGAAGAGGGAATTTGGAAAAGAAAAATAGGAGGATAAAATAAATTTTTAAACTGTCAGCTGGAATAGTGTCAAAAAAAATGACAATAAAGCTTGAACTACATCGAATTTTTCAAAACTGACAGAAATTTGATGTCCCACTTTTTTTGCCCGCAATAGTACATAATTATATCAAATCATATTTTTGGAATGTTGTACCTACACACTTGTTGATTGGATTTTTGAAAAACCCCTTATTCGCGGGAGATTAATAATATGATATAACGGGTGAGTATTAAAATTTTCACTTAGAGTTGGCTTTGAACGAGTTTTTATTTTTTCTATTACTTTAGACACACACAAGAACGAACGACAAATATCAGTCAGTACAATTGAAACATAACCAAATTAAGAGAAAAAACATTTATTGAAATGTCAAACTTGTCAGTGTCTAAGGAAAACAAAGAATGATCCATAGCCAACCCTAAGTGAAAATTTTAATAGTCACCCGTTATAATCTGTTTCAAAATCAAAAATCCACCACCTGTTGAATTACGAGTATGTTGGCAGAAAAAAAAGAAATCCCTAGAATAAGTTTCATTTTTTTGGGTTGGCTCTACCTCCCGCCATAATTTGACATTGAACTGTTGAGTTTATTTACATAACACAAAATAATTATTATGTACAAAAAGGTGGTAGCTACCATATCATACCTTTTGAGTGAAATAATAAAATGAGAATAAAAAACACGATGAAGTACGACCAAAACGACTGTCCAACAATTTTCTTTGGTAACCCACCTTTTTCTGACACTTGCAGACACACTAAAAACAAAAGTTGGCGACGTTGTCGGTTGTATTTTCAAGGTAGAATGCAGTGTTGGTGGATTTTTGATTTTGAAACAGATTATAAAAATTTCTCGTTTTGACTGTTTTTTCAATTCATGATTCATGTTGTTGATTTTTTTTTCTTTTAAATGAAATCTTCATAATCTTGGACATTTATTCTCCTTTGTTTGTGAGTGAATGTCTGAAAAATATAAATTTGGAATGTCAAATAAAAATAAATTTTTCGAAATTCTTGATTATACGAGTACACTTATTTAAAAAAAGAAGCAAATTAGATTTTTAGTTCATTCTGCGATAGATTTACGTTTTTTGACAGACACGGAACACGTGACCACGTGGATTACATTGATGCTACGTGACGTGATAAAAAGTAGAACGTAGTAGCGTAAAATGAATCCTGTCATTCATCTTAGAAGAATCAGTAATACTAATATCAACAACAATTTCTAACAATTAAAAAAACAGAAAATCCATTCATATAAACAGCTGTCAATACAATGTGCGCGTAGAACGGCAAGTGGCGCGAATTGTTATGCAGAGCTACCAATGGTACAGTTGCGGACACGGAATTTTAGACGTCAGTTAAAAAAATTTCAATGTAAGCCACGCTTTATTGTCATTATGATTGACGTTTGAAACTATTTGACATTTGAAAGTTTATTTTTGGCATGTCACTATGATAAAAATTACAAAAATCGAAAGTGAGGTTAGTTGCACCTAAAGCCAGTTTTACGTTTTTATGTCAATCGAATGACAAATCGTCCAAGATTCCTTGTCCGCAATAGTACACTGAACAACTCCAAATAATTAACATGGCGCGTCCGGTATTTTTCAGCGCGTTATATTTTGGAACTAGAATTTAAAAACATAAAATCCATCAGCAAATGGAGTTTACCAAATAAAATATTTTAAGAGAACCATTACAACTAGATCTGCAATGTCTGTAAATTTTCGATTAATTAATGAAATTAATTCAAAGTGAATTGTTTGAATGGTTTTTGTTGATGTGTCAAATGATGAGATCATTTCCAATAAATTCTTTTGGCTCTACATACTTACATAGTTACTTTTATACCAATGACTGTTCAGCAAAAAATGAGTCAAGAAATAAAGACAAATTATCATTTGTCAAAGACAATGTTCCTGTTATCATTTTACAATTGATTGTTTAGATTAGATAGTTATCAGATCTTTGAACATTTGCAAAATTTTAATTAAGGGTGGATAAACAATATAATTCAAACTTTTAAAGATTTAATGCATGTTTAAATTGACCTTGATGATTTTTATTTCATTATCTCTCATTATGAGTGATTCATTTTGAGAAAAGATAATAATTTAAGATTATGTGTCGAGATATGAATGATTTGCTAGAAGTACTTATTTGTGACTGAGTCACAAATAAAAGTACTTAACGCTTTTCCAATATTTGCCCAAGGTGCAAGGTATCTTTCTTAAAATTAATTATTTTCATTAAAAATGTTTATTTAATTGAAGATTAATAATACAGGGTTAGTATTTAGTTAGTATTTTAAGAAAATCGCATGACACTTAAAAATAGCCAATAGAAAAACAGAATTCGGTGTCGTTTCTATAACAATATTGAGATTTCCTGGAAATTTTTTGCACCTAGCTAACCCAACATGAAATTAATAAGTGGAAATTTTTTCAGCCAATCAAAATCATTTATTTTGTTGTTGTCTTGGTTATGGCTCGTGAACTAATTTTTCTATTGGTCTTGAATGAGTGTCGTACGATTTAAAAATTTATAATTGAAGAAGCATAATGTCCGTGTCGTTGCGATTTTCTTACCGAATATGCCCTCGTGCATTGATTAATATCTCATGCATTTCCAAAACGTGTTCGTGTTCCACTCGGGCTAATTAATACGTTTTAGAAATGCATTCGAAAAAATTTCCGGAAATAATCAATGCACTAGGGATATTATAAGTGAAAATTTTGTACATTTTCATAATTGATTTTCTTCAATGATTCATTGTTAGAAAAAACAAATTTAGAATATGTGTCAAATTACAAATAAATTTCTTTGAGGAACTTACTAATCTATACCTTTTTGTGTAGTGATTGTTTGCTATGCAGTGAGTCAACAAATAGGAAGTAATTTATGTTATTGGAAGTGACAATATGCGTATTAATATTTTTAATTAAATATTAATTTAATTTTAAAAGTTTATGTAGGTAATTAAAAATTTCATGCTGGAGGATAAAACTTTCTAATTTGAATCATTTCTAATTAATCATTTTGTCAAATCAATGAACGATTCTATATTCTATTTACAAGGGTGACTATTATTATCGGTAATATAAAAAAACCAGGACAAAAATGGATTCACCTAAAACACTTTTTTTTTGTCCGTAATTACAAATTCATCTTTCCCAAAATGATACTTTTTCATTTGAATTATTACTATACGAGTATGTGGGTTGGTGGGGACTAGATTTGACAAATTGGTAGGGTTGCTGCAACATTTTGAAATCGAAATTATTGGTAGCAGTCATGGAAATAAACTCTTGTGAGGCAGTGTTCTATGAAAATTAATTTAACACACAAGTAGTTCATCTGTAGATCCAAATTCCATCCACCTTAACGAATCTCTCCATCCAGGTTCTACTCAATGTTTCCTAAATTTGCCATAAAGGGCAATTGTCAATTGCACTTCTGATGTTTTCAGTGAATTCATTCGTGATGCAATAGTTTTTCTTCACCACCTACAGAAAAATCACTCTGTTGTTTCAGAAATGGTCCGAATCAATAATTTCTTATCACAACAATTCACAAAATTCTCTATCAAGTTTAAAATCTCTGAATCAATTCCCAACCACTTAATATAAAAATGCATACTTGCATAATTCTTTAATCATTTCTTCATCGATTTCTTATGACGCAAGACTTATTTACTTATTTACTACTGATTAGATCCGAATTTATTCAAAAAATATTTACTATACAAATTCTAAAACGCAAAAGGAGGCACAAACAAAGTTAGTGTTATGAGGAAAATTTATTGCTCAACAATTTTTTATTCAACATTACGGGCCATCAAACCATCACATGTTAATGATTCTTTACCATTGCATGAGTCAAAAAGTGCTATATTATGTCAAATAATAATAATTAATTATTAATATTAATTGAATTGATTAGTTGTCAAAGATCTATACCGGTTGATCTTTTTATTGGTAATCATCACGCCAAAACCAGCTGACCCAAGATGCAATCTAAAGTAAATTTAATTAATGATTAATAAACATGTTGCAAAGATTTTATCAGGTAACAAGTTTCATTAAATTAAAGTTAACGATAATTAGTCAATAGTCCAACCACTTCAGTAAAGTTACATTATGAAACTTAAGGAAATTTTTTAAGTGATAAAGAAGAATGAAAAAATCTTTAAATTTAGAACAAGATTTTTATTTGACAAATATGTAAACATTTTTTTTTCTACAATTCTTGTAATATTTGCTGACAAGGAAAAGTAGCAAGTACGAGTATAGTGTGAGTCAGATTATAAATCACGAGTTGACACAGGATTTCTCAAAACTGTTTTTGAAAAAAAATACAAAAACAAATGTGTGCATGTATGACTGGAAGGTAAGGTAAAACCCGGTGTTGATAGTTTGAAGCGAAAGAATTTACTACGATCCAACTTCGTTTTTGCTCATATTATTATGGTTGAATTTTTTTGTAGGTACCCAACGTTCCAAACATTAATTTAATAACTAAGATGTTCTGCAAAATATAGATCGTCAGGTATGTGTCCTTCACCTTCTTGCACACTCGACTTCACATCACTTTGGGCACTGCAAACCTATTCAAACTGTACTCCCCAACTAGAAACTCTGCATTTGTTAGACGACGAAAGTGACGACCGATTTTATTGCTCTATCAACATTAAACGGAATATCGCTTAATCAATTTCAGTTTGCGGTTTCGTGTTCCCACTGAGGTTTCCTTCGAAATTCACTCCTGCCAACCCCTTCCGGAATTCGCTCGTGCGGCCGTCATTCTCTTTGAAGAATTTTTCCCTTGCAAGGTATAATTTACTCGGCCGAAAAATTCAGTATGAATTGTCTCAAGTGATTTGTGTCGTGCCGCGTCATCCAGTAATAAAAAAAAATTGAAAATTTTGCGACCATATTATTACAATTCCGACAAAATTGCACGCTGCACATGTCTAATTATAGGTGCACATACTCATCCGACCGTGTCCGACATATGCGCATAAAAACCCTCCGTCTAATGAAATATGGATATCTAAGTGTTTTTATCATAAATAAAAATTAATAAATATTAATTCGACGAAATTTCAAACAGATACCCACCGTAAAGAGAAAAAATAACAAGTCGACTTTCTATTTACTGCTTCACCGAAGATTTCCCAGGTGCACTTTATTGATTTTGAATTTTTATATTTAAATATAAACAGAAGGCTCATCCACGTTTTTGTGTAAAGGCTATTGAAACATGGCAAATACAAAATGACAATCGCGATTTTCTTGGTCCTGGAGTCACTATTACATATTTATTATTTCTGGGCTGCTTAGATTAAAGCTTCAAAACCGTTTCTTTTTTGCTTAAATACATAATGAAATAATACATACTTCATTACTTTAACATAAATCTGAACTTTGAACGAAAGAATTATTAGAGGAAAAAAACAAACTCCACAATGCAGGGTGTGGCCAGATAATTCGTCAGGTAATTTTTACTTCGATTTAATACGTATACAGGGTGAAATCGATATACATCAGAATATTAAAACGCCAGGATCTTCAGACCATTTGTGAAAATCACGTGCATCAGTTTTGCACTATACAGAACCATAAAATTAAAAAAATTGATTTTGAGCAAACAGTTTTTTTTCCGTGCACGCTCATAATTCACAATTAATTCAAGGAACATATTTATGAAATTCGTTTCAAAAGAAAAGGATTAGTTTTAAATTATTTCAGTTTTAACATTAACAGCGAAAAACGACTAAGATTTATGACTGCAGTGTCATAAATATGTAAATACCTCATTGGTGGTAAACATCTGTTGAGAACTTTTCTGGTAATTCTTTGGTCCCTAAAGGGTACCATAAATAACCTACGTCAACCTCTTTTATGGAAGTGACCGCCAAATTTAATAAATAAATCATAGCTAAATTTTGCACTTTAATATCAAATTCCATTTATTTCGAAAACCAGTGATGTTTTCATGATGTCAATGACACCAAATTTTTTCTAAAGATTTGAAAGAATTCTCAGTAAAAAATTATGTAAATTAATGTACCTACTTAGCGATTATTAAATTAAAACGAAATATTTACCTGTTTCATTAAAAAAATTGAAATTTTTACAGAATGTAAACGATACATAATCTCTGTATAATGCTGAACTCGTTTAAAAATGGTCTCTTTCATACGAAGTTTTGTGCTTATTGCAAAATTTTGTATCACAATATTTGTCCCATTCTTTTTCGAGTTTTATGGGGTATATTACAAAAATTGATCATGATTGGTTCAGATCTGGTGAATAGGGAGGTAACTCTGCAGCAAAAATACAGTCTAAAAAAAAACAATAAAATCAATGAGTTTCTTTGGCTCCATGACGTTTTGACTACCCTACACCCCACATTATCAAATGTTATTGAATAACGGCAGAAGTTTTCCGGAGCTCTACCAATCACACATTTCTAATCATTCTGCTTTGTTGGTTGTTAACCTATTCAACAAAGAAAATGTTCAATTCTAGATCTTCTGTCACAATTGACTGAAAACTTATTTGCATATCACGAACAGTTTGTTCTCATTGATCCCTTTTGGAATTTCCGTTGATTCGTTCGTGATCATAATCAGAGCTGTGAAAATCTTTAGATACACTGTTTTCTTCTTCACTCATCATTTGTTGAGGAACTCTATGACCACCAGTAATAACCGTATATTGACGCGCATATATTTTAAAACTTCATATGAAAGGATAATTTAGCAGACTGTTAAGTGGTATTTTTAGATCGAAGAACCACTAAGTTTAATTGAGTTATTTTGTCGCTCCCTGTACTTACATATTTGCTTTAGTAACTCTGCAAAGTGCTGGACATAAAAGAATGGAATAAGTGCCTTTTAATTTTCCTTGTATTTAAACAAGTACTTAAAAGGGTTGATAACGTCTCTTGATAATATTACAGGAAACATTTTTTTTATTTCTCCCATGCTTCTGCGAAGATGAGTGATACAGTCGAAGAAAGCATATCCTGGGACATTCATATTGCAGCAAATGCCACTATTGCATTTAATACAAGCAAAATCTTAGTCAAAGTGTAAAAAAATGTCAGTTTAACTTGGACCACACAAGTGCGGTAAAGTATGTAATTAACCATTCAAACTACATACATAATATCATAATGTTTGACATTGCGTATTAATGGTAAAGGTACTTAAAATACTAATTCTAATTGTTCCAAACCTTTTTTTAAGTGAGAGGCTGTAAACTACACAACATCAGCAATGACTGAGTCTGTTGGCAATGAAACAATTGAAAAGTACTGATGTTTTTTGATTCGTAATAGACACTGAACCGGATTTTTTAACTGGAAACGACATTAAAAACATTTTTGGTTATGTCGGTTATGTTTACGCTATTACAAAAGTGAACCTTTGATGGTAAATTTCAAATTTACCAAATTTCATTGTTACCAACAGATTCAGTCATTCTCAATCACACCGTATTTAGCTTTGAAATAATATGTATTGTACGATATTTTAGACTGGAGAAGTATCAGCAAATTACTTGACACTAATTTAGTAGAGAGGGTGTGAGGATGACAGCAATTGCGTCACTTACGGAAATGTTTTGGGGTGAACAGTCCCCTCTAATAACACTCTCACGTCAAAAGATGCAAACATTTTTTTTTTGAACACTCTCTTATACGGCCTTTCAGCCTAGCAATCTGTGTGCATTAAAACGTGGTACTTAGAAAAGAAATGAAACAAAAGATATACATATTTTTTACGGTTTAAGTAAAAGAACAAAAGGAACATATGACATAATTTAAAGTAAAATAACAGAAAGGAGACAGAACACAATAAGCAGTAAGGACGAAAATGTTGATTATATTTTTCTCAAAAAGAATTGGATTAAATACAAAATTAACCAAAAAACAATAATATAAAGAGTCGTCATGTGACGTTATAAGTGTTCGAAAATGATCGGAAGACCTCGCAATGGCGGTTTCTTAACAACAATTTAAGAAAAAAAAATATGTGGTGACGCTTTTTAACCATGACGCTATCAAAGTTGCGCAAAAATACCCTTGTTAAAGGCTAGTTGTTGTTGTTTATCTTTTTCTTGTACCTAATTATATATTTTTTTATTGACATTCGCATCTAAAAACCAGCAAAATAGGTTTTTTGTACATACAGGTGTCCCTGAAATGCACGGCAAAATCTTAACCAGGAGCTACTGACTTCATGTAGAACTCGGAAAAAATATTTAAAAAATTCTGTCAAAAAATAAAATTTCGGCACATTTTAAAAATACACCCTTGAATAATCATATTTTATAAAATGTACACCAATGCGGTTTCCTTGTTTTAAAGCACATTTCCTAGAGGTTACTTCGCATTGGCGTACATTTTATAAAATATGATAGGTATACAAGGGTGTATTTTTAAAATGTGGCGAAATTTTACCTACGAGGGTGTGGGGCAACGTACAAGACTAAAAGCAATTAAAAAAAAAATTGTACCTCAAAAATTAAATGTCATTTTATTTTTTGACATAGAATTTTTTAAATATTTTTTCCGAGTTCTACATGAAGCCAGTAGCTCGTGGTTAAATTTTTGCCGTGCATTTCAGGGACACTCTGTATAGTTATGGATTTTTGTTCGCTTTTCCTCTTACGTATTTATTTATACCGTTGTATTAATATTAGCATTTAAAAAAGTGGGTTATCTGCTGATATGCTTAGTTTTTTTCAACTAAACTAAAAAAAGTGTATGAAAAATGAACCACAGGGAATAAAAAATCCGTGACCTCTACTTTTCTTTCAATTTTGATATAAATTGCAGCAAATTTTCCTATGTAGATAAGAGTCGAAATTTATTTACTTTCAAACTTGATTTAAAAAATAAGACTTCTAGATAAATATCATACTTGTAGAGATTTTGCTTAGGTACTTATATTCCACAGTATTGTGTACTTCTCATATTTTTCTCGTCTCAGTGGAAAACCCAAAATTTAGCTGGAGCTGAGTAAAAGATTAACAGAAGTTTACACAAATTATGTTTAAACTTCTAATTCCCGCAAAAATAATACCTATTTTACATTTTAACACGAAGTTACTGTGGCTGGAAGCAAGTTGGAAATTGAAACAGGAATGCTGTAAATATTTTTCTTCTAAGTAAATTTCTTAGGTATTGCATTTAAATAAACCTGTTTTGTAAATTAAGTAGGTTTGATGTGGTAATTTTACTCCGTTTTCGTTTTCACATCGTTTTTCTCTTGTCGCTCCTCAATTTCATCAGACTTATCCAATCGTTGAAAACTTTCAGTTTATTCTCGAATTACCCTCGTATCGAAAAAGTGAGTCTCGAAAATGTTTCACTCTTACTAATTTGCTGAATTTGCCCAAACCTTAAAAATTAAAAGTCAGCGCTCGATCCAATACGTTAACCTTTCCGCCACTGACATTTATTTTTTATCAAAAGAACGTGAGTACGCGCGTTTTCTATATTAAACTTTTTTCTGACATCACCAGCATTCCTGCTAAATTATATATTTTTAACAGTTCATTCATTTCAACAAAACAGAAAAAATTAACAGCGTTGGTACGAGACTAATTAAAGTAATTAGATACCTGACTCGTTAAATAATTGAAAGGTTGATAAACTGCGATTTTGACGGTCTTTGTTTCTAGATTTTTTCGTGATTTATGAATGGTCAGTATAAGTACCTATTATACAGCTAATTATGAATGAGAAACTAACGAAGGTAAAGCTTTATGTCATTATTGTTTTATTATGACCCATACAATTTAGACAGATAATAGATAATGGTCGCATAAATAATAATGGTTGACACTTTGTATCTTGTACACCTAACAGTTAGGTTACCAATATCTGCCTTATTTAATTATCCTGATGGTGTCAATTTCGCTGGCAAAACGTGTCAATATTGACTACACTTGCCTGGTATACGGGGTGTGTTCTAATGTACATATTTCATACGATACTCAAATTTCAAAGGGTGACTTGTAATCCCCAATTTACAAATTCAATCCAGTCAAATTGTAGGATAGAGCAAAACTGTATTGAACATTTTTTTTTGAAGAGCACAAAATGACCTACGAAGAACAAAAAACTCAGGGATGGCCGTATTGTAATTATTTTAATTTAGACGTGAAAGAAGTTCAAAAAGTGCACCGCGAAGTGTTGGAATTTCGCGTGATTCGTCGGTCCGCGCCGGTTTTAAAGGAATGTGCCAGAATGTTACTAGAATCTGGGTTGATTTTTTTTTTTATATTTTGTGGTCCATACCAAAGTGCTACCCCCCACAAAAAATTAGCGCTGAGATGCATATTTAAAGTAAATCGACGAACGAAATTTATTTGGTTTATTTTGTTAATTCCCCAAAACCGTAATTTTTCTTCTAAACGGTTTCATTTTATACCTTGACTCACTCGTGAGTAATTATAGCAAGTGGCTACCTTCCCACATCTAAGTGTTGTTCTGACACAATTGAAAATGGTCTTCCCTCTCCGTAAATTAGGGTTGTTGGACTTTGCCATGGGGACATGCAAAATTACCAAGATACTGAAGTTTGCTGTAGCTTTGAGATTAAACTTTTAAACCCCGTGTTATTTGTGGACGACGGGGGGAAGAAAGTTACTAAAGGATTCCAAGGGATTTCAACCTTTGTATTCATAATTATTTAACAATGCCACTTCAGATTTTCGTCCGTGTACAAGATTTATGCGGGGATGGGACTGGTAGATAAAAGGCTAAAGCAGATAAGAGGGTTGGTAGCAGTTCTGGGAATAGGTAGAAGGCGTTGTTGACTGACAGTTCAGATGCCAATCTTGTTTTATCTTTCGGCCGAATGCATCAATGTTCTCGGAATCTTGAAATAAATGATTAGTACATACAAATTTTTGAAATAAACCAACAACTTGAAAAATTATCATTTTGTTATTTTCTGTCATTTTACGACATTTTTATTGACAACAACAATTTCTTTATGGCGCACAAGATTACTGGAGACCAATAAAATCGATTTGTTTATCTGTCAACAGCATTTGAATATATGTTATAAAAAGATAAACACAATGAGTAGTAATTATAGTTTATCATGTATTCAGTTAATTATGCATAAAATTGTTTTTATCAAATGTACTTTAAATCGAATCGATACTTGTCAGATGTCAGCAACTATTTATTCACCTCCAGATAAAAAAGTTAACTTTGTAACATAAATATTTTCAGAGTCAATAAGTAAGCAGAGGTATCTGGTAACAAAAATGTTAGATTTTTACTTATAGTGGGCCTTCAAATAAATTTATATTTAGAGCAACCTATGGAAATTCAATTGTGTGCAACATTTTTCCAGCGTATAAAATGACACAAGAAACGTCTGACATTTTACCGAAATAAAATTAGGTTAGAAAATAGTTTTAATTTTTGTAGTGCATTCTCCCTATTCCCCCTCCACGGAATATAACAATATGAAATTGAGAAAAAGTTTACCATGTAACCTGTGTAACTCCGGAGAATAATTGGTTACCTGCAAAAATTACTTTACACTGTTAACAGAATTAGAATGTCACCTACGCCTACTCTAAATACCTATATATTTATTTGAAGGCCCGATAGTTCGTATTTATTATTTTACTAATTTAACATGAATTGAGCATGTAAAGCTTCCAAAACAGATATACGAGCACTCAAAACTTATTTATTTATTGAGAAAACAGCTTATATCGAAAGTAATTAGTTACCTCGGTAAATAATTAAGTAAGATAAGATACACCACATTGCAAAATATCAATTCTCTCAAGGTTTAGACAGAATCAGTACTTGCACAAAAATTATCTATTAAGAAGTTTGTCCTTTATATTTTTATGTTTGATACTCCAATTCCAAACATATTATGTATTTTTTACAATCTTATGTAGATATTTAATTCAAGGGCAAAATCAATCAAACCATCCTTTTAATCTGACATTCAATATTTGCAAAAAAGTACATTCTAGAATCTAGAAATATTTGCTCTGAACTGGTATTGTCGTATATGTATATCATCATTGTATGCAAAGATGATAAAATTTTATCCCAGACCCACACCATATACGACGCCATCGGTTAAATACTGAACCATACTTCATTCATTGAACCTGTATAGAAATAAAATTTCTTCTCCTTGATCTGTAAACGATAAAAGACAAAGAGCGCATGCAAACCAGGCTCCGGCAACATTTCACTGAAATGTTCGGTAAAAAAAATACAGTTAATGTCCGTACATTATTTCAGAAGTGGTTTTGGAAAAGTTCCAATCAATCAAAAAATGATTACATATTTCAAAATCATTTAATGACCGTCAAAATTCATTAATCGCGAATTTCAGCATGTTACGCCACTGCAGCTCGCAACGACAGTCGAAGCTCTTCGGCAACTATGCACGTGATTACTACATTGCCTAAATGAACGGGGTATAGTTACACTTGAAAGTACCTACATATACAGGGAAAATAGGAGAAAGGAACATTTTATTCTTGTTTTATTACTCATTTTACATATTAAATTGTGAAATAATCACCTGCCAATAGTCGCCTACGTACCTAATTGACTACATAACATTTCTGTGAAACAGATTAACCAGATCAAGTGACAAAATCTTCCCAAATCGTCATTCTGCAATGCAAATACATATATGAGTAAGATATATTTGTTATTCGTGGCTTTATTTATTTAATTTTCCCTTTTATCTGAATGACAAAAATATTTTTTGACATTAAACGAATAGATAAAAAAAGCGACGAGTATTTAGATAAAAGTTGTCGAAATTGCCATCGTTATATGCACCACGAAATTATTCACTGAATTAATTATTCTTCACTTCATCAGTTACCACCTGGTAGAGACTGACTCGAAAACATAAAATGGACCGTTCACTTTTCTGATTTTTTTTAGTTCATTATTGATACCAGCTATTTGCATTATCATAACTAGTATCAGTAGGTGGAATTCTATATTAAACAAATACGTGTTTTAATTAAATGAACGGAAAAAATATTTCACGCACAGAAATTATCATTTGACGTCAAAATCGAGACCCATCTGGAATTGAAACAATAATAATTGTTTGTATTTTCAAAACAACAGTAATAAAATCGAATTTATCTCGCTAGTTCGAGACGTAATAATTATTAAGTGAGCGTGGCTTGAGAGTTGATTTATTTTATTGTTCTTTTCTCTTGTGTTCGTTCCGAAAGATTCTCTCCGGCAACTTCGTTACATTTTCATTAGGATTTTGGTAAAGGTGAAAGGTAAAAAAATACTGTAATATGAGTGAAACTCGACAATTTTAAGCCAACACAAGAATTTGATATCATCTGACAAAACAAAAAGTTTACGTAAGTGATATTCTTGTGAGCACTCTTGAAGAGATTGACAGGTCCAACAATCTTTGTATAATCTAAAAACTAATATTTTACAAAGAAATTCATGATAAGAAATCTATGATTTGTGTTCTAAAAATGAGATTTATGATCATTTGTAGTGAATGTTTAGTAAAAACTTTACTTATTAGTTATTACGAGTACCATTAATAAAAAGTAAAAGTAAGCTGAAAAGAGAAAACAGTAAAACAGTTTTGAATTCGGTGTGCAAAAATTATATTTTTTCATATTTAAATAATATGGGTTGTAATTTCCTTCGAATGCAGATTCCATAGTTTAGATTTAGCGTCTTCTTCCTCCAGGAGTGTGGTTTACTCTTGGAGATATCGGTCGCAATAAAACAATAAAGGTCTGCCTTGTGTTAATTTAATCTAATTTCGTTTAAATTTAATCTAGTGATATTTTATAACACTTCAGTAAGTCCTGCATTGAATTTTACATTTGTATTTGTAACAATTTCTAATGTTAGTTTAAACCTTATTAATAAAAATTTTCTAAGGCGGTAACACACAATACCGTCTCACTAATTTCAACACATACAACCAAATTCACAACTGTGTAAATGGGAATCCGTCTGGTACACCATAACGAGGTTACGAAATTTCAATTAAAATGTAACAATTTTTACTTTATGTACTATCAATACATAATCACATAGTTTAGCGCACAAGTCTGGTAAAGTGACACTTACCGGACCAACATAACTTGATGGGTTATCTCCCACAATTTTCCCATCTCGTATTGTAAAATAGCACATTATAAACAACTATCTATTAATGGTAGTTTATTTAACGAGTTCGTGTGTAATTTGGGCTTTTTTTGGCATGAGTGGGCCAGTTTAAAACTCGAGTGAAACGAGAGTTTTAAAGGTCCAGGAGTGCCAAAAAAAGCCCAAATTACACAAGAACGAGTTGAATACAACGTTTTTTTGTTCGACGAGCCCCCCAAAGGGTCCAAATCGTTAAAAATCTTTAAAATTAGCTTGACGTTTCGTTTTGACAAGTTTTCAAATTTATCAAAATCCGTTCATACAGGAGAAAATTCAAAAAATTCTGACGGTGTCGAACAAAAAAATCTCTTAACAATACCTTCTAGAGAGGAAACAAATACACTTTTTCAAAAGTGTAAGAATATTTGCAACATGGCAGCAATTTGATATGTACCATTAATCATAATAATTTTGTTTGAGGCTTTAATTGAACTGCAGTTTGTAGTTCTATAAATACATATACTCGTATTTACACGGTCTGCATTTGCTAACAATAAGAGAAGTTTTAGCAAATTGAGCTTGATAAATCCGTATTATCTTCAATGATGCAAGAACGGCAAAAAAGCTTTAATGAAGTTTTGTCATATTTTTACGTTTCCTTAATGATAAATGCATGAACAGGTAAAGAGACCCTTCCTCACCTTTGCCCCCGATAACCCTCTGCACGGCTCTGATGAAATTATCTTTAAACTTTAATTAAATTTTGATCTCATCAAAATGCCATCCCTAAAACTTCGTTATAGCGTACAAACTTTCTCCATGTTCTTTAAGAAAACGACTCTCTATTTTGATTTTTTTTATAAATCTCAGGTCGTTAGAGCAGAAATAAATTTCTTGTTTGTTAACCTAAAAAATTCATATAACACAGTTTACTGTCGGTAATAGTTTTTTTAATGTTTCATTTAGGAAAATAACGTGTAACATTAACAAGCAGAAAGTGGTCCAACAGGAAACAATATTAATATTCAAAATTTTGTTCAATATTTATCTTTGTCTACAGAATATTTTTATTGATTACAATTGTGCTGGAGTTTAATCTGGAAATTTATATCCCGTCAGATTATCATTAATCGAACGTTAATTTTCAAGCCGAATTACAAATTTAGAACCTGTCTCATACTTTGTTTATCTACTTTACATATTATGTTTATCTACTTTAGAACAAAACATATTGTATGCAGAAGGTGCTAAGCATACGTAATAACTAAACGAAAACTCTTAAGGAGAGCTGTGGTGTTTAAAAATATTTAACAGACACCATAACGCGCCGACATATTTGTAAATAACTCAAAAAATTATCACTTTCATATGCGAAGGAACTCACGTTTATAAGAATTCCAAGAATGTAAGGGTTGCTCCACAAAAAAAAAAGTTTTCGTGTTCGTTTCCCGAGACACATAACGTAAAAAGTGGTAGGTACATATATAACTAAATACTGGGTGATTCAAAATGATTCTGGATAAGTATGGTAACTGTGTACGAAAATGTATGTGGCAACTGTGTGGGTGGAGTAGAGTTGACATTTCATAAGCGTGCATTTGATTTTTTTTTATACCATTGCACATTGATTTGATAATTTTCAAAACTGCGCGACTATGAACTGTCAAAAGGTGCGTTCTTTCGGTGTATAAAATAAATCTACTGAAACCGGTAGTTCAAAATTTGGCGTTCTATTGCATCAACATTTTCTGAATCTTCCCACTATTCAAACCATGTTTAAACATCGTAGCGTTAGTAGGAAGATTGGTTTGCGCGCGAAACTGAGGGAATCTGTCACAGAACGGAACGAACTAATGTCTATGGGTATGGGACGAACGGAATTAGGTGTTGGTGTTCTGTGCTGGGAGTTGAGGTTAGGATCAGAAATTATAGTGAATTGGAGAAATTAATCGAAAATCTACGAATGACGTTTGACGTTTGTCCGAGAAACCGCTACTAGCCGTTCTTTCGACAGCCCGAACTTCTGCTACCAGTAGATTTATTTATTGCACCAACAGAACGCACCTAAAGAAATGTCAGCTCTATCCTATCCACACACTTGCCACATAAATTTTCGTACAGAGATGCCATACTTATCCAATTATTTTGAAAAATCCCAATATATAAACTTTTCAGTTTATATGCCCCCTAACTTGACAGCTCATAACCTTAAAATTTACAATTAATTAATGTTTTTTTAAATGTTATCCAAACGAACACGAAAAACGATTCGTGGGCTGTCAATTTTCAGGTATTCGGCCTGTTTTGCATCACTCGGCTCACGCCTCGTGCTTCATCAAGCTTCGGCCTCATGCCTAAAAAGTGATCTGACAGCGCTACTCATATGAAAATAACTAATTCATTAATCAAGAAACTGTATATGCAAAAATATTTAAATTCTGTAATTGTGTCCCATTTATGTGAGGTTCAATTCTCCATTTCTTGAAGTTTATTTCAAATGACTCAAACTATCAAACCAGTTTAGGTAGGTAGTTTTTTAACTCAAAAAAGGGGATAAGTGGTCAAATTTCAAATTTTAAAGTTTGTGGAATTTCCATTTTCTTTTTCTTTATTTACACAAAATTTTTGCCAGCATTTTTTACGTTTTTCGACAAGGCGCATATACCATCTTTCAAAAAATGTACCTATGATTGTAAAAAACAAAATATTTGAAAACTTACTACGTAACATCGGTCAACCAACATGAAATGTCACGGAGTAACGAATAGAGGTGTGCCTGTTTCCACAATTTCACCAAGATCAAAACAATGATGTTGGTTCAAGTACGGTTCCTATATGATTGAGTCAGCATTACGAACATTTGACCGTGCCCGTACGTACGGTCCAATAACACCGTAATTTGCAAAATCAAAGTTGGGTTATGTAAATCTTAATTTGTAGGTATGTGATGTGTTATATTGCAAACTGCAACACTCTTGACCATACATTTTTTTAAACGTACGGTATAACGAACATGTTATTTAATATGTTGTATAATTCTGGACTGTATCTAAGTAATGAAGAAAAGCTGTTTTCTGCTAATATAGCGTGAAATGAGAAAAAAGTTTAGGAGTCGCAGCATCCTCTACTATAAAACACTCGTAAAACGTTTTCATCCTGCTAACAGAATTTTTCTAGCGTTTGGAGGTGTAATTTTGAAATGTACCGCCCAATTTCGGAGTCTCTTTTTTAATTGTTTTAATTTGGTGAGGTACAACAGACTGCGAATTGAAGTAAAACGAAAATATCATTTGCGGGTAGTCAAGAAGCGCCAGATAAACAAACGGTGGCAGATAGGAACGCTAATTTGGTACCGTTCGTTTTTACAAAAACACAGTACAGATAGGAAAAACAGCCCGAATCACTCAGCATAATTAGACAGGCCGTGTCTCTCGGGTGAAGTGCACACACTAAAAAACATGATGAGATAAGGGCTGGTTAGGGTCGCGTCTGTATGTTTCCGGGGCCGCTCTAAAAGCCAGGAAACGGCCGGAGATAAAACCACCCTCCTGACACGACTGTCCGAAATGATCGACCTTTCGTGGGCGTACGAATTAAAATATTCAAAAGGAAAGTACGATCTGAATGCAGGAAACGATCGAAAAATTCACGAATCGATTTGCATAAACGATTAACGCGAACAATGAGCAAGCAGCTCGTCGAACATGTCGATAGCTCGCTTATCGCATTTTTACACAATTAATTTCTTTGATAGTGAATAATAAGGTTTTGTTTCGACTGATTGTCGTTTTAATCGATTTTGTTCGGTGGCGAAGTCCGAGATTGATTAATCGCTGCCGGATTTTAACCGAATTCTTCCCGACGACTGTCGTTGTCTTAATCGAACGTTTGTTGCAGGAGAAGAAGTGCAAAAGAAGAAGGGCTTCTTCAAGAGCTTCTGGAAACGGTCACGGCATTACTCTTTAGAGCAGCAATAAAATGGTCTCCCTTCCCCGTATAGAAACAAATTACCTAATTAGTTTTTGTGTACATTTTATATAACAATAATTTAATAATTCTAACCGATTAGTATTACTATTTGTATCGCTAACAAAGAGCACTTGATCCTAATATTACATAGCTGTAGATATTTTAACTAATTTATTATTACGTCATTATGTGTAACAAACAGGTCTAGCATTTTTCATCCGATTGTAACTTTCTTCCTATTTTCCTTTCATGTTTTTGCTTTCGAACTGTATAATTGTACATTAGTTTTATTTATAAATTTTATTTTTACCTGTGTATTTTTGATTTAATAAAGTTTATTTAACGATAATTTCGTTTTAAGTTGTCGTTATCGCGTCAATGCTAGCAAGATCAACAAATAGGTACGTTTTTCCACATAATCGTTTTTATCCTTCGTGCAAGGCCACCTCACAGATCCAGACAACATGATTTTGTACATCTTATTGGCAACTTTCTAGACCGTTCAGGAATCGATTAAAATAAACCTGATTATGCGACTGTCTTCGATTTTTCTTTCCCAGTCCCGAATTCGCAGGACACCGTCTCCTCCATTATAGGAAGAACCGGCACTCGGTGAACATCCTCGTTCGAGAGCAGGTTCGTCTGATGATTTTGTGTAGATCAGGTTTGTCGGAGAGGTCTTTGAACCTGGTCCAGCGAACAGACTGCCATTGTAATCTCTATAGCAACAACGTCCTTAACTCCGTTTTTTAGACATTGTTCAGTTACATAACGCAAAGGTAACAACAAATCGACCGTCTTCAATCGCTTTATAATGACCAATTGTCGTCACCGTTAACAGTAAACTGTCATTTGTTCAAATTGTTGTCACGACAAGCGACCACTTTGACAGACGTTTTTCGGCCATCATGCTGGAGTATCTCTCTCCTCTGAAGGTGACTTGCTCCTGTGCAATCACACAAAACCATCGGAGGTCGTCTGCCTTGTTTGCACCCGATAATTTAATCGTTCGCCCGGTTAATTAACTTTCAACCGCAGTATACAGGGCGAGTGTTATTTATTAATGCGGCAGAGACTGCAAACTCGATCAACAAATCTCAACCACTTCGACCCAAGGACGAAACCTGGTTGATTCTTTCCACTGTTGGACGTACACTCGGAAGACAACACTCGAAAGTGTTTTTCTTCTCAAAGATAACTACAAAATCTAGAGCACTGCTGCATTGTCCTTGCCCAAGATCTGATTTCACCATTGACAATTAAAGATGTTTCCGAGGTCAATATTTTCCTATTCTTATACCCAAGCTAAAAGTTAAAAGTCGCCAAACCAATCTGTTCAGGGATTTTCATTTGCTCGTACCTACCTCGTAAAATTTTATATTAACGGTGCGACCAACAATGAGATCGTTAATGGAGGGTTATTTGTGAGCGTTTTGAAATAATCGCACGCTTTAACCCATCCATTAAGGAATAATTATGATGCGACAGTTTGATTGAAAATTTTGTCGTTAATCGTTTATAATGAGTAGTGATTGGCCACGAAATTAAAGTTTTGCCTAAAATGGTACCATCACCTTAAAAGTGTAGTAGGTAATCGAAATGAAAGTTCTTCTTGAAAAAGGTAAACAAGTAATATAAATTATCTAGGGCTGCTGTATCTTCTACAACTGACGTTACTGTCGTAAAAAGAAGTTTAAAAATTTTATGAGAACACAAACAAAACAAAAATATCACACAAGTGCTGCTACTACACCGAGGTGATTTTATACAGGGATATTCTAAATGATTGTAGTCCAAGTTGGCGTAAAAACTGAATGTAAAATTTATGGTTGTCGCTCCACATAAAAATTTTCAAAATAATGTGAAAAAGTGAATACACACTGTTCACACACAGGAGTTAAATTGGGTGCAAAACAACTCAATATTTTTAGAATTGGTTGCAAAACAACGCAACATTTTTGGATTCAATTGTTAATTTAAAAATAATAATAATAAAACCGCACTTTTCACCTAAAAAATGACAGGGACAGTGACAAAAATTGACAGTTCACATGAAAGCGGCAAAAATTTCATAACATGGGCATGACCTGCTTCGACTACAATCATTTAGAATAACTCCGTAATATCAACTAATAGGAATGTTGTTGCAATGTTGATGTCTCATATGGATCTTTTTACTGGCTCATTTTGATGTTGGCAACAAATGTTCGGAAATGACAAAAAGGTCGCGTGTTAAAAGATTTTATGAACCAAGGAGTAAGGAGTAAATTCACGAAACTCAGATAATTTGCAAATCGTTACGAAACGGCAAATACAATGCTTCAACAATATCAGTTGTCATGGTTTTGAATTTGCAATGTCTTATCGAGCCTTACCGGGTTTCGTGAATGACCACCTAACAAGAATATTTCCAGGCAAGTCCGCAAGTCTAACCAAAAATTTAGTATTCATAACCTCATTACTTAAAGCCAAAGTTACACAATACTCTCATGAGTATGCCTTGAGTAATCAGTTTCACAACAAAATGGTTACTAAAGACCGACAGCTTAGTTACTTGTGTTTAAAAAAATTATTTATAGATTTTTAAAAGTTACCGCAAATTATACCTAAGTAAAGAAAATACATTTAAGTTTTGGGAAATAAATTAATAAGTAAATAAAATACAGTTTGCTAGAATATGTTTAAGATAATTAAATATTGCAGATAGCAGTTCTAGGACTAACAAACGTTCAAATTTTTATTTAGAATCAATTATTTTAGGCGGCGAGATTTAGGAGACATTACTTCCTTTAGTATGAAAAAAAATCAAGTAAGGAAAACTGAGCAAAAAATAAACTATTTCTCCACATTTAACAAGTTTCGTTTAGCATTCAAGTCCCAATTTTCACAAAAATCTTGTTATATGTGGTACCATCCGAGAAGGAAGAGAAAGACGTAAACATAACCTAATTCACTCAACAACAAAACGCATAACTTAAGGTTTAAGAAATAACTATGGTACAAATAGCGAAAAAAGTACAACTTGCATTTTGAGTACCTAGATTTTAAACATATTTTTCAAAGAATGACAGTCACATAATAACCTTGGCTCTCGCTAGTCACCGTCAGATAATAGCCAACACAGTGTTGCCAGACCCATCGAGTGACATTTCGGTAGATCAACTCGGAACTTTTCGGTAGGTTTCGTAAAAAATCGGTAGATTTTTTAATTTCTCGGCACTGGACGTATTTCTTGTAATAAAACGATTGAATTTTACATAAATAAAAGCTACGCTCTTTCACACCCTCATCATGGTGTAATTTAAACACACAAAAAAATAGGGCATTTAACGGAGTTTGGTGTGGATCACCCCTTCGATTCCAGAAATAACGGCACATCAACCAGTCCAAAACAAAACGCCTTCCAGTAGACTGAAAAAACTAAAAAACAATATTTCTATGAAGTATAACGTTGGAAAAACTTGCAAGAACTTCACGGTTTTTACGTAAACAAAATCGCTGTTTTCCATTTAATCCTAGAAATAGTAGAAATATTGTCATAAAACAATACATATTACATGGCATTCTTAAATTTTTAATTCATTATTTCATTTCTTCGAAAAGTTTTCACGTACAACATACTACATAACATGATAATTTTCCGGCCTTATATGTTCAGAAGCATTATGAACTGTTTCATATAATCTGTTTTCGTTTGTTGCAGCAATTTGAATTTTCGTGTACGTTGAATATGTAAATTTCCCTTACTGTGTTTAGTCAAACTTTACTTAATTTAAATTGTAGCCGTACATTATTTGCCATTGAACCATTATTCATGGAATTGATTATTAAACCACGTTTATCGTTACTTATATTATTATTTCTTCGTCTCTGACGATGATTCATACCAATTGTAATTACATAATGTAATGTGTAATTATCACAATATAAAAGTTAATTGACAAATAATGAAACACATATCACAATAACGGAATTTATTCAACAAATCATCGCTTACTAGCAAAATAAATGGGAAAATAAATTAATAAATTGTGAAACACAATTGGCAAAAGGAGAAAAGCAAAAAAAAGAACAACAAAACAGCTACAGTCATATAATTCTAAAGAAATACGTTCAAGTCCGTAACATGTAGAAAATAACTAAACATAAATAAAAGCTACACTTTCACACCTTCGACAACAGAACACAAAGAAAGCGGGGTAATTAACGGGATCACCCTTTCAACTCCAGGAATAACGGCACATCAACCAGTCCAAAACAAAACGCCTTAGATGTTCTCTTATGCAAATGAAGTAAAAAATGTTTATTAAAAATGTTAGATTATGAAGATTTTTTTGAGTAACTTTTCGGTAGATTTGAGGTTTAAATCGGTAGATCGGTAGATTTTATGCGAATTCGGTAGATCTACCGAAAATTCGGTAGATCTGGCAACACTGAGCCAACATCAACATGACGTGACTTAACCTGTGACGTGGTCTACTAAATTAAACCTAACTTCACCTGACCAGTTAAAATTTGCAATTACCGGGTGGGTGATCAAGAAGGACTGTTTAAGTTGGCAATACAATTAAGAACATTTTTTTATTCGGCTATTTACAACACTGCCACCGGTTATGTTTTGTGGGTTTATTTGACAGATATCTGACGTAATGAAAAAATGGTAGGTTGCGAGAGTAAAAATTAACGGCAAAAAGAAATCAAAGTTGGAATTCGGAATAATAATCTAAAAATTAACTAAAGGAAATTCTCGAAGTGCAACATAAATTAACTATTCTCTCGAACGATTCACCAGCATGTTTAATTTAATTGTCACTGATGCGGCTGTCAGTGTGAAGCCGTCAACAACCGGAAGTTACTCCAGTTGTACCGTTTAAAAATAAATTTCAGCATTACCAACTGAAACAGTCTTTCTTGATCACCCCGTATAACAGAAATCTCAAATAATTGACTTCAATGAAAATTATTAAGGACAAAAAAGAAAAAAACAGCTTTTTAAAAAGATTGGTAGATTGGTTTATATGTATAAATTTTTTTGTGGACAATCGAAAAATTATTTAAAATTAATGCGTTTATTATTAATAATTAACGAGTTGTACTCGTATGTTGAATTTGATAAGATATAAAAAAAAGTAATTGCAAACATTACAAGGCAAGAAATTCATCAGTTGCTAAGGTCAGGTTCAGTCATTAAGTGAGGTTATGTTCATGTAAATAATTTCATTTTTTTCTACGGGGTGATCAAGAATGACTGAGTCTGTTGGTAACAATGAAATTTGGCAAATTTAAAATTTACCAACGAAAGTTCATTTTTGTAATAGTATAAACATAACCTGCATAACCAAGAATGTTTTTAATGTCATCTCAAGTTAAAAAATCCGGTCAGTGCGTGGTCAGTGCCAATTACTAGACAAAAATCACCAGTATTTTCAATTGTTCCATTGCCAACAGACTCAGTCATTGTTGATCACGCTGTACAATAAAATAAATCCTCCCCCAAGTTCTCACAGATTCGTCTTCACTGCATAAAACAACGTATTTTTGCAACTTTTTATGAAAATTAAAGCTTGAATAACCTTCACTCTTTTTTGAAGGCGAAATATGTTATACATTCGTTATTGTTTTGGGTGAGTGGAACTTTTATTTAATTTTAAATCAAAATCTGAAACTTGAGAGCTTTAATAAGTTCTAAACTATTACTTTTTGGCAAAGATTCAACCTGCTTTAAGACTGTAGCAGTTTTGGAAAAAAAATGGACATAAATGTGCTATTTATAGATACAGCGGGTCCCAAAATTGGCGCACTAACTACTTACTGCCATATCGAGAATGTTTAAATGGACAATCATGTTCAAATAAATCTGAGATTTGTAAACTATAACTATTTTAACGACCATTGAATTGTTAATTAAACAAAATATTTTTTTTTAATAAAAGGTTAATTAAGCTGCTCGAAGTTACATTTAAAACCCAAAAAAGAAGTTGTCCCAGATTTATATGCACCAGTGAAGTTGAGTTACGTTACTACAGTTGTCCCATATTTATCTGAACATGACTGTAGATGAGAAAAACATGGAAAACATTCTTCAGACTTACATTTTCAAATCGGGGAGGGTTGTAGACATGTAAAGTCCATTCAAAAATCAAAAAACCACCAACGTCGCATTTTCCTCGATAATTACTATCGGCAACGCTGTCTAGTGTAAAATTTGGTGATACTTGTAATTTTGAGGTTAAATGTTTATTAAGTGTGTTGTTTTTCTAGGCATGTTTAAGTAAAAATAATAAGAATCAATTAATAAATGAAACGTGCTGCTAATAAAACAATATGAACGAAATTCAAAGCAGTTGAATTTTATTTTGAATCAAATAAATGTCATAATTTATAGTTACCAACATAGTATGAAAAAATATCTACCTAGGGTCTTTTAAATTTTACCAACCTAAAGCAACAGGTGGTGGTTTTTGATTTTTGAATGGACTTTAGGTGGTTTGCATAATAAAATTTACCTACATTTTAGCACTATAGCAACGCGACAGAAATGAAAATATAAATAAAAATAAAACACTGACACTAAACTAATTTCATTTTTACTCCCATGGTGATATAACAAATAAATAAATTATTGCAGTTAACAATAATACAACATAACCAAAGGTACATATCATTACCTTGCAATGTTGATCTAGTGGATTTAAGACAATTTTTGAGATTTCCAAAGCTTCTAAATGCAGGATTAGATATTGGTAGTGAGTGATCTTGTACTTTGTGATAATATGTACGATCCGAGGTGGTTTTCATGACAATTTAATACATACATTTCAAAATAATTGATCTGTTACATGCCCCCAAATCAGCAAATAAGTCCCAACAGAATTTTTTAAACATTTTTGTCACGTTTACGGTAATCTCAACTACACCGTAGTGCACCGTTAGTGCGCCATTTTGGGACACCTGTACATCTTAACTCTTTTGAAATGCAGTTTTTTTTTTAATAAAGATTTATTAATAAAATTGTAATTTTTAACAAGCCCGATAAAGTAAACAAAATACACACACATAGGTATACACACTGAAAAAACTTATGAAAGTGTAATGCCAAAAATTTCAAGTTCTTTTTTTTTTTTAATTCCGAACGAAGAATTTGGGACATTAAAAATAGATTAAGAAATGAAGGTGATTACAGAAAAAATCTATCCTACTTATGGGTACGAAAAATGTAACCTAAAAACTGACGGGCAATCTGATATCTTCGCTGCCAACAATTTTATTAGTCCCATTAATCAGTGCACAGAGCAACAATCAATTGATTTCATCTTTCCGTATTACAAACTGAAACAAAACGATCTCACTTTCAACGAAATTTTTGTCACTTTAAATTGTTAATGACGTTATAGCATCCACCACTTGTGAAATCAACTTAATTTTTGACGTTGAAAGCGCTGCAAAATCTTTTAATTGAGCAAACGTACACAAAAACTCGCCGTTCTGTTAATTAATCCACAAGCAAGAGTCTGCACTGACTGGGCTCCGACCACTCCAACCCAAATTATTTCGCCCTAACTGAAGCAGACTCCGAATTAAAAAGTGGAATCGAGCCAGGTAATGGAATATGATATTTTACGACATCGCAGAGCCGCCGCCTCGTTCTCACGGGACAGAAGCGTTAATCCATTAGTGTCAATATTAACTCTGCTAAACTGACTCATCTGGAATCCGCCCGAGCGAGGCAATTAACAGAAAAATGAGTAGTCCCGCCACCTCGTTCCCGACCGGTGATGCTTTCATTGATTGAGAGATGTTTTGTGACAGTGGAAACGATGGGAACGGGCGATAGCCGGTTCGTTACCCCACGAGGCGCAATCCTCATGGTAACTACCGGCGCGTCTGTGCCATCGATCCAGACTTGCAGGGCGTAGTCAGCGTCGGTCGGCACCGCTCCGACCAAGACGGTGTTTACCTTTCGCCTCCCGAAAACTGGGATCGTGGGGTGCCCCGAGACAGCTTCGGGGCGCGAGTAATGCGAGGAGAGACACCTTTATCGAGATTTCGCCGACTTCCACACCTCCAGACGAGTTAAATTTATTTGAACAGGATCGACGAGCGGCCCCGGAATAACAGATTAGGCGGGCGATCGTGGAAGGGTGCACCCGGAAACGGCGGTTAGTCACTTTGTCCACATCCGTCCAGTCGGACGAGGAGTACGTGGTCGGGAAGCAGAAATGAAACCGCAGACGTTTTATAATACAAATTTATTATGTTTTTTCATTCAGATACACAATATCCCTCGCGAATTATATCAGAAAAACTTTACAAAGCTACTTTTCGATTTTAAAAATTAAGAGGTAAAAATAATGTCTCTTACAATAAAAAGGACAATATGAGCATTTAACGCGTTACAACAATATTACAGCAGCGTGCAACGAGCGATTGGACACCCGCCGGGGATGTAGAATGACTCGTTGCAGGTTATTTTCTGATTGGTGTAACAGTCACAGGGAAGTAGAAAATACTGTCAGGACCGTCTAATTCTAAAATTATCACAAATTTCAACGTTATGCTCCGATGTTCGGCCAAGTGTCCAATAAAACTAGTGCTGGAATTTAGATTAGATTTTAGAGAGACAGGGAGAACGAGACAGACTAATTCACACCAATCATATAGCACAAGATTACTGACATGAACAAGCGAGAACACAAACAAAATATTGCTGAAACCATCGCAAGAACTGCTAAAAATCAGGGAATACAAAAACCTTACCATGACCTTATTAGAAGACTCGGCAACTTACAGCTACTTTTGTGCTTTTTGGGAAACAAAATCAACTTTTGTTCGCTTTTTTAAAGGGCAAAACACCACAAACGGGTAAAGTTTTCACATCCAATAATTTCATACACTATACGGTACAAAGCTTCAGGTTTGAAGGGTAAGAGGTAAGGAAATAATTAAAGAAGAGAACAGCGGGACTAGAGATTTTTTTATTAAAAAACCCTAACTGTAATTTCTCAGTATCAAATATTTAGAGATAGCAATGGTATAAGAAAAGCTAACACGAAATGCTTACTTTAAATAATTAAAAAATAACGACGTCGTCTTTGAAACGTGTCCCGTCCCGCACACGAACGGGACACGTCTGAAAAACCAAGTCCAACTTAAGAGAAGTATCCTAAATGTCCCTAAAAACAATGATCGGTACCTATTTATTGAGACCACAGTCTAAAAAAAAAAAATCATAAATTAACCAAAGTAGACTACCTTATAAGCACTGCGTCGAAGCCAAAAAATCCAAAAACTACTAAAAATAACAGGAGGAACGTGTTGTTGTTGTTGTTGATTTTTCATGTTCTTTTCTCTATCGAATGCTTATAAAATAACCTACGTGGGAACAATGAAAATTAAAATCAATGATCGCAGATACGCGCGTAATGATTGTTTAAAGGAAATCAACCGTTCCTATATTGAATTATACTGATGATGCACTCGATATACACATTGCTGTTCGCTGTTATTATTGAAAAAAATACAACTTTTTGTAATATTATAATAGTCGCCGCACGGCAATGGCTGTCTTGCAGCGGCCCACACTACCTGAAACAAACGACTCTCCGTCAGACCCCTCCCGAAAAATCTCGACATTTTCACGATCAGTCGATAATCCATAAACAATCAATCCGTTCACACCAAAATACCCACCTCTAGTATCCGCAGGTAATTAAATAATCACCTAGCTTTTCTACGACCGACGCTGCTTGTTGTGGTTGAATGGGATCTTCGTAAAGGGATACTACAACGGCTGAAACAAAACAAGAACGACATCATCTCTGCAATCTGATCGATCGACCAAAACATGCGAAGAATTAAGCGAGGAATAACTAAATCGTAATCATTATTCGTAAGCGACGATAAACACGAACAAATGACAAAGAAACTATTTTTATCAGAAAAAAAAAACGATACGCCGTACTGATAGATTGCACGTTTTTAAATTCTAGTTCCAAAACACAACGCAGTGAAAAATACTGAACTTACTATCTCAATTGTTTCACGTTATAGACTTGCTGATTAATTCCCGCCTCTAGTAATCCTACATCTATGGTTGACAGAATTGCAGCTGTCAATCCGAATGAAGTTTCAGTACTATCGCGGCCAAAATACAGGATGTCTCAAAATTCGCATATTCCGAATTCAAAGCGTGGTAGGGAAGGACACGGAATCTTGGCCACAACTGATATTAAACTGACAAATATGTGTGAACTGGCCTTTATTGAATATAACCCAACTTTTGACTCGATAATGCGATTTCCATGCTTTTTTGATGTCACAAGAAAAACTTCAAAGTGATTTGTAATAATTGTCATTTATTAATGACACTAACGGTTGGTGAACATCTTTTTTTTTTAGAAATGTCTAAAAAATGTTAGCCATGATTCCGTGTCCGGAATAGTAACGGGTGTTTTTTTAAATTTGGCGTCGAAGTAGGCGTTGAACTGTCGATTGTGAACGCACTATACAGGTTACGGATCACGGATCAGCTGTTTAAATCTTACGCTTTTACACGAATGGTGCGATCTCAATCGACTCTCCAACGCCTACTTCGACGTTAAATTTAAAAAAAACACCCTTTACGTTGGTCGGACACTTCAAATATAAATCAATGCCAATGTACGGTCGGTGGACAAATAAAACTGGGACACTTAAAATTTAATCTGTGTAAATCAGACCATTGAATTGTCAATATATCTGGCAGTGTCTATATAATATGTCATACCAAAGTTAACCTATTTGTCATAAAGCCGTAATTAAACGATGCAAATTTGTAAATTTTGACTTATGTGATTGTCATTTTTGTCCCAGTTTTATTTGTCCATCGACTGTACATGACAATTTCAAATTATTCTTGTCAAAAATATGGCACCTTCAGTTTTTGATAAATACAGGGTGTATCTGAAATACGTGAGTTAATTTCAACCAGTGAAAGAACTCGCCAATTTATGAAACTTTTTTCTATAACATTTTGCAAAATTCGCCAATGTATTCCAACATTTTTTGCCTCCCCAATTTTTACAAACCAGTCGTTTTGTGAGTAACTAGGCTCAATTTTTTGTAACCATGAAAATTTTAATTTTAATTATTTAATTTTTTCTATAACTTTTTGACAAGGCTCCGTTTCTATCACAACAGAAAAATTTCGCCCTTGTCCTCGTCGAAAAATAGTCAATTTTGAAAATACCATAAATAATTCCATTATACCCTCTAATTTTATTGCCCCTTTGTTGTGCAGTATCGACTCAAGGAAGGGCAAACATCAGGTAAACTAACAACCCCTCCTTATTTATGGAATTATTTATGGTAGTTGTAAGACGATTTTCTTTCCTATTGTGAAATGATCTACAATTTAAGTCAAAATTGACTATTTTTCGAGGAGGACTTTACCCACAGGCGGGTATACACTTTGATGACTAATTTATTCCAAATTTTAAATCAATTCGTAATGCTTTTTCGTAAAAATGTTATAGAGAAAAGTTTAATGAATTAGCGAATTCTTTCTCTGGTTAAAATTAACACACGTATTTCTGATACACCCTGTATAGAATCGTCTTACTTCTGAAGGGTTGTCTATGGGGCAAATTGCCGAAGTAATGAGTATAGCAAAAAATGTTGTTACGTATGTAGTTAACAAGTGGCGAAGAACGGGTTTAGTAGAACGTCACTGACAGATTAAAATGATTTTGACAACAGTAAATAATGAGGTTAACCATCCTAAAGCTTGCATTAATGTCAGGTTGAAGACCAATGTATTTAGGCCGCGATAGTACAATTACGGTTACGGAATTTCGTCAGTTATTTTACTGTCAATTCGAAAAACCTTGTGTAGCCCAAGCTTTATTGTCATTATGACTAGCATTCAAAATTTTTGTGACAGAAATTCTGTCATGCACAATAAAAATCAAAATGCCACCAGTAACGTTTTTAATTGACAAATTGACATCCATGTCAAAAATTCCAATGTGGGGTTAGAAATACATATATAAAATCTGTTTTACAGCTGTTGTCAGTTCAATGACAATGACTGACGATATTCCGTGGCCGTGACTGTACAAGTGTCTTCAATTGTTATAAATTGTTGTTGATATTGATTCTTCGAGTATGAATGATATATTATACAGTGCAAACTGGAATAAAATTCATAACTTGGACATCGGCGATTTTTGTAAAAACCATGTGCGCCAAAATGTGGGCAAGGAAAAACAAAAATCGACCTGTTTCGGGATTTTTTACAAAAATCGCCCATGTCAAGTTATGAATTTTATTCCAGTTAAAGTTTCCACACTATATCGAGTCATCCATGGATTTGAATTCGTATGTTTTCTACCATTGATATGTCGAGAACTAACCTGTGTTTCAAGTTGTGTTTATTGGAACGTGGAGTTCAAGTAACGACATACGATTTCGGATTCATGGACAACTTACAAATTAATTTGATCGCTCTTTACTTAACAAATTTTTGCGCGCTTTTTACGCGTAGGCACTTGTCCCTGTGTTTGTCAAAAAACGTGCAATCTATCGGTGTACGAAGTATACTAATTTAATCATTATTATTGTATGAGTCGTCACGTTAACCTGAATAAAATTCGCCTAAGGCTTTGGGTAATAAAATCACTGAAAAATCGTATGTTAAATTTTTAAGGCGACAGCCCTCGGCTTTGAGAATTTGTGTAGATTAATTCAAAATTAACAACTCGTGCGCTTAGAGCAAACACTTTACAACAGGCCTCGACGGAAAGAGCCTTTACACGGACAAAAATGAAATAAAATCTTGTTAACAGTACAAACGACCCTCTAACACACTTATCAGCGTTCTCCTTTGACGTAACCTTTCGGTGCTGGTTCGTATTCTAACGAGGAAATTTTATATTGCAAAACAATTTCCATATTTAGGCGAACACAATTTAAATGTTCAGACGACCGAAATATTGTTTCACTTAGGATACACGAAAAATCCATTAATATTTCTCAACGGATCAAGATAAGTAAAAAAAAGGCAGAAAAATAAACGCCAATCGTGATGAGACTTTGGCAAATAGTTTTATTCATTTCCTGCGGACAAGATGAATGTGTGCCAACCGCAACTATGTACGCTAACACAACCCTACATCAAAGTGACTTATCCTTTTGTGGTGTAATTGGGTTGGAGCCGATTTGCGAGAATTGCTTAACAGCAAATGCCACTCTTTGTTCTCGTTATTTTAACCTTTGATGCAATTAAATGAGATACGGAGAGATGTTGCAAGCTATCGAACTCTAAAAATACATTCCTCCGCGGATGCGTTTTGAGTGAACGATCGCATTCCAAAAAGAAACATCTATCAGACACCTCCGCACATTTGACACTTTTACAAAAACGAGCGTAGGTGTATTGCACTCACAAAAACTGAACGGCTCGTTACACGTAATTACATGCTCGTGGTTTGCAGAAATAACGGCGTTGACAAAACGCCATTTAGAGAAACCGCCACCGAATCGCTCCGACACCGAAAATGTTCGAAAAAATGGACAGCCGCGAGATAAAAGTTGAAAAACAAACGTCCGAAATTACACAGTAACAGAACACTCGACTCGTCTAGAAAAAAAATAAGATCATCACGCCGTAAAAAATTCATAAACAGTTCATTATCTGGTCGTTTCGCTTCGCTCTCCTCCATCAACAGATTACTCATTAGATCGGGCGCAGATCCGTACATCTCCGTGTCGGATACGTTTTTCGGAAGCAGACGAACGTCTTGAATGGGCACACGAGTGGGCGACAAAACTGGCACACCTTCGTCGCATACGTTCGTACATTTTCGAAATGGTCTGTTGACCCTCGCGACCGAAATATTTTCCGTGATCGAAAAATTCCTGTGCGCGCGTTCCTTTCCCACCGACTCACCTTGTGTCGTCTTCATGCAGTGGACTCCAACCTTTCCCAATTTGGCCCTAATGACGCGCTCCGTGCCGGAAAGGTATATGTATCGGTTGCCAGCTAAGGTGACGCCGGACGACGTGAGGATGTCTTGTTTTTCGAAACCCTGAACCAATTTGGCTAATTCTTCTTTTGACACCTGCAACAAAACGTGCGTCAGTCCGATCCTGGTTCGAAATTTTCGCAACGTCATGGCGGGGGGGCTCGAAACGTTGAATTTGAATCGAAACGGGCGCCTCGCAACATATGTCCGCCGAAATGAGTCACGCGACACACTGTCGACTGCGTCATCGTCGTTCCCTTGGCTCAGTTACTACACCAGGCTCGCCTTTCCAACGCTTTCCATATAAGAGACAAATGGACGGTTTTTTTCGTTTTGTGTGCGACAACATCTGGCGAACAGATAGACAATCGTGCATTTCGATAAACAAAAATAAAGATTAAAAGGGGGAGCAAGACGCGAAGCCGGCCGCTGCCTCCTTGGGGATTCGAAAAAAGACTTCGAGACGAGAGTCGCCCGAAAGGTCATGTAATTCAGGCGACCTTTCCCTCCCGTAATTCGATCACGATGATAAACACGCCATCTCGTCTCACTCTTATCCTTCGAGGACTTTTGCCAAACTAATTGCAGGGGTGGAACAGAAATTAAAGTCTACTCGGCGCTCACTCGTTGAATACGTCAAGATTGATTCGTTGCGAGCCTCAAAGCGTGTGGGCGTACGTGTACCATCTGCCAAGAAGAGATAGGTCAAAACTTTTGCGCGCTCACCATTAACGACTAAACTAATGTCGCTTGACACAGTGCCTCACACGAGCCATTTGGTCAAAACATTTATTTTTAGGAAACTCCCAACGGTTCCACCCGTTACCGAGACGGATGACTACACATTGTGAAGTATTCGGAACGAACAAACAAATTTTTCGCTTCCACAAACACATCCACTCCTCTTGACAAAATAAAGAGAACATTTTCATTTGTACGTACATCGTCAACGTTCACACCCAATCATTTGCTTGTCGAACTTCTGTCAAAAAACATCTTTCTAAAATCTTGATGGACTTGATGTCCAATACAAAGTGGAACACTTCTTATTACTGACCTAAAAAATATGTGCGCTCGCAGGATCGCGATCCTGATCTGTGATGGCATCAATTTACCAACCTGGAGACCTTGAGGCAGCCATCGAACACGAGACTTGAATAAACAATTCGAAGAAAAAAAAACCAAACGACTTACTTTCAAAGCAGCTTGACCGAAGCGAAACCAATTAAAACCTAGTTTTCCGAACGTTTTACGCCTGATGCACCCGAAAGCTTGCATCACGTTCCAATTTCGCCAAGGAAAGTGACGATTGTGAAATCGAATGATTTCCCTTTTTAATGCGGCAGTACCAAGACCGACTCGCGAACTGAAAGATCCGATGTATAAATTTGAATATCATAAATTACCACAGAATTCCATGTTTAAGAACGATCAACAAAAGAAGATTTCATTCGCTTTTGAGAGATTTTTCAGGTGTTGTCCTAACGTCTCACTTGTACAGAATGTTACTGGATAAGTTTTCTAACAATTGTTACGTTACACTTTTAATGATTATGTCAGATTTATCTGCTTCTGTACTAAAACCAAACAAAAAAACATTAAGTCTACCGGCAAACGCTCACCAAAGAAGAGTTACAATTGTCTACAAAGATGAAGTAAGGTTTTTACGCCAACAAAACAGTGAGCAACACCATGTCTTTGTTTGATGCAGCAATTTCTTCTACAGTATGTACCGTAAAATGTGCATTCATATGAAAGTCGAATGGCAAAAACAGCTTCGTTACTTTGTCATGTTCAGTGTTCCTTAGTTTTACACCCGTGATGAATTTACTGAGCAATAATAATAACAATGTTCAATTCCAGTAAACAGAATAATAAAAATCAGCTGTAAGTTATCGCCAATTTTATTACATACTTTTCATTGAGGTGGCGTTTTCTTTCGTCCACCCACACAGCAATCCGCAATTTAAAATATTGGGTAATATATAAAATAGTGACGTGACAAAACGAAGACGGTTAATTTTATCTTGTCATTTACAGCACCCCGGAGAGAAGTGTCTGAACATACCGAATCCTCCTGGCAGGCAATCCATCCATTTTTCACATCGTCGACAGATATTTCTTTTATTTCGTGTGCAAAATGTACGTTACAAAATCCTCCAAATCAACCATCAAAGTTTATGTTACAGAATATGCCAAACAGTTGCAACGAAATCTATAAAATAAAACCTTTGTCTGTTTGTTAATTTAGACACGACAGTCTAGAAAGCACAAAAGTCTCATCCTGACAATTTATACAAACATTTGAGCCGTTTTAAAACCCTGTATCCCTTCGACCTGTGAACAGCCAATCTCCGAACTTGAATTTATCGAAAGTAAGAGTTCCATAAAAATGAGAGCGATCAACAGCGTACGGCTTCCAACAGAGACAGATCGGAGGAAAATCCCTGAAAAATACCCACGGTTTATTCCTCGACCGACAACTTCTACAGCCAGAAACCGACATGGTCTAAATCCCAAAGAAAAACGGAGGTGTATCATTCGGTCCGCACACGCCTCCACGAATTGATTACCTCCACTCGCAATTCCCCAGAAAAAAATGACTCCATTATATGGGAATCATGACAGATAAGTCAGGTGCTGTCTTCCACGTTCATAATTTTGCTCCCGACCGGTCGAGGTCAAAAATGATTGTGGTCAAAACCAGTGCCATAATTCACCAACTGGCATTTAATGACGGGGGACCGCTTCGAGAACCTGTGGGTACATCCATGACGATTAATAACCGGCCGATCACGACGTGCATTTCAAAAACACTAATTAATTAAAAGTGGACTACCAGATAGGAAGAAGACTCGCCAGACAATACAGTCAAGTTTACGGTGATGACTAGAAACAGCCGCTGACTAATCAGTGTAATTAGGAAAACATTTTAACATCCATAACGACTTCTCGTTTTCCTGTTGCAAAGTTGCAAATACGGAACGATAAAGGCACTGAATCGAACATAATACTCATTAGTTGGCGGAGCTACTCGCATAGAATAAATAATTAAACGATAGAAGCGACATCGACGAGCAATTATGGCAAAATTGTGCTTCGCTTGGAACATTCGAGAAATTTGTAGTTATCCAAATTAGAAACAGGCGCGATTGACGTTCGAAGTAAATATCCTGATTCTGTTCGCAGAACGAAAATCTCTCGTGGCGTTTTGATTGGCTAAAAATACTGGCACATTTTCTAGACAACAAAAAATTCATCGGATTCGCCCCGTCAGTCACTTTTAAAAATTAAAATTTTTAAACCGGGATTATACAAAGCGGACGGGCCTCATGAATAACAATGCATCAAGAAAACTTTGTGGAAAGGTAGCGATTATAATGTACAATACACATTTTTCGTTGACGGGATGTTTATCTTATTTTAGCTATGCTTCCGTTTAATTATGGATACACCACGAATTCCCTTGTCAGTCACATCCTGTTTCGTTATCAACACCACTGGAGCTGTTGTGGAACAAATCCTGTCACTACATTAAATTTTAATCCAAAACAAAAAATTTAAATGGTATTCAACCAATCATTTTCTTTCTTCGAACCCGAACAGATTCAACAAATGACGGTTTCTTAAAAAGTGACAGGAAACTGTTATGGAACATAATACAACACATTCCTGCGTCTCCTAGAAGGTATTGTGATACTGTCCATGATAATATAACAGCGAACACTTGATACTTGCAAAACACGAGATGCATTTGCAAGCATGATAAGTGCTGTATCTGGGAATGTAGAAAAACCGCAATTGGAACAAGTCTTGATAAATTTAATTAGAATTAACCAGTGCTAACATTCATGAGCAGATGTGACGACGTTATCCGAAACTGTAATTAATTCAAACTGCCATGATTCACTGAAACGGTAACTCAAGTAAAAACGTCATCCTGACAATCAGCATGAGGGACAACATTTAAATTTACATTATCAACAGTGGCCCGTTTAATGGCATGCACAGCGTACTATTTACTGCACGCTTTGATGAAGCTCTTACAATCCTGGTTGGTACAGGTCAGCATCGACAAAAAGACAACCGTACTGCATTCACTTGACAATTTAGTTACACAAACTACAAATTCTTATCTATTTCTTTTAAGTTTGACCTAAAAACTATATCCGCTTTTAAAAGTAATTTCCTGAGTAAAACCCTGCATTAACAACGTCGCAACAGATAAAACGAAGGCGATAAATTAGCAGTTAAGACCTTTAAATTGCCATAAAGCATTGAGGTATTGTAAACAAACTGGGTGTAAATATGGAAAGGAATCTTGAAAGAAATGTTGTTTTGTGCAAAAATGAAATTTTAACGTAATTGTTGAAGACAAATGTGAAATGTCACTTCAATCTAAAATTCAAATCCAAAAAAAAAAACGAATTAAAGTTGATTTACAATTGACAATAGCTACATCCATCACCACGCAAAACACTTCAAATCCTCTTTGCGGGATCAATTATATCAAACTGAAAAGTTTTATCTAATCGGGCTCACAGTTTTACAACGTCGGACAACAAAGCACGCGTTGGATGATCGTCACCGTTATCAACTAAGCCTCTTTTAATTAAAGTTTGTCAAAGAATATGCTGGAAGCTTTTAAGAAGTGTCCGTTTTAGCCCATTCTGCTTGAACGAAGGAGTGTTAAGAGGATTATCACGGTCCGTCGACAGACTCATTGAAGGGAGTCGACGTGTCTCACCGCATAATTTTGCTTTAAAAGCAAAACTTGCGCTTATCTTTGTGTGACAATATGAACCATTGCAAACAGAACGAACAATAAAGACAAACCGAAACAGGGCGAGAAACGGAAACAAGTGTAGGCAAGAGAACAGACAGGGAGTTATCGACGGTAACGAAAACATCGCCGGTCAATACGAAGTTTTCAATGATGACTCACCCAACTCATTATCATTAAATGATTCGATAAGAATGGACGCGGCGATACCTGACCGGCCCAGAAGCAGACGGTTCCAAGTCCGAACCTCCGGAAGTCGCTCGGAATTCACTTATTCCAAAGTTTATAAATAAAAGATTGTTGAATTCCATCTAATGATGTGCCGGTTTAATTTGGCGGAGCCTTGATAAACAGCCGACCGAAGGTTAAGGCTACGTCGGGAGCTCATTGACCGTCACCGTCGTCTGAATGACGATCAATAAACGTGGTGCATGCAAAAGCTTAACCACCCCTACGCGTGGGACGTTTATTCATCGACTCCGATGAATGAGGGAGCGATTAATACTACAATGGAGCGTCGCCGGGCCCAACAGAACGGAAAAAATAATATCCATTTCCATCGAGCGTAAAGCGATTAAATGCAGTAATTAGGGAGCCCCCAATTAAGACCATCTCCAGTATAAACAAATCCTCGCCGTATAAATACATAAATCGAGGGACTTCCACTCCAAGAAAGGACATCCGCCGGTGGGCCCCCGGCGGACCCGCCAGAGATTTCGACGTGTCGCAAACAGGTTCGCGGCGAATTCGATTAAAATTAATACTGTCGTAAGTGCAGCGTGCGTTTCTAAAAAAGGCGAACTCAATTTATTTTTAATGTCGAATTCCTGATGGCCGAAGCGGCGATTCTCACCGCAGGAAAGTCGCGTTCCTGCTCCCGCAGGAGTCTCCGACTGCAGTTTCAGGGCTGGGCATTTCTATCAGCAGATAATAATGCCGGTAGCGACAAATACCGCGGTCGCCACTTACAATTTCTACACGTCGCATAAAACGGCGGCCATCTTGAATTTAGGCCGGCACTCGGAGAAATTTCCACAAACTGCGTATTTTTACAGAAAGACACGCGTTTTTCTGGGCCGCAGCGGCTGGCTCGCGGACACCGACTTTTCCTGGCGGCGGTGCGGCGGAAGTCCGGCCGAAAGGCGGCGAAAATCCGACCAAGCCCTCCGGATCTTTTGTTCTGAGGGGCGCCGATTTCGGGGGATTTGCGCGGTCGGGGGCCCTGCCGGGACTTACCGGGGACGGGGGAGGCGTCCGGTTGGGACGTGTGCGGAAAACTTACGTCAAATCCTTCCGATTTTGCCCAAACATTTCCATCATGTCCTGCGATGGCGGCTTTTGTTACACATCTTGAAGCCAAAAGTTGCTTATCTACGTAATCCTGCCAGCTCATATTGGTTAAATATTATTAATTTATCACCTCACACACGGAGCAAACACCAATTTGCAACAAATACAGCAGTTGCCGCACAGCAATTACAGCAAACTGAAGCCGAATAGTTGTCTGGACGAGATTGCAGTAACGGAAGTGTCGGTTGACAACTGAGCAGTCGCAAAACAGAGGCGCGTTGCCAACACACGAGAGTGAAAAGCGCGACATTCAAACGATTGTGCGATTTCCGCCCAGTTTCCCTCCGACGCGCGTGACATCGACAGTCGAAATCAATTATAAATTAAAATCCTCTCGGAGCGTACGTTTTATTGAAGTAAATTACAAAGTTTTCTCAACAAAATGGAGTTTTAATCCTACCACTAAGGCTTACATACGAAATGCGTTTTGACATGATCCATCGTTTAGCGTTTGACAGGTTTTACTTTCACTAAATTACTATTCAACACTTGATTGGAAAATATACTTTATTGCTAAAAGTCGTGCTCCAGTCTTTAAAGTTACAAGTAAAATAAATAAAAATATATTCTTAGTTAAAAACTTAAAAAGAAATCTTGTAGAGTTGTCAAGGAGAATGGAAATGTGGAAAGTTAGGTAAAGCAAAATCACTGATCAACTGATTAAAATGGAATAAAGATCTTTATTTTCCAAAATCCCACAGGTATTGTTGCTGCCTAGAAATAAGAACCAGTATGAGATTTATGAATCGAGATAAGCGCAATCGTCAAAATTTAGGGTTTTGGTTCTTGGAGAGGTGTCGTCAATAAAACGTCGAAATTTTTATTACCAGTTTTATTTGGGTTATAATACAAAAAAAATCTCCAAACATTAAACACAGAACGTTAAGGATGTTTCCTTCTAATTCTTTTATATTTATAATAACCTTTCCAGAAGCCAACTAAACCCCTGTGGAGACGGCAGTACTGCTCGGAGGCGAGAAGGAACCGATTAAACTCAAAACCCCAACGGGGGAAGACGGGTAGCTTCGCGGCCCCCATGCAGGAGCGCGTCTCCTCAATTATAAATACTAATAATTATCTAATATAATTTAAACTAAAAACTAGACAGATACAATGTGTTCAACCAATCGAAAGAAGGAGAAAAAACGACAAATATTTATATATATTATGTATATAAAATTGACACACTCAAAAAGTTTATATTTATTTAGATAGGCAGCACTGCGCTTGAACACGGCGCTAGCCTAAAGAGACGAATTGGCGCACAATATTCGCATTAAGTCGCAGTCTGAGCACGGGCAGCTAATACTCACACCAAAAGAAACTCTAGGCAACGTCGGATCACAGCAACACCGCATTTATATCAGGTCGGCCACATTCATTGGCATTTCGTCAATTTTTGTATTATAAAACTGCTCAATGTCCTTGAGCGTACGTTTGTCCTCTTCTGTCACAAAATTTATGGCCACGCCCTTACGGCCGAAACGCCCGCCACGACCAATCCTGAAATGCACACCATCAATCAACAACAAAAAAAAACATGTTCAAATTAACCCTTCATTTCATTCTTCCAATTACTACTCAATCAAAAATAAATCTCTTCAATGACAAACATTTTTTGTCCAATTTTGACTTTCGTTATCACAGCCAATTTTTTAAATTTTCTCTGCGTCATGAACTTGACTTGTTCCCTTATGAATCATTAAGTATTTACCTCATAATGTCGATCTATTTATAGTTCAACTAATATCCTTGCATGCATGCATTAAAAATTCCGTTTTAAAATATTCTCCTTTTCAGAAAATTTCAATAATGTAAGCAGTTACGTCACTCCTATTAAATTAATAAAATTATCAACAAGTTTTTCCTTTCGCTTCCACTCACATTAATTTCGTCGACCACTTACAAATGTCAAAAAAATTAATAAGATTAAAAAACAAGAAAAAACCAATATGGATCTTAAACGTGTGGTGTTTTGCAACCCTTAGAAATATTGATTAAAATTTCAAATAAATCGAAAGAGAAACAAAAAAGAGAATTTTGAGACAAATCAATTTTTTTCTTGTATATTTTATGTCTCCTGTAGAGCAGAACTCTACGTAACTCGCAACAACGGAAATTGAAATATCTGTTTACTGTCTTATTTTACAAGCTTCCTAAATTTTTCTTGGAATTTTAAAAACACTAAAAAATCTTTCCTTTCAGAAATATTTGTAAATTTTAATTTAAACGGTAATTACTGTTAATTTTTTTAAAATCCAATTTCCTTACAGTCGATTTTAATAACTTCGACAAGCAGCAGTACACAGTTTAAAAAAATGGAATCAATTAAGACATCGACATCGAATGTGACCCACAATTTAATTTATTCAATAAGTTAAAATCTTCGAAAAAGCGACCAACAATTGTCAGACTTCGACGTTTGTTAATTTTTTTTTGTCACACGTTTTAACTTTGTATTGTTTGAGTTGATTATGTTTTCAACAAGATAAAATTGGTGTACACCAACCTTTCAAAATTTAGATTACCTGAAATGAAACGTGAAATACCAATTTAA
The DNA here is from genome assembly GCF_963966145.1 of Tenebrio molitor. NCBI lineage: Eukaryota > Metazoa > Arthropoda > Insecta > Coleoptera > Tenebrionidae > Tenebrio > Tenebrio molitor. The sequence goes on along the minus strand of NC_091050.1, from coordinate 21,454,619 downwards.
AGCAACAAATTGATCATTTCTTGAATATTTAACAACAAAATATAAATGGAATCAACAGTTACATGCGACATCGGACACAACACCAACCGCAAGAACATTCTTATTATAATTTCTGCATTAGTATTCGCCTCGCAGCCGCAGAGGATTTAAGTCGAAAATTTACGGCAGTAATCTCAGGTAAATCCAACTTTAATAATTCTTTGAAACAAAGTTAACCTGTTTGGTGGATTAGATTTGTTCTTTTTTTCAGAAACGAAATAAGAAGGATCGTTTAATAATAGAATCTCACAAGCGGCTTTCTGCAGACTCGCGTCTCTTCATTTAAAATTGAAACGAAACAGCCACACCACACCACATTCCACGTATACAAGACAAACATAATGTAATATACTGTACCTATGAATGTAGTTTTCCCTGTTGGAAGGCAAATCGTAGTTAATAACTAATGAAACTTGTTGAACGTCTATTCCTCTGGCAAGGAGATCCGTCGTGATTAAAACCCTAGACGATCCTGTCCTAAACTGACGCATGATGACGTCACGTTCTCTTTGTTCCATGTCACCGTGCATGGCAGACACCGTGAAGTCTCTTTTGTGCATATTTTCGGTAAGCCAATCGACCTTACGGCGTGTATTGCAAAAGATTACAGCTTGAGTGATGGACAGAGTGTCGTACAGATCGCACAATGTTTCCAACTTCCAATCCTCCCTTTCTACATACACGAAGAATTGTTTGATACCTTCTAAAGTCAGTTCTTCTTTTTTTACAAGAATACGTACAGGACTACGCATAAATGATTTCGTTACGTCCAACACGTCGGCGGGCATCGTAGCCGAAAGAAGAATTACCTATAACAATAAAAAAAAAATTCAAGGACAACGAACAGGTGCTAATTTAATAATGGTCACAATCACAAAGTTGCGGACCGTATAGTCGGTAAAGGATAATTTAAAAATATTTAACAAGATGCTTTAAATCTCATAAAACTTATGAAACTATTTATGAAACTGATGTACCATATTTCATAATAATTTAATCAAATTTACTTAATGTCACGCTGGTAAGCAACGATGTTGTTTTGTCGATGCATTCGGGACTGAAACTGTGTTTGCACATTGCACGATTAGTTGGATATTCAATTTAATTAAAAATTAACTTGAACGAGTCAACTTATGCAAAATTAATAAATTCGAACATACAACAGGAAGATCTGAGCGAGAAACATAAATTTTAGAATACCCCTGGAGCGTTTATGATCTACAGCAATGGCTTTAAATTCCTGGGGCTCCGAGATGTTATAAGGCAAACAATTAGTTAATAGCAGGAAACCACAAGTAAACGATAATAATTTGTACTTTGTAGTTGTAACTCTAAAAAAAGAAAAAAAAAGTCATGCGAACGCATTTTGAGAAGTGATAAGGTTTCGGCAGCTGAAAAGATTAAAGAACATTGATATGTACAATGTATGACGAAAAAAAGTATCTGCAAGGCGTGGTTGTAAATTTGTTTTCCTTATTTCAATTTCCATCGAGACAAATCACAAAGTACACATCAAATTTCTGATCATTTAAGTTGAATATAACAGACTTGAAACTTGTGAAAATTTGAGCAAATTTGAATTATTTTAAATTTAGGATTCAATCCACAAATTTAATTAGAAAATTATTATAGTTAGGTCACAACAATTTCAACAAGAATTATTACAACTGTTTTAAATTAAAAAACATTATACTTTCGTAACACTGTTACCTGAATCTAATCTAACTAATTAATCTAACTTTATTCGATTTTTTTTTTTTTTTTTGTAATCGTTAGGCACCTTAGGTGTGTGATATTTTTTAATCATCTGAGAGATTTACTGAAAAAAAATATATTCTCGGATGGACTTTTGTATTCAATATTTTCTATTTTCATAAATATTTGCACAGATTATAAGCCATACAACAAACCCTGCAATAACAACAGTCATTATGCCATTAAGGTCAAATACACAATTAGTAAATAAAGTTGTAATTATTGTTTTCTGTGATATTGCCTTCATTTCATATTTACACTGTTAACAGTGAACCTTTGTATTACCATCCGACAAAGACATAAATATTTGCAGTAAATTAATAATAAACATTAATTATCAAATGAACAATAGAATAAAATCAATAATCTATTTTTACGTTCGCAGTATTTAAAGCAAACGAACTATAAAGTGAATACAAATGTTTGGATACTTTTTACGAATTCAAGTCAAATGCCAATCTAATGGCAAAAGAAAACGATATTAAGTTAAATTGGACGATTTATACATTTTGTACTCTACATTACGTGTCGAATTCGATAAGACAAAAAAAAAATGGTGCAATGAATAAATTATTGAAGGTGTCACATAAAAAAAATTGGTCCGATAAAAATTTGTTGAGTTGTTAATTAAACAAATTCGTAATGTAATTTAGATAGCATCGTTGATAATTTTTTTTACCTTAACCATATGGACTTAGTGCAATCAACTAATTTTAATATGTATTACCGAGAATACGGTGCAATTTCAATTTCACGTAATAAAGAAAAAATATTGTTTCATAGAATCAATGACAGAAATTTCATACTCAAACTACGTTTTTATTTCTTAACATCGATGAATTTGATTTGATACTGAATTTATTTTAAGCAAGATTTAAAGAAAATCCCAACAACTTCAAATAAATATTAAAAAAAAAAAAAAAACACAAATTGATATTTGAATAAATTCCAAAATATAACAGACGTTGCGAGACTTGAGGAATGTTGGCTTTCTCATCCGCATTTGCAAGTATCACATCTTTCTTTAATACATAACTACGAGTATTTGAATTATGTAAATAGAATCCAAATATGAACATATGCAAAAAAAAATATATAAATTACATTTATCCAACATTCAATAGTAATATCGTGTTTTACTAGTTAGTTTTAATTGAGTAAACTGGGCTATAACTAGTCTGTTGTTTTAACCCACGTTGCCATTTGCACCGTGGGTTATAACATACATAACCCACGTTGCCATTAGCACCGTGGGTTATTAACGTTCATAACCCATCGGGAGCAGAATTTCATCAATAATGTCATTATCTAAAAATTGTGGAATATTGGATAAAACGTTGTATGGCATACGTGGGTTATTAAGTACTACCCACTCGAGGTAATAACCTACTCGGGCAAGCCCTCGTAGGTTACAAATACCTCTCGTGGGTAATATCTTAAATAACCCACTTATACCATAAATAACTATAAAATCAGGTTACTCAACCGTCCAATTCGCTTTAATTATTATCTTTCCACTTTCACGGAACCATGGAAAATTTTCAAGCATGACAGCTCTTTTTTCAATGTGTTTTAACATGTTAATCCCCACCCACTGGAATTTTTTTTATTATTTCCAAAAAAAAAGATTACTCTGTTGGAAGACTACGTGCCAACAATGTGTGGACACAAAAAAAAAATCGAGACTTTCCACTCCTGTCAAGTTTGCATTATTGCATTGATCCAGTTATATAGCCAAGGTCGGAAATAAATACTGTACAATCATCACATGACGTCACATTCAAGGGGTATTCTAGTTTAAAAACTTTTGAAACGCCTTTTTCCTCAAGAACAAGATTTCAAAGATGTGTCCTTAACATTGTCCGGTAATTCTGAAATTTGATTCTCAAAATGGATAAAACATTCTATTCCAAACTAAAATACTCCCGTAATACATATCTCAGAATCCAATATTTTTTTTGGGAGGTACAGCGTTTATAGAGCTTCAGATGTTAACGAACAAAAAATAAATTTGTTTTAATCATTCGTTGCTGCAAGTGCCTCACAACTTCAACAATTAGATTTTTTCCTAATAATCTTTTTGCAAACCATCAAAAAATTAGCTTGTTAAGATTTTAATTGGTTAGATGGGTAATCATCTAATTAATGATCTTTATACTATACAATTTCGTACGAAATTATGTGTAATAATTAGTTGTCACAATAATGATGGATAATAGTTTTTATAAATTCATACCGTGTGCTTACCACTTACCGCGTGTCCATTACAACACGTTATTGTACAGATAAGATACAGTTCAATGGAAGTTTCATAAAATGCGACTAGAATTACATTTCATTCCACAAATCTACACACTTTAGAGAACTGTTTAATTCAAGTGCCTACTGCACAGCGTCAGAAATTACCTGAACATCAGAATTGAGCATTCTAAAAACATCGTGGATTTGATCTTTAAATCCGCGAGACAACATCTCATCAGCTTCATCCAGAACAAACATCTTGATGTAGTTGGCTCGTAGCGACCTCCGGTTGATCATGTCGTAGACACGACCCGGCGTCCCCACGACAACGTGAACGCCGGCCTCGAGTTTCCGCATGTCTTCCCTAACGTTGGTGCCTCCAATGCAGGCGTGACATTGGGCACTCATGAAGTCACCCAAAGCGATGACCACCTTCTGTATTTGTTGCGCTAACTCACGTGTCGGGGCTAAAATCAACGCTTGACATTCCCTAACCGAAGTGTCTATCTGCTGGAGGATTGATATCGAAAAGGTGGCCGTTTTGCCAGTCCCGGATTGCGCCTGCGCAATAACATCGTGGCCCTTAACACATGGTATGATGGCCCTCTGTTGGATGGCCGAAGGTTTTTCGAAACCGTAAGCGTAGATGCCTCGAAGGAGTTCCTCTTTCAGGTTCATGTCGTCGAAGTTATCCACGACTTCCTCCCAGTTGGACTCGATGACACCGTCGGGGTCCATTCCCGGGGGGCCATCGTACGACTGAGATTCCTTCTCGGAGGCGGGACCGTTTTTGTCCCATTCTTCTGCTCTGAAACCATCGATCGCGATTAGGAAATAAAATAACCTTCAAACGAAGGTGAAGCTGGTGTAACATATGTTTGGCGTGTGCGGAGCGGGGCGCGTCGACTGGGGCTCTCCCGGAATTGCGGAATCCCGGAGAATTATATAATCCACATGGTTTCTTCACGTGGAAGGCGGATTGACGGGCACATGGCGGCGGCGCCGAGGTGCACATGGGAGGGCTGGAAGCGGCCGCGGCTGAATCTATTTTTGGGCTGGATTCTGACGCGTCGTGCCACTTCCTGGAGCAGGGCTCGGCGGCCGCAATATTTAAAAATTACTGTGCATGTCTATGCGCCATGTTGGCATGAGGACGGTGCGAGTTCACGCCGAAAAATTCCACAAAAAGTGACTAAAGTACACGCCTCACGGGAACCCGAACACGAACAATTTATAGAGTACAATCACGGCGACTTTGTAAGTTACATTTTGACATAAAACACGACCTAATTATTGTCAAAAAAACAAAACTTACCTTCTATCGTTCACTGACATGATTCACTCGCGTTGAGTTAAACGGAAAGACTTCCACTGCTAGATGCAAGGTGTTATATTCCTACGCCAAGGTAAATTCTAACCGAGAATTTTTAAATACTATTCGCTGGGTTCTTTGCAGGCTGTGCAACACTAAGTGGACAGATATTTCCAAAATATTCACTCAATAAGTCTAGTAGCAGTCAAGCTATCCACGAAACTTAAGTGAATACCTTGTACAATTTGTTATTGCGGACAAATATGGTCGTAGTACCGTTCTCCCACGTCGGAAGTTGCCCTCACTGTCAAATCGCAGCGCGAAAATTTAAAGATCACTTGACATGTACACTGCGAATTTTGTCATTTTATTGTTGAAATATGTCAAGGGACGTGAAAGACAAACAAAAGACATTCTTAAAACTGTTCGCCGAAAATGGAAAAATATTTTTATTGTTCATTGTTGCGCTTACATCACTTTAAATTTAAATTACCACACATCCGTCCTCAAATTTTGCGCGAATCGTTTATTTTGGATGCATTTTATGGCGGCTTTTTGAATTTTTATCGGCCAATTACTCGAAACAAGTTCCCAAGCTACACAAATAAATAAATAAATAAAATTGACGGTGAATACGGTCGCAGCCTTCACTCAACTAATATACACATTTTGTCCTCGTTATTGCTTATTAATAAAATATATGAAAATATGCAATTTACTACAAAGAACACTGAAAAGCAATCGAAATAAAAATGCCGCTCGTCGAGCGAGACATTAGTTAATTGCATACATTAAATACAAGATTTTATTTCAATGTTTTTGAAAAAAACTAATTATTACCTACTTAAAGAATGGCAAATTTTATTCAAACAGATTCAACAAAATAAGTAAAAAAAAGGGGGATAAACTACATTTTTTATTCATAAATCCCTGTAATTGTCCAAAGTTTTCCACAGTTGTCATATTTAAACTTAAATTCTTAAGTTCTTAAAATAATTAGAAAGATTCCTATAACTCATGTTCTGAACTCAACAATTTATAATTTTTTTAATTTTAAATTTTAATAACATAAAAATTTGCCAAATAGTGAACTAATCAACAAATCTATAGATTTATTTTTCTAAAGGAATTTCAAAACAATGTTTTGTGTTTTGGTAATTGCACGATATACATTAGAAAAAACATATTCTAATAAACCAAATATTTTAAACTGCAATCGTTTTTTCTAATGATCATAACGATAACAAATTGATTTCAACAATGCAATACGATGCTTCCTTTTTTTGGGTGTCAATCACCACTTTTGCTGTTATGAAACAAAACCTGTTACATCGGTGCTTACTTTTATTTGGAAGAAAGAATCATGGTGTTGCTAGAAGATAACATTTCAAACGTCATGCTTGGGCTTCTGGCATGTGATCCTGAGTATAACTAACATCTCAAAAATAAGATTCTGAACTCAAAACTCTTGATAAAACGAAGAAGAGACTACAAACTTGTGATTGCTAGGTAATTTCAGATCCTTTAGATGGCTACGTAGCGAGGATAAAATTGGAATTATGATGTCTCTCAAGAGTATCAAGAGGAAAGTCAAGATGCTCAAGCGACTACGAATTTTGCGATGTAAACTCAAAATATCTTTTAAAATGGTGGCGGTTCACTCAATGAGAGTTCACTAAGATCAAAAGCGCACCAATCTATCTGACCGTTGGGAATAAAAACGCTTTCTGAAAAGGCGTCAGGTTAGGACTCTTCACAACAGTTCGTCATCAGCGTCACATCATAAGCCAGTTAGGAGAAGTTGTGACTGTGAACTCAAGACTCTTTTCGAGAGATCTCTGAAATACAACAAACATTCACCTCTGAACTCAAGATATCTCAAGATGGCACCCTAAAAGAGGCGACAATGTCGTGATTGTGAATTCACTTGTTTAGAAAAACCAAGGAAATGAGACAAAAAAAAAAGTAAATTCGAGATGGTTCTCGTGAAAGACAAAGAGAGAATGGAAGACTCGAGGGAGCAGTTGTATGAAAAGTTCCAAGAGAACAGAAAACACGCAGATGCTGCTCAAAGAAATGCGAATTAATTTAAGCAGCCCGGCTTCAAATTCATGTTCCCAGAACACAATAAAATAGCAAAAGCAAATAGACAGTATGAAGAATGACATGCCACACAAGCTTTTTATCTTCATTTCTCACTAATTTTATTAATACAATCGGTAGGCAGGGAGCAAAAAGAATAAAGAATAAAATACACTCACTATCGGAACATAAAACATTTATTCATTCCTGAGATTTAACAATTTTATTAACATGATAAATAACGACAAGTAACATACAACGTAAAATTACTCAACATTGGGGAATTAATATCAGTCATTGGTGGAAAAATACAATTGGTGCAGGTCTAATTACAGATTTTAAAAAATATTCTACACTTCTTTTGTTCCTCGACTTACAAATTGGTGATGTTTTTTGTGATTAATCAGATTCTTAACTAACACGAACCCACGTCCGCTCATGTCAAAAACAATCCAATTTTGTACCTTATATGATAACTGCAACTTGCAGTTTTTGTACACAATGGTTAAAACAGTTGATCTTCAAAATAGGTATAATCGAACAATATGAACACACATAACGAGTAAGTACAAAAAGTATTCAAATAATCCGAACTTTTTACACAACGTTTTCATTCTTGGCACATACTGTTACGTGAGCTCTTAATTATTACTGTACTCACAAAAGTACCAGGTCATAAATTAAATATCACAAGTCGAACATGTAATATCTTCAAAAATATTGGATAATTTGTGTGTTGGTATTATACACTAGTATTGTTCTCGGCTAAAACAAGAATCTTCCAATAAAAAATTAAATTCAGTCAAGACAATTAAAATGCTGTACTTAAGTTGTTTGCATTTGTGGAATTGAGGCCCTCGTCGCTCATTTTAAAGAAAATATCAATCTCTGGGGCCAAAACGTGACTAAAAAATAGATATTGACTACTCCATGCGACTGTTGGTACATTCGCTACATCATTTAATTATCTCTCACAACCTACACTACAACCGTTATGAAAAAATATAGCTTAAGATTACGAATATCACAATTGCGTCACAATACAAAATGTAACAGGCAACATTATAAAAATGCACATCCAAGGATCAAGAACAGCACGGAAATCGGAAAAATCATGTAAACAGCCATCCTGGGGTGGCAGGTACTGACGAGAAAGGTAATGTCGTCTTCTTCGTGCTCGATACCGTCCCTGGTGGGCACTTCGACGATCACAGTTTCATCCGACCAGAATGCCACCGGGAAGGTGCACTCGGTCTGGTTAATACAATCGTTCCCTTTGGACGAGTTCGCGTACCAGTAGGTGGGCTTGTAGATATCAAAAATAGCGTGAATGTCGTTCCTCACGTAGTCGTTATCCGAATAAAAAATATAGTAGTAGTAACCGTCGGTAGCCACCTCGTGGAGAGTCACCATGTGGTGACTCTTCTCCAAATATTGAACGTTGTTGCAGTAATGACTAGGAGGAAAGCCTTGCGTCAGCAGGATCTGGCCGTCGTAGCAAGTCAACAAATCTGTCTCGAAACTTGACACACTGCTCTCACCGGAAGTGTAGAAACTCGAGTTTAAGGCGTTACCCCCGTGCGCTATGTGAGCATCTAGCTCCGCGATGTCCCGCTTGAACCTACTCTCCTCCTCTCGAAGCAAATTCTCGAGCCTTCTAGATTTCCGCCTGACGTGTCTCTTGCGATGGCGTGGAGTCTTCGGCGCACTTGAACTACTCTCAGTATTATTCGTTACCAGTTCAGTGGAATTCTGGTCAACTTTACTTTTGTCCCTACCTTTATTGAGTCGCTTCTTCACAAACAAATCCACGTTTTCCCCATTCGTGTCTTCAGCGGCAGTATTTTGATCCACGAAGTTATTATCCACGACTCCAATCATCTCAGCTGCATTCTCAAATGTCACTTTGACTCTGTTGTGCTCCTCGTCCATCTTGGCCCCATACTTCATGAAGTTGTGTTCTAGGAGTCCACACGTCTTCAAGTTCTTCTCGCCTCTCACCACTAGAATCCTCGAGCCGGGGTACCGTGAGCACACTCGCAGCTTCACGATTGCGCCTTTCAGAAGAAAGAAGCCCCAATATTCCAAGGTGTCGTCTGGGAGAGACATCGACTTCTTCAGCCTGATATGTTTGCGTTTGTGGCTCAGTGTAGGTTCGCCGACTAGTTGGAAAGCGTTGAAGGTGGAATTCATTCGAAGTGTGTGGGAACTGCAGAATATCGACGACATACCCTCGAGAATCGCGACCACGTCGGATTCAGCAACCGGGTAGGTGACATCAGCGAACACACTGTGTCTCAGATACAGCGGAACGATTATTAACGTTGCCGGGAGCACAGCTGTCAGTATGAAAAATGCCAGGACTCGTTTTGCCCCATGAATTTGGCCCATTTCTGTGAAAAGATGGGTTAGTGAGGTTGTGCACGTGAATGGCGTAATGTAACCTTAAATTGTATACAAGTCGACTTTTATTGTTGTACATAGAATAGTTAGCACCCATTAGAATCCCCTAGCTAAGTACCTAACTCGTTAAATTTGAATTTTTTGCGTGCTTGAACCAGATCTTGCAGACAATTTGCCAACTCATCTCATCCCGTTGACGATTAATTACATAACCAATTGGCGCTAATCAATTTAATTATCCTCATTTGTGAATTGTCATGATATGTTCATTTTTCTAGATAAAATTAGCATTGTGTACACACATAAATCTTTTATTTACATTTGCCATGCTGTCATCAGTGTCATCGCTGTCAAAGGTAATTGACGAATTGACGTACATTTGACATTTCCGATTTTCGGCGCCAATTTCAAATTCAAATTTTCTAGTCATGACTGTAAATTTAGTTTAACGAGCGTCACCAACAAACAAATTATTTCTAACACATAAATTACAACACTTACTGTGTAATTGAGAAATGGAGCTGTATCTGTAGCCGCTGTAATACGACACATGGCTCAGTCGGTTTTCGTCCTCCGGTTTCATGATGGTCTTCATCCTGTGGTAGGTTTACCACTAAATATTTTGCAGTTTTGCGTTGTTTGTGGTGTCTGGTATGGAACTGACGAACCGTTTAATTATTAATTATCACTTGAAGTGTTTACATTTTCAATATTTTTCGTTGTTCAAGGAGAGTTAAAAGACACAATTTAGACCAAATAATAACTGCGATCGTCGAATCACAAAATTGTATGGTACATCTTGGTAGTCATTAATGTGCGCGATATTTTCAATCTAACGAGGTCTAGATGATTGATCTCTGTTATCGAAACAACAGTAAACAAGAAATATTGTCAACTGTAACGATTCCACGACGGAACGAAGATAATAATTACAACGTCTGTATATCTACGATACCTACTGTCTTTTTTGTAAAAACTGAATGTGTACTTTTAAACAAGATTTAATAATTTTACCTTAAATCCTCGAGATTATAAGTAATTTAGGTAGTGAGATAAATGATGATAAATTATTCAAACAGGTACACGTTTTGGAGATATAAATAATTACATATATCTAAATGTTCATTGTGGTGAGCAGATTGTTTTGTTAGGATGGACTTTAAACTAAGCAATCTAAAAACATACTACCTCTAGAAAGTTTCATTACATTTCATACAAAATTATCTGCTTAATAGAAAAATAATGGTTTCGCTGTGGCACTTCCTTAATGATTTATTTTTAAATTTTGGTGACGCAAATCGGCGTCGGAGCCATGGTTATAATATACTATTCAAGTTAAATTTGCAGTTTGATAAGGTTTGAATTAAAAACACTTATCGTGGACGTGTACTTTGATTTTTATTGCGATAAAATGATGGCGAGTGACATAAAGTGCCACAAATGCAAATATCACAATCTCTTCATAATTTGAGAGAATTAAATATTTTAGTGATAAGGATATAGGTGCCGGGTGAGTGTGACTGAAACATGAAACTTAGTCTAATTGAAGATTTGTCAACCATAAAAAGTAAATTATAAATTGGATTTGTTGTTGTCACAACAGAAACTTGACAAGGAATACTAATTTGTGTGAAGTAATTAACTTCATCCCGTTCTTTTTTAAATACTTAATAAAATTAGTGTTTTTACCGAGATTGTTCTGAAGCAAATGCAAAGTTTATCTGAGAAATTTTCCAACAAACATAACAAATTGTTTTAAAACAACAGAGATAGATGAAAAATTTTCCCTCATAACTAAATGCCAAGTCTTATATTTTGTGTTTGTTTCTTTATTTATAACTTGGAAACTTTTACATGTTTTAGTACATGACCTGTTTTTCTGAATTTAAAGTAAATTAGAAGATCCAGTTATATTTAGGAAGTTCGGATGAAAAGAATTATTGCTGCAAAATTAAAAAAAAAGCTGACAATGAGTGGAAAAAACAAAATCAATTTTGCACACGAGCGTGTTAAAGTGACAACATGTTTTTGAGAGAATTAATAATAATTGAAACAAAATTTGTTTAATTTTAAATGAACTTTTATAATATTTATCTATTTTACATCGTCACCTGTTGTTGTTTCATTATGTACAAAATAATAATTAGATAATAAAAATAAGTGTGTTTTAATAAAGAATAGCATTGTATAATTATCATGTTTTGACCCACTAAAGTTCATTCAAAAATCAAAAAACCACCACTTGTTGCTTTAGGTTGGTAAAATTTAAAAAACCCTAGGTAGATATTTTTTCATACTATGTTGGTAACTATAAATTATGACATTTATTTGAATCAAAATAAAATTCAATTATTGCTTTGAATTTCGTTCATATTGTTTTATTAGCAGCACATTTCATTTATTTATTGATTCTTATTATTTTTACTTAAACATGCCCAGAAAAACAAGACACTTAATAAACATTTAACCTCAAAATTACAAGTCTCACCAAATTTTACACTAGACAGCGTTGCCGATAGTAATTATCGAGGAAAATGCGACGTTGGTGGTTTTTTGATTTTTGAATGGACTTTGGGTACTATTGGGAGCACAGAATTTCGGGCAGACTTCAAATTTGACTGATATAAGATGTGAAATAGGCTTTAGGTTCTAGACGTATTAATAACCTCATTTTATTATCTACACTCACCGGCAAAAAAAAACGGAACACTAATTGGTCAACAACAAATTTATTCCCATTATACCTATTTTGAATATTTTGATGTATTTTGACCAGGAGGCGATGATAGTAAACATAACCTTGAGGATTAGCATAGGCTATTTTATTAGCGATTTCGCATAAAAACAAATTTTTTGCTTAAAAATCTTCTTTTTTTAAATTTACCAATTTTATAATAATCAAGCAACCTGGTTAGATTTTTATAACTTTTGTAATTTTTTATTGTTGTTAACTTCGAATTTAAGTGCAGAACGTAAAAAAATGCCTCTAGCTGGTGTAAATATTGCCAGAGCAGTAGCTTTGGTTGAAGACTGTTGTTATTTCCGTTATGCAGCTAATGCTCCTCTTGCTAGTAGTCACAGAGCCGCTAGAAGATTTCAAGAGATTTGTCAGTAGACAAGAAGACCTGGATCTGGTCGAAAAGAGCAACCACACGCCGGGACAATAGATTTTTAAATAATAATGGTGTTCCGCTTTTTCTGCCGGTGAGTGTACTATTGTCACATATCATTTTGACAAATTGCATTCATCAATCCTGAAAAGTTGCAAGTGCTTTGATGTAATTTTCCGAAAACTGAACAGTCTTGGATTAAACTTTAGAAATCAATAACTAAAATGTAAAATAATTGTGACAGTTTATTTTGAAGTTCAGTAAAAATTAATTATATATTATGACATTTAGGTATGACAATAAAGCTTAGACTACAACGGTTTTTTTTTTAAATGACAAATAAATTGCTGCCCGAAATTCCATGCTCCCAATAGTACAATACTCATCTCGGCACGCCACGACACGACATTCAATTAAAAAAAACATCCTTCACCATCTCGCGAACTTTTATTTCCAGACGCTTTCAAACCGGGAGACTTTTCTTTAATAGTCAATGAGCAAAACTTTCGAGAAGCTATCAATGCCTTTCCTTCCGGTTCTTCACCAGCTTTAGATGGCAAGAGACCACAATACTTGAAAGATATTATATCTTAGTCAGCGGGTGAAGCAGGTCAGCAGGCACTAAGAGCTTTAACAAAACTGTGCAATTTTTTATTGTCTGGCCAACTTCCTTCAGAAATTTGTCATTTATTATATGGTGCGTCTTTATGCGCCCTTCATAAGAAAGATGGAGGAATTAGACTGATTGCTATAGGAAACTGTTTACGAAGATTGACTTCAAAGCTAGCCTGCTTTCAAAGTCGTGATATTGTAAATTTGTATTTATCTCCACACCAACTTGGAGTGGCAACTAAGCTAGGATGCGAAGCAGCAATTCATACCACACGAACCTTTGTGAATAATGGCCAAAACCGTGGCAAAGTTGTTCTTAAATTACATTTCGAAAACGCATTTAACTCAGACGAACGAGATTGTATTCTAAAAGAAGTCTAATGTCATACCCCACTTCTTTACCCTTATCTTTATCAATGCTATAAGAATCCTTCAACTTTATTTTTCGGTGATCATTTAATTTCTTCTTCTGTTGGAGCCCAACAAGGAGATCCTTGTAGTCCTATGATTTTTAGTCTTGCCATTTAACCAATTATTTTATCTTTGGATTCTCAACTGAATATTTGGTATTTAGATGATGGAACCTTGGCTGATTACCCAGAAGTAGTTTTGTCTGACTTTAAGAAAGTTATCAATTTATCCAGAAAAATTGATCTTGAATTAAACTTTAACATGCGATATCTTCTGCTGTTCTGGAGACACAGATTTAAAAGTCATAAAGGAATTTTAAAATTTAGCACCAGGTATTAAAATTTGTGACCGAGGAAGTTTATCTCTTTTTGGCTCTCCAATCTTTGACCAAGGCTTCAAAAACACTGTCGAAAAAAACTATAATTACAGTTGAAAATCTTTGAAATAAAACTGAATTTCTTAGCAGACACGTGGCTTATACTTTAATCAACATACCAAAATTTAATTTTTTATTAAGAACAACTCCATTTTGGAAAATTTCTAATTATGTTAATTCAATTGATTCTTCTTTAAAAAGAATACTTAATTTACGTTTAACTGATTTACAATGGTGTCAGTCCACTTTACCGATTAGATTTGGTGGATTCGCCGCATTTCCGATATTTGCCTCCCTGCTTTCCTATCTTCAGTTCATGGTGTTAAAAAGCTTGTTTCTCAATTACTAAATTCAAAGGATAATGAGCTTATTATTCACCATTATGATGAAGCTTTAGCAGTCTGGGATGTAGAAAATGAGAACGAAAGACCAACAATTCCACAATTTCAGAAGAATTGGGATAATATCAATATCAAACGAATAATTGTCAATGACTTAATCTTTAATTCACCTAGAGACTTCGCTCGTTTTAAGGCTTTGCAATGCACTAATGCAGAGAATCAGGATCTTGGTTACATGCAATACCTTCTCCTAATATTGGTACTCTTTTAGATAACACTTCCTTCCAAGTTTGTGTTGGTTTAAGATTGACATTCACGGTCTAAGTTGTTCCAAAAGCAGTGGTAGATTTTCAAGATACATTGAAATTAATTCTATTATCAACCGGTCTTTGCTTCTATTCATGTTAATTCAACTTTAGAACCAAACGGACTGTCTCGGGATGACGGAAAACGCCCTGATGGGATGACTTTAGTACCGTGGATTAAATGTCAACCTTTGGTTTGGGACGTTACTGTTGTAGATACACTTGCAGACAGTTACGTATTGAAAACATCTGAAGCCTCAGGTTTTGCCGCTGAAATGGCTTGCAAGCGCAAACATAGCAAATATAGTTCAATTATTTCGTCAAACTACATATTTAAAGGGTTAGCCTTTGAAACCTTAGGCCCTTGGTGCAAAGAAACCATTGATTTCATTAATGTCATCGGAAACCGACTTATCGCGGAATCAGGCGATTCAAAATCAAAGAAATTCCTTTTTGAGAGAATTTCCCTTGCCATTCAACGTGGAAACGCTGCAAGCATTCGGGGCACTTTTCCAGATTCCGCATTATTATCAGAAATTTTTGCATTGTAAATCAATATGTTTTTGTAAATAGGTTGTCATTTTCTCAATTAACGTTAAAGTTTGTATACTGGAATTAATCTTGCCAAAAATTACACGACCTAATTTTTAATATCTGATACATTTCCCAATTCTAACTCAAACATTTTTGCTTTAGACAATTTTACTCGTTGATGTTTGGGCATTTTTATTCAGCCAGAATACCCATCCATCTATCCGGATACGTGGCATCGTGAAAAGCACGTGCCATCGTGGTGCCTGGCGACTAAAATGTGCTGGTGCACCGTCATGCATAAACCACATTATTTCATGTCTCAGTTGTAGATCGACTGAGTCTACTCCATTGCGTCATTTCCCAAAAAATGTGTAAGCCGCCCCCATTTAGCAATCCGTCAACGCAAATGGATCTATCAAATATATAGTTGCCAACAATCCCAAACCGAAAAATATATGTGTTGATAACCTACCATGTATTGCATGAAGATTTTGTTCAGCCCACACGCTCATGTTATAGCTATTGAGTATTGCTTCCATTGTAAACGCAGCCTCATCGGCAAAAAGTATCAACTTTGGGAACCGTTCATTCTGTGCTGTTCAAAAACCACCTACAAAAGTGTACTCGTTGATCAAAGTCATTACGATTCAGGTCCTGGACTTTTTGAAATCTAAAAGGGTCTAAGAGCTGTCCTCGAAGAACTCGCCACACTGTTGAAGCACTGGTTCCAAGTTTGTGTGCTACAGTTCGAACACTAGTTCTCGGATTATTAGTAACAGGATCCAAGACATTTTCCTCTAATGCCACAGTATTATCCGTTCACGATTGTTTCAAATTCGGACTGTCTATGAAAATCTGACATTTTAGTTGGCAATATTGTGATTTGGCATAATAAATCTATTTTAGGTTATAATTGATTTACACTTAGGGCCGGTTTTTCAATCGATGATTAACATTTTGATTAGCTAATCATTACTTCTTGATTAATTTCAAATTAATCATGAATAGCGTTTTTCAAACCAAAATTCAATTATGATTGGCTAATTAAAAATTAACTGAAAGTTTGTTACGTTGGTATTAACTTTTCTGTCAAATTTGACAACTTGGTGGTTTGTGATTTGTAACAATTTCAAATTTAGGTAATTGTTTACTTTAGCTACTTGTGGACACCCTTAGGGCGTCCTCCTACGTCGTTTCCCACCACTCAAACCTTGTTAAAGAGAAATAAGTGAGAACAGAGTCAATTGCTTTTATTGTGCCCTAACAGTTGGGTATCAATCTCTAACCATTTTACCAAGGATAATTACATCCATAAAGCAATTGACTCTGTTTTCACTTATTTCTAGAAGTACTATAAAAAACTTTTGTTTACATTCGTTAATTTCATTTCGGTTTGGGGAGATTTTAATATAATTTGGACGCAACGCCGCTAGATCTCTACTTGTGTACACCACAAGTCTCCAGCCACGCTCCTATTGCATAAAATCGCAGACTAAAAAGCAACTGATTTTGAGGCGATAGACAGTCATTTCTGAAATAAACATTTTGCTGGTATTTTAACCCCTGAATTTGATGCAGACTACTCCACAACACTCATCGGTTAGTTTGATAGGAAATAGCTTCTTCTATTGCTTCTAACAATCTTTCTACTGTTCGCGAAGACAAACGAAAGCGACTAAAAAAATCTTTTTGGTCCCATTCTTCGAAGTGATTGGGCCTAAAGCGTATAGTTTTTGGCCTTCGTGGCTCTTCATCACTACTATAAAGCATTAACGTCATAAATATAATCAATCATTATTCTTTGCTCATGGTTTTACTATTTTAATAATAAATTTTCAATAAATTGGCAATGTCACTTTTGACGTTAATCATTAAATTCCGATTAATTCACAGAACATCGTATGATTAAGTTAATCAAGAATTAACATGAACTTTTTTGTTAATCATAGGTTGAAAAACGGTAACATTGTGTTAATTAGAAATTAAACCTTAATCAAAAATTAATCATCGATTGAAAAACCGGCCCTAAATCAATTAGGGAATTGACAACAAGACGAATATTTAATAACGAAACGTCATATGACAGGACCTGACGCCAATCTAACAAAAAAATATCGTGGCCTCCTGCGTGTTTAAAACAATCGTGAACGGCATATACGAACTCTTCTGTCACGTCCTGCATCTGTCATAGACCACTCAAATTTTCCAAGTTCTCGAAGACATCGATGAATTACTGTAAAAGATGTATGATGATGCTGCTGCTTATTGGGAAATCGTTCTCCATAAATTCTTGCAGCCTCTCGGCCATTGCCGTTAGCAACACCATACGCTAGATGCATATCTGCTAGTTCTTCGAAAATATGTATTTTTGTCAACACACAGTTGACAGAGACAAAATCTTCAGTTTGTCATTTATCACAATAAATGAAGGTATGCTTAAAATGAGGCTATGTACGAGTATGTTAGGATTTCTCAACTAAAAAGACGACCTAGTTTGGGAAAAAAGAAAGAACAAAGTAAGGAAGATCAACTGTCACAAAATTTACCCAGTTTATATCCAATTCTGTAGATTCTTGTTCGCAGCGATATGCCATTCATACTGATTTCTCTAAAGCCTTTGATAATATGTATCGATCATGACATTATTGGATTATTAACTCAACTTGACTCTCAAAGTTTTTGTCCTCTTTGGATGAAATTTTTCGGTTCACATCTCTTTAATATGCTACTGTCGAGAGCAAAAAATTCTGGTCGTCAATGTCATTTCAAAATTTAGATTGTCACAAATTCAAAATTTTTTCCCTGGCTGATTATGCCCAATTGCCCACGTCAACAAAGTGTCAAAAAATTAAATAAATGTCAATTATGTCATACAACATGATGATAGGTTATGATATTTACGATCATTTTACAATGAAGGATTTTCCATTGCGTCAAAACATGATTTTGACGACCAGTTTTTTTTGCTCGCAACAGTAGGTACGTCTTGTACTGAATGTCTAAGGATCATTTTTGTTTAATTAAATCATTGAGACAAACTCAGTTCATACAACATATCCTATGACTGATATGTTACATTTTAGCTGTTCCAACGGGTATCTGCACTAGTGCACTAATTTAATTATTCTGGAATTAACGCTTATATTCATTATTGTGTTTCGTATCCCACCTCCACCCGGCGGCACGGCGCAATTTTGCCGGAGTACACTTGCTTTCAAAACTTTCGCGTACACATTCAAAATCAAGTAACAACGATTTTGCAAAATTTAAGCAGTGTGAACGGGTAATTTTGAGATTAGGTTAAAGGTGACATTGACAGCAATTAAAAAAATTATGATCGGTCTTCTACTCACGGTTCCTTCTTGTTTTCCACCTCTTCTTTACTTATTACCTGTAGAACAGTGCTTTTATTTAGCCCATTATGAGTAGCAACCCTTCTTATGGACCACTCTTCTTCTAATTTGGAAAGCATCAAAACTTAGTCTTGCTCTGTCAATCGAGTCATTTTGACTTTTTAAAAGTTTAAATGTCAGAATTGATTAATTACAACCCTGATTTAAAACAACGAAAAATAGGTGTACGCGAAAGTTTTGAAAGCAAGTGTACATATACTATTACGGATATTACTATCAAGTAATAGTGCAGTGCTTATCAACATAATTACCGGCGTCTGGCCTCCACGTTTTGACTTTGTTGTGTTTTATTATGTTCTGTATCAATGTTAAGGAACTTCCTCACGATGTGACATGAGTATAATAATATACCTTTTTGTAATTTGCCTCCATTTTGATTCTCTAATAGACATATTAACGAACGCGACGTCATCATCTGGGATCTCCTTATAGCCATTATTTCACGGAACATTTTACGAAAATTTTTAGGTTGGCAAAGCTTGATCCGTCATGCGTGTCAGTTTAAATTACAAAATGTGCAAAGAATTATTTATCAGGATTTATCAGGCAACAAATTCGCGACCGTATTTTTGGCAATTTCACGTATTTCAGCGGGCGTACATGAAAGATTATAATCTTTCATATTCATGTTTTGTGACAGAATTTGGGTAAAACAAAAGGCGACTTTGAAGACTTGATCAAATTTTTTTTCACTTTTAAAATTAAGACATTACCAACCGCCACAAAAATCCCTAATTCGACGAAAGTAAACATTTTTGTTTAAAAACGGCTTAAAAAGGACAAATTACAAAAAATAGTATAAAAAACTCGTTTCATAAGACCTTGAAGCACTCATTCTTTAAAATAACTCGTGGCTACGCCACTCGTTTTTTAATCTTGAATTCGTGCTTCAAGACTGGTCTTATGAAACTTGTCTTTTAATATACTATTTTGAATTTCAACTACCAATGTGTTATCTAAATCCAGAATTTTTAAATTTTTAAAAAGAGATTGCTGTACTATTCCCGTTACTGAAATTACAAGTGGTAAAATCGAAACCAAAGATTTCTCATAGCAACGGAGAGCTCTAAATATTTATTAATTTTTGTGTTATATGTCTGTGTTATATTATGTGAATTTGGAACAGCTATATCTAAAAGATATGCTTGCTTTTGTTGTTTATTTAAAATTATAATGTCTGGTCTGTTATGCTTAATATGAATGTCAGTTAAAACTGTTCTATCAAAATATAACTTGTAACTGTCATTTTCCAAACAACTTTATGGTGTATAACTATAATGTGGTTGTGTATTCTTTAATAAATTGAATTTAACAGCTAAATTCATGTGTATAATTTTAGCGAATATATCGTGACGTTTTTTATATTCGCTTTGAGCCAAAACGGTGCAAGAAGAAATGATGTTTAAGAATGTTAATCTTTATTATTCGTTTTTACGTAATGATCTCTAATCGAGTATAAATTCCTACTGAATACATTAAATATATGTTTATTATTATAGCAGGAACATAAAACTTTACAACAAACGCTGTATTTACGCAAGATGTTTCTAATAAAGAAAAATATGTGAGATATTATTGTATAAATACATAATTAATTGCTACAGAAACAGTTACTAATTTTTGGTTTTTATTATAGGTCCATAGCATTAGTCCACCTTACATAGCTTGTATTATACTGAATGCTATAATGATCAATTAGATAATTTTTTGTACAGTTCAAATCATCTAATCTGTCTTATTTAATTCTGACTTAATTCTTTTGAAGGTGATAACGATCTTGACATTGTGTATTTAATTATTTTATAATTTTAAATACATATAGACTTTTAAAACATTACACTTAGATATATAGTTTTTTTTTTAAATCGAGGTTATTGAAAATGAAAGCATTTTACTTACCTGTTATCCTAATAAATCTCGAACAGATTTTGTATGCTGACTGGTAAAATTGCAATCAGTCTTGACGTCAGTAAAGTGATAATGAAGGATAAACCGCAAATAAGTAACGACCGTGTTGTTTTCTTTGAGTTTGATAATTATCTTCGTGTTGCTACACGAATTTACAATACTTGCAATTGATTAGTGGACATAGTTTTCAAATAGGGAGAAATTGTTTTTTTAAATAAAATATACCTATATCTATAAAATGTAAACTGTACTTGATTATAAATAAATTTGTATGTTTCTCGACACTTTAACAAATCCATTGAAAGGATTCACTTCTTTCGAAAAACACATTTTTATAAAAATTCCCGAAACGTGTATGTAGGTATTTTAAGACTTGTAGATTAATTAGGTGAATTATGTGGAATTAGGGTACAGATTAATTTCTATTTTCATTTTTAACTGATAAAAACTTTGTCTTATCAGTACATATTGTTAAAAAAATATTGCCCGCCTAACCACTAAGATATCCGTCAGAGTAATTTCTATATTCTTATATTACTTAAATTGAAAGTAAATTGTAAGTTCCACTTATAATTAGTAGGCTCGGAATAAAAAGAATTACATATTTACTAATTTAAAACTCCTATTTACTTATCAGTTATTAAAATCTGATTGTAATTATGTATTGTAGTGCAAAAATTTAAAAAATTTCTGAATGCCGAAAAACAATAGTATAATAGTTTATCTAACGAGTTTGTGTGTAAATTGGACTTTTTTGGCACTCGTGGGCCTTTAAAATGCTCGTTTTTTTTTGTTCGACGAGCCCGTTAATAAAGGCTCCAAATCGCTTAGAATCTTTAAAATTAGCTTGACGTTTCGTTTTGACAAGTTGTGACATTTATCAAAATCCGTTCACACAGAAGAAAATTCTCAAATTCTGACAGCGTCGAACAAAAAAATTTTGCACACAAAGCATGCTAGGTGATAATTTATTTTTTTTTTTTGAAGAAATAATTATTGCTGTATTTGACAACAAGTTTTTCCATAAGAGGTTAGAGGACTTAAATAATATATGTTTTTTTTTGCCAACAGCACCTAATGTTTAAACTAGGACTCCCAACTGAACCACGATAGTCAGTCATGGTTTACCCGATTGTTTTATCGGACGCAAATAAATAAGAAAACCCCGTTTAAATGTCATAGTGACATACTTTTTTGCACTAGCGCGGTAAAGTCATCCAACAACATTGTTGTCTTTTTCTCTTTTTATTAGCCAATTTTAGCAACACCAAAGCTTAAACTAGGCACACTAACCAAACGGAGCTAAATTCAATTAAGTATAAACAAATTTTGAATTGCTGAGTAAGGTAAACACTTCGTCTGTAAGGTGGTAGTCATGAATATAAGTTATTATTTTGAGTGATGAATAGTGAAAAGATAACGTTATGTTTAATTTACTTCAAGTGAAGATGACTTTAATTTTGAATTACACAGACACAACATAACTGATATTAAAGTAGAAGATGGTCACAGTGATTAGGTGATTATGACATTGATTCAATGGAACATAACAGTGCACTTTAAAATTTTAAAAAATTCGATTGACAAAGATGAATTTTACAACAATTTACAATAATAATCTAGCATTAGTGAAATTGTGAGATACTAGATAAACACTTCGAACTGACCTTGAATGTAAAAACGTAAGGGCGCGTACAGACTACGCGAACCGAGCATGTAATGTAGCATGTATAATCTATTCATTTTGATTGTGACCACTCCGTAGTAACTTTTCAGTTACTAGGTTATTGATAGGGAATTTTAGATAACACTAAATCCAGTCGCAGTTGGCAACTCTCAGAGGCGCCATTTTGACAGAAACGTCACGCTCACAGAAGACAGAAGGGAGAACGACTTGCGCAAACGTTTTTCGACGTACAGTGTGCGCATATCTATAAAATTGAGTTTTGGTACAAAATTTTACAATTCAAAAAGAAAATGCCACATCGTCTTCTCAAAGTTGGGACCAAACGGTTAATATTGACTTGTTTCGAGACATTTATTGAAGCCAACGGGAAAATAACTCACAAAAACGAACATCACCAATAAAGTTGTAGTGACCCAGTTTAAAATTTAAATTTAAATTTTCGGTACCGCCACAACAGCGCGCCAAATACTAAGGTACTAGCGGCTAGACGAGGAACTACGAGCGGAAATATAGCGGGGGTTGGTAGCTCGGTGGCCGCATGGCTGTCGGAGACAGTGCTCCGAGGTCGCGGTCCCGGCGCTAGTGGGTTCGAATCTCACCGAAGGGGGAGGATTTTTTCCAAGGGAGGAACCTCCGCCGGGCCATGGATGTGTGTGTATGTCTTTCAGGGGCTGACGGTAGGGTGGTGGAAGGAAGAGCGACACTCTTCCGACACCACCGCGAGGTCAGCAGGGTTCGAATCCCAGGCCGGATGGGCCTCCCATGGATGTTTGTGTTTGTATTCGTGTTGTGGCGTCCAGAAAAAGGAGGAAGGAGAAGAGAGGGTGGGCGTGGGTAGCCGGGGAAAGTACCCCGGAGCCCCGCCGCACCACATAGGAAAAAAAGAGAAGAAAAAAGCCGACCGCAAGGTACCTGATAGGCCCGTAGTGGTGAAAGGGGAAAGGCTATAACAAAAAAAATATATATATATATATAGCGGGGGTTGAAGCTCGCTCGCGCGGATGGTTGAAGGGTGGTAGGTCACTTTTGTTTAGTTTTTCGAAACGAACACACCTTGCGAAGAGCGATCCAAGTTTCTCAAATTTGTAAATTAAACCTGAACAATTCCACTACCGTTCCGAGTGGATATTTTGTGTCCCCGTGAGGAATTCAACGTTTTTAATTCACCTGGGTAATTTATCCCACTTTCGTTGCGTTTTTTTTTGTGTTTTGTTTTTGAGGCCAGGACCACGTGGTAAGGGTATGTTGTAGATTTCATTTTGTTGCATGCTGTTTCTTTAAGAAGCGCCCATTTGTTAATTTTAAGCGTTATCCCTAAGTTTCTCCCGGGAGGTTCATTTTTTTTGGTAATCAGGTAATTTCGGAAATTAGCAGCCGTCGTCCGAACCGCGAGCGTCCATTTTGTTTTTTTTACTAGCATTTTCTAACGGCACTCGACCCGCCATTTTCTTTTTGTTTAACATTACCAACGATTATTGTATTCATTATTTATGCTGCTTACCGATATTTGTGCCAGTTAAAGCGTTTTTTTAATTTTATCGTTATTTTACTTCGCGTTTTGTCCCCTTTTATTTGCGCATGGTTTAATGTTGCGTTTTGTTTTGTTTATTTGTCATTGTTTAATGTTGCGTTTTGTTTAGCTGAATTTTCTCATCGTTTAAATGTTACGCTGGTTCGATTGAATTAAACTCGGTTTTTTTTCTTTGTGTTGTTGCTAGATTTCGGAAAGGTTAAAGTAAAATGTTGTAAGTGCGCCCCTATGGGAGCTGGGTGACAATCAGGAAGTCGTGGGGTTTGTTTAGTACATTTCTGTGGAAGCTACGGTTATTTAAAGCCGTTAGCGGAGGCGGACCTAGGTCTTCGCATATGCGGCGGCGGGATGTTTTCGTAAAGCTTCCGTCGAGGTTATAGAGATTTCGGGGTTTTGTCCGGAAACGGTTGGTTGGGGACGGTGGAGCTAAATATTCGCTGATGCTGTTTAGTGATGCTAATCGTACAACCCCGAGACGCTCTGTGACTCTTACTTGGTCGGCGAAATAGTCTGACGTTCATTAATACCACGAATATCTATAAACGTCGCTTGCTCTCAAGATGATTCAGATTATTCTTCTGAGTCCCCTCGCGGCCGAAAGTTTGTTACCTCCAGCTCTAAGCTCCCGAAGGCGAATAATTAAATGAAATAAAAGTTTGGCGTCCCTCACATGTGTGTTTTATTTGCGGCACTCTTCCAACTGGAACCCTCACCGTTTGCATTCCGAACCTTTTTCCGCCAAAAGAAAATCACAACGTAGGGCTCCTCCGATTCGATGACGATAACGACCACATTTGTTACCGTTTTGCGCAGGTTCAAATATTTGGCGGAAAAAGTAATGTATTCAAATCATTACAAAGTTAACTCTATTTGTGCTTTTTTGTTGTACATTTTGGCTAGTAAGTGTTGTAGTTTGATATCTTCTGCCTTTTCATCCCCTGTAAATCATTTTTTTTGAACTTTCGCGTTTGTCTTACTGCCAAATTACCATTTCCTTCGTTCTTCATTAATATCGAGAATTGCATGAGGTGATTTCGAAGTTTTTACGTTAAATAATCTGTATCTGGATATAACTCCACTTTTCAACAGACGTGAACACAGAATCAGACAAACGTTTTTAGTTTCTCCTACTTCAAATATTGATTTCCGTTATTAATATTGATAAATATATAAAAATCATTGCTTTACTACCATGGTCAAGTTTTGACAATTCTGACATTTTCACATCATGTTCACACCACACAAATATTTAGTGTAAAACGTATGCAGCACACAGCTAAACAGCGCCTACTATGTTTTTCGTTGTGGTCACAATCAAAGTGAATAGAATATAATGTAATGCTCGTCGCAAAATTGGTGCCACGAACAGCCGACGAACGGAGCGCGCAACGAACAGCTTCTATACTCCGTTCACTGATAGATCGCACGCCTTTTCACAGACACAGAGACGAGTGTCTATGCTGCAAAAAGTCGAATAGCGCACATAACATTTGTTTATCATTAATACATACTCGAAGAATAAATAATTCAACTTCATTCAGATTCACAGCTGTAATTACTAATTCTGTTAACAACATCATAGGCGTAGGAAAACTACTGGCGATATTGTACGTTTCTCAGGTCCTCTCGGGCTGTTGATGTTGCTATGGAAACTTTAAAACGCGCGTTTTTGAAAGTTGGATTTATACACTGAGATAACCGCTTTTGAATTCAAAACTAACCGCCAATGAAAGCTATAGAATTACCGGCGTTCGGTACCGTCGGCGACCGCTTGGGGGCGTGGGTGAAAGTCGACAGGGGATGAACGGCCATGTTTTTTTGGAGGGCACTTTTTTTCTTGACCGCAGAGTAGTACAGAAGTACCGTGTATTTTTTCTGTGTGCTAATTGTGCGATTTTAGTTGTTTTTTTATTGAACTGTGCTAAATGTTGCTGTCCAGCTTCTGTTTTGAACTAGGTATGTTTGCGGTACTAAAATTATGTCTGTTTCGCGCGAAATGTATTTTAATTATCACGATGGTCGCACGTGGGTTGTTGATGTTCCCACCATATTGTATAAAATCCGCAATTATCTCGACCATCCCCATGTATCACGCTTTTAACATTTGTAAGCTTGTGAAGGAGAGTAAGGCCGCCTGGTTCTAGGTTTGTAAATTTTATAAAATTGCACGGATCACGTTTTTTTTTGTTGTCAAATCTGGTTTTACAATTCACTAACTTTCCTAAAAGAAAAGGGCGCCAAGTTTTAGCGTGGGTCTGTGGCTTTTACTTTTTATAAGCGCACTCCCTCATTTTTGATCCCCTTCTAATTATTCCGAGTTACGCTTTTGGTGTGATAAGCATCTAGTTATTGTTCAACACTTTAATCAAAATTGCAAAGTTTCCACTTTCCATCCCGGTAGCAACCAAATGTTTATATTTCAGGTGTCTCCGTGGGTTTTTCCTTAGCTAGGGATCTACTACATTTAGTCCCAGGGCGCCCTCCATATTATTCAGGGCGCCCCCCTTTGGCGATGAACCGGCTCTAATATGCTAGGGTCGACCGGACTATGTTTTTGTTATTTTTATGTATGTGTTAATGGTTGTTACCACCTTTCCATCCCAAATTGAAAGTGTTCTTAGATAGCTCTGTCAACAAATATTTGTCGCGTTTCTTTTTTTGTTTGCTTTTTCCAGGTTGTTGTAGCTGTAAATTCTAGACCTTACCGCGAGGGTCTCTCTCTGTTTGAGGGGTTTTGTTTTTCCTCTAACCTCCCAACGTTGAACACGACCTCGCGACCCTCATAAAATTTGCACCCCAAGGGAGACCCAAAAACCTAACGCTTGGCAGGACTTGTTGAATGCTGGGTTTTACTCGAGCTCCATGGCACACTTCCGGAAATGTGATCAGGTCTATTTTCCCTGAGTCTGTGTAGCCTGACAAGCGCGTTGTGTTTTCTTTTGCTTTGGAAAAGTAATGTTCACTTCAACCGATGAACTTAGAGTACCTCAATTTGTTGACTTACGTAAAGCAGTTAGGACCTTTCCCTTAGCACTAGATCACGGGTAGGCGGGAAATGTTAAAGTCGTAAGGATAGGTGCCACAGCCCACCGGACCACCCAAGGCCACTCGCTCCTTCTATAGCGTATCTGCCGCACATTGTAAATTAACTTGAAAAGGAGAAAACATGCTAAGGTTCTCGTCTAGTGCTCGCTCCCGCTCGAACGGTCCGAAGTAACTGTTTTGTTTGTAATGTACATGACCCTCCTGTTTTCTTTTGAATTTGAATTGTGTTGTTTATGAAATCAGTTTTGCTCAATTTTCACTAACTGTCCCGTCTACGTTGTCACTTCGGACTTGTTCGTATTTTTAGGAGAGGTTTTTAGCGGAGCCTCATTCGGGGGTCTAGGAGGATGGCCAGAGCTCACCATTTTCCTGGAGTTCTAGATGAGTAGTCTTCTCACATTTGAGGAGACTTGGGTGCCCTCTCCCGAGACGTTTTATTATTCATGAATCCCGGCGTTGACGAAAATCATAACTTTGAATAAATAGCTGGTTTTAATTATTGTGTTGTTTTATTTGCACACTTCTGTGTGGTTCACAAACCCTGTTGGAACGAATCTGATAATGTTTAATTTGTATTAAAAAAAAAACACAACGTAGGGAAATTAACTAAGTACGATCACGCGCTTTGGCCATTTTTGTTGAATTTCGCGGGTTTTATTTTTCATTGTGTATGTTGGTAAAAAAAAAAAAAAAAAATGAGATGGCCGTTTGGTGGGAAATTTGAATTACCCACTTGGTTCATCACAACACACTGAGGCGTGCTTTAATTAAGTAAAATAGGTTACCAATAAAAAAAATATAACCATCACGGGTGCTGTGCCCGTATTTCGGCGATGGTCAGAATAAAATGGATGCCCGTTTTGGGGCCGATTTCTAATTTTACCTGAAAAGGTAGGAGGTTACAAGGAAGGGATTCGTCGCTAAAGTGTGCTTTCAAAATAAAATTTTCATTCTCCGACGAACGTACAAGTAGTATCTTTTTTCGAGATTTTCGGTCCTATCATTGTCAATAATTTGTCAAAGTCTGTAGGAGACATTCTTGTAAAATTTTTATAATGTTCACTGACATGTTGAAATTTTAAATCTTACATAAGTTCATTACCGACGCGTTTTGTATAGAGTTCGGTTCGCCACCGTCGCCGCTTCTTCTCTTTTTTAAATCATATTGCACCCATCGTAAAATTAAAAAAAAAGGCAAAGCCATAACTGCACATCTCCGGAGACAGTAGGTAGAATGTTGGTTGTTTTTTAGTTTTGGTACCGAAAATAGACTCCGTGTCATAAAAAAAAACGAATTATAGTTTAAATAAATTAAATTATAATCGAAGGTGAAATAATAAGACCAGATTTAACAAATTAGGTCGCGTTATTTTTGGCAAGATTAATTCCAGAATTCAAACTTTAACGTTAATTATTTATTTTTAATACTTACAGCTAATTACAATTACAATTATTAAAAACAATTTGGGAATCAGACAGGCGTAACATGCAATTTTATTCGTTTTTGACAGAAGACAGACTAGGAAGACGATTTATCCGCGATAAACATTTTTGATTGGATGAAAACAAGCGCTGAACACCCACGTTTGATGTATGTGGGAATTAATCTGTAGTAATATAACAATAATTGACTTAAACATTGGATTGATTTGCGAAGCTGATGGCATGCTTCCATCTCGACTTATGCATTTTTACAACAAATTGACACAATTCGCATTATTTTAGAAAATGTGAAACTTATTTATTAGTTACTGTAAAGAGTTGCTTTCAAAAATAAAAACCTATTTATTTTGTTCAGCATAAATGAAATGCATAAAAAACTACAGTGTTTCATTTGACAATCAAGACCGTTTAAATAAGGTATCTTCCACGTCTTGTGTCTGTTGACCTTGCAACTTTTGCAACTAACTTTACTTTAAACTTCGTCAATCACACCTTGACTCCAATAATGGCAGACTACATAAGTCTCGGCATTATCTTCCATGTCTTGTGTCTGTTGACCTTGCAACTTTTGCAACTAACTTTACTTTAAACCTCGTCAATCACACCTTGACTCCAATAATGGCAGACTACATGTCTCGGCATTATCTTCCGCGTCTTGTGTCTGTTGACCTTGCAACTTTTGCAACTAACTCAACTTTAAACGTATTTCAGACTTCGTCAACCACATCTTTATTCCAATAATGTGCAGACTGGCCAGGTCTCGGACATTATTTTCGTCGCCTTGTGTCTGTTGACCTTCGAAGCTTGGTAATTATCATACAGTAATTTCAACTTACATTAAAGCTCCAACGTTTCATCTTATCAACAGCCACAACCGTTTGTTTTTTGATTACGCTGTCCCTCTCTTAGATCTTCAACTTCATGTTTGATATCGCTCAGCCTCAGGTAGAATCTTGTCGTACCGTTCCTTCTGTTGGCGCTGATCGTCTGCTATGATACATTCTCTCAATTCCTCGAGAGCCACCCTGTCGATTGTGTCTTGTAAAGAGTTCAACAACTTGACCTCAGCCATTGGCTTAGCTTGGTAACCCTAGGAGAGCTTTAACTGGAGTACTATTGATACCTTTGTTGAATGCCGTATCCAACGCACTCTGTACATTTTTTTTACATGAGTGTCCCAAAATTCTCCCTCAGCTTCGACACTCCTTGTAGCTAACATTGTAACAATAGTCTTACTACAATATTCGCACGTAATTTGCATTTAATACATGTCAAATTGCATTATATTTCAGAAGAATCTTAAAAGTTCGGGATGTAAATGTACTACCACGACTGGGGACCCCAAAATAAACATTACGTCTTACATGATGCCCAAATACACGACTGGTTTCACATTACTCAATGTGACAGGTTCTGTAACTTTGTAAGCAGCTCTGACTACCAGTGTCAAAAGGAACCAACACGATCTGAATACAACTTATGGAAAGACATCGGTGTGTTCCCAATGGGATGAGTAGTATAAAGGCCCCTTCAGCACACAGCACTTTTTAAGGTAAAACACCCCGATTTTCAAGGGTTAACAGAAAAGCAAAAAAAAAATCGTGAAAACACCCCGATTTTAAGGTGTATTTTAAAATTAACATTTTTAAGGAAAACACCCCCGAATTTCAAGGGTAAACAGAAAAGCAGAAAAAATCGTGAAAACACCCCCGATTTAAAGGTATATTTTAAAATTAACATTTTTTCAAAGATTTTACTCTGTTATAGTAATAATAGAGGAACGGTATAAAAATGACCAAGTTTTAAAAATTCTACAAATCATTTGCTCGAATTTATGGGATTTATTGATGATCTGACGACTGGGAAAGTTTCCAACTTGTTCTTGAAGGATAAAAAACGCGATTATAAGAATCACAGACGATTAATTAGTTTTATTATTTGATCGATAAGACCACATTTAAATCCAAAAACTGTCAAGTCAAATTTATCAGATTTAACTAATGTATTCGAAATATCATCAAATTCAAAAAACATTTTATCTTTAAAGAAATATAAATTTCTATATCTGAATGCTCTGCTTATATTTGGAGGTATTCCAGCAAATAATTCTGAAATAAGGCCGTTTTTCTTTGATCTAAACAAACACTCATCAAACTCAATATACAAAACTTTATCATAAAATATATATGTTTTTCCAGAATAAGTTCTAAATATCGCATCAATTCTTTTTCCTTTTGGTATTCCTAAATTTTCAATAGATTGACCATTGTATCCACTTTTAACATTAAAACTTGGAAAATCAATTAAATAATATAAATTTTTAACAACTATTAAAACATCACCTGAAGGTCTTTGATAAATATGCGAAATTTCTTTAAAATCATCTGGTAAAAAATATAAATAATCTTTAATTAATTTCGGTTCTTTATCATAAGTCATGTCTTTTAAATTGACTAACCAAACATATTTCTTATAAAAAATATACATATGATGATTTGCCATTAAAAATGTGTCAATTTCTTTATTAAAATCACATAAATTCACCATAGGCTCATCAGTCGAAGACGAATTACCAACTTCGACTCCAGGGACGCTTTGCCAGACTTTGCTTACAGTAGGTTTAACTGTTGTTGTTGTTGTTGTTGTTGTTGGTATTAATTCATATTTTAATCGTTCAGGTCGTCCATATAAATATTGAATTGCCCACATATCGTCTTGAGTTAATTTATCAATATCACCTTTATAATAAGCGTACATAATTGAATTATTATTTGCAGAATGTTCAACACCTAACGTGTGTCCGATTTCGTGTAATAAAACAGTATAAAAATTAGTCTGACCGTCAGGTGTATTGCCTGATTCACCAAAATACCAATTTTCTGATTTATCAAAATGAATTCCTAGACATTCATCATTATTTGGAAAGAAGCTATGTGCTAAGACATTACCTTTTCCGTCAAAACTGCTAGAACATATTCCTTTTTGACACCGTGAATTATGATTATGTTGAAACAGCGTATTAGAAAATGAAATAAGTATGTCCGGTTTAACACTATTGTAATTAAACTTTAAATTTGAAACAGATTCCCATTGATCAAAGGCTTTTTGTGCTAATTCTTTCATCTCGTTTGTAGCTAACGAAAAATACAATTTAAGATTTGTTTTATTCCATTTTTGATAATGAACTCTATAAGCTGTTGGATTATCTTTAACGCCACATCTAGGTTTACTGATAAAAGCAAGTGTTTCTTGATTTAATGTTCCATCAGTTGGTAAATTATAGAATTCTTGAAACCTTATTAATGCTTCATTGGTGTGCGAAGCACTAGTCAAAGACGTTTCTGTTAATGATGAACTATTACTCGTTAAATAACCAAATTGTTCTAAATAACTCTGAATCTTCGATTCATTGTAAGGCTTCGCTGAGCTTGTTATATTAATATCAGTGCTTTTAACAACACCAAGAAATACTAAATATAGTTGCGGACTGAATTTCATTTATTACAAAATTAATCTTCATCATATTCCCTAATTCGTATATCAATTAAACATCTTTCATCACAGTTGGTGTAAAAAAACAAACGTTCTCTCTCTAGATATACTCTTTGTTTTTTATCAAGAAAGTATGAAACAGCGTTATATAACTCATTAATTTCTGATGAATCTGAGAATAAGTCAACATCGGATAAATATAATTTCAAGTTTCCCTCTAAAGTAAAGAATAACCCGTTAGTTGGACCAACGTCATCTGATTTACTTATAGCAGTAATATCATAACGTTTATTAGCCTTTAAATCAAATAATTTAATTTCTTTTGGTTCTGTCATCATCCTCGACTCTAGGTTGGCATTGCCAGTCATTTATTGCAATAAGAAATTATCAATTTCCGTTTAAGTGGACTTTTTCTAGGTATTTCTCTCTGGGAAAATAATTAAAATTACTGACAAATTCCTCTTCACGTAAATTTATTTCTTTTTCATTTATTTTATCAGCCTTATATAAATGCAATAACTGTCTATAAAATGTATAAATTAACTTATATTCTTCAATTCTTTCTGATATTTTTAACCTCTTATCTAAGATTTCTATTACCCCAGCGCCAAGAGATAAACAAACTAGTGGAGGTAGGGCTAACGAAGATAATCCCGACGCACTAAATAATAATTTACTAATAGATAATCCAATTCCAATTTTATAAAAATATATGTAACTTTTTCTGTATACATACAAGCGTTTTTGTAGATATTTTTCCATTTATAACATATAGATAATATATAATTTTTTAATTACGTTCAAATATTAAAATAGTAGTTTTCTCATTTAAACGACACGGTATCTGTTTAAAAGAATATAATATATCATAAAAATCTTTGCCTCTGTTGACATTAATTATCATATATATACAGTAATGACCACATAAAACAGAAGAACTCATTTGTAACTGCGTGCTATTCCACGCAATATTTTTTCCGCTACTTAAAAATATTTTTTAATTTTTTCTGGTGGAGATATTCCAAAACTGTCAAAATATAAAATATTTCTTAAATATGGTTTGTTTATGTAACATACCCAGTGTGAGCCATAACAATTAGAGGGTTGAAAATTAATTATACCTGATTCATCTTTTCTAATTTTTTTTGGTAACATGTCAATTGCAAAAACACCTCGAAAATTTCGCGTAGCTTCCTGAGGCAAACCCGAATTTTTCATAATATCAGATATTTCTATATTACTTAAACCCGATTTCCTATCAATTTTATTCCTTGTCCATATGTCTTCGTCTTTTTTGTGTTTTTTTTATCCTTTTTTATACCATCTCCAAAAGCTTTTTGTGCAAATTTAGTACCAGCATAACCAGCAGCACCTAATCCCAATGCTTTGGCTACAGCTAATGCCACAGGAATTAAAGCAGGTAAAAATCCGCCTATCTGTGTTGGAGAAAATTTAATATCACAATATTTTTTCTTCTCCTTTTTACACTTTTTAATTTCATCAACTTGTTTTTCTCTTAATTTAATAGTATTATTAAGTCTTTTCGTTAAATCGAATCTTATATTACCATCTATTCTTTTTTCTTTACAACTTTGGAGTTTTTTTATTTGATTTGGTGATAAATATACTCTATAATCATTCATTGACTCAGTCATTTATTTACTTAAAAACTCTCTACTTCATTTCCAAATAAATCTTTTCATCTATGATATTCATATTTGCAATTCTTTGAGATTCAACTACGGCATACATATAGTAATTAACATTTTGATAATCTTTTAATGTCCAATTAACTTCTAGTTCAGATGATTTTGTTTTACTAAATAAATTTTCATCATTTTCTTTTGTTACATCAAAAGCAACAACTAAATAGAGGTTACAAAAATCTTTATAGCTAACGCACGTACCTTCATCCAAATCTTTTTTATAATTACAAGAGAGGAATGCGGCATACAAGCGTTGTAAATCCTCATTATTCACCTGATATTCATAAGTAGGATGTTGGGTACCGTTGATTTTAATATTTATTCTTTCTAAATTCATATTATCAAAAATCATCATTGTCTTGGTAAAATTGTCGTTACGTTCAGCTCTAGAAAAAACTATAAAAACTCTAGATATTTTGTTTTGATTATTTACGACGCGCCAGTTTCCACTTCCAGAAAACCACAAATTACTGCGGTAACAGTTAAGCGCATTCCATCCACAAAGAAAGTTAGATTTGCTAACTAATAATGAAGATAATATTTTCTCTGTTTCTAATGAGGGTTTTACTATTGGGATCCACAAATTAATATCAGATATTTCATAATCATAATTTCCATCAACTTTAGCGTATAATATATATAATATATTTTTCACTCTATTTTTACGAATTTCAATGCGAATTTTTCCATTCAAAACTTTGTTACAGTCTCGTACAAATCGAAAAATTTTAGATAAAGGAATAAATTTTGTAATAGTTTTTTCATCTTTTGTTAACAACCATCTCTCTAAATATCCTTTTTTTTTTTTTAACCTTCTGCGACTAACATCATGAGTGATGAGGAACCAGAATAAGTTATAGAAAATGAACCCAAAACGAAATTGTGTGAAGTTTCATTCATTGGAAGCGATGGAAGTAAGGAATGCATCTAAATGATGGAACAAATTTGGCAATAAAATTTCAGTTATTCAGAGACACTTATACGTTTTGATTGTGGTTGTGACGTTTCAAGAATGTATTGTTACAATTGCATACCACAAAAGAAAGGTGTATTTTGAATTTTAATGATTTTTTTCTAATTTAAGTTTTTTCGATGTACACATTACCTATAAAATAACGTTGTATTGTTAAAACTGCTCAATAAAGGTCGTAAATAGATTATAATCATGTTAATACATACAATACATTAAATATTAAAGAATTCTGACTAATTAATTTTCGAACTGAAGCTATTTTTTCTTGAGTCCATATTAGCTTGCGGGTTTCGTCACATTACGTCAGTTGTGGAAGGTTAACCCAATTTTAAAATTAACCTTTTTTTCTTTTCGCCATGGTAAAATCACCCAGGAATAGAATTTTATTAAAAAATCTGTGACTTTATTTCACACGTCAAACTAACATTCAAAAGTAAAGACGTCAAATCGCTCTCAATCGCTCTATCACGAATAAAACACGATAATGTAAAAATTACTAGGAAAGGAGGCGCAGGCTTGCAACGTGACAACAATTTGGCAGAGAAAATCCAACGTGAATGGACTTTAAATGAGTAAAGAAAACAGCTGATGGTGACAGACTGACAGATCAGATTGTACGTAGAATTGCCAATGCCAACATGAGAAATAAAATTGCGTGTAATATTGGTTGCGTACCAATCGAGTC
This sequence comes from Tenebrio molitor, assembly GCF_963966145.1. Taxonomy (NCBI): domain Eukaryota; kingdom Metazoa; phylum Arthropoda; class Insecta; order Coleoptera; family Tenebrionidae; genus Tenebrio; species Tenebrio molitor. Next base: position 21,419,215 of record NC_091050.1, on the reverse strand, counting down.
AATAATTTTAATACGTATATTTATTCTTTACGTCTGGCTCACATTTTTTTTAGAAATCATAAAAAATAAAAAAGAATACGGTCCCTGGGTATATGTATAACAATAATATTCTATATTTTTGGCATAAAAAATCTGGCTCACATTTTACATTTTTTTTTCAACAAAAACCACAGATTCAGTTTTGTTACGTCTGGCTCACATTTTCAACGGGGGTGTTTTCACGATTTTTTCTGCTTTTCTGTTTACCCTTGAAATTCGGGGTGTTTTCCTTAAAAATGTTAATTTTAAAATATACCTTAAAATCGGGGTGTTTTCACGATTTTTTTTTGCTTTTCTGTTAACCCTTGAAAATCGGGGTGTTTTACCTTAAAAAGTGCTGTGTGCTGAAGGGGCCTTTATACAACTGGGATGTAATTCCACCTTGCTTCCCGTCAGGGCAATCCCCACAGTAAACAGTAAACACAATTTAAACATGCTTCAACATGTTTCGCAACAAAGCATGTCATCTTAGTAAAGCAGTAATGCACCTTGACACGTCGCAGTGTCTTCAATGCCCAAGTAGCACGTCCGATCATCACACATAACATGATCATAACATACATTACACATAACATGATCACAACATACATGGCACACAACGTGATCATAACATGACATCATAACTATTTTCCATCTCACAGCAGAGGGTACTTCCCATTTTCGCCTGCTGACTTTCGATAAACTTTTGGGTTTTTAACTGGAAATACTGCTTCATCTCTGAAAATTTTACGAATCGTAGTTCACTTATCATTTTGCAATTGAACCGATAGTATCCAGTTGCTAATTTCAAAGGTGAACTCCTGTACTTGGAACCATCATCTGCCAACTTGCGGTATTAAACCCATTTTTTTTTTTGGAAAATATTCTCGTGACATTGCAGTTTGTTGCCACTGTAAATTGTAAACCTAATAAATGTACTTAAAAATGCTGCAGAGCACAAACGACGGCCATAGTTTTGAATTCATATAAATGGTACTACCGCTGGTACAACTGTGGTTTGTTTACTAAAATAAGCTACAACTTTTTGCACTCCTAGGTGCGTTCGTAATAACAACATCAACAACATTCCTCTATTGTCTAGCGAACTTGCATCAGCATGCACTCGTAATTCGGTCAGTAACGACGCTTTGAACACCGCTAGTACCGGTCTAGCGTTTTGACTCGTTTAAAAGCACACTACTGTCAGGGCCCCAAAACATTATGCGTGTTCTAACACTAATATTAAGCTATATTTGCTCATTTATAATTAATTAATTCATCACATTCACATATCACATGACACAAGCTTGTGGGTCTTCATTTTCTCATTGATTATATTGTAGATCCAATAAGGACAAATAAATCAAAATTCCTTGTTCTCCGTTTAATGTCTTGTTAGAATGTAATTAATTACTCATTTTTGTAAACATAGAATTTGGAGTTTTCACTCACAGAGTTAACTTTACACTAAGATAATCACTCTGAACCATTATAAATTAAAATTAGGGTCCGTTGTCCATTTAATTTTGTTTTTAACTCTCTTTACTTTAGACTGTCGACAATAAGAATCACACTAACTGATAATTTTTCTCCATTTCCTTACATTCATTAGTTATTATAATAAAATATTAAGATTCAATCAAGTCTTTGAAAAAACCCGTAACACGCGTTAGTCCGGTCACAACAATCTTCGACAAGTGCTGCATAAATTTCCTAAAGTAGCCCCCCCAAATCAAGAAATTGACATATTTGCTTCTAGAAGGTACCACGTTTGAAGTGGTCACTATCTTAGCACTTTCCCGGCCTAATTTCGTCGGCACTAACCTCACGATCTGAACAGTCTATCCTAGTGCAAAAAAACACGAACATTTACTTAGTCGTAACTCGTAACGAAATATTATGCTTGCGTAGGGGCTCAATAACTAACCGTAACCGGTGTAGACCTTCCTCAACTGTTGTCATGTATGTTAGAAAGTGCTACCGCATGTTTTAATGGTCCAAGCATTTATTCATTAATCACAAAAAAAAAACCGACGGCGAACTACCGTCCGGAGGGTATGCGTAAAAATTCGTAAAGTGCATCGGGTATAATGAAGACAGTTTTATTAATTGTGACTTTGTCGACCGACACTTGACTTGATAGAACCCTGGGAACATGTCAAGCGCCCTAAAATACTTAATAAACTCACCACCTTTCCCGTCGCCACCGAGATAATCAAGCTGGTCTTCGACAAGCGGGAGTGGATGCTTATCTTTAACTGTATCGTCTGCAATCGACGCACATATTTCTGTTGTCTCCGAAATCTTTTTTTTTTGAAGAACTGGACTGGCGTATGCCGAGGTGGACTCTGTAATAATCCCATTAATCAACAAATCATCAACAATACCATGTGGAATCGCTTCTTTTTTCATGCAGTAACATCCGATACGGGTTGCAAGCAATGGGTTCCTGCGTGGCCAATTTTATGTCCAGCTTTGCGGCATCGGTGCTGCCCATCGTGGCCATGAAGGTCGAAATTCGATCAGTAAATTCAACTAGGGGTTGTTCACACTTGACCTTGTCTTCATGCGTGATGTCATCAGTCATCACCATCATTTTATGGTGCCGATTTTTAAAAGCATGACGTTTGACAAATACAAACATCTCGATCACCGATCATGAAAAACTTTTCCGTCATTTACAACCATCACCTGGACTCCGGAGTACAGTGTCTTCTCGTTTAGGCACTAATCCGAGGGGTGGTAGAATTCATGGTGCAATAACACAAACACAGCTTACACAAGTACACTCACGACCTTTACTCTTGTACAAGCGTTAAGTAGGCAATTATGGATTCCTTAAATCCCACTTCTGATTTTGTAAGAAATATTTAAATTCCAATAATTATAAAGTTTATTAATATATCTGTAAGAAATCTTTAAATTATAAAGCAATTATAAAGTTTATTAATACGTCAATACGGTATTAACAATTCTAATACAAAAATGAGAGGTGATCTCTTGTTTTTTTTTTTTTTTTTTTTTTTTAAATAGCCTTTCCCCTTTCACCACTACGGGCCTATCAGGTACCTTGCGGTCGGCTTTTTTTCTTCTCCTTCCTCCTTTTTCTGGACGCCACAACACGAATACAAACACAAACATCCATGGGAGGCCCATCCGGCCTGGGATTCGAACCCTGCTGACCTCGCGGTGGTGTCGGAAGAGTGTCGCTCTTCCTTCCACCACCCTACCGTCAGCCCCTGAAAGACATACACACACATCCATGGCCCGGCGGAGGTTCCTCCCTTGGAAAAAATCCTCCCCCTTCGGTGAGATTCGAACCCACTAGCGCCGGGACCGCGACCTCGGAGCACTGTCTCCGACAGCCATGCGGCCACCGAGCTACCTAGGTGATCTCTTGTTAACCTGTGTTTCTAAACTAAACTAAAATTCCTTTCCATCCCAACACGGTGTAATATAAACAAAGCTAGATGATAATGCGGGGTTAGGCGGGTGTGTCCTATTGGATTCCCACGTTATCATGACGCCAACCACTTCAAGCAGGTGCCCTCAAGAGCCAAGTATCCCGAGGGGTAAGCGGGCGAGTCGTACCTATTGGATCCCCGCAGCTCCTTATCAAAAAGTAGTAAACAATTCAGATCAGTATAAATAAATGAGACGTGCTCTCTTATTAACACGAGATTCTAAACTGAAAACTAAAATTCCTCTTCACCCCCAGCACGATGTAACATAAGCAAAACGAGGTGATAATGCGAGGTTAGGCGGGTACGTCCTATCGAATGGGACGTCATTATGACACCAACCACTTCAAGCAGGTGCCTTCCGAACCGAGCGTCCAGACTAAGCAAGGGAGATGTGAGAATTTCGTACACTTATAACAGCAACTTCGCTCCTACCTTTTCAGGTAAAATTAGAAATGGGCCCCAAAATGGGCATTCAGTTATTCTGACGGACGACGGCGCTAGATACATATAAAGCACCGAGCAGAAAGAACAAATTATATTGTCATTTTTGTTTACAAAACTAAACTTGAGAATAAATTTGTACTCAGCCGTGCTTATCGATTACTCTTATTAGAAGTGTTCTCTGTTATTATACCGAGCGATCATTTAAAAAATAAATCGAGTTTGCTTTGGAGCCTATGCTACAGCATGGGTTGCCATAGGTAACACGCCGACTCGATTTATTTTTTAATTGATCGCACCGTATTTTATATTCAACAATCTGACCTGTAAATCCTCAGTTGTCAGTCTACATTAATTGAAAACGGCTTAAGGAGGGCACAGTTACGTATGTTCTCTCTAGAAGGGAGAAAAAAAAAATTGAGAAGAGCGTAGAGGGGTATGGAGGGAGCACTGTTCAAAATAGTATATTAAAACATGAGTTTTATGAAACATATATTAAGACACGAGTCAGATTTGCAGCACGACTGCTGCAAGCAGGAGTGCCTGTAAATGACGAGTGCTCTTAAAACGAGTTTTTAATGCTATTTTTTCTAATTTGCATGTTAAATACATGTTTTTTTACAAATAAAATAAATTTTGGTAATTTAGGGAATTTTATGATAGTTGGTGACACATTTATTTCATGTTTAACATTTAAAGTAAAATTCTAAATTTGAATCTAGACTAAACATAATTGTCATTTTTCGAAGTGAAATTGCAATTAAAGATGAATTATTCAGAAATGCGGCAAATAGCAGAGAATAAAACTCCATACACTGATAGATTGTACGTTTTTTGACAGAAGACAGACCCAAAGAGTAGTGTGGCGGGAATTAATCTGCAGGGATACAACGGTTTTCTACATAACGCGAAACAATTGAGATGGAGAGTTTAGTATTTTTCACTGCTTTATGTTTTGGAACTAGAATTTAAAAACGTACAATCTATCACCGTACAGAGTTTACCAGAGTCAATTTGCTGCCGGCAATGTGTGTTACCAACTGAAAATAGTTCCTAGATTTCGGATGTGTTAATAGCTTAATGACCAATCCCTACTGTGGCATTGGTGCAGTAAAACATGCGTTCGAAGTCCCATTAAAATAGCCATTTGTATTAATTATTACAATCAAAATATGATATATTCAGAAAGATAAAACTTAAATCTTTGTCTCTCTAGTGTTGTTAAAAAAAAAATACTTTGAAAGTTGTTTTACGTCTTGAAGTTGTACATTTTTCTATATATTTGACCTAAAATTTGTGATGGACATAAACCAAAAATGCAAATTTCATCACTAGAGAGACATAGTTTAATCTTTTATCTTGCAACAAAAAAAAATATACACAAAAAAAAATTAAATGTCTCTACTACGTGCTGCCGCCTGGCGTTTAGTTTAACAATTTCAAATGCCCGCCTCATGGCCTCCTAGATCAAAAGAGACAAAGTCTCTTATAAGGCCAGTCGCATCGTAGAGTCTGTTTTTAAATGTCTCTCATTGACATCCCATGGCCTACTAAATCTGAACTGCGCTGCGCTTATTACGGCCGTAACAAACTAGCTGAATGATTGATTCGGCTAACCTCAAAAAATCTACCCTTAACTAGCGCCATCTCTTTAAAGATATTAAACTACAAGTCAACTAAATTGCCACAATAATTTAAATTTCCTTGAATTTCATCACGGTTGAAGTACTAACAAGGGAAAATAGTTATTTTCAAATTCCCAGAACCTCCAAACCAAATCCGAAATTAATAAAATTATAAAAAAAAATAAATGAAACATTTCACTGTGATACATGTCTCTTCTTTATTATCTACAGCAACTCCAGGACCCTTGTTACGATTAGTTTGGCTTCAAGACCGTGGGGTCTGTAAATTTGTGGGGCTTTTAAAAAACTTTGTTAATATTACCACACAAATTTTATCATATTTAATTCCAAAAAATCCTTGTCAGCCACTGGTTACTACTTTGCATCCACATTTAATACAGAATTCCATATTTACCTGTGATAAACACAAAGATAAAATTTGTAAAGTTATTATCCAATTATTAATGAAACCAATTTTAAACATTTGTTTATAAAAAAAAAAAAACAGATTACATAAAAACAAAAATCCATTCAGAATAAAATCACAAGTAGGAAGGTTTTAAAATTATAAACTTACAAGAAAGGTATTGTCTTCCTACAGATAGATAGTTTTACTTTTAATTTTTCTACTGTGCTCTATCCATTTTCAGATTTTGCAATTCCATTTTATATATAAATATTACGTTTCATAATTTGATTATTGTAATTATTAGGTATTCTTACGTTCATGAAACGTATTCGTGAAAATTTATTTTGCGTCAAAATGCCAAAATAGAAACTGTTAACCTAACAAAATAAACACGTTATGTGATTGTGATTGGATAATTTCAATTCAAATTACATTTTTCTTTTCCATTTGGCTAACAGATGGAGTTGGTTAAGGGTACATTTTTTGAGGTTAGCGGAATCAATTGCTCCATTGAAAATCCGAGCTTTGTTACGGCCGTAATAAGCGCAGCGCAGTTCAGATTTAGTAGGCCATGGACATCCCTTATAGTAGCTCCCTCTATTCTTCAGTCATGTACATTACGATAGGCGGCTAATTTTGAAAAATCAAAAATATTTGTCAATTTATTTTTACAAAATGCCATACGTAAGAAAGTGCTGCATAAAATCGTGTAATTCAAGTAATCCTGATGATAATGTTTCCTTTCATTCTATGCCTGCAGACGCAAATTTAAATTTATTGTGGAAATTTTTTTTACTAGAGAACACTGGTATATGTAATATGAATTTAAAAGTGTAGATTTTACTTCTGTATTTCGTAGACATGGACCAGATAACGGACTCTGCAGTTATATGTAGTCAACAATTCAATATTTTACTGCAGATAGTTTTGTACCAAAAATAAAACAGCGTAAACTAGGCAAGGGAGCAATTCCTTCCTTATTTAATGTTTGTTAAAAGTGAATTTTCAAAAATTAGTTTAGTAATATTTTTGTAGTTTTCAGACCAAGATCCAAATTTTCATACTGGTTCAGATCTTCTAAATTTAATCAATCCACAAAAATGTATGGAAAACATGTATAAATACTTCCAAATTCATGATGTGAGCAATAGAACACAGTATATTCATAAAAGAGATCCGAACACGGCCCCATATACCGACGTTCATGATGCGAGACTTATTTGGTTAAATGAAGATTTTCCAAAATTTATTAACGATATTCAAACAACTTCAGCAGGAGCAAATATGAAAGGTTTAACAAAGGAAACGGCTGAAGCACTAATATTCACAGCAAGAAGCACATATCTTTGCGTGAAATATTTAATCCACGATCTTAACTTTTTTATGTTTTGACAAGATCTTTTAGTTCGGATGCAGTTGAAGCTTTATTTTCAAATATTAGACTCCGAGGAGGTAGCAATGACCTCACAGATTGTAGAGCAGCTGAGCATGCAGTTCGACTAATTTTAAAGAATGGATTGATGAAGAGTGTGACTACATCTAATCTAAAATTTGGTCTAGAATACACTAGCAATGCAAAATTAATAGAAATTCAAAATTTAAGTGCTCAGCCTAATGAAATTATCGTAGTATTACCCGACAACGTTATTGAAAAGTTAGAAAAATTACAAGCGTTTAGATATACATTTAATAAAAATTATGTGGAAATAGCATCAGCAGCCACAGCTTTCCTATGTGGCTATTTAATTTTGAAATTGAAAGAAGGTGTAAATTGTGATATATGTTTGTCGACTTTATGTGATGCGTCACCTAACAAGAAAAGTCCCTTGTTAGAATTAATTTACAATCAAGATAGAGGAAATTTAAATTATCCAAACGAACGATTTATAAAATTAGTAGAATTTTTGGTCCAAATTATACAAGAAATCTTGCCATATCTTCCACATAAAAAAGTCGATTATATTTTGAACAAAATTTTAATTTCATACCTTTTTATAAACCCCAAAATTCATAATTACACTGTTTGCAGTATAATAATAGGTAAATTAGTCTCTCCGGTACTAAGTAATTATTGTAATTCGAAGACACAATTTTTTAAAAAAACAAACATTCTTACCAAAAAAAGGAAACTTATGAAATTAAATTAATTAAGAAAATAATTTAGAATTACATAATCATGATTATTGTTTAATAAATAATTTTTGATAACTGGCTTATCTATTGTAATTAAAAAAAATTATGATGATTTTATCGTTCTCATATCAGAATCCCAAAATTTATAGATTCTTACCAATCTAACCTTACGCTGCCAATTATTTGAGGTTATATTATTGAAGATAGGCAACCCTCCAGACCCCTTATAGTGCTGCCCTCTTAAAAACAGGAAAAAGGCCTGAAACTAGCTAATGCGGCTGGCCTTATAAGAGACTTTGTCTCTTTCGATCAAGGAGGCCATGGCCCGCCTGTTATGTACACTCAAAATAAAAGTTTGACTCTGGGGGTAGTTGTGTCTTGAGCATTACTAGACCAAGAAACATAGATGATCTTACTCATTGTAGGTACATTGATCATCATAATAGCGTTATGTGATATTTTTAAGAAAATCGCTCGGACAGGTCGATTTTATTTCGAAAAATGCCATCCTGTGATGTGCAATTTGTTTAAATGACGTCATTGATTTTTGCGCAATGACGTCAAGACGTCATCACCGATTTTTTTAAATGACAACCCCCACTTTTATTCTCTTTCTGTTAGACCTTCTTACTGCGTAAACGATCAATGAAAAAATTGGTACCTTACGTAACAATTTTTTTGAGACAACAAGAACAAATAAACATTAACAATAAAATTCAATCCAAATGTTGAAATTACCCCCCGCCAACCATTTGGCACTCACCGACACGAATGCAGACTGTCAGGGCTGATTTGTTCCATTTCAGCGGGAAGGCTATACAGGATGTTTTCGAAGTTGAGGTGTTCCTTTTAACCTGTGATAGTATGCGTTGTTGTAAAGAGTTTTAGCCAAAGTCACCTTAGTAAATTGTGTACGGCAATGAAGATACAATAAGTTAATTTTTTTGAAATTTCTGAAACCGGTCCTGCTCAAATTTGCGCTGATTTGTTAGAAATTAGAATTGACAAAAAAAATATCAAATGAGCATGGACGTTAATCAAAAATACTGTCAGAGTTGTCATCTAATTAGTCGGAATGGCTTTATCATTACGAAAATAATGAGCTCACAGATATGTTGCTAATGCATGGGCAATGTTATCACGTTATCAGAATGCAGCTGCGGCGTCCAGAGAGTACGCAGCGCGATTTCCAGAAAGACACCATCCTGGGCCACGTCAGTTATTAATCTAGGACAGCGGAGAAATAGACAGGACCGGACTCAAAATTTTAGAAAACAATAAAAATATACAATCAATTATCTCCCTTAATACAAACATTTTACTAAGAAGATTTAAGCTAAAATTCTTAAGAATAATGTATAGTATCTCGCGTTACAAGGAACCCCTCAACTTCGAAAACACCCTGTATAAATATCTATAGTAGATTCATTTTTGTAATGACGAACTAAAGTTACTACATTGTAGTGACCCAGTTTAAAATTCAAATTTAAATTTCCGGTACCGCCACAACAGCACGCCAAATGTGAAGGTACTAGCGGCTAAACTAGGAACTGCGAGCGGAAATATAGCGGGGGGTGAAACGGGCTCGCGCGGGTGGTTGAAGGGGGTAGGTCACTTTTGTTGAGTTTTTCGAAACGAACACACCTTGCGAAGAGCGATCCAAGTTTCTCAAATTTGTAAGTTAAACCTGAACAATTCCACTACCGTTCCGAGTAGATATTTTGTGTCCCCGTGGGAATTCAACGTTGTTAATTCACCTGGGTAATTTATCCCACTTTCTTTGCCTTTTTTTTTGTGTTTTGTTTTTGAGGCCAGGACCACGTGGTAAGGGTATGTTGTAGAGTTCATTTTGTTGCATACTGTTTCTTTAAGAAATGTTAATTGAATGTTAAGAATTGTTAATTTTAAGCGTTATCCCTAAGTTTCTTCCGGAAGGTTCATTTTTTTTTTGGTAATCAGGTAATTTCGGAAATTAGGAGCCGTCGTCCGAACCGCGAGCGTCCATTTTGTTTTTTTTTCTAGCATTTTCTAACGGCACTCGACCCGCCATTTTCTTTTTGTTTAACATTACCAACGATTATTGTATTCGTTATTTATGCTGCTTACCGATATTTGTGTCAGTTAAAGCGTTTTTTTATTTTATCGTTATTTTACTTCGCGTTTTGTTCCCTTTTATTTGCGCATGGTTTAATGTTGCGTTTTGTTTTGCTGGATTTTCTCATCATTGAATGTTACTCTTTGTTTGATTGAATTAAACTCGGTTTTTTGTTTTTCTGTGTGATGTTGCTAGATTTCGGAAAAGTTAAAGTTAAAATGTTGTAAGTACGATCACATGGGGGCTAGGTGACATTCAGGAGGTCGGGGGGGGGGGGGGTTGTTTAGTCAAATTTCCGTGGGGGCGACGGTTGTGTAGGACCGTATAACGGAGGTGGTACAAGTTCTGCTGTATGCGACTCTGAGAAGCTGACGTGAAGCCCCCGTCGCAGTTATAGGGATCTTGGGAGTTTGTCGGAAACGGTTGGTTGGGGAAGGTGGAACAAGTTCTGCTCTACGCGACTCTGAGAAGCTCATCGTACAACCCCGAACGCTAATATCACTCGGAATTGGTCGGTACACAGTAGTCCGACACGCGATACCCCGAGTACCTATAAATGTCGCTGCTTTCAAGACGACTCAGATTTTCTGAGTCCCCTCGCGGCCGAAAGTTTGTTACCTCCAGCTCTAAGTTCCCGTTGGCGTACCTTGACCGCATAGTTCCAAATTAAACATTGTTTGTCATTAATCGAATTGTAAAATATGAGTAATACCTGGGATACGGTTTTTGAAGAGGGTTTTTCATCCGTCCCTGTCTGTAATAACTGCCTTATAATTTGTTTACTTGTTTTGCAAGCGTTAAACTGTCATTTTGTCTGTCATGTGCCCGTTTTTCTGTTATTTGAAATATTGTTGCATACATCTTGTCGTTTGTCTTTGTGATGTACTCAACTAGTTAATTTCTTGTACTTCGTTAAACTTAATTTCTGTCCTTTGTATTCGTTCCAATTTCTTTTTCATCAAAGTTATTACAGACATTTTTAATAAAAGGTATTTTGCGTCCCTCACATGTGTGTTTTATTTGCGGCACTCTTCCAACTGGAACCCTCACCGTTTGCATTCCGAACCTTTTCCGCCAAAAGAAAATCACAACGTAGGGCTCCTCCGATTCGATGACGATCACGACCACATTTGTTACCGTTTTGCGCAGGTTCAAATATTTGGCGGAAAAAGTAATGTATTCAAATCATTACAACATTTTGCAACTTTTGTCTTGTGAACACATCTTTTTACCGCGAATTTGGGCTTTTAAAGGTTATGGGTCACGTCAATTGTTCTTGTGTCAGTTTGGTACGTGATATAATATATTCCAATCAAAATCTTCAAACCCCTTCCATAAAACATGGAAAACATTTCGAACAAACTGCGTTGCGCCAGTTGGAAAAACAATTAGGAGTCAAAATTTTAGAGTGCGGTATGTTCAATGATGAAGAATTCTAATTTCTTGGGGCTACACCAGACGGACTAATAGATAATCATACATACCTTAGTAGAAATAAAATGCCCCTTTTCGGCATTCAATGTGAAGATAGAAGAGGCAATCGAGAGAAAAAAAATTAACTTTTGGAATAAAAATGATCACAGCATAAACAAGAAACATGCTTGGTATTACAAAATTCAGGGTCAGTTACATGTAACCAAAAGAAAAACAAGTAAACTAGGCAAAAATGAATAGGGAATTTTTCCTTTTTTGAATTTTTTATAAATACAGTTTAAAATTTGTAATGAAATGTGTTAGAAATATATTAATATACAGGGAGATTCTGAAATAAGTTTGGAAAAAAAAAATGTGGAGTATCCTTGACGCCTTGACATATAATTCTGCCTATATGAATTTTGGAGGTGAAATCAAAAGGAAGGAAATTACCCTATATCCTTGTATTTTCAACGCCCATGAATAGGGAAAATTTGTCCGAATTTGTTGACTTCATTAGCAACCATTGTTACATCAACTCCACAATAAAGCCGTAGGTGCAAGCACAATGTTTTGTAAATGTTTCTATGGAAATGATCGAGAGGAGTAAGGTTACGTTTGTGACTGACGGGCACCTTAGATTATTATTGTTGCTAAACTACCAAGATAATCAGGTAATCACCTTTAACTCAGCAGCGTACTGGCAATTTTGACCAAATTTTCAATTTGTATCTCGAAAACGAAAAAACTTTTATAAGAAAATTTTTTTGTCTATTACTTCTTCTCATCATCACCAATTACCGTTTTTTTTTCCAAACTTATTTCAGAATCACCCTGTACACATTAAATGTAATATTTCAAGTACCTGTAACATTTTAAATTTATATAGTATTTAAGAATACGTGGGAGGATTGGGGCAATTATTTTGCTTTCCAAGAAAAATCTTGGAATTCCCTATTCATTTTTGCCTAGTTTATTTTGGCTGTATGAATATCAGGCAACGATAATTTAAAAATTGAAAGAATAGAACAAGATATAATTTTCTGGAAATTTGAGGTGGAACCTAAACTTGTACAATTTTATATGGAGTGTATTTTGCCTAAATTAGTAGATCCAAGGCATACAAGAAATATGAAAATATGAGATCCTCCTTATATCCTACAACCAATAAAGGATAAACAAAATGAAATACGAAATTATTTTTTTTCCTTCGGTTTTAGCGGAAATACGATCTGAAACACCTTTTGAATCTTCTTGACATACAGTGTGGAAACTTTAACTGGAATAAAATTAGGCGGTTTTTGTAAAAAATCCCGAAACAGGTCGATTTTTGCTTTTCCTTGCCCACATTTTGGCGCATATGGTTATTGCATATCTCCTCCCGGAAGTGCGCAACCACTTCTAACTAAGGGTACGCCAAGGAATACAACGCACTATTTGTTTCCTGAATATTTTCAAAGCCTACGTGCTAAAAAATAAAAACCAATTTATAAGTTGAATTCTATTTAATGCAACAAATGCTTAAAATGGGCACCGTTTCTTTCTTGGCAAATTGCCAATCGGTAGTAACATGCATCCCTTGCGTTTCGTAACATTTCCGGTGTGATTTCCCAAACTTATTTCAGAATCACCCTGTATTAGTATATGCAATCCATGGATGTGATTATTGCTTGTCACATTTACAAGATTCAAATTCGAAAAAAAAAATCCTTTTACTGGAATTAATTTATTACTAAGATAGAGGAAGGCTAAGTTACCCCAATGATCAATTTGTGGGTCTAGTATAGTTTGGGAATGAGAAATTGGAATTTTAGCTTATTCACTTGCAATGGGTTTTGGGTAGGTTATAAACACTGTAGATAATAAAGTAGATTTACGACTATGAGCAGTTCATTCCAGGACGGCAAACAATCTGCATTTTGCTGACATTCGGCATCCCTTTTTAGTAACTAGGCGGTAGATAAACTTACCACTATCGTAAATCTTCATTAGAGAGATATTGCAGTGTCATATAGCGGTTAGCAGTATTTAGGAAAACGTTATTTTGACATCTAAGTGTCAATTTTTAGCACATAGACGGTAATAACGATTGCACTTTACGTAAATTGCGAACGTATACCACAAGACGTTAATGTTATTTTTGACATTTCTCATGTGTCAACAGTTTGACAATTCAAAAAGGTTTGAGTGCGATTTGACCGAAATAAGCTAGAAATGAAGTGATGAACTGCTTCTTCAATATTATCGTAATTTGCACCACCTAAAATTGCAGCTTTTAACATTTCGTCAATTTTTGACACTACTTGTAATGTCTTTTAATAACGTTAACGCCTTGATAAATTGCAATAACTTTAAATCACTATGCCGTTAAAGCGTAGCGTTATTTCATGGCGCATGCATTTATTAACCTATTACTTAAATAAAGTTTGAATGCAATATCTCTCTCTGTTGTTATAATCTTTACAATCTACCCTAAACCCATTGCAAGTGAAAAAGCTAAAATTTCAATTTCTCGTTCGCAAACTATACAATTTACAATAATTTCAATAATAGTAGAAATTCTACCAAGCATTCCAAAGGAAAATATAAATTTTGTTTTGAAGAATATCTTGGCATCATTTCTTTCGAGAAATCCACTAATTCATTGTCCTGTTTCCTGTTCATGGTAAAATGTGAGTGAGACACTTAATTAAAAATTAGAATTTCCTGTCATTGTAATAGTTATTTATGTGACGAGCTTAGTAATTAATCTTTACGGGCGCGCTGGCACTTGTTGGACGAGTGACGTAAGGAACGAGTCTGCATAAGCCAGTAAGCCCTGTAAAGATTAATTGCTAAGCGAGTTGCATACAAACTTTTATTTCCACCTTCAGCCTCTAAATTTCGTTTTTTAATTGTTATTTATGTTTATAAAAATTTTGTAATGAAAGGCGGTGGGGCAATTATACCTACGTCGTCATGGTGTTGAGATAAATAACAAAAATACTGTCAGAAGTTTTGTGAAATTTGTTGCAAAAAGAAAGAAAAGAAAGAATGGTTTTAATGACCTATGAAAACTTTGAAGGGGATTTTGTTGAAATGCAAGAAAATAACCACGGAATTACCAACGCTGCAAGTGCGGTTCTCTACTAATTCGATCCCAGGAGCGATATGAAAATGACTTTCGAAACGGATCAAAATGCATTATTAACGCATGTAATTGCAACATTGATAGTTAAATTTGTTGTTATTACAGGGCTCTGCCTGTAATTACTCATTTCCTTAGTTACCATAAATACCTATAAAGTGTCATTTACTTAGAAGGTGGAAATAAATTTTTGTAACTTGCACTCACAAATAAAAAAAATAATAATAAAAAAGAAAATTGTTGAGATTAAATTTACCGTTCATAACAGTAGTTTATTTAACGAGTTCGTGTGTAATTTGGGCTTTTTTGGCACTCGTGGACCTTTAAAACTCTCGTTTCACTCGAGTTTTAAACTGGCCCACTCATGCCAAAAAAAGCCCAAATTACACAAGAACGAGTTGAATACAACGTTTTTTTGTTCGACGAGCCCCCCCAAAGGCTCCAAATCGCTGAAAATCTATAAAATTAGCTTGACGTTTTGTTTTGACAAGTTGTCAAATTTATCAAAATCCGTTCACACAGGAGAAAATTCTCAAATCCTGACAGTGTTGAACAAAAAAAAAAAATTTTTTGATTTGAGACTTTGAAAAAGTGTCAGATGTATGTGTGCGTTAAAACTATGTTGAAAACACGTCTATAAAACAATAATTTCCTGCAATGCAGGCAACCAGTACCCCCGTATTGTGGCGCACCCTATAAAACAAAAATAATGCTTAGAACTACGAATGCGGCAGGCCGGATAAGAGACGAGTCTCTTATGAATCTAGGAGGCCGTGGTAAATATATTTCAAAACTAGTGTGGTACTTTGGTCACAAAAGTTGGTCTGGACTCGCTGAACGCTGCTGGAGGAAGAGGCGAAAAGGCCAAAGAGGCCGCAGTCAGGTCTTGCACCGTCCACCTGCAGTTCTCCCTCCTACAAAGGGTAGGGGTGGTTCACCCTGTGTCGCAGACACATACCACCACTACTTCTACTTGTTAACAAAGTTGCCTAGCCAGATGTCTCTTAAGGTTGTACAGCCGCCCGCAAAAGAATCGAGCCGACCCTCTGCAAGGAAATAATCACCAATCCATATTTCGACAAAGGGACCTGACCACTGTCGTAAACTCATAAATCTAATCTGCAACATTTTCAGGCATTTCGATATACGAGGACAGTACCATTAGTTTTTGTCCTTTATTTAAACGGTGTTGACTGACAAATGAAAAACTGTAGAGTTTTTATTGTGCATTTCAACGTTTAATGACGAATATAATTCGGTTGCATTTTTTTAAAATTGTTATACAATGACGTTTATTGGTTAAAAAA
The DNA here is from genome assembly GCF_963966145.1 of Tenebrio molitor. NCBI lineage: Eukaryota > Metazoa > Arthropoda > Insecta > Coleoptera > Tenebrionidae > Tenebrio > Tenebrio molitor. Next base: position 21,403,183 of record NC_091050.1, on the reverse strand, counting down.
TCGTATGATTACGAATAACAAATAAACAAAAATTAATACGCTAAAAAGATTTTCACTTATAATCTCCCAAGTGAGTAGATTTATTATCGAAAAAAAAATCCAGTTATTAATCTACTCACAAGGGTTGATTCGATAAAAAAAATCGCACGACACAAAGAAAAATTTAAACAAAAACCATATAATTTTCCTTATATCAAAATCCCAAATTTTCTATAGTCGTCTTTGGAATGTGTTCTGTCAACCGCATAAATAATAAATTATAAAATGTGTCATTCAGGTTTTGGAGAAATACAGTGTTTAAAAATTATCGGGTGTTCATTTAAATTTCCGATCAAAGTTGGCGTGAAGAATTTATTGTGAACGCACGTGGTATAAAAACACAAATAACGGTAAGATTTAAACAACTGATTTGTGATCCGTAATCCGTAGTGCGTTCACAATCGACTCTTCTACGACAAATTTGACAGGAAATTTAAATGAAGATAGATGAAATTCAAACAAAAAATACAAAACGAAGCAAGGCCAATGTGTGGTGCCAGTTTCAACTTTCAACAGTTCTTAAAAGAGCGCAACGTCAAGTTGGATAGTTCCTTGATTCTACTATGCTGTTGAAGGGGTGGACTGGAAACATGAAACGCAAAAATGGGGACAATTATGAAGAAGCTGTTATAAAACTAATGTGGAAATCCACACCGAAACTGTTAAAAGAAAAATTATCAAAAAATTAGCGCTTATTAATTTTGCTTGGGTATGTAACATGCAAAATATCAGAAAATTTTTGAGTTGCTAGGCAGTTATTAAAAGTTCTAATTCATTCATTGGCTGATTTTGAGTGCCGTGCGATTTTCTATTGAAATTTTAAAATAAAGAAACTTTAGTTAGATTGCAAACTATGACATTAAACTTGAGTTTTTTTTTAAAGTAATAGAGAAATTTGCTATAAATAAACCTATGTACAAAAAAGTAAAAATTAAATTAGATTACCACCAAAATAAACAGTAATACATAGTAGATATTAATAGCAAACTAAACATTCTTCCTGGTGAAATCTAATACAAATATCCATTTTACCCAAGACTGTAAAATCTTGCCTGGCTGAACCGGGGATTCCCGTTAGGGACAAATAATGGTTGTCTTGTTAAAATTACCTGTATTCTGTATTCTAAAAATCTCGATTTTCAAAAATTTAATTTTTTGTTCGACACTGTCAGAATTTGAGAAATTTCTCCTGTGCGAGCGGATTTTGATAAATGTCACAACTTGTCAAAACGAAATGTCAAGCTAATTTTAAAGATTTTAAGCGATTTTGAGCCTTTAAGGGGCTCGTCGAACAAAAAAACGTATTAAACTACTATTTTACATTATACCGGGTGCCCCAAAATTCACGGAACAACTTAGCAGTACGTTGTTAAGTAGTCATTAAAATACATATCAGGTGGAAATGTTTAAAAAAAATCAATCTTCTTTTTCCAAGAAGAAATAGACCTATTCGTTACAGTAAATGTGGCAATATTTTTTAATATGTAGTATGTAGTTTATTTAACGAGTTCGTGTGTAAATTGGGCTTTTTTGGCATGGTGGGCCCACAGTTGAAAAGTTGTTACATTTATCAAAATCCGTTCACACAGGAGAAAATAATTCTCAAACAAACAAAAAATTCTATGTATCCCAATAGTCTGCAAATACATATTTCATTTATGTTGTATCCATGGCTATGAGAGAGAAAAATCAAAGCCATGTTTCCATACGTTATTTGAGGTAAAACGAACAAAAAATTACTACTTGAAAATGCTGGAAATAATAAAGAAAATAATTGTAAACCTGATTACAGTCGTTCAGAATTATTGCCACTTGCTAGTAAAACACAAATATGTAGTCGGAATCTTTTTTAATATTTAAAATAAACGATGGGATGTAACATACAGAATAGAAACCGAGAGGACTAATTCATTTCTATTTATTTTATTCGAATAACTTAACAACTACACCTTTCAGCTGAAGAACAAGAAAACAAACAATATCAAAAACAAAACAGCAATAAAACAAACAAAAAAGAATCATCAGTTCATCACACAATTAAATCCATGTGATTTCAATTGAATAAATGATTTGTTATCCAACTGCATTTATATTTATTTCATTCATACATAACCAAATTTAGCAATAGCAAAGCATTGCCCGGTGCTAGTAATTTATAAAAAATACCTAGAGACCAGGCCCGCGCTAAAAGGCAAATGGATGATTTTCGGTAAGGAAAATTTTTCTGCCTGGGAATTCCATTATAAAACAACTTGTCACAGGTAGTTCGGGGAAGGGTTTAGTTACCTACATATTTACAAATTGTTTCTTGTAGTAATTTTAGCTCAGTTCAGTGTGGTTTGCTTTGTTGAATAAAATTATGTTTTAAAATCCGCTTTTGGTGCTTTTATTTTCGCTAATAAGAACACAAGTAGTGTAAGATACAAATAAGTTTCATTAAAAATTAAATGGCACAATTGTTCACTATTTCTGTTGCGTTTCTTTAATATTGATCTTAATCAACTTTGGATCGTTACACATGAATTATCATTACATGGGATAAAATACTCGTAGTTAAAAAATAAATAAGACTTAGATAAAAGCAGACATTCACTATTTTGTAATCGGTATACCAAAATTTACAACTGTGTCATAAAACCCTCGATGGTATGAAAGCAAGACTCACCGTTTACGGCACCTAACAGCTAGAACTTGTTCAAACAGTAAAAGAAACATAAGCCCTGATTAATTTATTATACCTGACGATTATTTCACGATTATTGAGATTCTTATTTACGGCTGAAAATTTTATTTAAAATATGTTTGGCCATTTTAACCTCCCCGCCCCAGTGTTGTTTTAGTTTTGTTTAATAAAGATACTTTACCTCTGCAAATTTACCCAGAATTTTCTTACCTATTGTAACGATCTATTTTATTACGTTCATTATTACAATCATTTTGATTTTAGTTACATATTTATTTTTTCTATTAAGCACACCGGTTATTTCGATTGTGTATCATTTTATTGAAGATTCAACTCATCATATTAAAATCAAAAATTTCGTTAACGTCTATCCATCACTGTAACTCTTTCTCTAAAATAAATTGGTGATTATTTTTGAAAGCAAACTCTTTATAGTAACTAATAAATACGTTTCACATTTTTTAAAATCATGCAAATTGTGTCAATTTGTTGTAAAAATGCATAAATCGGGATTGGGAATGGCATCACCTTTGCAAATCAATGCGATGTTCAAGTCAATTGTTATCCACACCCATTCGACGCTGCTGACCACAAAAATACGTACTTACTCAGGAATTAATTGTTGGTGTTTGTAAGGATGACAGTATCTCAGCAACATAGGTACCTGAATCGTTTATGACAAATCTCAAATCTGACAAACTACCTAAATCAAATTAATGACATTTATTGAAAACGCTGTACACTGTGCGTTAATTCACCAGCTTATTTAGGTACAAAAGCTGATTTTGTTGACTGAGATGAATGAGTAAGTAATAAATAAAGTGGTGTTCCTCAACGTGTAAATAAATGTAGAGGTAGTGTGTGCAAAATTGTGGAAGAATTGTGTAATACGAGTCTCGTTTTAGTTGTGGTTAAATAGCCAAAATAATGTATTGAGTAAATTTATTCACAATTTACATATTCGTACTTTCAATTCTAACCGAGAATATCTACGAATACTAAACTAATGAAAGGTAAACTAGACTTAAAAAATTATTTTATAATAAATGTTCTGTGTGCCTTCCGTTGGTACCAATTTTCATAAACAGAATTCAGCATTTCTGGCTTTTTACGAATCTGGTTCGCGGCGTCTGTTACGCGTTTCTGGAGTTGGCCTTCTGTATTTATTTCAACTTCGTATACCAAATCTTTCGTGTGGCCCCAAAAATTAAAATCCAGAGGGGTTAAATGGAGGATCGGGGACGCCATCGTATTGGAATCAGTCAGAACCAACCTCACATAAATGCAGATGTAGCTCCACAAAAATACAACGGGACGGAAGGACTCCTTCAGGAAAACGCTCGCCGTATGGTCGCCTTGCCGATCTTGAATTACCACGTATTTCGCCATAAAGTAAATGCAAATCGGCGTATTCTTGTTTTGTGAATTTCATAACTTTTTGAAGGATTCGCAAATTTAAAATTAAACTTGAGAAATGTCATAGGTGTTACAGGTACCGTTGCTAAAAAAATTGCAGCCAAGCAACCAAAATTACCTTTTTAAAACCGATTAACTCATTAGCGTACAGCAAATTTTGACCAAATTTTCAATTATTTTTATCTCGAAAACGAAAAGACTTTTATTAGAAACATTTTTTGTGTACGAGTTCTATTCATCGTCACCTATGACTGGATTTCTTCTGGCAGGTTATATCGGGACCACCCTGTATCTAGGTATTACTACTTACTGATAATTATTTTATTTTATTAGCTCTATAATTCAATTTTTTTGGAGACATGGTTTCTATTATCCGTTACAAAACTAAAAAAAACCACCAACACTGGATTCTACCTAGAAAATACAACCGACAACGTTGTATGCTTACCTATAGTTGATTTTTGACATAAGGGAAATGGAAATGTTTGGTTACGGTGATGTCAATGATACCTTATGAAAACTATAAATAAAAATTCGATTTGTTGTAATCTTGTGTTATTTAAAAGATTTCATTATTTTTACGGCACTCACTTTTTGACATAATAAAGAGATCGATCAAAAGGTCTAGCTGGCATCCTAGTAATATAAAAGTTATCATTTGGACATTTAGGCCCGGTTTATTTACCTTCAAGTAAATTTATCTGGCCAGTAGTTGCTATGATTTAGAATCTGCTATTGGTAGATCCACGGTAATTATCAAATAAAGTTACTTGAAGGTGAATAAACTGGGCCTTAGTGTAATTTTAATTTTACCAACTTAATTCAACAGGTGGTAGTTTTTAAATTTTAGCAGGGCTAATACACATATTTTTATAGTTTTACTAAACGTCGGCCGTTACAAATCACATTTATTGCAATCGAATTATATTAATAATTTTTAAATATAGAGACAGACAAACTCTAGGGATATCTAAGAAAAGAAACATTTTTAATTCAGAAGCGTCTAAGTAATGACCAAAAATTAATGAAACAACCCTCGTATACCAAACTGTCCGAAATAGTTGCAGGCTAGATTTACGAATTTATGAGAGGTGATTATTCCCTTGCAGCCGGGTAGGCTCGATTCTTTTGCGGGCGGCTGTACTATGGTCAAGAAAAAAATTACCTTACATTCAAAAAATCTGAAAAAATTACCAGCGCTTACAAATAATTCAAATTTAATATAAGATTAATTTAAAAAAAATCTTCCGTACAGTTTCTTAAAAAAATTAGAAAAACCATGTTTTTAACCACATTTTTTTTTTTTTGTTCGACTCTGTCAGAATTTGAGAATTTTCTCCTGTGTGAACGGATTTTGATAAATTTGACAACTTGTCAAAACGAAACGTCAGCTAATTTTAAAGATTTTAAGCCATTTGGAGCCTTTAAGGGGCTCGTCGAACAAAAAAATGTTGTATTCAACTCGTTCGTTTGTAAATTGGGTCTTTTTTGGCACTCGTGGGCCTTTAAAACGCTCGTTTCACTCGCGTTTTAAAATGGCCAAATTTACACACAAACTCGTCAAATAAACTACTATTATATCCGATCGGGCGATTTTTGCCTACTTATGGACTTGTTTTTAGGGCGTAATTCAGAACGATGAATCCAGCTCGAGGGCTTTAGCCCGAGAGATGGATATCGTTCGATGGGCGTAATCATTCGGTGACGCCGTGGTGCATACAAGATTTTATTTTTCACTATACGTGTTCTTTAAAAAAAAAAAAAATTGGCATCTTTGCAATTATGAATTGATGAGGGCGTTATGAATTCATTACGCCCGCTTATTCTTATTACGCCCTGTTTTATTCTCCGGTTGTTATGGACATGTTTACGTATTTCGTATCCTAGGAGTTATCATGCAATTATACTAAAGTGAAAAATAAAAGTTTTTGCCGCCCTTGTTTAGCCGTTACTACAGTAATAACAATAACTGGCTTATTCCACCTTCCTGATTTTTGTGTCGTTATTTTATAATTGAATCTACCTAAATTATTATAAAATTCAAAACTTCGACCGGACATAAAATTTTGTATGTACTATCGGCGCCATCGAAATGTGAACGCCAAATTTTCCTAGTGTGTGTTGTAGCATCAATCATAGGCGTGCGTTAATGTGTCAGATTTGTGACAATTTTCACAAACATAATTTGTCAACAGATTTAATTTATTTTTAAACAATATACATGCCACGACACTTGACCGATATGGGAAAAGCGAGGGCTGTTGCCAAACTCGAGGAAAATTGTAAAATTGTAATAGAAAGTTATAGGTAATATGTAGAAATCTTTTCTTAACTTTCATACATATAGTACGCCACTGAACAAAGTTTTATTTAATGTAGAACAAAACAGAAGACGTTTCTATGGCACCAGAAATTCGTTCACATTTCGTTGGCGCCGATAGTACCACGGGCATAATTAGCCTTTGTGACCCTAGCGTGTAATGGCTCTCGACTGACGTCTCGAGCCCTAATGTCACGCCGCGGGCTACAAACGCCTTCACTACGCCCTTAATACATAAATAACTATTATATTAAAAATGGGATGATAAATTTTAATGAAAATCCAACATCAGGTTACAATAGCTTTTCTGTAGGTGTTCCATTTTTTTGAGTGATTTTGAATGTACAGTTTTTGCATAAAAAAATAAAAAAACGACGAATCGAAATCAAGCAAAAATACATTAATTAAAACTAAAAATCCATTGTACAGTTTGTAAATACAATGAAAAGAAGATGTAAGTCAAATGATTGGCTGCAATAATGTTTTTTTCCTCAAAAAAAGCATTTTGAGAATTTTGAGATTATAATTTATAATTAAATATAATAAATATAATAAATATAATTTATAATTAAATTATAATTGAGATTATAATTTCAAAATGCGACACTACTAATGCAACACTGCACAGTAGCGTCCCCATAGCCTGGACGGATATCTCCTCAATTACTAACTCCAATATCATCAGTGCCATCTGCAAACTGATAGATAGACAAACAGTTTATTTATTTCAAGGAACTGTAAAATGGATTGGATTTTTCCCAAAATACGTCCACTGGGTACTATTTATTGCTTTATGGCCCTTTATATTCTAAACATTGTCATTGAGGACGAGGACATAATGGGGCCAAAGCAACTTTCTATGACAGAAGGAATGGCTAAAGTCCTCGTCTAGAAACAGTCAATTTTGACTTAAATTGTAAATCATTTTACAATAGGACAGCAAACCCTCTTATAACTACCACAATACACTCTAACTTTATTGCCCCTTTGTTGTGCAGTGCCGACTCAAGGAAGAGCAAACATCAGGTAAAGTAAAAGTCCTCGTCGAAAAATAGTCAATTTTGACTTTAATTGTAAATCATTTTACAATAGGAGAGAAAATCGTCTTATAACTACCATAAATAATTCCATAAATAAATAGGGGCTGTTACTTTACCTGATGTTTGCTCTTCCTTGAGTCGGCACTGCATAACAAAGGGGCAATAAAGTTAGAGGGTATTATGGTAGTTATAAGAGGGTTTGCTGTCCTATTGTAAAATGATTTACAATTTAAGTCAAAATTGACTGTTTCTAGACGAGGACTTTAACAGCCCCTATTTATTTATGGAATTATTTATGGTAGTTATAAGACGATTTTCTCTCCTATTGTAAAATGATTACAATTACAATTAAAGTCAAAATTGACTATTTTTCGACGAGGACTTTAACATAAAATCCCAAGGCGCCTATCAGCTTGGACCCGAGTGGTTTTTAAAAGTCTGTAAACAAAAAACACCTGGTTAACGGCTGAAAAACCAAGTAGAAAATCACACTTGTCTTTTGAAAGAAATACTTCTAAAAAAAATCAAAGCAACGATTCGCATTACGGTTTATCCTGTGCCAAACCTGACATGCAGGAAAACGAAGTCAATTTTTTAATTGATAAACAAATAAAACTTTTAAATGTGTCTTTTGATGAGCAGAAAATTATTCAAAAAAAAAATCTAAAGACTAATGCGACGATTGGTTCGCAGAAAGAAAATGACCAAAAGCTGAAACTCAACAAAAAACATTTTTTTTCAAATTCAGGGACAATTATTTGTGACCCAACGCAAATACTGCGATTTTATAGTTTGGACTCCAAAAGGAATTAACGTTGAAACTGTTGAAACGATAGTGGTAGGTGATCAATTTATGAAAAATATCCTTCCAAACATTTTTATTTTAAAAGCACTGTTCAATCTTTAGATATAGGGCATTCATTTTAAATGTTGAGTACAGTTGTAAACTCAAAACACCATAAATTACGAAAGTGGCAAATTTTCATTGTATCGGTAACGCAAAGTAGGAATCCCTCTGTTCATATAAAACTGGTGCCACGTCGTACTCTCACCATCTTATCGACGAGCAAAAGAAAGAGATGTTAAAATAGCTACAAGTAAAATAGTTATTTACACAATTAGTGGGATAAAAGCAATATTACAGGATTCGAGTGTGAAGATTGCAGATGACGAGGGCGTCAGCCCGAGTTCATCTGTAATCACACAGTTTCCTGTATTATGCTTTAGCCCACGTGTTATGTACAAAATTTTATCTAAGACCGCCCCGAATTTAAGGATGAACTGGAGTAACAATCTCAGCAAAAAGTTGCGGAATTCTTATAATGCTATGAAACGTTTATTACGAGAAATCAATATGTGAAAAAAAAGTTTTTAATTTTTGGAAATGAATTGTAATGAGTTGCAAGTAAATTTTGTGTTTATTTTCTTGATATTTAGATAATTACTTACATGTGATTTTACAATCTTTTGACTAAGACTGTACGTCAAAGTAAACAGAAGCACACTGAATTTCAATTTTCATTGATTTCTGTTAAAGTTCTTAACGTAACTGTAATAAAATGTGCGATATGAGTGTAATGTTGCATACCGACGTCAATTATATGCATTTTGTTCACTTTTATTGAAATTAAAACAGATACATAACCTGAAAAACCGTGTTTTTCCACATATAATTAGCGATTACATAGAAAATCTTGGTACAACTTTTTTTGTAAATTCATTAGAAAATTCTACGATATCGATACTTTATGTGTGAAAAATTTAAGAAAAATTGGCCTTTTTGAAATATGTTTTTTATCACTTTTTATGCGACTATTGCTCGATTTCTCATAAGAACACGTGTAAAATATCCCGAAACTTTAAAAGGTAAAAACTTTAAAATTCCTCGATGAAATTTTTTTAAATTTGGCACAGTACTTCAGAATGGATGAAAGGACTATTGTACCAATTTTAAGCAATTTTCGCCATTTTTCAATGTTACTCCAGTTCATCCTTAAAAAAAAGGTAAATCTTATTTATTTCCGCCAGTTTCATTACACCGCTCAGTGGAATAATAACTTACTTATCCCACTGAGTGGGATAATGAAGGTCACTTATCCCACTGAGTGGAGTAATGAAATGCGTCCGGTAATGGAGTTCCTTATTCCACTCAAATGAGTGGGATAAGTGTCATTTATCCCACGGGATTAGATAAATTATATTAGTAGGTCTTAGGTTGTATTAAAAATCTTTAAATTAGTGACGAAAAAATACCTATATCAAAATATAATTTAGATTTCTCTGGAGCGAGTGTAAGTGGACCAACTGAAGCTGGACGGGGCTCGTATACCTGTTAACAGGATTATAGAGTAAGGCCGGCCTGAGATATAACATTTGGTGGGGGAAATCTTCTAGGACAAAATATCCCAGTGGCGTGGCAAAACCGATCACAGCAGAGAAAAGCGGTCACAGTAACATAGGGTGACCAGAAGTCAACATGACAAAAGAGGACAAACAAGGCAAAAAAGGATGATTTTTATTAAAAAAGGATGACAATTAGTGAACAAAAAAAAAGTATATATTAAAGCTTTTTTTTTTAATTTTTACCTCAAAGTAGGCGTCGAAGAGTTGACTGTGAATGCACCACTCGTGCAAAAAGGCATGATTTAAATAGCTGATCCGTATAGTGCGTTCACAATCGACTCTTCAACGCCTACTTTGAGGTGAAATTAAAAAAAAAACACCCGATAGTATTGTATTTCCCGCTGACCATAGGAATACCTAGATTAAATAATTGAGAATTTTGACGATTGAAATACGAACGGCGAACGTGAACGTTGTGGAAAGTAATGTTGATGATCATTTTGTTGAGTCCAGTAAAGACTTAAGTTTTGAGTTTGATTGAGGGACAAAAATTTTGCTTTCAAGATCAAGAGTGAAAAAGCCGGACGTAAAAAAAAGCCGGCCAGACATTTAAATTTTGGTCAAAAATGAGGACATGTCCGGCTTTATCCGGACGTCTGGTCACCCTATAACAATCAGCTGACTTTTAATCTGTTGAACACCCCTATTTTACGAAAGATGAACTCGTCCGACTATTTTCCGTCTACGCTCACCCCCACCAAATGTCATATCTCAGGCCGGCCTTACTCTACCCACAGTAAAAATATAAATTATACCCATAGCTTCGGGCGGAAAGGAGGTGAAGGGAAGCGGATGCTGTTCGTGACAGAAACTTCGGTATTTGCCCAGCTTAATTATTTATGCATGAGTCATCATTCAATTCACGGGCCGTGAGTCAAATCTCATTCACTCAAACCTCCACCAAAAGACTTTACTAAATTCATTTATTTATTCACACTGTTTGTTGGGACCCAACACCACCACACTCGATTATTTGTTAAATAAAATATAAGTGAAGTGTGTTCTATCGTTTTAATTTCATTTTAAAATCCTCCGAAAGGCGAAAGGTGCGACTCTCGTAGAAACAAATTAAATAAAATTATAAAGAAAACACAACGTAGGGCGAATAAACATTTCTTTCCTCACTATTTTTTTTTTACCAGTAGTAAAGAGCGATCAAATTAATTTGTAATCGAGTCATCCATGGATTTGAATCCGTATGTCTTTTCGATTGATATGCCCAGATCTAACTTGTGTTTTTTGTTCAAGAAACGACATACGATTTCGGATTCATGGATAACTCGATTACAAATTAATTTGATCGCTCGATATATTACATAGCGAGAATGGAAAGTGAGTGATATCGTGCGAGTGAGAATCTTGACTCACGAGGCGCTAGCCGAGTGCGAAATCTCACGAGCAAGCGATAGACACTTTCCAGCTGGTGCTGCTTTTGTACACTATTTTTCCTACGACACTGAAAAAGTAATTTATTGCAAAAATATTTATTTTTTAGAATCAATAAAATTACTGGTCAGATTATTAATTTGACAGTTATTGAAAATGGGGTTTCTTAAAGAGTTGGAGTTGCGAGTATGTGTCAGTGTCTGATGTTGATATTGAATGTTAGAATGTGAAGGGAAGGAATCGATTATTTCCGGTTCTGTTCTAACGTTTGATGATGATGAATTAGTAACCGCATTTAAAATTTTATCTACAATTTGCATTTTTTGGTAACTGATTCATCAATATATTCGTGGGCGACAGCAGTAGATTTCCATTCACCGTGGCGCTTAAGAGTTGAGATGTCTCCACTTGCATCAACAAGAATGGTAGCCGAGGATCGGTGAAAACAATCTCAATCTGGTGGTGTATATTCCATATCTATAGACGAGTCGTTTTCTACAAAGCCAATAACCGTTTGTAGCTCACAATTTGCCAGAACATTTTTGACGTTTCTCTTGCTTCTGAGCGGTTGTTTCAGATAAACAAAATAGCAACATACTCGATAAAAGTAAATTATTAGAGAGTTTTCGCGTTACGTTCCGTTAAAATAACCGGTACGCTATTTGCGAGCAATTACCATAACCGCTTATTCAAACAACGGACAGTAATGAATCGGTTACGCTATTGCCTAGCAACCCCGGCGTTAGCGTACACGGTTATCTGAAAAACGTAACGCGAAAACTCTCTATTACGTTATAATCGTGCGTTATAATAACGTACTAATTTTTGACAGATGAATGAAATTGTCAACTTTCATGCCTATTCAATTGTCTAAAATTGACATCTTTTTTATAGTGTCCCAGGAAAAAATACATACATACAGGGTGTCCCAGAGTTGCGAAAAAGATCCATAACTTGTTTGTTATTAAAGATATCAACTTTTTCTTTATTCTAGATTTATTCTATACTATTATACTCCTATTTTCCTTTTCCAAATGCCCTCTTCTTTTGATAAAGGTAGATTTTGATTGGGACTTTGCATTAAATAAATATTCACTACGTGCTTACTTACACTTATTCCCTACAATCTCTCATACTTAATGACAATTCAAAGTAGGGTTAGAAGCAGGTAAGGGTTATTTCACATTAAAAGTCAAGACAATGACGTTGATTTCCCACTTTTTTTTGCCCCACTGAGTAGTCAAAGCTTGTCGAATATTTTTATGGTCGTATCACGCTTTATGAACACCATGAGTGCGCAACACGAATGCGTAATGACGATGAGTGATACATACCACCATAAAAATATTCTACTATCTTTGATTACGAATTGCAACAATGTTTATTTTTCAAATTGTTCAGTTAACTTTGTAAGAAAGTAATAACTTCCTGAATAAAAATAATAATCAAGTTAAACTAGGCAAAAATGAATAGGGAATTTTTCCTTTTTTGAATTCATTATAAATACAGTTTAAAATTTGTAATGAAATGTCCTAGAAATATATCAACATACACATTAAATGTAATGTTTCAAGTAGCTGTAGCATTTTAAATTTATCTTGTGTTTAAGAATACGTGGGAGGATTGGGGCAATTATTTTGCTTTCCAAGAAAAATTGTGGAATTCCCTATTCATTTTTGCCTAGTTTATTTAGTTTAAAATATACACTGCACGCACTAGTGGAATACCCAGTCATATTTTCACTAGTGAAAATTCAGCAAATGACCACATTATTTTACAACATTAAAAACAGAAATTTATCATGGTCTAATGTTTGTTAGATAATAAAAATGAAGTCAGGGACAAGTTTAAAAGCATTCGAGTGTTGTATCGTAGCTTTATTAGACAATGGATCACGTTAAAGCAAAGCAAAGACTGGTGAACCCGGAAGAAATTACAAAAAGTTTCTTAAAACGTAGCAGCATGAGAAATATCTTCAGAAGAGGGGTAAAAGATAAAGCTGATATTTACGAAGTGCTTCCATCTTTCAAGTCTCAAACGTTGGGAGATGAACTACAAACAAACTGGAATAAGCAAAGGCTTCAAAATGACCCATCAATGTTTAAAATGTTATGGAGATGTTTTGGAAAACAATATCTGCTGCTCGCAATTACTCAGCTCATTTCAATAATAATGACGTTGTAATTCCAGAAAATTTGTTACAAATTAATGATCTTCATTGTTTGCAGAATTCGGCGATCATAGATTGTAAGAAATCTTATATCCTATTTTTCCAACAACCACAACAATTTTAACAAAACTGAAGCATGCTTTCTCGGAAGTGCTCTTGTGGTTGCTGAGTTTACAAATTTTTTGTATAGAGATAATTTTGTACTCAAACTAGAAGTATACCTCCAGCTCTTAAGCTCCTGTTGGCGTACCTTGAGTATTTACTAATTAAGCATAGGTTTGGCATTAACCGAGTTGTAAAATATGAATAATACCTGGGATACGGTTTTGAAGAGGTTTTTTATTCGTCCCCGTCTGTGATAACTGCATTATAATTTGATAATAATAATAATAATAATAATAATAATAATAATAATAATAATAATAGTTTATTCGTGTTAATATACAAAATAGTATTTACACATGTCCCAAAACGAAAGAAAAATTAATTACATAAAGAATAGTAATGAGAGAAGAGAAAAAAAAAATAAATAAATAAAAAAGAACAAATAAAACAAATTTGACTATTTCAAATCATTAGATGAATTGTTTAAAAATTCATCAAAAGAGTAAATTATTTTATTTAATAAATAAGTTTTTATATGCTTTAAAAATTGGTTTGGAGGTAAATTTTGATGAGAGTCCGGAAGTGCGTTGAAAAATTTAATGCAATAACAGTGGATTCCATCTTGTGATTTAGTTAAACGTAGAGATATATGATCAATGTCTTGAGACCTAGTACTGTATTGATGATAAGATGATAGTTTGGGGTATAGTTTCGGATTTTTAATAATATATTCCAAACATTTATATATAAATATGGCGGGAAGAGTCAAGATTTTCAATTTAGCAAAATGTTGCCGACAATCGTCTCTAAAACCAAGGTTGGCAATAACCCTAACAGCCCTTCTTTGCAACCGAAAAATTCTGTACAGAGTACCTGAGTGACCCCAGATTAAAATACCGTATTCAATATGGCAATGCACTAATGCAAAATATGCTAGTCTAAGACTTTGGAGAGGAAGATTGTTAGCTAGATTACGTAATAGATATATATTTCTAGATATTTTAGAAGCCATTTGTTCACCGTGTGCATTCCAGGTTAACTGCATATCGACATATATTCCTAAATATTTTGTTTGTTCTGAGTATTCTACTCCTCCAACAAATTGTTTTAAAGTAAACATCATATGTACAGTTTTATCTTTGTTTAAATTTAGTCGATTTGCCAGGAACCATTCTTCGGTTAATGAAATACTATAATTTTTTTTAAGTAAAAGATTCTCCATGGATATTTCCGCATTGCTCACAGTAGTGTCATCGGCAAACAATGTAATATCAGCACACGAAACATAAGAAGATAGATCGTTAATATAAATTAAAAACAAAATCGGGCCAAGGATAGAACCTTGTGGCACTCCATAAACAATGCGTGAAAAATCAGATAATACTTCGTTTATTCTAACACACTGACTGCGGTCACTCAAATATGATAAAATTAATCGTGTACCTACTCGACGGATGAAAATTATACGTATAGAGTTTCCTCAATAGGATGTCATGTGACACACAATCGAAAGCCTTGCTCAAGTCCAGGAAAGATGTTGAATAATATTCTTTGCGTTCAAAACAGTCTATTATTTTCTCTACCAAATTAGTAACTGCTTTTACGGGGGAAGATCCTGTACGAAAACCAAATTGCTGAGGAGACAATAAATTGTTATCATGCAAAAAATTTAAAATTTGTTCAAATAATAATTTTTCAAAAATTTTTGATATAGCGGGCAAGAGAGAAATAGGTCTATAGTTATTCATATCAGCTGGATTTCCTTTTTTATGCAGTGGAATGACAACGGCCTTTTTTAAGCAATTAGGAAAAATATTTTCTTTAATGCAGTAATTACATAATTTAGTAAGAGGTGGAATTAGAATATTTTTAACACATTTTATAATCGGTACAGAAAGACCATAAATATCTTTTGAATGAGTATTACGTAACTTGGTGATTGCATCCCGTACTTGAACTTCCGATACCCCTTTAAAACAAAAAATATTATTTGTACTATTCTCATTAGTCATAATAGAAATCGGATCTCTGCTTCCACTGGGTAATGGATTAATTATATTTTCAGCAACTCTCGAAAAAAAATTATTAAAATCATTGGGATTTATCTCACAATTGTTGTGTTTGTTCTTTGATGTTCGATTATTGTTGATAAGGTTCCATAGGACTCTGGGATTGTTTTTATTATCAGAAATAAACTTGGCATTTGCTTCAATTTTAGCATCTCTAATAGCAAGATGGTAACGCTTCTTATAATCTGTTAGAAGTGATTTCAATTCCGGAGTCCTATGTAAATTGTAAGCGTCACATATAAGACCTAGTGTATTACGCATCTTATCTAGTACAGGTGTAAACCACTTCACAGAAGTGTTAGATCTGGAACCAGTTTTACAGAAAATTTATTTTTGTGGGAAAGCTAAATTGTAATAGTACATAATAGTGTTCATAAACATTTGAAACCTAACATTGAGATCAAAAGATAAATCTACAAAATTCCAGTTTACATTTTCTAAGAATTTAAAGAACATAAATTTACCCTCATCAGACAAAGGTCTAACAATTTTTACTTTAGACTTTCTCGTGATAAAATGATTGTTACGTAAATTAACTGATATTCCTAAATGGTCTGATATGTGAAAATTTACTGGAGTAACGTCTATGTCTTCAGTAATTATATTAGAAAATACATTGTCAATTGCGGATAACCCTCTAGTAGGGAATTTAACATGCGAATATAGACCATAACTTTGAAGTAAATCAGAAAACGATTGTGCATATTTGTTGTTAGTATTAAAGTGCATGTTAAAATCCCCTCCAATTATTAGATTTTTATTTTTATAATCGATTTTACCCAAAAGCTTGTGCATAGTTCCAATAAACATGTTAAAGTCACCCAGAGGTGACCTATACACCGTAATGATGTACACATCTAATGAAGGAATAAATGTCCCTACTAATTCACAGTCTATTTCTATGGATAAAGTTTTAACAGTAGGAAGAGGTATACATTCAAAACTGGAGTTAACAAACTGTATTACTCCTCCATGGATATGATTTTTTCGACCAAAGTATTCAGCTACTGAATAACTACCTACTGTAAAACAACTCGCCTCAGACTCGACCAGCCAGTGTTCCTCGAAACATAAAATATCAAATTTATTAGTTTCTAATACAACCTCAAGTTCCTGAATTTTGTTTCTTAAACACTGGATGTTCAAAAAAAGGATACCTGTTTTTACAACACTGCAGCACTTTGATTGCTACATGGAGTAGCGCGTTTTGCTTTTACTAACTGACACTTGTTTTTTATATACTTCACATGAGTAATTGAATCGCGAATGATCAACTTTCAAATTTAAATTGTTGGATTTGTTTAACTTCAAACAGTTAACACACACGGAATTATTATTACAATCCTTCTCGTCGTGACCTTCCTCGCAACAATTCAAACATTTAGAAACATCTTCTTTGCACTTTTCACTAGTGTGATTAAATCCTCCGCATTTAAAACACCGTAAAACATTTACGTGTTCATAAACTTTACAGATATTCCATCCGATACACACAGATTCCATTTTCATAAAGTCGGCGAAAGTAAGAGGATCAACTTCGATAATTGCTAATTTTTTTTTTCATTTTCTTGCAGGTAATCAGTTTAAAAGTACCGCTGATGTTTTCAAGAGATAAATTCTGTTGAATTAAACAGTTTCTCAGGTTTTCCTCGTTGAGTTCCTCGCTAAAACCTACAATTTTGATTTTTGGGTTGTACAGGATTGTTTTCTTAACACTGTACGCATCTCCAAGTTTTTTTTTTGCCTCAGTCTCCAATTTAATCCTTTCATCAGCATTGTTGCATGCGACTGAAATTCCTCCATTTTTGAGATGCTTAATCTTTGTTATTCCTACTCCAACTTCAGCTAAATTAATTTGTTCTTTTAAATTTTTCATAGTAGAAAGAGAGTCTTGAAGAACCTTTGGTTGGAGAATTACTACATCCTTGGGTTGTTTAGCAATTTCGCTGTAAGTTTTTGGCGAAGATATTGACGGCGATAACCCAGTTCCCAGCTCATTAAACTTCTGACTAACGTGTATGTTTATATCATTTTTTCCTTGTTTGTGCAAACTTTAACTTTTTTGTTGTCATTTACCCGTTTCTGTTCATTTTTAAGTGTTACCACATTAATATTGTTGTCTGGCTTTGCAGCTAGTTATACATAGTATATTAAATATAAAGAACGGTAATGACAATGTACCGATCGAAGACAATTGTTAGTCTGAGACCGGTACATTGTCATGATGCTTATGAGATTTTTTGCGCGATTGAATATTTATTACAAAACATTCCTAACTATTTAGGGGATAGAACTTCCTTCACATCGTGTTGCCATAATGTCGATTTTTGTATCGCGTTTCTGAGGCAATCTGCAAACAGTTACCGCCGTTCCAGTTTTTGTGTGCAAATATCGCCAGTCGTGTTGAAAAAGAATCAGTAAAATGAGCGATCTTATTGATTCCGAAAAGTGTAGAAGAAACTTGGAATGTGGGGTGTGTTCAGCCCTGATTTCTGAAAATCCAGAGAACGCTAGGACTAGGAGTCACTCATTTCCTGAGTTCAGCTACATTGAAGATTGTGTCGAAAACAAGATTCAATTTACAAGAAAAATTCCTCATGGCGTCACAACTAAATCAATGTTATTTTGCGACCCTCACTTATGTGTTTTATTTGCGGTACTCTTCCAACTGGAACCCTCATCGTTTGCATTCCGAACCTTTTCCGCCAAAAAAAAAAAACACAACGTAGGACCCTCCGCTTCGACGACGATCACCACCACACTTGTATCAGTTCATTACATGTTTAAAGAAGCGATTTAAATTTTACAACTACGACAGACGTTAATGCCTCTTTCAATAAAAGCATTTTTTATGATATGTTGTAGTTGTGGTATTTTTTCTTCCCGTCCTATCTAAACAATTTGACTTTGAATTATTTCAGAACTCTTCAGGAGATCTACTGTTATTGTTAATGAAGTGGTTGTGGCATTATTAGATAGTTAGCTAAAAAATCTTCACTTTTCTATTGTATTTGTTTTTCTTGTGTAATGGTCTTATCGATATCAACATAATATTACAGTGTGTGTACGGTGTGTAACAGTGTAATTTTCAATTTGTGTGTTTTTTTTTTGCGTTTTCCTGATAAATATATACTCTAAAACACTCTCACATTTCTAATTTCTTTTTTTAATTTAACCGATGTTTTTCAAAGGATAACACACGATAACATATCTATGAAGTAATTCACAAAGAAAATAAAAACGTAAAAGTTTGCTGCATGATTTTATTAATTATTATTGTTAACAATAATTTAGGTTGTTGATGGAGAAAAATGTAAGTTGATTTTTCCAATTTTTAAGGTCATTTTAGCGATATCATGCAAAATTATCATTGTACGCAAGACTGAAAATATTGAAAAAAACCTAAAAAGTGAAAAACCAGTGTCTTCTATATTTTTTAATAGTAAGATTATAACACTCCCTTGACGTATCGGTACCGTCGTGGGTCGACAGCTGCAGCACCTTCCGGGTTCGGGCCTTACGTTGGAGTTACTTGTAACAACCTTTGTCCTGTGGGACCCACGTTGGAGCGCCTCGTGTAACACTTCTTTGGGTCGCCGGCCCAAGTTGGATGGTACTTGGTGATGATACGCTTAGGATGTTTGGGAAGGGTTCGATTCCGATGCAACACGGTAGAGAAAACACAGACTTTATTCAGTAAAAAAAATGTAAACAAACAACAAGGGTGGGTTGTGCGAAGGACTTTCGCCCGTCTCGTCCACCTGGGGAGCGTTTCCGGAGCGGGGCTGCTCAAGGTCCGGTTAGATGTCCCGAGGGCGCTGTCTATGTGGAGCCAAGAGTGATCGTCCGTCCAGCTTGTCCGCCGAGGGAGCTTCTGGGGCAGAGCTATTCCAATGTCCGGGTGGATGTCCCCTTGGGCGCTTTCCGATCGGAGCAGAAGAATAGTCTTAGCTCTTCTGCGTGATGTGTTGCAATTTATAGGGTCGGACGATGGGAGAGGAGGGTAGAAGGAAAGTTGCGGAAATGATCAGATGTTGGGGAGTTATTGGGGAGGCGACGAGGGCGCTACTCTGGTGGCCGCTCGGCGCACTACAACTTTGGGTCGCTATAAAGCTTGTTTGACACGATGCTAAATTTTGTAGAAAATTTGTTAGAAAATGAGAGAGACTCTCGATGGGACCAATGAACGATCAGGATCATAATCTGTCTTTGTCAGATCCTGATCGTTCATTGGCCCTCTCTCATTTTCTAACAAATTTTCTACAAAATTTAGCATCGTGTCATACAGCCTTAAGATTAAAATAATTGTGAGGCATTTTTGATGAATTTCTCTAAATGACAATGAAAAATACATACAAATACAGTGTGGAATAAAATGATTTACATCTAGTTACCTTTGGAATTTTTGCATATGTAAATTTTCCTGTACCGCTCTACTTTTTTTTTTTGAAGTGCCGAACTATTAGTTCTGTCAATAAATATCATCAATCGAATTGACAATTGTTACAAATTACTAAATTGAATTAACAAACGTTGGTGGCCACTTTCAACACTAGCTGTGACTTGCTTTTGTTGCCTCCTTTTTAATTTCAATCTCTACTTTGCATTCATATCATCCCTTCGCAATAAATCACATTTGGAATTTTGGAATATTTTGAGGTTAGGCTTTCTTTTTTTTTTGTAGAATGGCATTTCGTATTTTTACAAGGGTAATGCAAAGGTAACTAAAGTCTGTCTCAATTCTAAATTTCCACCAACACTGCATTCTACGTTGGAAATACAACCGGCAACACCGTTTCGTGAAAAATGCGTCAGATTGTATTTGTTAGGTTATCTGTCAATTTCCGTTTTTACAACTCAAAATTTTGGAATAAAGGAAAAGAACGAAAACCTTTTCTAAAATGCAGCAAATAAGTAGGTAGAAAATCAAATTCTAAAAGCAAAATAAACTTGTGAACTAATTTTAATGTTTTCGAATCATGCAGTACATTTACACGGGCCGCTAGCGTCGGTTTTATTAAAACCGGTGTTGTTAACACCGGTGTTAATTGACGTGTAAATGGGATTCAAAGCCGGTTTTACCAAAACCGGTTTTCTAACGCTACACCACTTCACCAACAGGCGTGACGTTACTAAGCGGGTGGAAAATTTACGTGTAAATGGCCACCTTTGCTTAACACCGGTTTTGAAGCAGGCCTGCCAACAGAATCTACGACATTTGAGCCCGCGACAAAAGAGAGCCGCAATATGAGCGCAGCGACAAAAGAGCGCAGCGACAAAAGAGCGCCACGACAAAAGAGCGCCGCGACAAAAGAGCGCCGCGACAAAATAGCGTGAGACAAATAAACACTGTGACAAGACAGGATTTTGAAAAAGCAACAGTCAATGTATTTACGGAGGAGGTTGCTTTTTCCATTTTTCGCAGGCAATTTATCGGCATGTCCAATCTCTAGGACTCCTAGCATCTTATGCTGCAAATCCTGAATTTGCACTCATGTTGCGCCACCTGCCAGCATTGGCATTTGTGCCAATACAAAATGTACAGGATTATTTGGTAATTGTTCACTTTAACTACTTCTGGAATTTTCGCGTTTTTTCTGGTTAGACAGCCTCAGGGCGTCCTCCTAGATCGTGTCCCACCATTCAAACCTTGTGCAAATGCCTTTTTTTCTCTCTAGTTGTGTTTCAAGGTCACGTCAAGGTCGCGCCAAGTCTTAGTATAACTAAAAGGTAAGGAAAATTTTCATTCAATATGGAAATTATTTATTGCCTTAAGAAAGGCAAAGGTAAAGGCAACCTGTATTTACCTTCTTTTGTGGTCACGCTCTTTTGTCGCCGCGCTCTTATGTCGTCGCGCTCTTATGTCGCCGCGCTTTTATGTCGCCGCGCTCTTATGTCGCCGCGCTCTTATGTCGCACGCTCTTTTGTCGCGCGCTCTTTTTGCGGCGCGCTTTTGTCGCGATACCCTGCCAACACAAGCACTGTTGTCGTTGGCACCGCTCAACAACAAGCGCCGACCGCCATCGCCGATCTCGAAGTATTTCGGTTGGTCACACTGCGAAGAGGTTTTAGCTCACACCACACCAACACCGAAGTAGATTTTAACGCCTGTACAACACCTCTTGTGTAAACGCCCGTTTTAAACCAGTTTTAACAACACCGGTTTTAAATAACACCGGCGTTAGCGGCCTGTGTAAATGTACTAATGTTTATAAAATAATTACATTGCCAACTTTGGTTATAACTGTTATAAGAATCCCCAATTTAGAAATATTTTTATTTTGCCAACATAATTCAACAGGTGGTGGAAATTTAGAATTGAGACAAACTATAGTTGTAAATCATTTTATTCCACACTGTACAACGAAAAATAATGTTATTTAAGCTTAAAAGTATTTGAACGTTGTGACATTGCCTCTTTGGTAAAGCTTAGATAATGGACCATCGTAAAGCAAAACAAAAAGAGGCCAATCCAGAACAAACAACAAATTTCTTCTTAAAATTTCTTTTCATTTAAGTGGAAATTTTAAAAATAAAAGTCAGTTAATTTTATGAACAATAATTTTATGATTCGCTCCATTCTAAGGTTCCCTTTTAGTGATCTCATCTAGTGCCAGTGCCATTGACTTTGGACTATTTATTAGTCATTATCATTCATTACTAGCGTTCAGAAATATTTGTGGTTAAGTATGTAATGGTATTCGTTCCAAGTCGTCTTTTTAGCTGACGTGCATTTCTCTTAAATACATAACTTTACTTTTGTTATCATTTTGATGTAACATAAATTTTTAATTTTATTTAGCAACGATCGTATCAAAAAATTAACAGCAAAACTGCAGTTGGTGAATTCAACAAAGAAATAATTCACACTTGTTTCATTGCTTGTTCGCTAAATAAATGACCTTTCATATTTATGGTTTGTCAGCTGATAAAGCTAGGTTGTTAACGTTAACGGAACCAGAAGCAAGCTCTTTTAAAACGGCGTGAATTCCATTTTATATAATATACTCGTACTAGAATTTTTCAGTTCACATATTTCGTAAGGCTGTACAATAGATGTGTTAAATTTACAACCCTAGAGCTTTTACTTTTCAATTTTTGCTCAATGCTCAAATTTATCTATACGACAACGATAAGCAAATAAACAAAAGATAATTTTAAATTTATTCTGCAAATGACCACATTATTAATAATTAAAAGAATATTATCATGGTTTAATGCTTGTTAGATAACAAAAAAAATCAAGGTTATAAAAAAATGTGAGTGTTGTCACACAGTTCTGTTAGTTAAAGTAAGGTAATGGATCACGTTAAAGCAAAACAAAGACTGGTTAACCCAGAAGAAACAACGAATTTCTTTTTAAAATTCTTCTTCGTGTAAGTGAAATTTATTTTTCAAGTAGCAACTACAAAAAGTTTCTTCAAACCTAGCCACATGAGAAATATCTTCAGAAGAGGGGTAAAAAATGAAGCTGACATTTACGAAGTGCTTCCATCTTTCAAGTCTCAAACGTTGGGAGATAAACTAGAAACAAATTGGAATAAGCAGAGGCTTCAAAATAATTCATCACTGTTTAAAATTTTATGTAGATGTTTCGGAAAACAATATCTGCTGGTCGTAATTACTCAAGTCATTCCAATAACAATAACGTTGTAATTCTAAAAACATTGTTGCAAATTAATGATCTTTATCGTTTGCAGAATTCTGCAACCAAAAATAGTAAGAAATTTTATATCCTATTTTACCAACAATCACAACAATTTTAACAAAACTGAAGCATGCTTTTTGGCAGTTGCTTTTGTGGTTGTTGAGTTTATAGGCAATTTGTATACAAACAACTTTATACTCAAGCTTGAAGCGATTGGAATTAAAATGCGAACAGGTTTAACATCTTTGATTTACAGAAAAGTGTTAAAGATGAACTTAAGTCACCTTGACAATATATCGGTCGGTAAAATAATTACTTTAATCACTAGAGATGTCAACGAATTCGAAATTTCTGTATCCTACACAACTTACATGTGGTGCGATTTCCTTCGGTTTTTAATTACCTGCTATGTAGTCTATGTCGAAATCGGCTACTTAGTTACCATTTTAGTTGGTTTATTTTGTATCATCATGTTAATTCAAGGTAAATAAAAAATAAATTAAATATGTTTTAAATATCTTTTACAGTGTTTTTGGCCAAACTATTGGCCTCAATGAAAATCAAAACTTTAAAGAAAACAGACATCAGGTATCAGGCAACTAAGGAGATGTTAGATGCTATTACAACTATAAAGTGTTATATTTGGGGCGACAGTTATGGGAAAAAAGTTTCTAAAATTAGGACGTAAGTAGACCGGATATTTTCCTCCTGATTAGGTCACGCAATTTGTTGGTCAGCACTTGTGCTCTAGTTGTAGTGGGTTCTTACCTTCAGGTCTAATTTAATTTAATAATGGTGATCCCTGATTATTTTTATTAGAATGAAGTTTGTCATAATAAATATTTATTTTCTCACGATTTTAGAGAAGAAGTTTCCCTTATTTACAAGATATACTTACTGCTATTTGCTAAATTTACCATTTCTGAAACCATTCTGAACGCATCGACTTACATTTTTATAACCAGCTCCATATGGTTAGGAAATCAAATCAAAGTTGAGACCATCTTCTTTTTGATTACCAGTATGGAACCATTATCTATCGCTTTTAAAATATCGTTTCCCAGAGGAATGCATGAAATGGTAAAGTTAATAGCAGTACTTAGGAGAATTGGAAAAGTTCTTAGAACTATAGACGCACAGTCGCCATCTAAACACAAGATTGATGAGAAACTTCCAGCCAAAATCACTTTATCAAACTTAAATGTGTTCTCCGGAGACCATAAAATATTAGAAAATGTCAACTGTGAAATTGATACTGGACTAACTGTCATATCTGGTTCTACTGCAAGTGGAAAAACTTTGCTTTTGCAAGTCATACTAGAGGAGTACCATTCAGTTTCGGGAGTGGTGAACGTCAACGGTAGAATCTCTTATGCCTCTCAACAACCCTGGCTTTTTGCATCCACTATTAAGCAAAATGTTTTATTTGGAGCAAAGTATAACGAAGAGAGATACGTGAAGGTACTCCAAGTGTGTGCTCTTCTGTACGATTTACACACTCTCCCTGGAAGCGATGGTTTTATAGTTGCTGACAGAGGGGTAAACTTAAGCAAAGGCCAACAAAGTAGAATTAACTTAGCACGTGCTGTTTATCGAGATAGTGACATTTATTTATTGGACGATTGCTTGGGAAATCTGGATGTACTTGTTGCTGACTATATTTTTGAAAAATGTTTCAAACAATTTCTGAAAGACAAGCTAGTGGTTCTGGTTACCCAGAACCGAAAACATATTGATCTAGCAGATAACATCATAGTTTTAAGTGATCAAGCAGCAAAATTCCGCAAGAAATTATCTGGAACCTTAATCGAACAAGAACTTCATCCTCTAGACCTGGCTTGGAGCGAAGACAAACCTAAAGAAGAGGATGGTGTAGTTGAAGAAGATGTTAATGAAACCACAAATTTAATTTCAGAAAAAAAAATTGAAAGAAATATATATGAAGAAAAAGTAATGCCGGAAATAATAAAATTAACAAATCATACGAAACTGATCACACATGGTGGTGGGTTTGTTATGTTTGCTTTTATTTGCATTGTATTTGGTGTGGTTGTCATTTCGAAAAGTATTTTCCGAAAATTAGAAAATAATTGGTAAGGTTAACCACTCAAAATATGAAAGAAATTCTAGGAACCTTTTCCAGGATAAATGCTGAGCAACAAATTGTAAATTACACAATTTACAATGATACAGATAGTGACAATTATAAAAATTTAATGCGAAATCGTCAGTGGATGATTATTTTTTTTCCAATTATTTCAGTAACAGTGGCAGTACTGTCGTTCTCAAGACCTGTCATATTTTCTCTGCTTGCAAGAAAGGCTTCAATAAGTCTCCACGGACTACTATTCGAAAGGATAGTGAATGCATCCATGCGATTCTTTAGTAGCCACTACATTGGTAACATTTTGAACAGATTTTCGGAAGATCTATTATACGTTGACGAGAAATTACCTTATTCATTGTACTTGATTTTAGAAGTAAGAATTTACATTTTATTGGTTTTAATAATTCGGATTTAGGCATTTGCAGAAACAATTAGTGTAACGATTTTAATGGGATCGGTAAATTTAACATTCCTTACAATTTCCTTGGTATTTTGTACATTTCCCATCGTAACAAATTTATTCTTCCTAAGACTCGGAAAAATTCTGAAGCAATTAGAACTTTCAAGTGAGTACTCATTGCAGAATTTTCTTTTGATTATCAACATATTTCAGCTCGCAGTTCATTCATTGGTCATGTAAATGCCACCGCTGAAGGACTGCCAACAATACGATGTGCAAATGCAGAAAATATTCTAATGGACGAATTCGACAGCCACCAGAATCTGTACACTTCTGCTTCTTATCTCTACTTATGTTGGTTAAGGACTCTTATCTGTATCGTCTACGTTTACTTTATATTCTTTACATCTGCCTTACTTCTACAATTCTTGATATTTGACACCGGTACGATAAAATTTAATTTATTGAAAATTATTTGCAAAATGCTCTTACCTTGTAGATATCTCCGCCGCACATGTTGGTCTTGTGCTTTCGCAAGCTACCCTTTTCAAGAAATTAATAGACTTCGCAATTCGCAGGGGTAGCAGGATCGAAACTGAAATGACATCAGTCGGACGAATCCTAGAATACACTGAACAGACTCAAGAACACAGAAACGGTGTTTCGGTTGAGGGTTGGCCCCAGAGAGGAGAAATAAAAGTTAGCAATGTTTACCTTTCCTACGACGCCGAAAATTATGTTTTGCATAATTTGAATTGCACAGTGGAGTCTCAAGAGACGATCGCTATTGTGGGTAGAACAGCTGCCGGAAAATCATCGATAATTTCCACGATTCTGCGATTGCACAAGTTTGAAGGACAAATATTTATAGACGGAGTCGACATTGCAACTCTTCCATTAGAGACACTCCGATCGAATGTTTCTGTTATTTCTCAGGATCCAGCTTTGTTTACTGGAACAGTTCGAGAAAACATTGATTTCTCCGGAAAATATGGAGATGCTGAAATCTGGAATGCACTTAAGGCCGTCAATTTGGACATGTTATTTCCTAGTTTGGACCACAGGATCAGTACCGTTGACTCGAAATTAAGCCTTGGTCAAAAACAACTTCTGTGTTTGGCAAGAGCGATTATTCGCAAAAGTAAAATTGTGATTATGGATGAGGTGACAGCAAGTGTGGACCAAGAAACTGAAAAAATGATACACAAGATAGTACTAGAGGAGTTGGAATGTTGTACAGTCATTATAATAACGCATAAGTTAGATTACGTTTTGGAATATGACAAAGTCATTGTTTTGGACAAGGGCGATATTGTAGAGTTTGATCGTCCATCTCGTTTGTTAGAGAATGATAGTGGAATATTTTGCAAAATGTTTAAAAAAGCTATTTAAGTTTTACAACTGCGACAGATTTCGAGACCTATTAACTATTCGTCTTCACAAAACCCAATTTTCAATCAATGAATTTTCAATTTTGTCCTAAGTATCTAAACAATTTGACTCTGAATTGTTTCAGAACTGTCCAGGAAATCTGAGTAGTCGTTGTGGTTTTATTAGGTAGTTAGTTAAAAAATATTATTTTCTCTATTTGTTATTCTTGTGTGTGATGGTCTTATTGATACCTATCAACATAACATTATAAACGATTGTGAAGGAATAGATTTCTATTTCGGTAGGAAGATATTCCTGGATGTTTGTAACTGATTTTTGTTACGTGCTAGTAAATTATTGTTTAATTTTTTTTAAACACAACGTTGACATAGTTATTTTGTTCGATACCTCCCTGGAAAGTGAGTCTGTATCCATAGTTACCAGTGGGTGAAGGTTTCACTTTCGCTCACTGTCTTTCGCTCAGACATCGATTTTATGAAAAGAACTTTTATATTGAAAATAATAACTAATAGTAACTATAACAATTCATCATTTTACATAATTATTCATCACAACGACAGCCACCGAATATGGTCATTATTAGTCACTTTCTGAAGGATGCACTCTTGGTCCGCCGCTTCCAGTAAAAACTTGCAAACATCGTTTCTTGAAAAAGTTGCAGCTTTTTTCGGCTGACAGTTTCTAAATTTTGTTTTCAAAATGGAGTTAAGACTGTTGAACCTGTACCATTTACATACAGTGTCAAATGATTGTCCCATCGCTGTTGGCGTTGAAAATCCACACGAATTTTGGATGCGGCGCCAGCCTCGCAAACAAGGAGCTCGCAACGTTAGACAAACTAGTAGACAGATTTTCACTACAGCCAGTTTCGCCACCAATCGGCGATATGGAGATGTCAACGTTTTGAAATACAAACAGTGTACTGTTCAACACTGAATAACCGCGACCACGCTGATGCTGATCCTATATTTTTAAAATATGCCATCGTTTTCGTCTATCTCTTGGATCCGTTTCTCGGTCTGCCATTGTGTAAATTTTTCTAATTCTTTCTGGTGTGATTTTGTAGACAACATTATTTTGCTACTTCGCGGGACTTGCCTCTTCCAGAACATCATCAGGAACATATAATTCTTCATCATCCATTTTCACTTTATTGACGTTACAGAACTTTGTTTATTTTGTATTTTATTTTTTTCCATAGCAACAGATCCCTCCGAACATGCGACTTATTTATTTTTTAATTTATTTACATTTCGTTTAAAATTTTGATTACAACTTTCATCTCCGTTTCGTGGTCGACCACACAATTCGAATCTTTGCCTTCCTCACTCTTATTGCAAATAACTATTTATTATTATTATTTTTTATTAAATTAAATATAAATTAAATTTTATCTAGGTGTTTTTTAAATTTGTATACTCCGTCCACACAGATACAGTATCTGAAGAAAGTCCGTTCCATAAATTGAAGGTTCTATTGGTTAAATAATGTCTCTTCAGATCTGTTTTGAAAGGTTTCTTTTTAATTTTGTATTCACGACCGCGGAGTCTATTTTCAATTGATAATTCAACATAGCAATTAGGTAGATTAGTCCAATCATTAGGGAGTTTTACTTTGCAAAAGGTACAGAAAAGTTTATACTTGGCAGGTATCTTCTATCAGGCATATTATTAATATTGTTGAGTTTGCGACCTTGGGGCGTTGCCGCTCGCCCCGCCACACTAGAGAATAGGGGTGCAAAATCACATTTTTGTGATTATTTCATTATCCGTGCGAGATACCTCTATCTAAGTTATTATAGAAAATGTAGAGCATGCAATTCTCTACATTTTTGTTGTTTATGTTTTTTTGTCAGATCAATAGTTTCGTAGTTACAGCGTGTAGAAATCGAGAATTTCTTTTATTTTTGTACTTTTTATTCTTTTCCACACCACTACAGAGGTAGGTAATAGGGTGCGTTTTTTTTTTTGACGTGGTGTCCCCAGTGGGCACAGTCCACGATGCAGTACAAGTTTACTGATTTACTCTTTTTGATCTCTTTGTAACGTAGACGGACCGAAATGATCTGGCTCGAACGGTATAGATGAGCTGAATTCATCAAAGTTTATGAATTCGGGAATTCCTCTTGAGAAGTTTCCTCTTGTTCCTCAGGGTCATCTCGTGACTTCATGTTGCACTTTATCTAACAACATAAAGTCCTTAATTAAATGCGGCCGCCAGACTGGGATTGCAAATTCTAAGTGTGATCTGTACGACATGCCCAGAAAGCGCAACTTTCCTCACACAAAATAGTGAGAAAAGTGAATTTTTCCTCTCTAGAGTGAAAAAAATTGCAGTGTTGCATGATTGCCATTGAATGTTACTGTTATCAAAATAATGCATTTACTTATGATTTTTAGATTTTTTATTTTTTATTTTTATAGATCTTACATTGTGTTTTTTTCATTGTTAAGTTAAGGACCTACGAGAGGCCGTACCATTGGAAAATATTTAAATTGGAATTAAAGCAAGTGAACACACTTCACTTGAATTTTATTTAATTTATTTAATAATAGTTTTAAAGTTGTTTACATTTCTTTGATTTAAAGGTTTTAGTTAGAGTAATTGATGAAACAAAGTATCTCTCTCGCACATAATGGCTATGATTCTCTCGGATTTGATAATAATCGACTATTTTACAGTGTTTTGACAACATTTGTTTCTTTTCTTCCCTTTACAACTGCTGAGTCAATGATAATTAGGTTGTTAGGTATCAAACATTGCATTGCTAACTGGTAGTTGGCTGAAAATATTTTATGTTTTTAACATCCTTTTTAGGAAGGACCTGTTGCTTTAACTTAAAAAAATGGAAAAACTGGTCGATGATGGCAGCATTTTCCGTAACGAAGACGACAAACGCAGCTTTGACTACGAACGGGTTAGCTGCGCAAGTTTTAATTTCTTTTTATCGCTAGTTTTGAACCCTCGTCCAGTACGATGACATTTTGAATTTTCTAATTGATCTCGAATCTCGACATTCAAGAAAAATTTCGTTGATATGCTGTCTGTTTTCAACGCAAGACATAAATTCACTTATAGTCACAGTGCTCGTTGAATTGGTTCTACAGAGTGTCTATAAAAGAACATATATCAAGAGTCTTGTGGAACTAGAATATATTTGATTTTTGCCGCTTTGTCGCATATTGTGGTACCAAATAGAAAAACAGAGGTTATGTAACTTCATTAATGACAGGTTCTTTGATTTACAATAAAATCAATTAAACTCCTTCGTGAGGCAGCAATCCATACTCCAACCTTTATAGGATGCCATCGGGTTTTTTTTTTCTAACAATTTTCTGACAAGTGGAGAGTGGTACAGTCGTTGACCAAAATAAAATAGGACAAAGTGTTACCTTAGACAGTTTCACAATTCAAAGATTTATGTAGTGTAACTGAGGCGTATGTGTCTCAGATTACAACTTGACTTGACTTGACGATTGATTTACAAAAAGTTAGGTTGTGTTTTTTCACTTGTCATCTCGTCACTGTCACTATGTTCAATTGAATGATTGTGAGTTTTTGAAATATTGTCGAATGATGACACTTATCAGAATTGTTTTTTTTTATTTTTGACACTTTTGTTTCCTAAGAGATGGATTTCGCAAAAATATCGAATTACACAATCGAAATTTACTTTGTCCTATTTTATTTTGGTCAACGACTGTACATCAGTCTGAAGTGATAACTTCCTAAGGGATTTTTTTTTGAGTTTTGTTCCATTCGTTGGCGTAAATCTTCAACAATTTCGTCATTCACTGGCGGTCTTCCTACAGTATTACCTTTTTCAATACTTCTAGTTGCCACAAATCTATCCACAATCCTTCCAACATGTTGAATTAAATTTGCTTCCACATGTTATTATCATTTGGAAATTTTCCAAAAAATTCTTCCGTGCAAGCGTTTATTAGAATAAACCCACTCTCCATTCTGCAGGGTACCATTTCGGTAATACGACATCACAATGAAGGTGTTTTGCTCTAGCGATAAAACCATTGTGGTTTACTGAAAAGATTGCTTATTACTTACTGTAAACGTACGAAAATAAATGTACCTTCCTACTTCGTAACTTGTTTTTGGTATTCACAGTTCACACTTATGCGGAAAAACGTTTTAGTTTTGATAAAGACTGTTGAAGAAAATCACAAGCAAAACAACTAAAACGCCGAACTCACAATTGACGCTAACATTTAACTAATAATTTGACATTTGTCATTTGACATCTAATTTGCCGCCTTCAACGGCTTGACATAGTTCGGCCAAAAAAAATATAGAGCCGCACAATTCCACAGGACTCTTGATATATGTTCTTTTATAGACACTTTGTACTAGGCGGACAATAAATTTAGGCCGGCCTGTCATTGCCTTGACATCAAAATGTGAAGCTGGCATTATGTTCAACTAACCCCATTTTCGATTTTTGTCATTCTTTTCATCGTGACAGCGATAATCAAAATTAAAATTGGAAAAAGAAGCGTGGAGCAGAGAGAAGTGCTACTACAAATCAGTTATGCTAGTGCGTCATGATCTGTAAGTTACGAAAAGGGCGAAGGAAACGCCAAACAGCTTGAAAACCTGCAGTTTGACAAACTGACACATCAGTCATAATGACAATAAATGGTCGCTTGCATTGACTTTTTTGAAGTGTCAGAAATTTGCCGGCCTAAATTTATTGTCCGCCATAGTACTATTGCATTTATCCATTTTCAACGGTATGTACTATTCCGGACACGGAATCTTGGCCACAACTGACATTTAACTGACAAATATGTGTGAACTGGCCTTTTTTGAATATAACCCAACTTTTGACTCGATAATGCCATTTCCCTGCCTTTTTGATGTCACAAGAAAGACTTTAAAGTGATTTTTTATAAATGTCATTTATTAATGACACTAATGATTGGTTTACATCTTTTTTTTTAGAAATGTCTAAAAAAATGTTGGCCAAGATTCCGTGTCCGCAATAGTACAATGGCCGGCAAAAAAAATTAGCCATCACTTTTGTGTTACGTCAAAATCCAAATGTGTAATTAATGCTTTTTTGACACTGACATTTAAATGATGGCTAATTTTTTTTGCCGGCCATTGTACGAGTATATTTCCACATCTAGAATGAATGCTTTTTATCAGTTTTAAGAACTTTTAATTGAGATAAAGAAAAATTCTGTTAAGAAATGGGTATGAAACGTTGCTGATTAATATTTTTGCAAAGTTAAAGTGACAATCGCAAAGAAACCAAAAACCTCTTAGATTTATGTAATCCTGCTACAAACCTCACGAGTAATTTCCAGTGTCCGGACGAAATAGTACCGGACAAGTCGACCTGTACAACTTTGCGTAATACCCCACTCACATATAAACACGATTCAGTTGGTTCGTTTTCAATAACAGGGAACCAGCTGAATCGTGTTTATGTGCGAGCGAGGGATTACGCAATTCTACTGGTCGACTTGTCCGGTACTATTTCGTCCGGACACTGGTAATTTCTGAATTTATTACAAACAATTAATATGACAGGAGCCAAGAAACTAAAACCTCATTGCTTTTATCTGACACTAATACATATCAGTTGTTTTATTTTCCAAATTTTTATATATTTCGAAATGTTAAGAGCAAACGCAAATTCATTTTTCGGCACTCATCAGCCCGAAGCCCTAGAAATTAAAATCCTCTTCGTTTTCGTGTCCTCCTAACACAAACCTCTTCTTTCATTTCTCCAGTTTCTAATTTTTCTAAAGTCTAGTGTCAGTTCATTTTATAATATCTGTCGATCGAAACCAAAGTAACGATCACCAAATAAGGGAAGAATTGTTCGCTTTAATGTGGTTCTATGACAAACCTTTTAGAAATCTTAGAATAATGTCGGTTTATAAGATTGAGGCGAATTATTCATTCCACCTTCTTCAAAATATTTATCCATTTTGTACTGCATACGAGTATTACTTTTGTATTTTAAAAATGCACGAAAAAGAACACAGATCATGTAAACATAGAGAAACAGACTGAACAAATAGAAGACGAGCCAGATTGAAATTTGTTTAAAATCCTTAGAACGAGGCCTGTTATAGAGGTCACCATTTTTTCCTTTTTTCATGTGCATGTGTACCTTTGGTTTGTATTTACTATCCCACCTCCACCCGGCGGCACGGCAATTTTGCCGGAGTACATACACTATTACGGATATTACTATCAAGTAATAGTGCAGTGTTTATCAACATAATTACCGGCGTCTCGCCTCCGCATTTTGACTTTGTTGTGTATTATGTTCTGTGTCAATGTTAAGGAACTTCCTCACGATGTGACATGAGTAAGTATAATAATATACCTTTTTGAATTTCAACTACCAATGTGTTATCTAAATCCAGAATTTTTAAATTTTTAAAAAGAGATTGCGGTACTATTCCCGTTGCTGAAATTACAAGTGGTAAAATCGAAATTTTTTCTAAACAACAAAGATTTCTCATAGCAACGGACAGCTCTAAATATTTATTAATTTTTGTGTTATATGTCTGTGTTATATTATGTGAATTTGGAACAGCTATATCTAAATGATATGCTTGCTTTTGTTGTTTATTTAAAATTATAATGTCTGGTCTGTTATGCTTAATATGAATGTCAGTTAAAATTGTTCTATCAAAATATAATTTGTAACTGTCATTTTCCAAACAACTTTCTGGTGTATAACTATAATGTGGTTGTGTATTCTTTAATAAATTGAATTTAACAGCTAAATTCATGTGTATAATTTTAGCGAATATACCGTGTCGTTTTTTATATTCGCTTTGAGCCAAAACGGTGCAAGAAGAAATAATGTGTTCAATTGTTTCCCCTTCAGTTCCGCAAATCCTACATTTATCAATTATCGATTGTAAACCGCATATGTGTTTTTTATAATTTCTTGTATTTATAACACGATCTTGTATTGCAAATATAAAACCCTCCGTCTCAGGGTGAATATTTGATTTCTTAAGCCATGCATGAGAGGCCTGAATATTAACTTCTGGTTGTTCCAGTTCTTTAAAGTATCTCCCATGTAAAGACTTCTGTTTTATATTTGATATTGTGTCAGGTATATTTGGCTTAACAATGTCTGAAATTATATTATCACTTAAATTTAAAGATGTGTAGCCTTTATCGGCTGAAACCAAAGCATAGAAAAAGGTGTTATCACGAGCTCTATTGAGGAAATAATTTTTTAGTGAAGCAATTTGATTTTTAGCAGTATTTCTAGATTTGAAAAACCCCTACCACCGTTTTCGCGTGGTAAATTAAATCTTTCAATAGCAGATTTAGGATGGTGTTTACTAAATTTGGTAAAAAGAACTCTAGTTTTAATGTTTATGTTCTGTAAATTAGTTTTTGTAATATCTAGTTGTTAAAGGTGGCTTTCCGGACTGTTTGTCACCATGTAAACAACCTCATAACGGCCGGAGTCCGTTAAGGGTGTCCGTTATGAGCAGGAGCGGCCGTTATAAATGACTAAATAACTATAGCAACGTAGATCTAAATTTTATTTTTCAACTTTTTTACAATTGGTACAATAATTAATGTTTAATGTTATGGGACACACCTTAAATTAATCGAAATCCGTATGCCACTAGCAGATGTAGACGAGATCGAAGATGATGCTTCAGACTTTTAACACCAACACAAGCGCGATTTTGCAGGGAATAACGATGACCTCATTTGCTCTCCGGACATCGGGAATATCTTGATCGTGATTTTTTATTGATTTCAGTCGTTTATTTTCAACGGAAAGTTAAGTGTTGAACAAATCTCACAAACAGCAGCAAGTGTAGACAAGATCGAAGTTGATGCTTCACAATTTTAAGACTAACACAAGCGCGATTTTGCAGGCAATAACGATACCTCACTTCCGGACATCGGGCATATCTTGATTGCGATTTTTTATTGATTTCATTCATTTACTTTCAACGGAAAGTTAAGCGTTGAACAAATCTGACAAACAAAATTGAAACAATTTTTTTTCACAAACAACGGTTGACATGACGACGTACTCCGCACACTTATTAATCATTCGGTTTTTTCGATGACGTTGAAAAAAATGTATTTTAAAAAGATAATTGTGAACGAATCGTAGAGATATTACAAAAACTATTGTACAATACACGTCCGTTAGGGCCTTTACAGCCTCGCCAGTATTATTCGACTCGCTCTGCGAGCTCGTCTCACAAAATCTCTGGCTCGGCAGTAAAGGCTATCCTAACGGACTTCTACTGTAAAATACTATTATTATTTTATAATATTACTCAATAGGTTTTTATATTACATGAATATGTAACGGTAGACGAGGAAGGAGTATGTCCTATGTATGCATATAATATGGTTTTGAAGTAAATTACTAGTTTGTTCTTGACTTTATACAAATATTTTAAAAGTTTTATCAGACCTTGGTTAAGGACAAAGGTGAATGTGATTTAAATCGATATATCCTTAGCTTTAGCATGTATCCATGTAGAAATAAGAGAGAAGGAAATCTTTGTTTGATTTTTACTTTTACAAAATGATTCAAAATGTCTACAGATCATTAAATACGAGTAGGTAACAACTTTATTGATTTTTTCATTACCAATGATAACAATGTTGTTTTTGGTCTGATATTAGAAAAATGACAAACAAACCAAAATTCAAAACATCAATGGTTTCAGGTATAGGAATTGCATCATTATTGCCACTTTGTGGAATAAAAAAGTAGTAACCTCCGGGGTTTTACATTTAGGTCGTTGATTTCTAGTAAAAGTCCGCGGACGGTCATTTTGAATTTTGAAATGGTCTTCAAATTACACTTTTCTAATCCAGACAGTGGCGGCAAAAAAAGAATGGCAATTCAAAAATTTTAAATAGCAATAGGGGTCAAATGTTACATTTATTGAAAGGTTCTTTTATAATAGCGGAAGCATTTTTTAAAAGGATATCAGTAAATTTCGATAATAATTTTGACTCTGCTGAAATAGGTATTTTGATCTCATGCTAAAATTTACCGATATCTTTTTTAAATTTAATCCGTAGTGACTAATCATATGGTAACATGTATTTTGTTTAATTCAACTAGCTCAAATAATATTCTCATTTTTCTTAGAACGAAATTTTAATTATATATGTATGCCCTAACTCCGCATTTTTTTTTATCTTGCGATTCAGTATCAATAAAATTCTCGCCAATAAGCGTTCGTGACGAAATTATTATGACAGAATCTAATTAATTTAACAACGTATTTTGTTCACATCATTATAAAATGTAAAAAATTGATCACAATTATTTCGTTTAAAACTGATCCGTTAAGAGTCATGTACTTGCAGGTGATAACTTGTACCAAATTATCGAAAATGTTAGTTAAGCTAGTCGTACAACATTGTAAGAATTCACTAGAATTACCCTTCGGCTTCATCTGAAAGAGACATATAAAAATGACTGAAATCGAATTTTCATCGACGGCAGTATTTCACCGAAGAATAATAAAATTCAAGTTGTTGGAACAGGTTGTGTCATTTAATCTATTGACGCTGATAAATTGCGTTGACATTTTATAGATACATTTAAACAGTGTTGGGTACACCATAAAACGTGCTGCATCACTCTCTGAAAAATGGAGCTGTTTCAAATCAATTGCTCCACTCGGAAGAGACGGGAATTCGCCATGGAACTGAAAAAATTCAATTAATTACCAATCAAATCAAAATTTAAAACGAAGATCTACAAGAACTGTCCAAGCCAGGAAATGGCAACAGACGTGTCATTTCGTGAAGCAAGTGCGTTATAACAGTTTCATTTTGATATTTTTTTGCAAGGAAGCTAAGAGGCGTCTTGTTATCCTATAACTTCGGAAAGTTATTCGTTTACTTTATTACTTTTGATAAAAACTAAAATGAGATCGGTTTCTTTTAAGCACAAAAAAAAAGTGAAAACGAGACCGTTTTTCCAAATTAGTGTAAAATATCCAATCTCTTGAGTATGCTTTAAAAAGGAACTAGAAATTGAATTTTGAACGAATCGCCTTAAAAAATTCGCAACCCACAAATTCTTGTATTACATCCATCAGAGAATTAAAATTTTCATACAAGTTTCGTCAACAAAAATAAGTGAAATAATCTCGCAAAGTTTATTCCACAGCATAAAATTCATGAAATGCTTTCTACAAAAAAAAAAAAAGAAAATCATTTTAATTGTGGAGGATTTAAGAATGTGTTGTATCTAGATTAGACTAAGATGTTTTATTCTTTTTGGTGATTTTTTTTTTGTACATCAGGAAGAAAAAAGTTTCCAAAGGGCTGCCATAAATTCAGCAAGAAAGTGAATAAACCGGGCCTAAATGGTACAACTGGAGTAATTTCCAGTTGTTGACTGCTTCACACTGACAAGTAACATTTGACATTTCAAATTAAATTAAACATGTTGGTGAATCTGTTCGAGAACCTAAAAGAAGAGTTAATTTATCTTTGTAGTGGAATTATTTATGTAATTTCGTGGTCTATAGTTTTCTGTGAAGCAAACAGTGCAATTAGTTAAAATTGGTAATTGTTAAACTAGTAAACTATAACTTTACAATTACAAAATGGTTGAGACAGATCGGTCATTATGTCCAGAAAAGTCGCTGAAAATTAAATGACATTCTAACCCCACGTTAACTGAAACTTATCTAAAATTACTGTTGACACTACTTTGTAAGTTGATTACGAGTATAACGTAGAGTTTTAGAACTTGTTAAATTCATTGAGATGCTCTTTCATATTACTACTTAACTTAAACTTAACGTATTTATGGAAATCGTATTGAAAAGTATTCTGTAACGTTCGAAACTAGTTCGCAAAACTCCTACAGTATTAATTCATCATCGGAATGTTTCAGTAATCGATCGTATTTCACATTCCGGTTCGTGTATTTTCCCTTAGCCGAACGCAAATTTAAAATTTTAAAGACATTTGTGTCGATAATGTCATGTAATAATTATATTGCAAATGATAACAAGATTATAATCTGTTCTTTAATCAAAGAACCAGCACCTGTTGCGTTATGTTCCAAAAACAAAATTTTACTAAATTTGGTGAATTTAATTTTGTCTGCGTGGCAGCACTGCATTTGTGGTCTGTCATTCTCAAATGTCATGCCAGACACGTAGATAAAATGTGAAATTTGAATTTTCCAATTGCAATTAAATTGTTGTTATTAACCAATAAAACGACCGTGTATAGAAAGTATACATATTTATGTGTACTATTGGGGACAAAATACTTTGGTCGTCATTCTTCTCTCACTTCAAAACAAATTAATGTAAACCAAGCATTAAAGTCAAGTCAATAGTGATGACAATTTCAAATTATTGACTTTTCTCTTGTCAAAAATATGGCACCTTCCACCATTCAAAAATTTAGAATCATCTCCCTTGTTTCTGGGGGATTGTCGATGGGCCAAATTGCCTTGTGGAAACCTTTTCAATTTTTCCTCCTAGGAATATCTCCTTCTGTTGTCCATTTTTCGGTATTTAACATTTTGCAATGATGAGTTTGACAGTGACAGTGGTTGACAGTAGTAAAAAATAAGGTTAACCGTCCTAATGCTTGCTTTATAACTTTATGACAGTCAACTGACTTTGACGACCAAAGTAATTTGTCCCCAATAGTACGATCAAGCTAAGAAAGACGTTTCGATAAAACAAAAGATGAGGTAGCACTCTTGATTTGTTTTCTTGTTGATCACCTTGTATTAGGATATTTCTTCAAACCGCTATAAATTCTTCAGTTTTTGGAATTTCTTCATGGCAAGTTGTTGAAAATATTTTACTTTCATCAAGTAATAGATTCTCTGATAAAATTTATGTTCAATAAATGAATTTAGTTGGCAGCAGGCGTCATCGTTTGTTTTCCGCATCAATGCATTTCTAAAACTTTGCAATTATTCTATCCTTAACATTGTCACGTAATTTATTTTGAGATAATCCAAATCCCCTAAGCCACCTAACTGGCACCTAGGCATATTTCCGCGAACGACGATAAAATCATAGAAACTTGTTTTAAAATTTTAAATTATTCCGTACTGGAACTTGAGGAAACTGTCAAACTACATACTTAAATTACAGAGTTGTTCCTTTTGCCTATCCCATTTATAATGGTGATGGAGAGGAAAAGACAACAACACCACGAGGTTGTCTTTACGGTTGTGAAGACGCAGCTATTTAGAACAACTGAGAAATAAGAAAAAACTTTACGTACTAGTGCCTCCCTTTATATCATCAGGACGAGGCAAAATCCTGCTGGAAACTGTTGTTGTCCGAATGACCGTCATCCACCTGCTGCACAATTGAATCAGCGTGGCTACATTTGGCCCTCGGCACCGCCGGAGTTCCAGCAGCTGTTATTACCGTTTCGCATGACTGTCTCAACTTCCGATTGCTGAATCGGAAGTAACCCAACAAACGTTCCTTTGAAGACCTGGAACCATTCAATTCCCAGGTTTTAATTATCGACGAGTCAGCTTCACCGATCCAAATATAAAACTGTACACAGAACTACCCACCTGTTCATCTGCCAAATGGCGTAAAGAAGAGGAGTGGAACAAGTGGGGGCGAAAGCCAACCAAACGAACATCGTGTAGGTGATGTCAAAGTTCTTGTTGTTGTCGTACGTTTCCGGGAGGACTAGTCGAGCCAGACGGAGGATCATCAAAGGACATAAACAGATGGCGTACAAAGTCACCATCGGGACAAGATATTTTTGGGTGCGCTTTTCTTTGACCAAGTCCAGATCAGACACGTCAGTTTCGTATCTTGTACGGCCGATGTCGTGGTCGCGGTAACTGTTGCGGCTGTATTGGCTGGAACGGTCGCAGTCTCCGCGGCTGCTTCTGCAATTTGGTAAAAGGCAAGAGAATTTAGTACAAGACAAGAGGAAAAAATGTTGAATTTTAAAGTATCGACCTGACACTGACACGACGTTCCAAACTTTGTCGTACTACACAAGAATGTTTAATAATAAGAAAGCTTTTACGCAAATTATGTAGAAGAACCTGCTGTGCTTTTAAAAAGCGGAGGCTTGAAGAGTTTAATAAAATAAGTCCAGGAAATTCCTTGCATATTACGAGTATATCTGAAAATGTGTTTTTCGTTTTTGATGTTATGAAGACGATTGCTGCAAAAGATTAATTCGTCGACCATAAAAATACTAAATAATGTCTTCAGTTACATAAGGAGATCCAGATGACAAAACGCGATCAACAGGACAAGGGTACATTATGTAATTAAATTCGCATAAATCAAACCAAAACAAATCGGAAGCGCGTTGTAATTGGTTCGAGAATAGTTGATTATTATCTGTATGCCTTAAATTTAATTAAACATTGCGGTAGAGAGTGATTTCAACATACAGGTGTCCCTGAAATGCGCGGCAAAATTTTAACCACGAGCTACGTACTAGGCTTCATGTAGAACTCGGAAAAAATATTTAAAAAATTCTATGTCAAAAAATAAAATGACATTTAATTTTTGAGCTACAATTTTTTTTAATTGCTTTTAGTCTTCTAAGTTGTCCCACAACCTTGTAAGTAAAATTTCGGCACATTTTAAAAATACACCCTTGTATATCATATACAATGTGAACGCGTTTATTCCTTATTCTGGATAAAAGCATTTCTGTGCGATTTTAGGGTATAAATTTACGAGGAGGTATTGACAATATAGGTAGGTTTGGTCGTTTTTAATAAGCAAAAACAAATGTTACCATGGCACTTAAATATAAACACTGATAAGCGTATGTGGAAAGTTTGACGTTAAAATGTGTACTTGTTTTCGTATTTATTATTTTATCTTCAAACGTCATAAAAGTGACAAATTGTGTCACTCAAATGACAAGGTAAAAGTGTCATTTTATGTGATTAAATACATAAAATAGCAAAATTGACTATTTATGTGCCAAATCACATAAACTACAAAAATCAAAGAGTTTAGCGAAATCATTTATAGTCGTTTTCAGTGACATCTGTGCTGTCACTATGACAGTATGTTGGCATTACTTGCTGTTTCACTTTAGTAATTTTGAATTTCCTAATTTGGCAATTTAGCTTGACGCGGCAAATTGACAAATTCAAATTATTTTCTATAATTTCAAACAAATAAAAAAAAACATGTAGTCTGATTTGGATTCCGAGGATGACCTAGTTTAAGCATGTTTTACATCATGTTGAAGACTGAATTTTATTATTTGTTATTGATGTTTGAAGAAATAGCAATTTTCTTTTACCATAACCTCAGTTTCCTGTTTGACATTTTTTAACTAGGATTTGCTTATACTCTGAATCCTGGTTATGAATTTGTATGTACAATCTGCACCAACATATTTAAAATGACACTGACAGCACGGATGTCGTTGAAAACGACTATATTAATATTTATTGTGAACGTACAGTTATTTAAAACTGGGTTTTGAAAAAGACCACTTTCACTCACTTCACTTAAGTTATTGTTAATTTTTCCCAAATTAAGTTTTGCAATCACATCAGATCCTCGGTCAGATCCACTGGTACTGGGTTCACTATTCGACTGGATTAGATTGCTTGAAGGTTGAAGAATTCTACGAGCAATATCCTTTTTATTGTTGATAGATTCTTCTATATAACCCTCAGCGACGGAACTAGAGCGCCACCCTCCATGGCGTTTTAAAGTACCTACATAGTAAGATCTCCGCCTTCGTCTACAAGCAACGTCGCTGAGGTTCTTCGTAAAGAATGGCCCGTGTATTCCTTCCAGTTGGGCAGATTTAAATATGATGCTACCCCTTTTGCTGCATTACCCAGCTTATGTATGCCCATCACCATTCTGTAGCATTTTCCGTTTTGGTATTTCAAAAAGAATCTCTGTTCCTGAAAGTCAGCTGGGCGCAGATTAACGTACATATTGTCTATATTTCATTATAAACTCCTCTCCCACGATGGTAAACGATCGCTTCTTCCCTGTTTTGCTTTCTGGAATTTTTATTAGAAGTAGCGATCCAAGATCTTCAATGTCATTGATCTTCATTTATGCCAGTTCGTAGCATCGACATGCCCCAGAATTATATTGGCGATTTAGTACACAAAACAAAATAAAACATGGTGATCTTTACTTTTGTTGTCAGATATTTTTCATCTGAAGCATCAAACATGAACTTATCAAACTGTTCTTTCGTTAAAACCTTTGCTTTTTTGGGTCGATAATCTTCCCCTTGCTTCTTTAGAAAAGCACGCAGCTTCAAATATTTCGTGATATTAACATTTTTCTTGATATTTAACAATGCGTTTATCATGGAATAATGCGACCATAACGAGCAACTTTTCATGTTTTTAGCCAATTCTGAAAAATAGGCGAGCAAAACATTTTCGGAATACACGGTCACTTTCTTCTCTACACACCATTTCAAAAACCTGCGTTCGGCAGCCAATCTACCAGCCGCAGCACATAAAACTTCATTTTTGCTCCTCATAACATAATACATATACGTATCCCACCTCCACCCGGCGGCACGGCAATTTTGCCGGAGTACATACACTATTACGGATAATACTATCAAGTAATAGTGCAGTGCTTATCAACATAATTACCGGCGTCTCGCCTCCACATTTTGACTTTTTTGTGTTTTATGTTCTGTGTCAATGTTAAGGAATTTCCTCACGATCTGACATGAGTATAATAATATACCTTTTTGAATTTCAACCACCAATGTGTTCTCTAAGTCCAAAATTTTTAAATTTTTAAAAAGAGATTGCGGTACTATTCCTGTTGCTGAATATATATACTATTATTAAAAAGCCGTTCACTGATCAGGTTGTTATTTTTCTAGTTATCTGACAAAGGAGTCCTCGATGTTGTCCAACATATGATTTTGAAAGATCGATGAATCATAGTAAAATGAATATCAGAGTCTTTGAACATCTGATATGAATGGGTTTTTCATAACATTGACAATGAATTCGGTATGAGAAAATTATCAACAAAATGGATACCTATCCAAATGCCTGAATGCTGTTCGACATTAAATGAAGGTGACAAGATTCAGATGGATTTGCAAGCAATTTGAGAATCGTTGAACCTTGTAACATGAGGTACTATAAATTATTCTTAAGAATTTTAGCCTAAATCTTCTTAGTAAAATGTTTGTATTAACCGAGATAATTGATTGTATGTTTTTATTGTTTTCTACAATTTTGAGTCCGGTCCTGTCTATTTCTCCGCTGTACTTGATTAATAACTGACGTGGCCCAGGATAAAAGGAACGCTTCAACTTCGAAAACACCCTGTAGTTAAAACGGATGAAATTTTAGTTCATCATTATGACCCAGAGACCAAAGAAATGTCAAAATAATGGAAACATGTTTGTTCTTGACGTTCTTCGCGTGTCGCCTTCATTTTCTGAGATAAAGATGTGGAAATTTTCGCTGATCACATCCAGCAAGGAAAATCGAAGACGGGAAATTATTACTGTTCTTTGTTAACAAAAGGAAAACTTTCTAAAGCTACATTGTTTTTGCAAGACAATGCACCTGCTTGTTGCAGGGCGGCAATTTAATGATCCGGTTTTAAAACTGCCAATCATGCAGCATATTCTGTTTCAAAATAAATGGAGGTCGATACTCCAGAAGCTTAGTTTGCAGACCAACTTTTTTTTTTTTATAATTTTAACCTGCTTTATGAACGTTGTGTTAAGTGTATAGAGTTGATGGATGATTATGTTGAATAAAATAATATCGGGTGTTCATTTGAATTTATCCTCAAAATTGGCGTCGAAGAGTCGGTTGTGAAGTCATCAGTCTGCCAGGTAAAAACACGAACAACGCAAAAATTGAGGTTAGATTTAAACAGCTTCT
Source organism: Tenebrio molitor (assembly GCF_963966145.1). Lineage (NCBI taxonomy): Eukaryota > Metazoa > Arthropoda > Insecta > Coleoptera > Tenebrionidae > Tenebrio > Tenebrio molitor. Next base: position 21,359,120 of record NC_091050.1, on the reverse strand, counting down.
CCGTAACCTATAATCCGTGATGCGTTCACAATCGACTCTTCAACACCTACTTTCAGGATACATTTAAATGGACACCTGATATTATTTCGCAAATATGTAGTTACCTTTTAAACTAGTCTAGAAATGTATCAATACCCCCTCGTAATCTGGATATCATTATTTGTGAACAGATATTTTAATGATGTTCACTCTACTTATCAGTATGTATTTAAAACAATTGTAAGTTGTTTGCTATTGATTTATTTTTTGACTACTGTGTGATTGTCTTCTTGCTTTCCAATTACACGATATATCGGACGCAACCATCACATTCGACTCTTTTACACTAGAGCAGACAACATAATCGGTTAATTGTGATAAGGGTGGTTTAATATCACCGATAAGGGTGCTTTTTCACGGTCGAAATGTCATTAGTAATGAAAAGCTTTCCTGCTCACGTATCACAGGCTTATCGTCGTGTGAACTTCGAATATAGCAAATAATAAAAAAACTGCTCAATTTAAGCTTTTACAAAAATCGCCCCAAAGGGTGACACAGTTTACTTCCTGTGGGGTTTAATCTCGCAACGTGGCCGAAGTCTGAGTCTGAGTCAGCTTCATCGATTCCGATTTTCTTCGAAGACTCCTTCTGGCTTCGTCGATTACGGTATATTCAAGATGTAACAATTAAACAACAATCACGATGTCAACTGGAACGTTAAGAAAGTAAATTTGTTTAGACTCACCGGAAATCCGTGGTTGTCGAGTGCGAATCGGTCCTGGAACGTCCCTCCCGTCGAGTTTCGAATTTTATCACTGTCAGGGAACTCTGCTGAGTCTGCAGTTCTCTTGAAACTTTCACGTAAAAGTAAGATATAGTGGCGAGAGGAGAAGCATACCTAAAATGCACATACATGATCAGTGCAAGTGTCAACGGTACGAGTATACTACTATATAAGGCTGCTAAACCAAATTCCGTTGCATCAAGCAAACGTTCCCGTGCAGTATTTTATATTGTTCTCTGAAGCTACAAAGTAGAGGGTGAAGATACCCGCGTCTTTTCGCGTATATCATTTTATTAAGGCAAATGGCTTGCGCACACTTTCTAGTGCAGGTAGAAGCACACATTATCTCGAAACTTTTTATTGGATTGTGGAAAAGTCGGAGTGAGTGCTCTTTGGGGTGCAAAGTTTCAAAAAATGTTTTATCAACATCCATTTAGGGACATTTTTAAGCCATAAAGCCAATCGGTTCGAAAGCTCAAGCTGTTTTTGGGCGTTTCCGTAGAGGGAATAAAAAGAGTAATGGCTGTACATTTCAATTCGTAATAAATGGTCGGAAGAGCTCACGATAAACATATAAATGTTTGAAACCCGAAGGGTAGATGCATGTGACAGATGAGTCGCTCCCAACTATGACCGAGATTTATATTTAATGAAAGAAAAAGATAAATGGTACAACCTTAAATGTAGTTTATTGTACAAATACAAAAATATTGTAAACATTATATTCGAAAGTGAGAAAAATAGCAATACCTAATATTACTGTATGCACTTGACACTCTGCGTCCTCTCTCTCTATTCAATTTTCGATTGTAACATATCCTTTGTTATAAATCTACTATTGGAAAGTTGTTTAAATAATGGGTTCACTGGCTTGTCAACATGTTTTCAATCAATAAAAACTTAAATCAAATATTCAAATTGGTATCTCCTGGCTCTGCTGGCCGTATGTTTGTAAATCCCTTGAGTTATCGAATGTATCCTTTGTCAATAAAAGACATTTATTGCAAATTTGATCCCTAAGAACATGGACATATTCTAGTGGCAATGGAAATACTTTGATTTTAGGAAATTCCTTAAAGAAATGTAATAAACTAATAAGTCTCCTTTTCTTATGACAATATACAGTGCATTTTTTTAACTGTTGCCATAGGGAATTGCATGGTAAAACTTATACCCCCTGTTAACTTTTGTTCTGATGAAAATATTCAAACCATTTTTGGAACAAGGTTTGAAGATTTTTTAAACTATCGGACAGAATACAATTCAATATCCTAAACTGTCGAAAAAGTTGTGAAATAGTATATTTCAAACCAAGGTAAGAAAGTGGTTTCTTGCAGACCGCAGGCAAAGATTATAAACCGAGTCGTAGACGAGGTTTGTAAGTGCCTAAGGTCTGCAAGGACACTTTCTTAACAAGGTTTGAATACAATTTTTTTCCCTACCGGCACAACTTTGTTGAAAAAAGTCAAAAAAGATGGTTATATTCGTGATTAAAACGAAAATTTTGAGAATTGAATAGTAGGCTGTGTTATTTGTTTAATTAACTTGTCATCGCATTTGAAGATTTGAGGTTTGTTCGAAAATTTGATATAAACAGGGTAAAGTAATCTACCTACCTAGCTTATCTGTTTATTTTCCAGATTATATGATTGACCTACCAACTTACTTCATTGAATTGGCTTTCATTTATCAATAACTTATTTCACTTTTGACACTTTTGACATTTGTATTTTGGTACAGTTTTACCATAAACATTTCATGATTAACTTTCTTACCTTAGCGAGAAAGTTGAATTTTCTCACCTCAAATGAGGTATCCACAGCCTACATTTCTAACCGGTAGGGAGAAAAAAATATTTTCTAGCGCGCCGGAATGATAGTACATCGAGCGGCCGCCAGAATAGCGTCCCTGTCGGCTCAACCAGCCAGCACCTGACCATCTCCACTTTTGACTTTTGTTACTTTAATTTAAAAAATAAATAGCGAGATCTCCTCGAGGCTATGATTAAAATAAATAACAAAATAAAATATAAAATCTAATTTTTGTTCCCATATCGTCTACTACGTTTTTGTCAAATTATTTACGTTCATTAATTTCAATTTTGAAGAGTAAAATTAGTAAAATAAAACTGCTTGTCGTTGTTCAAACAATATGCATTATGTAGTCTTATTAATGAATTAATGATCTATTACAAAAATAAAAATTAGCACCAAACCTGCAGTGGATAATAAGTTAACAGAGGATATTATTTTTACCATGCAATTATGTAATTCCCTATGGCAACAGTAAAAAAACGCATAAGAGGTCAACCAGAAACTGTGGAGAAATTAAGGGCAAGAATAACTGAAGCTTGGAATTCCATTACAGTGCGACATTTACAAAACACGTGAAGAAATTTTCAAGATCGCTTCGGACATTGTCCAGCAGTCGAAGGAAAACACTTTGAACAATTCCTTTGACAATTTCTGTTAATTTGTTGAGTTACTTGTGTCATAGCCTCGAGGAGATCTCGCTATTTTTTAAATGAAAGTGACAAAAGTCAAAAGTGGAGATGGTCAGGTGCTGGTTGCTGGTTGAGCCGACAGGGACGCTATTCTGGCGGCCGCTCAACGTACTATCATTCCGGCGCGTTAGAAAATATTTTTTTCACAACTTTTTCGACAGTTTAGAATATTGAATTGTTATCTATCCGATAGTTTAAAAAATCTTCAAACTTTGTTCCAAAAATGGTTTGAATATTTTCATCAGAACAAAAGTTAACAGGGGGTATAAGTTTTACCATGCAATTCCCTATGGCAACAGTTAAAAAAAATGCACTGTATAAACACTTTTCTTATTCCTAAAATAATATGTACCATTATCGCTCATACCTTATTGTTAGATCTTTAGAATTTCTTCGGAGTAAAAAATGTTTTTTCTATTATTGATTCAAAAAATTGAAATTCACGCATAGTTATCGGTGCCTGAAGTGGGTCATTTTCTAACGTGTATTTCTTTTTGCATTGTTAGTAAGATCGAAACCATAGAAACCATACAAAACAGTGTGTGAAATGCGATTTCACGCACACGACTATTTCTGTGTTTCACTTCACGCACTATATTTTATTAGTTACCTAGCAACATGGTCACTGCATTGAAACTTCAGAGTTCCTTCAAAAATTTGAATTTTTAATTTCAATTTTTTGAATCAATTATAGAAAAAATATTGTTTATATTTCGTGCGTGAAGATGTTTTTGTGCATTCAAAGGCTTATACTGCCTCGACCTTCGTCTCGGCGTAAAAGACCTTTTCATGCACAAAAAACACTCTCTTCACGCACTTAATATAAAAATAACTATTGTTCTTAAATAAATTATTAAATAGTTTATTTTGTGTATAGTGGATTTTTTGAGGTTAGCGGAATCAATCATTAGAGAGTTTTTGCAAACCGTTTGATTATGCCCGTCAAACTTTAACAACAACGTCATTTAATATCGTAGGTCTTAAATAAGAGTTTAGAGAGTTTTCGCGTTACGTTCCGTTAAAATAACCGGTACGCTATTCGCGAGCAATTAGCGTAATCGTTTATTGTAATAATGAATCGGTTACGCTATTGCCTAGCAACACCGGCGTTAGCGTACACGGTTATCTGAAAAACGTAACGCGAAAACTCTCCTTTTTGCAAAACGTTTTACTTATCGGTAAACTTTAACTTAATTAAAAATACATAAATTTAAATTTCAATCACTGCTATGTCCAGATGGAATTATTATAATTAATAATTCATTATATTAATTTATTATAAGCAGTTTTGTAAATGGCCAACGAATCAAAATTTATGAAGATAGCGCCTATCCTTTGAGAAATCATTAATGTTATAAATCTAATCTTGGAACCTTTACTAGACGACAGTTTTTCGAAAATTAAATTTCTAATTGATATACTTACGTCTTACGTTATTCGATTAACGTACGTACGACAACGAACTAGAAAAGACACGTAATACGTCTTTGGTTTAACGTTTACGACAACGACACATTTTTCTGTAGCCTAGCGACGAGAGAATAACCTACGTTAAATTCGATAAAACGGTTTGCAAAAACTCTCTACAGCTAGTTTGTTACGGCCGTAATAAGCGAAGCGCAGTTCAGATTTAGTAGGCCATGTAAATACGAAAGTCAAGCGACATCTTCAGCGTCCCTGTGAAACTACATTGAAACAGGCGTCGGTCGTAAATCTGGAACAGACTCTTGGATTAAAACTGTTAAATAGAAAATAGAAAGGTCTTTCAAATATGTATTACGTGACCTCCCTTGATATTTGAAATGTCAAAGTTGACAGTGCCATCTTTATAGATTCAGTTTCGCATAAAAAAAAATAGACCATACCATTTAATTCTTTTGTTGGATGTCTCTATCTTGTCTGTTTCAAAAGTTGACTGGGAGCGAGGGGCTATTTCCCTCCGCACTGTGTAAACAATTAAATTAAATTATGGTACTGTTGTAAAGAGAATTTAAAATAATATATCATTCGACCACTGTTCCTTGTGCAGTTTCTCTAATAATATGAGGTAAAACCCTGCAATTGGTACCGTTGTAAAGAGAATTTAATATGCTTTAAAATGATATATCACTCGACCCTTGTTTTCTATAATAATTATAAGAGAGGATGACTGGGAAGATGAAATTGCACTGCTGAATTTCTTGCTATTATGTGTCTCTCTATTCTAGACAACAGAACTGACGTATTTTGGTGTTTCCCAGATAACTCGACTGAATATTTTTCTTTGAGGCACTCTGTATTGTTCAAGTCAGTTTTGGCAACGGACGAAACATTATTCTTCCCAGTTATTTGCACTTTCCTTGATAGCTTATCCTCACTTTGTACAATAATGTTTTATTGCTGATTATTCGACATTCACATTCCAAGCTCTCGAAAGTTTCAGACTGACACCTGGTGAAGTAATAGGAATACATTTTCTATTTTCTCTGTCAGTCATTTTCCATAGTTATTTTTTAGACGTTTGATAACGATCCATCAGGTGCAGCTTCGCAGTCATATTTACTGTGGAGAAACAATATGAATCGATTTAAGTGGTTTCATAGTTTTTAGATGTGGAAAGGAATTCTCAAGGAACCTTTCCTGAATGCAATTTCTTACTCGGAAATAAATTATTTGTCATCCACTCTTTTCTATTCTTGAAATACTAAATAAGTAAAGTTTCCCTACAACCCAAGTTTGTTTTCTTTAAAAATATTCCTTCATCATATGTTGGCAATAAATCAGCCAAAACATTATTTATCCATTCCTGCAAGATTTATCCTTGCTTATTGACACATTTCCTATACATCACTCATTCTAGAACGTTATGTCTATTTTGGAATTTGTCCAACCATTCTGTATTCGCAAAGACATGAATTTATGCCAATGATTCGACAAAGTAAAGAACCTTTTTTGTCATAAATGGCTTAGAAATGAGGAGAGGTCACTAAATTATTTAAGCACAGCAGAGCTCATATCTTCATAAATACATGATTTGAAATGTTTCCGGACATTACATACAACCTTTTGCAACTTTTTTCAAATTTTAAATAATGGTTTTTCAATATTGTTGATGAAGTAGTTGTGAGTACTCCAAAATACGCATCAATGCTTTCTTTTCTTTATGATGCCTTCAAGCCTTCATCACCTTCTTAACTAACGTTTAATTTTTTTGATAAAGTCGTCGATTTCTACTTTCTGTTTCGAGCACCATATGCTCAAAAGAATCAATTGATAAGATGGAGATAATTAAAATAAGACGCTGGAGAAAATGTAAACAACCTAAGACTATTAAAAATAAAATACAAATAAAAACTACCATCCCAGGTGATAGAAGGGACATACTTTAATAAAATCGGCTTTTTAAAAGCGTATCGTAAATTATTATCCTTATAAAAGTTTTTGCAAACTTTAAATGCCGGGAAGATTCCATTCAAAACAAACAAGTTTAAAGTCCTAACTCAGAACATTCACGTTATAGAGATGACTGACAGTAACTCCACTTCGAAATAAAGAAAAATTTCAACTGTGTCACGCAAAGCGTGTTGTATTTTGCAAGTTTAGAACCGAGATGCGACACACAGGCAATTTGCAATTTTTATTTATAGTCGTGGTGGTGCTAGTCGTAATAAAATTGAATTTAATTGTCAGATACGAACCATCTATTGTGCCTAGTCATGAAAATGCAATTGCATTCAATCGGTTTGCATTTATGGTCGCATTTTACACCGGCTGAATGATTTATGACAGATCAATTAAACCGTCGATATCCAGATGAAAATAAAAATTAACGCACACGTGGGTATAGGTATAGCAGAATTTATAGCGAGTGTTGAGAATGTGATACACTAAATCAACAAAAAGAATACAATTGAAAGCCTGAGTGAATAATGTAACGCAAAGGGCAAATTGATATTGAGCGTGCACATCAGTGCAAAAATGAGAAACTGAAAAATGGTCTAATAGTATATTATTCAATGAGCGAATAATGATGGCTATTACTCGTGAGGATGATTTTGTGTCCGAGTGGCGTAATTCATCTGAGCGAGTAATAGCCATTATGCGCGAATAGAGTACTATACTTTTTCTACGACTATGAAGAGAAATTGATAAATAAGTTTCGTTATTAGATAAACTGAAAGTGACGTTTTAAAATTATTACTTTTTATACTTGATACCATTGCATTAAAATTTGCGATTGGACTTCATAAACTAAAGTCTATTTTTTCCTGGTAGGCGCGTGCGTGCGCATCTCCGAAAGGTAGAATCACATAGCTAAGATTTTTAGCAGGATGCAGGAATTGTTAGTATTTTTGGTTGCATATTATTTAGGGGGATCAGTATTTGTGGTTGCAGATTAAAACTCATGTTTATGATTTAATTTTTGTATAATTTGTAAAATGTAAACAAAAAAGTTTATGAATCAACTCGTGGAAAAATTGATAACAAATATTATATGTACAACATTTTTTTATTTTATACACACAGGAGTTAAATTGGGTACAAAACAACTCGATACTTTTGGATTCAATCGTTAATTTAAAAAAAAAATAAAATAAAATATCAACAATAATCACATAAAAAAAATTACAGTGACATCGACAATAATTGTCAGTTCACATGAAAGCGGCAAAAATTTCATAACATGGACAAGGCCTGCTTCGACTACAATCATTTCTAATAACCAGAAAAGGTCTCCCTTCTTGGCGTATTTTTTTTATTTCCCGTAAATATCTTCTTCGCCAAGATATGTCTTCTCTTTCTATTAACAGGCTTTTTCTGTTTCGTTATTTGTGCTATTTGAAATAAACATAGATTTCAATGTTTTATAGTTAACTGAAAACAATGTATGTACTTACTTGAATTTTAATTCGTGTAAAACATTATAAAGCTTAGAACGACTGATGTTTGGAATTTCTTCATTGTTTTGCACTTCCCTGTACACAGCATCAATTGTAGGAATTCTGTTTGCAGAGAAAAATGAGTGCACTGTTTTTCGAATGAGATATTTTTGATGTTCATCCATTTCCTATCAGGTTTCTTCAGTGCCTGTAATTGCCCACACTTCTTTTCTTCCGCCAAGTATCATTGTGTTGAACCTTCAACACAAAGTAATTAAGCTGTGATACAACAAAAAAAACCTCAGAAATCAATACCAGTATAATCTGCAGTTTTTTCCATTTGAGCCGTCTTGGTTAACTCGGCAAAATCCTTGGAGATCCCACGAAATACTTAAACGATCATTTCTTTCTCGGCTTGTGAGAAATTTGCTATAAATATGCATTAATAAAAAACTGTTACTTGATGTTAGCATAAATCCAACTTACGCCGTTTGGTGATCGAAATTAAGACATCTTGTTGACATATAAAAACTTCTTAACCTCTAAGAACTAAGAACTGTTTTTTTAATAAATAAACGGACACAACACAAAATACGCACAAAACACGAAAGGAAAACTAAGACACGATGAAACAAAAATGGCAGCTTGGACCTGATTGACAGTACAGAACACTGTAATAAGTGTAATATTGCACATTTCTCTAGTGTAAGTAGAAAAATAAAGTAACCAATAGGAAAGTCGCATTTCGTTGCAGGATTTTGTAAATGCGCACGCACGCGCCTACCAGGAAAAAATAGACTATAGTTGCTATGATATTTGCAGTGAGTTTTGAAATTATTATTCACCAGGCCGTGGCTAGTGAATCCTGTTATCCAATGAAAAACACTTTAATAATTACAGTATTGTCCAATAGGAGTAGAAAAAATGATTTTTTCTACGACCGCTAGTGTAAATAGCGAAAATCGCACCAACACTTGTTAGGGAATTTTACGATTGTAAATGTACGGTCGGTGGACAAATAAAACTGGGACACTTAAAATTTAATCTATGTAAATCAGACCATTGAATTGTCAATATATTTGTCAGTGTCTATATGATGTCATACCAAAGTTAACCTATTTGTGATAAAGCCGTGAAATTTGTAAATTTTGACTTATGTGATTGTCATTTTTGTCCCAGTTTTATTTGTCCATCGACTGTACGTAATATGCTCTTTACTACTCTCGTAATGTACTCTTGTTATAAATTGATATTCATTTGATAATGAAAAATAAAAAAAAAATACATTTCAAAATGTCACTGTAAGTTAGTGCTATGGAACCACAAGAAATTAATCTATAACGTGGATTAAACTACTATACCAGTTGTCAACACATTCTGAACAGATTGTTTTTTCGCACCAAAGAAATTCACAAGAGTCCAATTTTTACCATTTTGCGATGACGTCATTATCTAATAATTTCACGTATGTTTGAGCTAGAATCAGAAACAAATTTGAATTGATCATAAATAACTATTATTTTTCAAATTTGTTGATAATTGCTTCCGAAAGGTTATGTTTGTAATCAATGTAATAAGTGAAAGAAATTAAAAATTGTCAAATTGACAGGAGCATAAAATAACCACAAAGTAGCCAACAATAAATAAACGTGCCGCTTTTTTTTTGTCAGTTTCTGTCGTTTCAATAGAGAGAAAGTGGGGAAGGAAATCGTGACGTCACCTCAAAAGGGTAAAAATTGGACCATACCGTCTATTCTAACGACGACGTTATAGGTATCGAGCGTTCCAAAAAGTTTGTTCTCAAGTGGCTTGGTACTTGTTTTTGTTTCTATTAACACATGGTGTAGCCCAATTAACTGTTAAATCATTGATGGGAAACGTCATTAATAAATGACGGACTATCGAACTATTCATAACACAGAGATTTAGAAGGATCGAGTTCTAATTTCCGCAACATGCGATTTTCTACAAATTATTTCTAGTAAATGCAAATCGATCTGTCAAACCATTTTGTGAAACAGGAAATGTAGGACGAAAGGGAGGAAGTGGAGGACTATCAATACGTACTTTAGAAACTGGTGAAAGAGTTAGGAATATAATTAAAAATGAACCGAAAACTTCCATCCGTCATTTGTCGTAACAAATGGTTGTCAAGTAATATTTCTTCAGGATTTGCATCTTTATCCTTATCGAGTAATTGCAGTTCAATAATTACTTGCATAGTCTTTACTGTTCTATAAATGGTTCTTAAATACTCCACATAATGGTTTCATAGAAAAAAATTTGTTAATTCTTAGAATATGAATGAGAGTGTAAGAAACCTCAAAAGTTCATTGCAACCTCTTGTTATTTAAATAAGATAGGTGTGTGGGTAGCAATTAATGCAAGAAGAATAATGAGGCCTATATTTCTTGAGGGTAATAAACTAATTTTTTCTACAAACACTAGTAAAAAGTCAATTTTTAACACGGCGTACATGTACTCGTATTAAAAATTAAGTTTTTTCCACTAGTGTTAAAAGTAATGACAAGTCGTTTGTCACAATGACGTTTTGACAGAGCAGCACAGAAAGACCCATGAATACCAGAATAATAAGTTCTACCTACCTACAATCGAGGGACGGTGTTGAAAACAGGCAACACTTCATGTCTCAATGCTCTTCTGCTTCCTGCTTTCAATTATATTTTTAACATAACCTCATTTTTTAAGTGTTTTAATGGTGTTTGTACTGTTTGTAGAAAAAATAGTGTATGATATTCGTGTTAAAAGTGATTTTATTTTGTTCGAAGGGTTTCTCCACTCACTGCGCTCGTTCCGAAATCTTCCCTTCTCTCAAAATAAAATCTTACTTTTAACACTTATATCATAAATGACTATTTATTCAAAATTGAACTTTTATTTTACGGGAGCATCAGTGCAATACGGTATCAAGAAGAAATTTTACCACCATTTTAAAATGAACGCGATGACGATGATGAACTCCAGCATGGTTAATTCCAACAAGATAGTGCAATTCTCACTACCTTTATTAAACTATGGTAACGCTGCAAGAATTTTTAATAATCGATTCTGCACTTTCACACCCGGCGGCTTCTTTTCATGGACTTAAACAATGCTCCAAGATTGAAGAAATAAAGAACAAATCACAAATGCTAAAACATATTTCCAATGCATTGAAAAGCAATATAGCAACATGTTTTAAAATAGGAGATCGACATATTCACCACATTTCACAGTATGTAAACAATTTGCTACCTAATAATTTAATTCTGTTTTGCAAAAAGGCAAATACAGGTTGTCGCAAAAATTACGTAATAACGGTGCACAACGGTGTAAAAGAGATTACCGTAAACGTCAGAAAAATGTTAAAACATTTTTATTGGACTTATTTGCTGATTTGGCGGTCTTTGGAAGTGGCTCTTAACAGTTCAATTATTTCGAAATATATGTATTAAATTGTCATGACAGCTACCTCTAATCGTACATCACAAAGTACAAGATCACTCACTACCAATATCTAATTCTGCATAATAATAGAGAATTTTAAAGCTTTGGAAATCGAAAAAATTATTTAAAATCCACTACGATAACATTGCAAGGTAATGATGTACGAGTATATCTTTGTTTACATTGTATTACCGTTAATAATTGATTTTTTTGTCTGAAATTTTTTTTCATGTACATTTAAACATCTTCGATAAGGTAGTAAGTAGTATAGTACACCAATTTTGAGACACCCTGTATGTATGATTTGAAGGAAATGTGAAAGCACACTAAAAAGACGATCTCCGTTTATTAGAGAGAGAGAAAACATGTTTGACAATACATTTTTTGAACACTCTATACCTTTACGATGTTGAAAATGGAATATATTAAGTTATCGAATGTAATTCTGTTGAGAGCTTTTTTCTTCTAATGGCACATTAATTTAATGTAAAGATGCGTTTATAATAGATAAAATAATAGTCCAACACTAACAACCTAAGTGTCAAAGAAACTATTGCAGATAAATAAAAAAAAATTGCACTGTGTTTAATCAAAAATAGTGGGATTCTTGTAAAGGAATAACTTACATAATAAGGAAAATTCCTCTCATGTATTCTTGCATATCGTCGGCCAAATTGATGAGGCAAATCCCCACTCCATCTAAGGCCGAAATATGTTTCTGCAAAAAAATGTACACTGGCAGTTATCTCGAAATGATTGATTTCTGCGGGTTGTAAACATTAACTACAAGGTTGCTCGTTATTCAAGAAAAAAATTGCTAATCCAAACAACTCATTTGGAATATGAATCCCACACTTTATTACGGTTATATCGGTCCTGAAAGTGATTAAGTTGAGTAAACAAAATTAATACGCCACTTTCCTGCTAAATTTAGGTGTATCAGCTGGCGTCAAGTAGTCGAGACATGTTATCACCAACCCCATGCGGTAAGTGTCACTGAAACACTACCCTTAACATTAATTGCATCATTCAAAATTGTCCGCTGTGGTAAAACGGTTTCGGGAAAACGACCGGTTTTAAACGATCATTAAAATTAATTTATTAGTAATGTAAGTACTTTGGTACTAGAAATTGCAGCCGTTAAACGAAACACAAAGAAATTACAGGATTTAAAGAAGTGACATGAATGCTGCAGGACAATTCCAAATTGCCTAAACGATTTGCATTGTACGTTAAGGGTAGAAATAAATCGCGAAAACGATTGTAGTTTTTTGCTTTTTTTACTTAATTACAACTAGACTCCCTGAAGAGTCATTGAGCGAAGATGGAAATGTTGTTCCCTGTAAATTTAAATTTTTCGTAAAATATTTTGTCAAAGTACGACAGAACCATTATTTAAAGTGGTGATTTATTGTTTAGATGAAACTTGCAGACTTTTTCGTCGAAATATGTAATTGGGTACAATTCGGAAAGACCAACTTTGTAATATGTAATTAGCAACGGTGAAACTTAATTAATCAAAAACGGAATGAGTCGATTCAAAAATTATTCTGCATTTCTGGCTTTGCAAATAACAGTATGTATATACCACTTGCTTGTTGTGCTCGTTTTTATCACGTCCACTTCGAATTTTTTTTTTTTTATTAGAATCAGAACATCTGGTCCGGCAAATATAGTGGCTTTCTCAATACATACTATTAAATTCGACTAAGCAAATTAATTTGTACCAGCAAATGTAATTTAGTTAATTAAATTTTGACGTGATAATAATTTTGTCTGAGATAGAAGGGTATTTGTATAAAAATGAATTAAAATTAGATCAGTCGAGGATCAGACAAATTCTCTTTTGATCAATAAGGTCGACAAAGTTGCCATTTCATTTGAAATTTTTTATTAAAATATGCTAACGAGAATTTTGTAGACAATATTATTTGTCATTTTAATGAAAACTGTTTGCATCAAAACACAACGAGTATTAGTACGAAGTTGAAATGAAATCAAGTGATGAAATGAGCGTGCTAGGAGCTCGCACAATACCGAGAGCTTCCACCTATTTTGGACAAACCGATGAAAGTAATTAGCTTCGAAGTTAATGAAGTATTGTTTGCTGGAATTATACGAAGGTAAAGTCTTGGTAATTTGACTTAATCACGCAAAGAGGAGTATTTGTGTTTTTAAATGTGCGTACAAAACAAGCGTGAAATGATTTTTTCCATGGATTCCTCGTCAGAGGACAGAAAAACTAGGTCATTATTCGTAACAAACCGCAAATATAATTTAATTAATAGTGATGATTCTGATAGGTTCTACATGTACTTTTGATTTTTGGGTTAATTCCAACTAAACGCCCTTAAGAACGAAATTTGTGTTAAGTGTAAATTTTAATGTTTCTCAAAATAATTTAAGAAGAGTAGAGAGAAGAGTTTTAGGAATACTAATTGAAATAGGATTTCCCTTGCCATTCAACGTGGAAACGCTGCAAGCATTCGGGGCACTTTTCCAGATTCCGCATTATTATCGGAAATTTTTGTATTGTAAAACAAAAATATTATGTACTTAAGTTGATTAATTAAATTGTCGCGTCATTAATCTGATGTTAACAAATTTCAGATCCAGAATTCCAGAGAAAATTAATAAATTGTGGACTAGTTTATAGAAAGGATTAAATTTCATCCGCGATTAACCCATGAATCCGAAACTTCGATTAGTTCAATCTGATCAGGATCACGTATTCACTTAATCTCGCATTTGATTATCATTAACTTAATTTCGCTTCTGTAAACTGACCTTAAGTGACTTTCTTATTATGCCCAAATTTCGCCATGAGCGTAAATATAACACGAGTTATTAAATTGATATAATTTATTTCACTCTCGATTTTGGTCGTTGATCATGATCAATCCTATGGTTGGCGCGGCGAACCACTGGAGTAATCACGATATGTTTACGTGATAGTTCATAGTGACGTCATGAAAAGCCTGATTTACACTGCCTCGCCAAATTTGAGTTTTGTGCGGGAAATTTAAATCTTACTACATACTTTAAGAATGGATGGAAGTTCAGCTGCGTGCATTGAGCTGCACCATACTTCTTTATCCAATAGGAAACCATCCCCCGAAAATTACGTGAAGGTCACGCTAGTGTATTACTTCATTGAGTCGCCGCGCCAACAATAGTAAATACATATTCCCGAAAAATATTCTTCTCATTGGTCCACATAACATGTGAAGAACACCGACCACAAAAAATTATTTAAACTTATTTTGGTGGAAAAGGGAAAAATATGAAGTAAGGGCTAAGAAAGTGGGGTGTTTCAAAGCAACAGGAACTTGAACTTTGAAGTAGCTTGTAGTAACATCAATACCAAAAGCAGTATTTTGGGTCAGTTATAAATTTCAAGGTATATTTTTTAGTCTGTACGAATCTGTTGATTATTATATCTCTAATATGGGCTTTTTGTTCTACCGAACACATTCTTTAAAAACAATTCCTTCACTTGTTCGAATAATTCAGAACACCTGAATTAACACTGATAAACAACGAAAACTACTAAGTGAAAAGTGTGAACTGTCATATGTCAAAGTCCAAAAGCGGCGACAAATCTATGCGTACACCATAAATCAGAGCCCGATGTTACCATGTTAGAGAAACATTAAATAATGTATTTAGTAATACAGGGTGTTATGTAATTCGACGGCAATTACTTAACTGGTAATTTTGAGGGATAAAGTGAATCGTACTTTGTTGTTAGTTTTTGCTTCTCGTTCTTCGTTATCGGACTTGAAGGCACTAAAATGGACCAATAAGGGTTGAGAAAAAATATGCAGCAAAATTAGAAATCAAGTTGTAGTGCAGCTAAATTAATACATGCGTCAATGTAGTTGTTTTAAGACAGTAGCGCAGGGAAGGTGGGACAAAGGTGACAAAAATTTATCTTTTTTTAATATTGATTACAATTTAACAATTCTTTGATAAAAGGAAACACGAAAAATTATAAGAGATGTTCGAAATTCCTCCCATTTTGTAGCAAACAAGTTCTTACACGTCTAATGAAGGAATCCCTTACTGACTGAAAAATTTCAGTTTCTGTTCCACAACTCATTTACGTTAGTAGATTCGGAAGCGTGGAGGCCATGGAATTGGTCCATTTCTACAGATCCAACAATGTTCGAACTCAGCATTCAAAAAAAGTACAACATCGTGATGAGATAAACGTGGGGTGGAGCTCCATCAAGCATTAACCACGTATGCCTTCGTATTTCCAATGGATTTGATTTAAATAATTTTCGAAGTCATTACGCAAAAAGTGTAAAGATTTGGGAGTATAAATGGGTCAACAACCTCGTTTTGAAAAACCTGTCCACACATTGATTAAAAATCTATGCTGATGATGCCTTGATCTGTACAGATGTAAATTTTCGATGGACCAGTAATGTAGATTTCTTAAATATAACCTACCCTTCCGAGAAAAGTTTGCATTTAATCACAACTATTGTTTTAATATTTTGGCGTTTAACATGATTCCTAATTTTAAATTAATTTGACAAAACTTGTCTCATTGGTTGACTGTTCTCTCCTCTACTCTACATAACACCCTGTGTAAAGTGCAGATAATTGTAGCAATTACTATTTGCTGACATGCTGTAGCAGTTTTGAGAAACTTTTGTGAAAACAAGTCCATCAAATGTCAAAAAATTTAATATAAAACGACTCGCATGTGTTGTTTGTTAGCTTTAATTAAAAATGTTATTGTCTATAATGAAATTTATATAGCTGCTTTAATTTTCCACCTTCGTAATTCCCCATGTGGATATTGTTCTCCTTTGCTCAGCGACGATATTCCTCTTGTAGCTATTCTGCTTATAAGAAGTCATTAAATAGCAAATTTCCACCTTCACATGCACAATATGGTGATGAAAACTGGAATATACACATTTAACGAAAATCTTAGTAATTTGCCAATACTCGTATATCTACAGATTTTCATCAATGGCTAAATAATATTCTGATAATGAAAATTTCAGAGCCAGCTTCAAACTTCATTGAACGTACAACACAGATGGTTCTTGCGGGACTAAATCTTATAAGAATTTAATTAAAACCCCTTGACCTGTTTTACCTTAGCATTGTTTACCCAAAGCATAATGTACAATTTTGGAGGAATTAACGGCGGTATAAATCGAATCAGTTATGCTCGGATAAATATTTTTTCGGCTCTTTAATATCGCTACAATTAAAATGAAAACTCAAACTGTCATTTGCTTTTATTCTGGATATTTTTAAGATTTACAGTTTTTCAAGGTAGACATGATAATGAAATCTTAGAAGTCACAGAATTTTTCCGACATCATCAGAGAAGAGTTTGATGTGACTCTGATATCACGCCGTATTTGTATTTTGTATGTATTGAAGAAAATTCATTGGACAAGTGAAGTACCACTTTAGTGACAGAAATTGTATTAAAATTTTCATAATAATAAAGAGCTCAAACCAGATTTTAAATCGTAAATGGTATAAATCTAATTGATATCTTGGAGGTTATTGACATAACAATAAGAATAAATGGCCCTATCGCCTATTGGAATCACAAAAAATCACCTAAATAAAGGTACAATTGATTCGAAAAAAATAAAATCTTGAATAACTTAAATGTATGTGTACTATACGTGGTGGATTTAGGTCTGTCATAAAATTGCGTCAGCCATTATGAAGACAACGCCATCTTTAGTGCGGAACCAGATGTATGATCAACAACGGCTATGAAAAAAAAAATGATTTGAAAACATGAGGCTTAACTTGAATAATCCAGCCGGAAATGCCATTATTGCGATAGTTGTCATCAACGAAGATCAAAAATAGTTTTGCTTTGAGAACGGTTCCTAGATCAATCAGTCATCAACATTTGACCGAATTGCAATTCCGTAGATATGGCCCAATAGCACTATAATCCATAAAGTTAAAGTTATGTGAATATTAGTCTGTTGTGTATTAAGGTAAAGCTGCAGCACACGTTTTCGATGTTTTTGTTATTCACGGCCGCTATTGATCATAAATTTGTCGAAACATACCGTACAAAAGCTGATATATGTATGTTTTATGCATGTTTTAAAATCATACAAAGAAGTTTGTCCGAGTTTCAAATCAGCTTAAAGACTCTGTTGGAAAATGTACGTTAAGGAAATGTGCTGTAAATGTATACTAAACACTAATATGAAATTATCTCGACATGAACTAGGATAAGGGATAAGGGTTTTGTATTAAATTGTATTATTGTGTCTGAAACTTTCAATTGTAATATCATCTTGAAAGTAATCCACACAACAGGCACTCACTGCTGGATATTAAAACCACCATAAGAAGTAACAGTTGGTCTTTGTCGTAAATTTTAGATAGATAGTTAAAAATTTTAATGTTATACTCTTTCAAAGTGGCCCAAAATGAACAAGTTCTGTGAAATTACAATTTTATTTCATATTTTTATGACAGTTTTCTTTAGTTTAGAGTTTTATGGATTAGTACGAGTACGTAATTAGAAGTAGGCAGTTCTTTTACAGATCTTTTTAAATTATACAGGGTATGTATGTATGTACAAAGTGTCTATAAAAGAACGTATATCAAGAATCTTGTGGAATTCGAATATAACAAGTGTTCAATATTGAATTGTTCATCAAGTTAGCTATGACAGTATTTTTTAAGAGACAACAACATTGTAAATTAAGTTGGTTAGACAAAGATAGCGACAAAAATCAAAGCCAATTTGATGAACTTTTTAATTGAACACATGTTATTTGATTTTTGTCTTTTTGTAGGATGACTTTAATTACTCTTCAAGGTTTACATATTCTGGTACCAAGTAGAAAAACAGAGGTTATTAATTAGAACATGAATGACAGGTTTTTAATAGATTGTTGTAAGATGAAAATTAATTAGAATATAGAAAAACTGAAGAAAATCACTAAGACGTCGAACTCGCAACTGACGCTAAGATTTAATAATTTGACATTTGACTGTTGACATCTGATTTGACGGCTTCAACTGTTCGACATAGTTCGACACAATAAAATTATAGAACCGCACAATTCTACAAGACTCTTGATATACGTTCTTTTATAGACACATTCACATTGTATATGTATAAAGCGGCTGTAATGGATTGTTTACGGAAGAAAAGTAAAAAAACTGAAAGTTTGATCGTTTCGTCAAATAGATAAATGAATCGTTGAAACCTTAGGCCCTTGGTGCAAAGAAGCCATCGATTTCATTAATGTCATCGGAAACCGACTTATCGCGGAATCAGGCGATTCAAAATCAAAGAAATTCCTTTTCGAGAGGATTTCCCTTGCCATTCAACGTGGAAACGCTGCAAGCATTCGGGGCACTTTTCCAGATTCCGCAATATTATCGGAAATTTTTGTATTATAAAACAAAAATGTTTATGTAATTATGTTATTAATATAAGCTCTTTTTTTACAATCATAACTTGAATGAAAGGTTCAATTACAATTTAAGCGACAATTATATTCGGCTTTTGTTTCATCGCCTTGATTCAGATTTAATCCTAATTTAATATCTGTAATGTTGAAGTTTCGATGAAAATGTCCAGGAAATTTAGAACGGAATCATCGTAAGTTCAGTTTAATTTATCTGCCCTATTTGAAGCGTCGTCAAATCGTAAATTAGCTTCATAAGACAATTTGATGTTGAAATTTCCCTGAGTGCATCCTCCCTGCTTCCTGCAGCCACTTTAAAAATTACTTTACCTGTCTTCTCTCCATTCTCGGCATTTCATCAACCCTTTTCTTTAAACTGACGCAACATAAATGGTAATTACCTTAATCATTCTGGTAAATGTATGGAACATTTTCTGGCCCTCGCTGGCGAAGTTTATTTGTCTGTGGCCTTGTCAGATCGTATTATTAGATGTTAAAGTTAAAAGGCTAGCGTGAAAACTTGATCTTTTCATGACGAGAGTTTGAACTAAGTGCTGGAACGATCCAGAAAAACAATTTCAACTAAACGTTCTTGAAATTTATTTATTGGAGGGAGAATTTTATTCATTGTAAATTTTGATTTAATTTTTTTTTAAGTACTGACGCCATAATATTCTTTGAAATAGGTCATTTAAATACCGTTCACGTTGTTTTGGCATAATGGGAGGCCATGATTTATTTTTTTAACGTTGGACACACAATTTGATTTCCGTCACTAAAGTGCCTGACAATCGGATTTATCAAAATGAATATAACATTTGCTGAATTTCCCACGTTTTCTGAGTATTCTTCTATTGCAAACTAGTAAAACTGACAACAATGCACTACACATTGATGCTATTTATAACCTCAAATTTAGAAAAGCATAACATAATTCAACAGACAATGAAGTGACACTTTAGTATTATCAATCCAGCAGTATAATGTCGTATTTTGCTGACGATTGAAGAAAAACGTTTCTTTTTTGCGGCCTTTCGTAGAATTTGGATTAAACTACAAAAAAAAATATATGACAGCACAACGTAGGACTAATTGATTCTTTTAATAACAATTTTTGTTTTGTTTCTGTTGCAAAATAGAGTGAGTAAAATATTACAGTGTTTATTTAGAGGCATTATCGTTTCAATATGTTTTGTTTGATGTGTATATTAAATGCTGAAGCACAAAGATTAATACGTTCAAACATAATTTTAGGCAACAGATCGATGCAGCTCTTCCAAGATTAGGAGTAGAATCTTGTTTTATTAAATTTCCTTTTTGTTGTAGGTATTCAATAAATTTGTCGTCATGAGCGTAAACACAACACGAGTTATTAAATTGACATACTTCACTTTAGATATCACTCTCTGAGTACTTCTAGTAGACATATACATATTTTGTAAAAATATTGTCCTCATCGGTCCACATAACATATGATGAAAACCGACTACAAGAAAATGTCAATTTGTTTAGATGCGTGGGATGCGCACAAAACCTTAACTCGACCCTTTTATGTCGCAAAAAGGTTAATTATAAAACCATTCGCCTCGAAATGAACCCTTATAAATAACTAAAGGTGATGTGATGCAAAATGTGTCCAAAAACTACTCTAAATAAACTGAATAAAAGATTTCGGAAACGTTCTCTACAAAATACCCACTCCAAACCTTCTGTTTATGATACCTTCTTATCAACATCTTATTTAAAATGAATGCTAGTCGAAATCGATTTGCTTACAAATTTTTCATTTTTTATAAAGCTGCCCTCGTTATGTTGAACTTTTACGGCCAGAGCAGACAATCTCTGCCGGACACCAAACGATGGCAAATGCTATAAATCCAGTATAAATAAAGTACAACCGCTGGCAGCGTTTAGTGAAAAGGGCCTTTCCTAACCCTTTACCACAAGAAAATAAAGTTAATTCCGATACGTAAAGGGCTGCAACAAAATTCTAATAACACGGCCTAAGTTTCACACAAATGATTCTGCGCTGCAAACGATCGTACATAAACGGCAAATAAACGGCGAAATTTATGAAAAGGAAACATCGTTTCAATACAAAACGACAAGAGGAGGAGAAAAGAAAGAGAAAGTGGTTCTTTAGGTAATCATAAAAGTTGGACTCAGCCTCACGAATATTTTCAGCTTTACTGTAATCTTGCGCCATAAAGCTTTCAACAAAGCTTTATAAAGAAGCGGTCCCTCAATCAGCTTAAGGACTTTAGTGTCATGGTCATTCGGCCATTTGAATTCATTGAATCATTGCTGACTGTCCGAGGTAAAAGAACTGAAATGGCGCTGACATTATTAATATATTTTTCAAGAATTCAACTGAAATGCGACTCGACATTTGAAGTGAAATTCCTGATTCCCTTGCCACTCTTATTTCTACATACTCGTATATCTAATTTTATTTTATCATTTCTTGTCGAAGATCTCATAAAAGCCGATTTATACGGTCGTATTTCCCCGAAGCATGTGATAATAAATTATTATTAATAGAGTATACTCGTACGAGTATTGTACAATTTCATTAAAATTCATTGCAGCAACGTGAACATCAGATACGAATTTTTTGTTAAATAGTAGTTTATCCAACGCAAATATTTTAAATGTACAATGCTGCATGCTCTCATATACAACAGAAAATTTAAACATGATACAATTTTCATTACCAGAAAAAACGATTCAAAAGCATTTGCAGAGATTTTTCAATTTAAACACTTGATAGATGTTTATTTTGGTGTAATCCTGGTCATGGCACCGATGTAACGTTTCGATTTTTTGGTGTGTGATTATTTGGGATTTATTCTTCACCTCTTCACCCGGATCATATTTTTGCGGAAAATACGAAACAAAAAATTGTACAGTACAACGATTTATTGATCCCTCGTTGTGTGGTGTTACTTATGATTATTTAATTAAGGTTCTACGAGAGCTTCAAGTAAAATTAAAGCAATTGAGCACATTTCACTTAAAATGTATTTAATAAGTAATCGAGTTTGGTGGTGTTTAGTCCCAACAAAATTTATACCTAAATGAGTGAATTTAATAAATCATTTCTTCGGTGGATGTATGATTTAAAGTTGTACTGAACGAAATTTGACTAACAGATTAGTTCCTAACATGAATAAATAAATTTATGAAAATGAACAGTATTGAATGAATTTGAGATGCAAACTATGTGATCCTACAAATATTTGAACTGTTTCCCCTGTTAAATTAACCCTTCACGAATTCTCATGGAACTTCTCGGTCAAGCCTGGCATAAAATCGGGAAGAATAAAAAGGAAAGGCATCATCAGATTTATGAGAAACTCTTTTCACGTGTCAATTTTTTGTCAACGAACCATATCCCGATTCATGGGTAGCGTGGGTTGAGTTTGTGCTCTGCGCCGGACCACAACTACTTGAGTGCGGTGGACACTGGCGGAGCTTCCCCGACTACGAGAGCTCCAAGGAACGAAAAATGAATGAAAATGTTTTAAAACTATTTCTAAAAATGTCGCCTTGGCGAGAACGCGTTTCTTCAGTTGTTAAATGCAAGAAGATCACATAGATTTATTTATTTAAAATAAATTAAATGAAAGATTTTGAAAAGACAGTTTATTTTTTGTTACCCTTGTATCTGGGTTTATCCCATCGAAGCCTACAATTTCAAAAACGGTCGGCAAATTTAATTTGATTACTAATTACCACTTTTAAGGATTATTGTGTCAACAAAGGCATTGAGAAACATACAATTTACAACTAACACAAATTCTTCCCCCAATGAATGGTTGTTAAGGAGGTTTCGTTGAAATTATATAAAATTAAAATTCCCAGTTTACCGAACCTACTCGGGCCATTACAATATTTATTAATACTTTTTTGAAAATATCGTGGAAACGGATATCGATCTGAAATTAAACATTATTTTAATCAACACTTCGTTAATTAACTGTAAACATTGATGAAATAGAAATTTGATTTGCAAACTTCGTAAATGAAACCTGAAGAATTTAGTAAATACGATACTCATTAGCTATTATTTGTCGCAAATTTCAATAAGATGTGTTCTAACTGTTGCGAGGCTTTATTGTGTTCCGTGTAATGAGATATTTTTCAAGGTGCTGATTTATCAACAAAGGCATTACTGTTGTTGACACGATTGAAAATTTCCTTTGACTCTTGATAATGTAATGTACTTTAGAAACATCTAATGTTAGGATCGATGAGGTAGAAAATAATATTTTCAAATCCATTTAAATAAACGAAAGTCTATATTTTCTCCCGGCGCATCCACCATTTTTACATCACAAAGTTTTCTTTACATTTGAAAATCAGCGGAAGGGATTCAGTATGTTAAAGTAACTGAAGGGTCTTGAAGATTGTTATATTGGTAACAAACACAGTTTGTTTTTCTACTTTTCATGAAGTACGCGAGTTCTTCACATAATTTCTAAAGAGACTTTATTCTTTTATATTTTGCGACCAACATTATTAATAAATAAATTTTAATATGTTGGAATGAAAGAGCAAGAAGTCATACAATGGAGCCAATCATATCCTACATATTCCACAATTAGACCCTCATTCAAAGCATCCACTGCTATGCTTGTTTATTTGCCCCATTTAAATAAAATTTCTGAAGGCACAAATCACCAAACCATGCATAAATTCAACCACCGTAATGAAAAATGAGATTGGTTCAGGGAATTACGCTTGCATACTAAATGAGAAAACCATTAATCAATCGACAATACACTAAAATTAATCGTTGTTATGTCATTCTTAAATTGATTGCAAACTTGATTAATTGAAGACGGAAACAATCGATTCAAAAATTGGTTGGCTTTGCAAATAACAGTTCTTTTCTATCACGTCCACTTTTCACCTAAACGCTCTGAAAATTCTCGCCAGGTTTACTCAACACGGGAATTTTCTTATTAGCAACAGAGCATCCGGTCCAGCAAACATAGTGGTTTTCTCAACGGTATCGGATTCCACAAAGCTAGATTATTTGTAGCAGCAAATGTAATTTGATTAATTAAATATTAACGTGGTAAACTTGATCCGAGATAGGACGGCGTTTGTGAAAAAATGAATTAAAATTAGACCAGTCGAGGATCTGACAAATTTTTTTGATCAATAAGTTGTCCTTTCATTTGAAACTTTTTATTAAAATGTGCTAATAAGAATTTTGCAGCTGCTTCACAATATTATTTGTCACTTTAATGAAAACTGTTTGCATCAAAACACAATGAGAATCTGCACGAAGTTGGAATTAAATCAAATAATGAAACGAGCAAGCACACAACCGGATTCCACCTATTTTGGACAAACCGATGAAAGTAATTAGTTTCGAAGATAATGAAGTGTTGTCAGCTCGAATTGTATGAATGTAAAGTCTTAACTTGACTTAAACACGCAACGAGAATTATTTGAGAGCTAGATATTTATCCAAAATTTGAAAGCACTTTGAATGTTAATCGATCCACACAATGCCTCTCTTATGATCAATTAAACCAACAGCGCCGCATTATCACCGGTTTTCACAAGCAGTTTATTGCGTAAATATTAATTTGCGCTGTGATTGTCTTGTTTCTTGGACAATGGAATAATAAAATTATAATGCGAGCAATGAGACTGTCAGGTGTACTTACCCCCAAATCTATGTATATGATGTAGATGGGGTAAGGTAGCACGAAGCACACAGAGGCTAACCATGTCCCAATAATACACACGAAAGCTGGCATACGAGCTTTTGTAGGATGTCTAATAAAACGGAGTCTGTCCCATGCCATTAAGACGAAGGTTAGAGTCGTTGTATGCATCGGAATGTCCTGAAAGAGAATTTCACAATTTAGACAACACATTTCGGAAACTGAAACGGTTAAAGTAATACATTTGTAAGACTTAGAAGGTATTTTTTAGTCATTTCAGTCAGTTAAAAAGTTGATTGAATGTTTTTAACTGTTCATATAAATAACAATGGGATACATATTTTAAAATGGATTATTACATTACAAGTTGTCCAGTGCATCCATCATTCTGTAATTCGGAGAGAACTGAATTTTCGAAAAGGATCATTATTAAATAAAAACTTCTTTAACCACTAACAGAACAAAGATTTAATTTTAGGGTTTATATATTTTTTCATCAATCTAATTTTACTAATTTTAGACTTTTCTACATGTCTTTAAAAGTGCCTTTAAAAACTAGTTAACACATTTTCCCAACTAGTGACTTCCCATCAAAATTTGCTAATTTTGCGTTTGCAAGGATACCTCTCCTCACGTGGCAGCTGCTTAAAGCGTCACCATCAATTTAATATGGCGATGGCTCTTTGTGCTCTATACCGGACCACAGCTATAGAGAGCGATGGACACTGGAGGTAGCTTCCCCCACCGCGGGGTCCCAAGGCACGGATAATGAATTAATATGTTTTACAGTAATATTAAAATAGATCGCCTTGACGAGAACGCGTTTCCTCACTCGGTACATGCAAGAAGATCACATACTTAGAATTCACAAAGAAAATAATTTATCTTGACTTTAGTACTAGTTAACACATTTTTCCAACTAGTGACTTTCCTTTAAAATTTGCTAATTTTGCGCTTGCAAAATAGTTTAATTTAGATCACATCTGAAGGATGGAACTAGCGTGGAGCATATCGGGGCCTTGCTTATTTTGTCACAAAATCAATATTTGGATCTTTACCCCATCAATGACAACGAGTGACGATTCGGCCAAAAAAAACATCACGTTCACGGACAAACAGGACCTCTTTGTAATGTATTTTTAAGCTTGTCCCCGTTCAAGATCTTTCGAAAATAAAGGATTCTGACACATTAACTTTTTTATCAATGGCGTTCTACCATTTATTTTTTTTAATACTTTTATGTTTAAGAGTTTTTTCCAATAAGTACAGTAAACTTGTTGAAAAATAAAAGTGTTTTTCCAAGATTTCCATTTGCGTTTACCACACAAATTTCATTATGCATATTGAGAATCTAACTCGACTTTAGCAGAGCTATTGTTTCAACGTTTATCAGCACGTTTAATGTTTGATCTTCCCTGATTTGACTTTCTTGTGTAACTTTCAATTCATATATTTACAAACAAGTTTTAAGATAAATCTCCACTTTTCGATCTGGGACGTTGAGATATTTTGTGTAAATCTTGTGATGTCTTGTTGAAAAAAAGGACTTTCAGAAATAAACATGAGTTTCACGTTTCGTGTGTTTGTAAAGAATGAAGTACAAGACTGATTCTACGGGGTCATTATAAATTATTGTAACAACTGTAGGCGTAGCGGCGCACCTAAAGCATAGCGCACAGCCATCTACGATGGTATAATCATTTATAATGACCCTGTATATCAAAATGAGAAACTGTTTAAATCTTATTTTCTTTTTACCAAGACTTGCCTGTAGTTAGCCAACTTTTCGAGAAAATGCTTTTTCTTAAAGAAACCTGGTCTAATGAAATAATAACATTTTCTCCTGTTATACAAGCCGTCGTGCATACATTCTTAGTTTATAATAATATACTGGGTGATTTTGAAATAAGTTTGGAAAAAAAACGTAATAACTGGTGATGATGAGAAAAAGTCATATAAAAAAAAAGTTCTTATTGAAGTGTTTTCGAGGTATAAATAATTGAAAATTTGGTCAAAATTACCGAGCGATCATTTAAAAAATAAATCGAGTTTGCTTTGGAGCCTATGCTATAGCATGGGTTGCCATAGGTAACACGCCGACTCGATTTATTTTTTAATTGATCGCACCGTACTAGTACGCTGCTGAATTAAAGGTGATTAATTGATTATCCTGGTAGTTTACCAACAATAATAATAAATCAAAGGTAAAAGGTGACATTAGTCTTTTCGATCATTTCCATAGAAACATTTACAAAGCAACAAATCATTTACGTAGAATTATTTTGTGTCAAGGATACTCCACTTTTTTTTCCAAACTTATTTCAGAATCACGCTGTATGACTATACAACTCAAAAACTGTTCTACCGATTTTCTACAAACAAAGTTTGTTAGAAAGAAATAATTCCTAAATGTGTTCAGCACTTTGTTTCATTACGTTAAGGTTAAGCCATCAGGGAGATGCGCAATAGCGATAAATCGGGGTGTAGTAAGCTAGCTTTGCTCAATTCTGTTTCGTCAATTAAACTTAAGCAGCCTGCGTTTATTTCGCCTCAATTCGTGTGTTTCAATCGTTACTGTCGGAAGTTAATTTTTAATAGAATTTTCACTTTAGTTTGTTTATGATACGATTTATTTGTCTGATTGCTACCAATTTCTCAATTTGTTTACTTTCTGAATTTATTATAGCAACTAATTTTTCTTTCACAATTCTTCAGCAGATGACAGGAGATAACTTAAGCAGAGAGTTATGCGAAGCTTTGGAGGAACTTTCAAATAAAAATTCAGCCTGATATTGATGCTGTCACATCCTTAATATACATACAGGTGTCCCAGAGTTGCGAAAAAGCTCCATAACTTGTTTGTTATTGAAGATATCAATTTTTTCTTTTTTCTAGATGATAGCTACGCTTCTACTGCACATTCCGAAAATATTGCGGTATATATACAGTGTGTCTCAATATTATAAAAACGCTAAAGTTATGTTTTTTTAAACGGAATCTACCCAGTTTGATTTTTTTTTTAAATTATATGCTAAATTATGAATCAAATTTATACAGGTCGTTTTTACTTAGCTGCCATCGTTTTTGATCAGTGGCGCTTTTTTTACCAGAATTTCGAATTGCAGGGGTCCCTTCGAAAATTCGTATCTTCCAAATCGTTGCACATAACTTAAAATGATTTACGGTGTTTGATTTATGAATGTTTGCCGCATCTGCTGAGTGTTTACTCAACAACCTGCTCAGTCGCATATGCCTACTGCGATTTTTTAAACATAACGAACTAAAAATGTCAAAAACTCATTTTTTTCAAATGGCACTATAGGTACATAAAACTAGGTAATACAAAAAAAAAATCCTATTCAGATTACAAACATTAAAATAAACAGAATAATCTGATGACATCTCTTTGTTGGGAGAATAACTAGAGAAATTGTAGTTTGGTACTTGAAACTCATTTCACTATTCGCATTACATAGATATATGATAAGCACGATAAGCACGACTTTAATTATAAGTTTAACAATTTGTTGGGTTTGTTTTTGGTGTAACGCCATT
This sequence comes from Tenebrio molitor, assembly GCF_963966145.1. NCBI lineage: Eukaryota > Metazoa > Arthropoda > Insecta > Coleoptera > Tenebrionidae > Tenebrio > Tenebrio molitor. The sequence continues at coordinate 21,330,879 of NC_091050.1, read as the reverse complement.
TAAATTGTTCTTAGTGGCGACGTCTTATTGAGGGAAACAACAACGCAAAATATCAGCCAATTAATATCGATAATTAAATTGACAGATATTTTTTCATAAAAGATTGGAGTGTATTTTTCCAGTTCTGAACTTGTGCTTATATTACATGTTTGCCTTTTCAAATTATTTTGATATGAAACTTTACGCGCAACAATTTGTTTTCCTTCAATTTCACCTCATAATTATCTAATAACATATTAAAGATAAATATATGTATTTTATGCGGAACGCCGGGAAACATATTATTCATTTCTACTCTGTAATTCAATTTATGTTACATAAAAGTGCCCTACCCGTTTTATAAATTTATTTAAAAGAATCTGCCATATTGCTTTGCGGCAAATGTTTGTCTACAATAAAATGTAATCTTTTACGTTCACGAAAATAACGAGTTTCACGTTCGTTGCTTTGTTGTAACAAGTAAAAAGACACAAAAATTTTATTTTCGTAAATGAAGCTTTCTTTTCTAAAATAAAGACGATGTGTTGTACAAAGAAAACCACGAAAGCTCTAATTGGTTAGTTCTAAGGAGAACTGTTTTTTTTGCAAAAGAAATAACACACACTGTTGCACCAGACAACTTTTTTTACCGATAGATTCATTTCATTTTATTAAAGATAAAATAGAGCTGACCAAACATTTATGCATCAATGTTACAGAAAAAAATAATTAGTAGACCTTATCACACTGCCTCAGTATTGTTTCGGTTGCCTCTCTTCAATATATTTAACATAAGCCTTTTTCTGAAGACTTCGTGACAGGTCAAATCTGATAAGTAAACCGTCTGCGAACATTTTATGGTACAGCGAACAAAATTCCGTAAAAGAGTTAGCTGGAAGATGTACGAGATTTGAAGGACGTTATGATTAGAGATTTATTAATTAAAGCATCACAAGCTAATTAGGTGGGAATTCGTAATTAAAAACTTCTGCAAACAACCAGCTTTGTTTATGTAAATTTGAATTAAACTTGAATCCAACACATTAATGCAAGAACACTGTCTTAACCGACGTAAAAATTAACATCTGTTTTTTTTGATGAAAAATAACAGTGTGTCGGAAATATGGGTGGCTGCATATTAAGTTATGAATAATGATCGTTCATTTTAAGCAAAATAATCAATCTGAGAGAAAGTTTAAGTGTCATCTACGGTTAATAAATCCGAATGAACGTCTCAACTGTTACCCTCGTCAAATACTCCAGTTCAAAAGCGGTGATACTAAATTTTAAAATTAACTAATTCCGAATTAAAATGGTTAATATTGAGCCAAAACACTCGACACAATCTGTCTTTGTAAAGTTTCATTAAAGGCAACGACCAACATTTTTTGGGAAAAGTATTCGAGTTTGATTAGAACCGGAAATACACTCTTGGCAGTAATAATTCTTTCATTCTGCTTTGCGGGCCGTCAGTCAACGTAATATTTTCTTGTAAAAAACAAGAAATAAATTATCTCATTTTCCAAGTCATTTCAGTAAAAAAAAGTTACTGCTTCTGGGTGTACTGGAGCGAATCATCTTTTATTCCATATTATGTTCGTTCGCACCTTTCGCCGTTATCTCTACGTTAGCAATTACATCATTTTGCCCGAGTCACAGGTAATATGGCTGATGTGGAGCACTATTACAGTCAGCAGTAAACATCCAATTAATTAAAGGAAATTAAGTAAGTGCAAACAAACTTCAATAAAGCAATTTGTAGAGAGTTTTTGAGAACAAATTCTAAAATGGTATTTTGCCTAAAAGCCACAAAGGAATCTAAGTTTTAGTGAAGCGGGTAAACAATGGAGTTAGCTAATCGTCTAGGACGGTGGTCTTTGATTTATTGTTCTTGACGTAAAAGACTAGAAAAAACTTCTTGACATAAACATACATATGTGAAATATGAATGATGTTCCTTCTTGTATTTGAGAATTTGTCAGTTAATTGTTCATCAAAGTGTTTCTTATTTAAAACTGAGAAAATGTATTCGAACAGCAACAAAATGACGATATAAAAAAGACAAGAAATCAATTATGTGAGAAATGGATTCAAAAAATCCTTACCTTCATACATATAATGTAACTTGCTCAAAATAATTAAGAGATAATACGAATATTAATAAAAGGTCTGTTCATAAATATTTTTTTGTGCAACTGTACGCGAAACGAGCACTTCGCGTACCTAAAAGTTTTCAATATTTTATCTATCACCGTGGGCTAAGTTATACCATATCGCACTCATTTTAGAAGTGTAATAATCTCCTTATCCCAATGAGTGTGGTAATGAAATTATAACCCCACTACTGCGCTAAGAAAATTGGAAACTCGCAAATCCAAGGCAACGGCAACCAAATTACAGTACAAAACAATCGTTGTTATCATCTTAAAAAGAATTAGATCTTATCGTCACCTTGATTAATTTATTATTCTATCAAAGTGAAGCTGTTTTAAGACAATTTTAGCGGTGATAGATAAAATTTTGTATATGGGATATTACATTATTAACGCACATGTGATTACCCCAATTCTTCACAGTACGTGGATTAATAATGTCTATATCCCACTTATTTCGTAAATAACTATTACGGCTCTGTTAAAACTGGTATTATTAATCTTGTACATATATGATTTGATTTTCAACGTTTATTACAAAAACAATAAATTGAGAGTAAATCGTCGAGTATCAAACCTGTAATTGGTCTAAATTTGAAGTTATGGTGAAATGAATTTGAGGATAAGTAAAAATGAGAAATATCATCACAAGACTAACTAGCAAAGCTACTTAGATACTAGAAAAAGTTAATAACAACAATTTAAGTGAAATTTCACATAATATTTACGTGTCTGGCATGCTATTTGAGAATGACAGACGACAGATGTCGTGTTGCCACATAGACAAAATTAAAGTCACTAACACCAAATTTAGTAGAATTTTAATTTTTGAGACATAACGCAACAGGTGCTGGTTCTTTGATTAAAGAACAGATTATAATCTTGTTAGCATTTGCGATATAATTATTACATGACATTATCGACACAAATGTCTAAAATGTTAAATTTGCGTTCGGCTAAGGGAAAATACACGAACCGGAATGTGAAATACGATCGATTACTGGAGCATCCCGATGATGAATTAATACTGTAGGAGTTTTGAGAAGTAACTAGTTTCGAATGTTACAGAACACGTTTCAATACGATTTCCAGTGACAAAACAAATTCATAAGGTCTAAATACGTTAAGTTTTATACGAAAGCATCTCATTGAATTTGTAATCATTTCTAAAACTCTACGTCATAATCAACTTATAAAGTAGTTAGTATCAAAAGTAATTTTAGATCAGTTTCAGTTAACGTTCGGTTAGAATCTCATTTAATTTTCAGGGATTTTATTGGACATAATTACCGATCTGCCTCAATCAGTTCATGTAATTATAAAGTTATAGTTTACTAGTTTAGCAATTACCAATTTTAACTAATTGGACTGTTTTTTCCACAGAAAACTATAGACCACGAAATCACATTAATAATTCGACGGTTTATACGAATTTAAAACTATTCTGCAAGTAAACAACCATTAATTTTTTAGTAAAAATCAATCATTTTGTTCTAACGTATTAGTGGTGGTTACATTTTCCAGCAAATAGATAGTAGAATTACATACAGAGTAATCAACAAGAAAACAAATCAAAAGTGCAATCTCATTTTTTGTTTTATTGAAACGTTTGTCCTGATTTAATCGTACACATACATATGTATACTTGCTATACACAGTCGTTTTATTGGTTGCCTACCTCCCGAAAAAATTATTATTAATTAATTAATCATTAATTATTGATGTTTTATCTTCAATGGTAAAACTCACTTTACACTTATTCTGCAATAATTTTGAATTACAAATACGGGAAACGTCCGTAAACTTTGCCAGAATCGAAAACTTTTTTTCAGGGTTAACATCAACACCGTTGCTTTAAAACTGACATTTCACAATGACAATAAAGCTGGTAAATTACCCATTCTTACGAATGTAAAATGTTGCTCTTGTTTATTTTATAACTTTTTTTTTTTAAGTATGCAACGAATTAGTCTTCTTCTGGACGTTCGTTGTGAAAGCATACTTTCAAATAGGGCACCGCAAGCTGTACTATAGAAATGTAAAAGTTCCTAACACCAATTCACTGTTAACTTGTTGCGAAACTTGAACCAATTGATTGAAAATGGGGACCTGCCGGGTCAAATCTTATTAGAGTGATTGGTTGGGAGTTGCACTAAAACGTACTTTATAAATCTTATTTATCGACCCTTGTCGTGCGTGACTGTACTAAATAAAATGCTTTTTATGATGTTCATTGATAATGTCAAATTGACCACTATTTTCTTAACTAAAGAGCTCTATTGTTTTCGCATCAATCATTTCCATAGAAAAAAATATTGACACTGTAATATTATAACGGCAATTACGTCGAGACGCAAGTAAAAGGATGTTAATTAGGACTTTCATCCACGACAGAAAATTTTCTCCATCTTGTTAATACATCATCCATCATTTAATCAAGTTAATATTGTTAGGGGTAACAATATATGCGCAAACCTTCATTAATTTTCTTTTATTAGTCGTGTATACCAAACTTCTTTGTATATATTGTTACATGATTATAAAATTTAGTACTTAATAAACCCCCGAATACATTAAACGGTATTATATTTTCTGTAGCACATAATAGCATAAGAGGTTTGAATTTATCGATTAATTTACGGTTACTTGTTCCGTAACGACGAAAAGAGTGTTAAATTTGACAACAAGGGTGCTCTTGTAGATTGATTGCAGGATTGACTATAAATAAATAAAGGAAACAATCTGTATTGACTTTTCCCGGCGCATCCACCATTTTACATTACAACGTTGTTAAAATATTAACAACCAGGATTCAGAAAGTTAAATTAACGTTCTTGAAGATAGTTAAATTGGCAACAAACACATTTTCCTTTGCTATTTTTCCTGAACTTCAGTAAAGTCTATTTCTCCAGCGATTTCATAAAAGCTTTGAATGTATAGATTAATACAAGAAACAAGGAGAAGAAAATAAAAAGAAAGAAACAGATAAAGGTCAATCTGAAATACATATGTAAAAAAATCTTTAAAACCGACCATAAGATTAATTTTCTTTAAAATAAAAATCATATTTTTTTAAATAAAAAAGTAAAAATATCTCCTCGTGTGTGAGTTCCCAAGAAGCAACATTTTTGTTGCGTCTATTGAAGAACAGAATAGTAGATTAGATTAAATACCTAGCTGAATAGACAATAGCGGCAAAGAACATTACCTAAAATAAAGTTAATCAAAAGTACGTTAAATCAACAGCTTCGCTTAAACATTAATTTAGATCCAATGTTTACTGAGGTACGAGTTGATTAGTGAAGTTTTATGAAATTGGCGGTGGACAAATACTTGGGTAACAATTCATATTGTAGGTTTCATTCCGCTCGAAAATCACAATGAAGGTTTGGAAAATTTTGAGTAATGGAATTTGAACTCAACGACAATCACTTCATAAAATGAAATCCTACAGTTGCGAAGTCGTACGAGAACTCCATTCGACAACACAATCAAACTCCAGCTCATACAAAACCACCACAATTTAGTTGTAGTGCCTCGTTAAACTTAAAAGTACAGGGTTATTATAAATGATGTAGTCCAAGTAGACGTAAAAACTGAATGTAAAATGTATGGTTGCCGCTCCATATAAAAAACATCAAAATAATGTGAATAAGTGAGTAGAGACCGTTCATACACAGGAGTTAAATTGGGTACAAAACAAGTCAATATTTAATATTTATTAAAAAAATAAATGAAATTCTCATTACAGCACTTTTCACCTAAAAAATGACAATGACAGCGACAAAAATTGACAGTTCACATGAAAGCGGCAAAAATTTTATAACATGGGCATGAACTGCTTCGACTACAATCATTTATATGAACCCTGTATCCGTCACATGAAAAAAAAACTGTATATTAACTTCAAATGTAGGGCAAAAAAGCATAAAAGTTTGACACATTACTGAATCAATTATACAACAGAAAGTTTTACTTAGATAATAATCGAATCCTTCTGGCTGGGCGATTCAAAAGAAACTCAGAAAAATACTACTGAAATAAACTTTTATAAACCAATATTAGAACCAGTAGTGCCAACAACTGGCACGACCTATTCTTTATCTTTTCTATCTTGTTTTGTGGCATTGCACTTCTCGATCACACGTTTAGTAAAACGACCGTTTTATTCAATTGTATTCCTTCCGTTGCGATGCATAATTTATAAGGAAACTAAACAAGCTACACTGTAAACTAGAGGATTTAATTATTATCGATTGGGTCTCTTAGGTCTGGAGTTCTACATATGGATCAATGCACAGAAGCAGTTTTTATGAATTTTAAATGACATTAAATTAATTCAAGAATGAAAATTGAGACAAAACGTAAACGCCCAAAGTTGAAATTCAATTCTTCAGGTTCAGAGTAATGCTGTCATGTTTGAGCTGCAATGTTCAAATTAAAAATAAGTAAAATGTAAATTTCATCTGCCGTATTTCAACGCAAGTTATCTCGAAAACACGTTTCTTATTATTCTTATTAAATTTTTTACGATAAGCAAGTGATTCTTCAAACATTTGTTTTGTTAAAGTAATTCATCTTGCTCAGAAATTCGGAGCATAAAATTCATAAGAAAATATGTTGGTGTAAAAAATTTCTGCAAACTTATTATTGAACACCAAGTGTCATAGAAATGCTGAGCAGTATCTTGGATTTTGTGTCCACAGGTTATAAATTTCAAAATAAAGTATTTAACGATTGGGGAAACCTATTCTCGCCAAGATAAGCTTTTTCAAAATAATCTTTAAAAGATTGTTTATTTCTTAGAGCTCTTGAAGACGGGAAAGCTCCGTCAAGGTCTTTCGTGTGATCCGGCGCAGAGCATAAAATGCAGCCACGCCACCTGTTAATAACCTGTTAATGACACCTTTCATTATTCTTCCAGATATTCTGGACTTGATCGAGAAGTTCCATGAAGATTCGCAAGTGTGACAAATTTAACAGAAGTGACAATGCAGATTTTTGTAGCATCGCATGGTTGACATCTCAAATTCAATTTAAGGTAATTTCGATGTTTCGCAAAATTATTTATTATTCAATTCCTTGATCCGTAAGTAAAATTTATTCGATCAAACGTGAACCAGAAATCATCTATTAAATTCACTTTTTTATTTCTACGTTTTGTTTGAACCAAACCCAACCAAAGCACGTTTTTGTGTTAAATAAAATTTAAATGAATGAACCGTTTCATTTAAAACTCTTCCAACAGTGCGATCTCTAGTAGAACCATAAATAAATAAACAAAGTAAGTAAACACAACGTAGGGATCAATAGGTTTTTCTTTTCTCACAAATTTTGTTTCGTATTCTTGCAAAAATATAATTCTAGCAGAAATGAAAAGAAACACCGCCAAAACCAGAAACTTTACAATGTAAAAAATCCTCGATATAACCCTATAAAAAAATGTTATTGGTCAGTCGATTTTGATCATTTTTGAGTCTATCATTTGTGGTTATGTGGATCTGTGGAATCTAGGACTACGCTCAGGAAATATTTCTTTCAATTTCCATTTCATTTTTGATGCCTATAAAATGAACCATTTTTAAGATAAATGAAAGTTCAAATTTTTAATCGCTCAATAATTAAAATAGTATATTATGATACAAGTTTATAAGGAAGCCTTTAAAGCACGCGCGACGAGTTAAGTTTTAACGTCGCAAGCTACCTAAGCAACCCTTAAAGCTTTAGTGTTGTAAAGACCTTTTTTCGCACGCATTTTAGTGTCAAAAACAGGGATTATGATTCAGGTATAATAAAAAATAGTAATAAATAAACAATTTACACCAAATTACACAAACGGAGATCCTTCACGGACAGCACGTACTATTGAAGTTACCTCAAAATTGAACATCGCAATAATTTTTAAGCAACAAGTGCTTAATCGGTACCATATGCAAAAAACACATGCTCCCATCCGACTTTGCTGCAATGTTGCAATTTTCGCAGTACTTTCTGCAGATACATTCTGTAAGTATTGTATACGGATGAAGCAGACGTTCGAAGGAACCGAGTGATTAACCACCATAACTTAAATCCTTGGGCTGGCGAGAACTTACATGCCACAATTGAAATGCGCCGTCAAAGGCAAAGGTTTGGTTCGGAATTATTGGCCCATTCGTGTACCACCTCGATTGAATAGACAACATTATGTAGAAGTTCTCCAAGATCAGTTACCATAAACTTTAGACGATGTTGACATTGAAACTCGATAGAACATGCGGTTTATGCATGACGGACCGTTCCCATAATTTAAAGCATTTGAATAACGTATATTATATCTATTATTATATACTCGTACAAAGTGTTTCACGTAAGAGTACGAGCGTGACGAAGTCTAAACGCAACACAAAATACATTTGACACTGGGAACTAGAGTAATTAAAAATGATAAATTGTAGTTTTGGACATCCCTAACTAACACAGACACAACCGCTGGAAAGCTTTTCCGCAAACATGTAAACAAAATTTAATATTGGGTTGCATTTTGAGTTCGTCAGGCTCGCACTCTTGCGTGAAACACGTTGTATATACCGGGACATTTTTTTAACTCTGAACATATTCCTTATGTTCAGTTTTAGAAAGCATTGATCAATGCATTGAGTGTATTTGCTACGCAACCAATTTATACTCCACGATTGATGGAATTGGTCTATCGGGGTAAGTGACTGAAAAAACGTCACGCAAATTTCTTATGCTCTAATTGGCACGATACGAGTATAATAATTCAAATAACTTGACAATTTTTTTCTTTGATAATGCCACTTACACAGCAAAAATGAAATTTCATCACAAATATCGCAAATTTATCCTTCCACGCTAGTGGATTGAATCCAATAATATTGAGTTATTTTGCATCCAATTTAACTCCTGTGTGTTGACGGTGTGTACTCACTTTTTCACATCATTTTTATGTTTTTTATATTTACGCCTACTTGAACTACAATCATTTATAATAACCCTGTACATATGAGAGAGCGAATGTATAAAAATGTTTGTGATTTCTTATCTGTTTTGTTGGTATTTACCGTCACTAGAGTAAAAATTTAACTAGGATTCTACCATGAGTAAAAACATCTACAGTCCATTCCATTTACTATGCAGTATAGAATAGCATAGGGACTATTTTCCCATCGGTCAAAATGAGAGAAAAGTTTATAGCCCGGGCAACGAACACATTCAAGGTTACTATAATTCGCATAGAGCTGAAAATTGGTACGAACGTTGGGAACATTATTATAAAGGAAATGTAAAAAGTCCCCATCGCTCCCACATCTGCAAAAAAAGTTATTCAAGGTCAAAGGTCGCGAAAATGGGTTTTTTGCATTTTCAGCCAAACGGTAAGTTTTATCATAAAAATAGATCAGACAAAAATTATAGAGCATGCAATTCTCTATATATATTCTTATACTTTTTTTTCTAAGAATAACCATTTCTGAGATATAACGATTCAAAAAGTTGTGTTCTTCATAATATGCACAGGTTTCCACGCCACCTGTGAGGTAGTGTACTTGGCGTGTTTTTTTTAACGTGGTTTCCCCGGTAGGCCTCTTCCACGATCTATTGTGGTTCTGTTTCATTAAAAAATATTGTATCAAATGAAAAATGGTACTATTGGAGATGATAAAACCGATGTAAATTATGAGTAATAGGGAAAAATTATTCGTCTGATTGATAGTTATCTGATGGTACTTCACGTGTACTGTCTTCTTCTTTTCCTTCTTCTTTTCCTTCTTCTTTTTCTCCTTCTTCATCTTCCTGCTGGGTAAAAGTAAATTGTTCTAAGAGCGATGAATCAGATGTCTCCTCGCAGATATCGTAACCATCCCCTCCTAATGGCGACTCAACATTGGAGCATGATTGGCCTTGACAACTGGTACATGCTAATGAACAAAACAATCCAATTTTTTTGCAGCTACATTTAGTATTACACCCCTTTTTGCAATTGCAAAAAATTGTATTGAGGAGTTTTTCCGGTGCAGGTGGGAGTAAAGTCTAAATTGGTTCCAGTGTATTATCAACTAATTTCCAACCCCAGTCTTCTGGATCCAGTTTATTACCAAGCCACACTTGAACTTGATAATATACCCGAAATAGATGTTGCTCAGCAGAAGCAGAGGTTGGGGGAAGACATGCCAATTGCACTCGTCTTTTGTTACGAGTATTTTTTACAAAAGATAAGTATCGAAACTTATTTATGCAGGTAAGTTTTTTTGAAGTTCCGTACACAGAAAGAAGGAAGCGAATTTCGTTGGTGATTACAGCTTGTGGAGTAGAATTACTATTTTGAAAAACTTCAGCACAATTAACTGAGTCTTGTTTTTCAAACAATTTAACACAACTTTTTCAGCTTTTGGAATCGCTATATCTCAGAAATGGTTATTCTTACGGAAAAAAGTATAGAAATATTTTTATAGAGAATTGCAGCCTCTACACTTTTTGTCTAATCTATTTTTATGATAAAACTTTCCGTTTGGCTGAAAAATGCGAAAAACCCATTTTCACGACCTTTGACCTTGAATAACTTTTTTTGCAGATGTGGGAGCGATGGGAACTTTTTACATTTCTTTTATAATGGTGTTCCCAACATTCGTACCAATTTTCAGCTCTATGCGAATTATAGTAACCTTACCCCTATTTTTTAAGCTAACTTGCCCGGGCTATTACACCAAGACAATGTTCGATTTTTGATAACTACTGTCAAATTTTCATATTTGATCGATTTTTTGGTTATTAGTGTCAAACTTATCGAGTTTTTGTCTCAAACGCATCATTAAACTACAATTTTGTTATTAGAATACCACTACCGTCAGTTCCTTTATTTTTCACTTTACTATAATTGAATGATAACTCCTAGGATACGAAATACGTAAACATGTCCATAACAACCGGGGCATAACAAGAGGGCGTAATAAGAATAAGCGGGCGTAATGAATTCATAGCGCCCTCATCAATTCATAATTGCAACACAAAAGAAAATTTGACAATTATAAATAAACAATTTGTTTTTGTTTCATAGGCGACCAAATGTCGTATTTATGTAGGTAAAGCGTACACGAAGATACCAATTCTTTGTCTTTTTTTTAAGAACACGTAGTGAAAAATAAAATAATGTATGCGCCACGGCGCGGCGTCACCGAATGATTACGCCCATCGAACGATATCCATCTCTCGGGCTAAAGCCCTCGAGCTGGATTCATCGTTCTCCGGGCGTAATCATCGTTGTAACGCCCTTGGTGCATAAATAGCTATTATGACCTTTTTTTTGTTAATTTTGCTTGGAATGTATGTTTTCAAATTTGCCGCGTTCGCCAGTGTGAAACGTTCTCCATTCGAAGCTACACCTACTGCATTCTTAAATGGATTTTACAACAATCTATTGGATTAATTTCAAGTTTATCACTCAATTTAATAAAATGTAATTTCTGAAAGAATACCCAACACATATTTTTAAACATATTTTATGATTTTCTATCGCAATAAAAGTAATGAAAATTTGTGCGTAAAGTCACGTCTAAATCGCCCTATAATTTGGAACGACATTTTCAATTTATCTTGTTGCACCTCACGGACAGGTCAGTTGGGGCGTTATTACACACGACATTGCCCACACATAAATAACGACCCTCCTGACTTCAGACGGGCCTACATTCAAATTTTTCACTCGTAATGAATTTCGTTCTTAATCCATTTATAACTTGTGAAATGAACCAAGTTCTCAACAGCAAAAGAACAAGATTACGCTGTCATCCCAACTCGAACAGTAATAAATAATTCTACGTGCCATTAGTATGAGTTTAACATGAGGGAACCCTAGATCTAAACGGCACTTTGTCATCGTAATTAGTACAGTGAGGACGGCGAAAACGTTTACCTATTCCAGGCAAAATTATGTTTCATAGAAGTTTCTAGCAGATTAGAAGATCTAGTGTAGAAACTTAGTAACTGTACAAACAAAAACTTTAATCAAGGAACCTAGATCAGTCCGGTGTCAGTCAAGACTTTTCCCTTCTGATCCGTCAAGCTTTTGGAAATATTACGTCTTCAGAGCTGCAATGAGTTTTGCAAAAACTTGAAAAAGAGGATTGCTACCTTGATAGTCATTGTCTTTGTTGTATGTTTTTACGTTGTTATTCCAATAAGGTACTATGGGATAACAAAAAAACTGGTACAGTATGTTACTGTAGACACTTCCAAACTGAATGAATTTTGAAAGTGTCTATAGTAACACACCGTACCAGTTTTTTGCTATCCAATAGTACATAAATTACTTAAGATTCAGTTGAATCATGAAAACGGTAATTTTATTTACTCACAAGCGGACGAAAAGTAACTCCTTTTCGGACGCACTTTTTCGGACACTGACCGTGGCGCCATCTGTTGATCTGTTTAGTAAGTTAGCAACGAAACCGACAAAACTCATAATTCTCCTGGTAGGTGCCATAAATTATGTAAATAAGTAATTGTATTGTAAATAGTAAATTTCTAGTTTTGTTGGCAAGCTGATAACAAATACTCTAAAAAAATGTTAATATGTATTAATAAATTTATCTATTTGAAAAAGGTAGATACAGAATAAATTTGTAATTTTTCCAATGATGTCTTTAGCTATGTAACTCGTGCAGTCGCCCAAAAAAATGTAATGTCTGCCAAAAGGCGCCTTTTGTCCTCGCCTGTTTTCAAGCCTCGGCTGCGCCTCGGCCAGAAAACTCAAATTCGATCGAAAAAGATGCACTTTTTGGCCTTGACACACAAATAACTATTAAGTAGGTATCCGTAATTTTTCAATTTCATATAAAATTCCAATTAGTTCGGACGTAGAGCTTGCAAATTTTAATTTAGTCGGAATTCTATCCTTTTAAAGAATGTGATGTGATGAAATATAATTTGAGCCGACATCACATACGCATTTTACCGAGCATCAGTTTAAACGGCTAATAATATAGCCATGCTAAAAGCAATACAATAACAAAAAAGCTCACCTGCAACATAGGCAGAAAGGAACACAGCAGTTCGCCCAAAATCCAGTTGTTGACCAGCAAAACGTACAAAGTCATCGGTAGAACCACCACACATTTGACAATATCACTAATGACATTGTTCAGGACGAAACTGCAAGTGACATCGTTGTAAAGCTTATTCCGGATAATGTGGACAAATACTGATAAGTTGAGCGCCACTCCGGTAACCATCAGCAGAGAATACATAAACAGTATGAAAGGATAACTGCTAGCTACGGAAGGCCTCAAGTGAGGCTGTCGAAGATCCAGTCCCGGATCAGCTTGGCCGAGTAAAAACTCATGTATGATACCCCAAACGTGCGGCGGCACCTCGTTCTCGACGTCTTGCGTGTAGTTGTCTTCCATGACTGCAAAAGTTGCATAAAACGACGGCGACGATCTTCACATCTTGTTAGTCACTTTCACTGTGCACTCGCTGACGCGGCGACCTGGAGGACCTGCGTGCGGCAGCTTTCAAGCTCCGGGGAGTTTCAAATGAGGTACGGGCGCCGAGAACGAATAAATTTTATTTTGGACGGTGTGTTGTTGCGCGGAAAGCTTGCGCCTAGAGAGAACCATCGCCTAAGCTAATAGTGCTTGTTAAAATCAAAGCCGAAGAAAATTTTTGTTATTGTCAAAGTTATAAAATACTCAAAGGTAATGACGATAACAATGCGTTTTTAGCTTGAGGCTGTCCAAATTGGACTTGACTTAGAGATAATTAAAAGAATGTTTTTTCTTGAAACATCGTAAGTTTTGTACGAAAAGTAAAAAGAACTCGACCACACATGAAAAGAATAATGTGGCAAATTATAGGTGATTTTATACAGTGTGAGCGTATAGTAAGGAATAAAACTGAATTGTCCCTCCCCTCTTTCTATCCCACTGAGTAGAATAAGAAAGTGTAATATACAATGTCAAAATGTAACGATTTAGAAATATAGCATGTCTTGTCTGAGACTTTTGAAAAAAATGAAGGATTTAGATTTCAAGAATTTTATTCTTTACGGTAGTTATTTAAAATGTTCAAGTTCTCATGGTAAAACTGATTTAAAACATCTTTTGACCAATCTAGCCAAGAAGTTTACAATTACTGAGGCATTTCTGTCACTGCGGTCCAGACGAATTATTTGTTTATTGGTAGAACCTATTTTACCACATATTCTGGGATAACTCGTGTTTACAATTACAGTAACGTCTGTAAACTTTAGCGAAATTGAAATAGTTATTACTAATACAATAGGGTAGGTTACATTTTACAGCGCGAGGTTTTTAGATTTAAGAGAGTGTTTTAACAAAAACTGAACGATGTAAAATGCCTACGGCATTAGTAATGTATTAATCTTTTGGCCGACGACCCATTATTATACCGATAACTTACATGCTTATGATTTACACGACAAGATGGCGTCCTCAGACTTTAGACGAAGACAATTAAATTTTGTTCATTTTTGAAAATTGAACGGATCAATGGTAGCGGGATCTTGTCTTAGTATAAATGAACTTTATTTATGATAAGCTAACAGTTTTTTTGGGGGTTCCTAAAAGCTTAAAATTTTCATGTTATTCTGCATATTCCGCGCGGTAAAATGACAGATAATTTGGTTAGTGTGTAAAAATCGAGATACCGTAGCTGTTCAAAATGTGGAAACATGTCATTTAGAGTTGAGGAGGCCAAAAAAATCTTTTCAAGCACTTCGTTGACGTTTCTTTGACATTTCCGCGAAAAATCTACTTACCAGGATAAGCTGGTAAATTATCCATTCTTACGAATGTAAAATGTTGCTCTTGTTTATTTTATAAATTTCTTCCATTATCAGATAATAATAATAAAATTCACAATTACAATTCCAACGTCTAAAATTCATGATGATTTTTTATAAATTAGTGTTTGAGATGATAAAAGAGTAATCCACGATGTACAATAGGGAACATGTTTTATTATTTTTGAATTAACGATTGAATCCAAGAATATTGAGTTGTTTTGCAACCAATTCTAAAAATATTGAGTTGTTTTGCACCCAATTTAACTCCTGTGTGTGAACGGTGTGTACTCACTTATTCATATCATTAAGGCCCGGTTTATTCACCTTCAAGTAAATTTATCTGGCCAGTAGTTGCTATGATTTAGAATCTGCTATTGGTAGATCCATGATAATTACCGTTCAAATAAAGTTACTTGAAGGTGAATAAACCGGGCGTTAATGTTTTTTATACGGAGCGGCAATCATACATTTTACATTCAGTTTTTACGCCTACTTAATAATATAAGATATCACTTCGTGTACTCTTATTTAAATTTATTTTTCACCAAAACTTGAAGATGTCAAGATACTTTACCTATTAAAAAATATTCCCAAAATAAACAGAGTAACGAAATCCTTTTTGACCATTGTTGCTTAATATGATACCGTGAGTTATTTAAATTTATAATTAAAGTATATTATGACTTTTAAATTAGATTGGCAACACTGTTGACGTTTATGGTTCTCATGTTCAATCGTTTTAATTTAAAAGAAATGAAGCACTAGAAAACAATACAGTTTTATTGACAATCATACAAAATGTTAGAAGTGTTCTCACCCGGCTTGGATACAACTGTTAACTCGCCGTTCATATTTTGTATTGAATTTTGAAGCGTCACTTTGACCATTCAAATCAAGTTGTCAACAGTGTTGCCAATCTAATTTAAAAGTCATATACTTTACTTATAAATTTAAATAATCTCACGGTATTTGTATCTCTCAGTATCCATTGACGAACAGAACGCATTCACTATAAATAAAAGTAGAGAAATGTTCAAATTGTTTGTCTCAGGTAATAAATGTTTCGTAATAATTTTATACATTTAACTTGCCTTTGCTACATACTTTGTGAATATACCGTCTGTGCATTAATTCATTCCAAAATGAAACAGAGAAAACATTATTCCAGAAGTCAAAATTAATTACGTCTGAAATATGTGAACTATTGCAAGATACGAGTACGTATGCAATAATTTATAATAATGAAACTGGAAACCCTTTGATCCTGTCGAGATTAGTCAGTGTTTCCACCACTCAGTTAAATAAATTTCTATCTCGTCAACCTTTATATGTCATTTTTATACTCGTATAATGTTGAACCCCCTCTACGAAATAATTACGCAGACACAGAAGGTCAACAATTTGAACTGAATGAACTATCATTTGATCAAGCTAAATTAAATTTTCGGTTTGAAAAAAACGATATACCAATTTTAGCAGAATTGTTGGGATTACCAAAGCAAATTAGAACTGGTACAAAAAATTATGTAAATCGTACCATAGTCTTTTTGCCTTACAAAAGGTGGGATAGTCATTATTTAGAAATATGTTGTTTGAGTAGTGACCCTGATGAAAAATACGAGTTTTCGACCTTGGGGATGGTGAGCGTGAGCATCCCTCTTGAATAAAAGGTGCAAAAAACAGATTTTCGCAGAATAACTCAATAACCATTCATTATATGACAAAAAAAGTTCAAATAAAAGTTGTAAAGGATAAAATTTGGCAACTTTTCTGTACCTACATATTTATACTTTTCTTGTATACATACAGGGTCTATCAGAACTGGCGGACCAAAATAATACGGTGAAATTATCATCTCCTGGGAATAATAGGAAAAATAGTTTTAAAAAATCCATCCTCATTGGATTTTAAAATAAGAACGTTGTTAATTGACCAATCGCGTGTAGATATAAAATTACCTTAAAAAAATATATTAGTAACCATCGAAACAAATTTGATTGTTGCAAAGACATTATAATTGAATATTCAACTATCCCACCTCCACCCGGCGGCACGGCAATTTTGCCGGAGTACATACACTATTACGGATATTACTATCAAGTAATAGTGCAGTGCTTATCAACATAATTACCGGCGTCTTGCCTCCGCATTTTGACTTTGTTGTGTATTATGTTCTGTGTCAATGTTAAGGAACTTCCTCACGATGTGACATGAGTATAATAATATACCTTTTTGAATTTCAACTACCAATGTGTTATCTAAATCCAGAATTTTTAAATTTTTAAAAAGAGATTGCGGTACTATTCCCGTTGCTGAAATTACAAGTGGTAAAATCGAAATTTTTTCTAAACACCAAAGATTTCTCATAGCAACGGACAGCTCTAAATATTTATTAATTTTTGTGTTATATGTCTGTGTTATATTATGTGAATTTGGAACAGCTATATCTAAAAGATATGCTTGCTTTTGTTGTTTATTTAAAATTATAATGTCTGGTCTGTTATGCTTAATATGAATGTCAGTTAAAATTGTTCTATCAAAATATAACTTGTAACTGTCATTTTCCAAACAACTTTCTGGTGTATAACTATAATGTGGTTGTGTATTCTTTAATAAATTGAATTTAACAGCTAAATTCATGTGTATAATTTTAGCAATATATCGTGTCGTTTTTTATATTCGCTTTGAGGCAAAACAGTGCAAGAAGAAATAATGTGTTCAATTGTTTCCCCTTCAGTTCCGCAAATCCTACATTTATCAATTATCGATTGTAAACCGCATATGTGTTTTTTATAATTTCTTGTATTTATAACACGATCTTGTATTGCAAATATAAAACCCTCCGTCTCAGGGTGAATATTTGATTTCTTAAGCCATGCATGAGAGGCCTGAATATTAACTTCTGGTTGTTCCAGTTCTTTAAAGTATCTCCCATGTAAAGACTTCTGTTTTATATTTGCTATTGTGTCAGGTATATTTGGCTTAACAATGTCTGAAATTATATTATCACTTAAATTTAAAGGTGTGTAGCCTTTATCGGCTGAAACCAAAGCATTGAAAAAGGTGTTATCACGAGCTCTATTGAGGAAATAATTTTTTAGTGAAGTAATTTGATTTTTTAGCAGTATTTCTAGATTTGAAAAACCCCTACCACCGTTTTCGCGTGGTAAATTAAATCTTTCAATAGCAGATTTAGGATGGTGTTTACTAAATTTAGTAAAAGAACTCTAGTTTTAATGTTTATGTTCTGTAAATTAGTTTTAGACCATTTTATAACACCGAAAGAATAGGTCAGTAATGGAACAGCATATGTATTAACAGCTTTAATTAAATTATTACCGTTTAATTTTGATTTTAAAATAGATTTAATTCTTAAATAAAATTGCTTTTCTAAATTTTCTTTTATAATTGAGTGTTGAATATGATTTGATTGATTAATACCTAAGTATTTATAAAATTCTCCTTTATTTAAATTTTTAATGATTTCTCCTTCTTGAGTTATATATTCTAAATGTTCGTAATGACCGCGACATATTGATTACATTTTACACTTATCAATACCAAAACTCATCCCAATATCATTTGAGAAATTTTCAGTTATTGTTAGTAAAGATAAAATGTGATTCTTTTTTGATGCATAAAGTTTTATGTCATCCATATAAAGAAGGTGATTTAATTTGGATAGTGTGGTATTATTAAGTCTAATATTGAAACCATATCCAGTGCTATTTAATAGATTTGTCAAAGGATTAATAGCTAGACAAAACCATAAAGGACTTAAAGAATCTCCTTGATAAATTCCCCGTTTAATTTGAATAGGCTCGGATTTTAATTTAGTATTGTTTATTGATAAATTTAAAGTAGTTCTCCAAAATGTCATAACATGAGATAAAAAGTTAATCAAATCCAAATTAATTTTATAAATTTTAAGAATTTTAATTAACCATGAATGTGGTACTGAATCATAGGCTTTTTTGTAGTCTATGAATGCAGTATAAATATTTCTGTTATTTTTTCTAGCTTGTTCCATTATTACCGTATCTATTATGAGTTGTTCTTTACAACCAAAACACTCTTTAACACAACCTTTTTGTTCTTCATTAAGTATATTTAATTTTTGACAATGGTCGTAAATTATTACTTTAATGCAAGATGTCATAATTTTATAAATTGTAGGTAGACATGTGATTGGCCTATATTTTGATGGATTCTTAGTATCGGAATCTTTTGGTTTCAGATATGTTATACCATGGGCCAAAAACTCTGGAAATGTGTTAGGTTCCCTAATAAATCCGTTAAAGTGATCAAGTAAGCATTTATGAATACAAGTAAATTTTTTTAACCAAAAGTTATGAATTTGGTCACCTCCAGGGGATTTCCAATTATGTGAACTATTAATATTTTTAACTAAAATTTCAAGGCTAATTTGAATATGATGTCGATTATTACTATCTGGTATATCATTTTCTAAATGAGGAATCCATTCTGCCTGATTATTAAATTGAACTTCATTTGACCATATGTTTGACCAGAATTCTTTAATTTCGTTTATATTTGGTGTACCATTATTAGTTTGAGTTTTATTATCTGTTAAATTTTTGTAAAACAACTTCTCATTATTTCTAAATAGTTTGTTTTCAAATTTCCGTTGTTTATTATTTTTATATCTTTTGAGTCGTTTAGAATAAATATGTAACTTCTGTAATAAAGTGTCTTTGATTTCTATTAATGTTTGACAACTATCCCACCTCCACCCGGCGGCACGGCAATTTTGCCGGAGTACATACACCATTACGGATATTACTATCAAGTAATAGTGCAGTGCTTATCAACATAATTACCGGCGTCTCGCCTCCACATTTTGATTTTTTTGTGTTTTATGTTCTGTGTCAATGTTAAGGAATTTCCTCACGATATGACATGAGTATAATAATATACCTTTTTGAATTTCAACCACCAATGTGTTCTCTAAGTCCAAAATTTTTAAATTTTTAAAAAGAGATTGCGGTACTATTCCCGTTGCTGAAATTACAAGTGGTAAAATCGAAATTTTTTCTAAACACCAAAGATTTCTCATAGCAACGGACAGCTCTAAATATTTATTAATTTTTGTGTTATATGTCTGTGTTATATTATGTGAATTTGGAACAGCTATATCTAAAAGATATGCTTGCTTTTGTTGTTTATTTAAAATTATAATGTCTGGTCTGTTATGCTTAATATGAATGTCAGTTAAAATTGTTCTATCAAAATATAACTTGTAACTGTCATTTTCCAAACAAATTTCTGGTGTATAACTATAATGTGGTTGTGTATTCTTTAATAAATTAATTAATGTTTTATTATATTCATTATATTTTAAACAATGTATTCGGTTGTTATTTAAAATGGATTGAATACAATTATTTAGATGATTAGAATTTATACCCTTTAAATATTGAGTTATTCTACCTAAATCTCGTCTTATATTATTAATACGTTTATTTAGTCTTTGTTCCCATTTTGGTAATTCTTTCGTTTTTATATTATTTGTCTGGCCAATTTCTTTTGATCATAATAAATTATTTCTGACAATTACAAAAGTCATTGAAAACGCTTAATGTTTACTTCTTCAGAATATTTTGATATGCTTGTCTTATATGGACAGTGTGATGAGAGGGCCACAGTTGCTTCTCAGGAGTACGCAGTTCGTTTTCCCAATAGGGAACATCCTAGCAGAAATACTATAACCTGAAAAATACTATAACCTAAAAACGTCCGTCACTGCACAAACAATGCGGATACCCAACATTGCAATGCATCATCTGAAATGCATCCATAGTTACAAATAAAGCAGGAAAACTAATTTATAGGTAACTTAACATCAACAACAGGATTGGTCAGTTTAAATCGCTTCTTTCCTAATCACTATTTAAGATAGATTTTTTTGAACATTTTTCCTATTATTCCCAGAAGATGATGAATTCACCGTATTAATTTGGTCCGCCAGTTCTGATAGACCCTGTATATTGTAAATTTAATAGGGACTGAGATACAATCGACGAAAGATGCAATTTAACGAAATTTTTACTCCAAAACAACGTCAAACTTTATTGTTAGAAAATTTTACAAATGATCAAATCAAATATTCTTCAGCACGTCTTTACTGATTAAAATAATTAAATTACTCACGGTTTCAGTTTTTATAAGCTTCTGCACCCCCATGCATGATACATAAGTGTTGGGAAATTTTTCATTTAATTTTGTAATTATGTGACGAAAACCGGTCCAACAATGGATTAAATAAATTCTTTTTTCAAATAGTGCTCCCTCCTGTTAATATTGGGGGTTTCAAAATGATTGTGGATAAGTATGGCAATTATGTACGAAAATTTATGTGGCAACTCTGTAGGTAAGATAGAGTTGACATTTCTCTGACAGTTCATAGTAGCGCAATTTTGAAAATTGTCAAATCAATGTGCATAAAAAAATCAAATGCACGCTTATGAAATATCGTACAAATGTCAACTCTACCCCTTGGTCCCCTTGGTCCTTGGTCAAATTCGTCAAACTGAATTAAAAGCGCCTTTAAGTGTTGCGTACCAAATTGCAACTCAAATTATGTGTCTTCTTCTTCAAATTACGTAGGTAGTTAGGTACCTGTATTTAAGTTTCCATCAAATGAGGAAACGAACCCAATTTGGAAAGAGATTTTAAAAATCGAAAAGTGAAGAAATCGCAAAAGCAGCCATGCTTGTGCTAAATATTTTAGGGGAACAGATATAAATGGGGACAAAATGAAGCGACTTCTACCAAACGCGGTGCCAATAACTTCTAATTACGAAGAAATTACGTACATTTTGGGAATAAATAATGAAAATTAGTAATGACCACACAATCACTGGGGAAAATCTTTTGGCTTTAAAAAGGAATATTGAAATGAGACTGGGAAGCAAGTTACAAGAAATGGGGTGGGATTTAGGCAATGGGGAGAACAAAATTGTTATATTTAAGTTGGAAATGCCCACCTCGCGTTAGTTTATAACCAAACAGTTTCAATAGCCCAGAACACAGCAGAACATCTGAAATATTATCAGTAATGCTAATGAGCACCGTTATTTTTCTGTCCCCAAGGTGGATTTAAACTGTACCGGGTGGGACATCGTATACGCGCACGCCAGAAATCGCGACTTCTAATTAAATAAAATTGGCGAAATTTTATATACCTGACTAATTATTGATAAGGTACATTTGGGAATTTTTTTTTTTTTTTTTGTTAATAAATAAGGCCCTAACAGTTTTATTAGTTTTCTGAAATTAACTGTTAATTTACCTATAAAGTTTTTACACTAAATGAATCTGTATCTGCTAGCCCATCAAACCCTGGTGGCACAATTACAAATTTTGTCTTGGTTAGCTAAATAATTCGCTTTTTTATTTAAACGTAAACCAGACGGGTGATTTACGGCACAATGGTATAATTTCCCAACAAAGGTATAGCCGACCGTTTTAAACCTTTTTGTAATACCTAGTTGTTAAAGGTGGCTTTCCGGATTGTTTGTCACCATGTAAACAACCTCATAACGGCCGGAGTCCGTTAAGGGTGTCCGTTATGAGCGGGAGCGGCCGTTATGAATGACTAAATAACTATAGCAACGTAGATCTAAATTTTATTTTTCAACTTTTTTACAATTGGTACAATAATTAATGTTTAATGTTATGGGACACACCTTGAATTAATCGAAATCCGTATGTCACTAGCAGATGTAGACGAGATCGAAGATTATGCTTCAGAATTTTAACACCAACACAAGCGCGATTTTGCAGGGAATAACGATGACCTCACTTGCTCTGCTGCCATCCGGACATCGAGAATATCTTGATCGCGTTTTTTTATTGCTTTCAGTCGTTTATTTTCAACGAAAAGTTGTGTTGAACAAATCTGACAAACAGCAGCAAATGTAGACAAGATCGAAGATGATGCTTCACAATTTTAAGACTAACACAAGCGCGATTTTGCAGGCAATAACGATACCTCACTTCCGGACATCGGGCATATCTTGATTGCGATTTTTTATTGATTTCATTCATTTATTTTCAACGGAAAGTTAAGCGTTGAACAAATCTGACAAACAACATTGAAACAATTTTTTTTCACAAACAACGGTTGACATGACGACGTCCTCCGCACACTTATTAATCATTCGGTTTTTTCGATGGCGTCGAAGAAAATGTATTTCAAAAAGATAATTGTGAACGAATCAAAGAGATATTACAAAAACTATTGTACAATACACGTCCGTTAGGGCCTTTACAGCCTCGCCAGTATTATTCGACTCGCTCTGCGAGCTCGTCTCACAAAATCTCTGGCTCGGCAGTAAAGGCTATCCTAACGGACTTCTACTGTAAAATACTATTTTGTAATATCTAGTTGTTAAAGGTGGATATCCGGACTGTTTGTCACCATGTAAACAACCTCATAACGGCCGGAGTCCGTTAAGGGTGTCCGTTATGAGCGGGAGCGGCCGTTATGAATGACTAAATAACTATAGCAACGTAGATCTAAACTTTATTTTTCAACTTTTTTACAATTGGTACAATAATTAATGTTTAATACTATGGGACACACCTTGAATTAATCGAAATCCGTAAGTCACTAGCAGATGTAGACGAGATCGAAGATGATGCTTCAGAATTTTAACACCGACACAATCGCGATTTTGCAGGGAATAACGATGACCTCACTTGCTCTGCGGCCATCCGGACATCGGGAATATCTTGATCGCGATTTTTTATTGATTTCAGTCGTTTATTTTCAACGGAAAGTTAAGTGTTGAACAAATCTGACAAACAGCAGCAAATGGAGACAAGATCGAAGATGATGCTTCACTAACACAAGCGCGATTTTGCAGGCAATAACGGTGACCTCACTTCAGGACATCGGGAATATCTTGATTGCGGTTTTTTATTGATTTCATTCAATTATTTTCAACGGAAAGTTAAGCGTTGAACAAATCTGACAAACAACATTGAAACAATTTTTTTTCACAAACAACGGTCGACATGACGACGTC
The DNA here is from genome assembly GCF_963966145.1 of Tenebrio molitor. Classification (NCBI taxonomy): domain Eukaryota; kingdom Metazoa; phylum Arthropoda; class Insecta; order Coleoptera; family Tenebrionidae; genus Tenebrio; species Tenebrio molitor. The sequence goes on along the minus strand of NC_091050.1, from coordinate 21,306,892 downwards.
CTCCGCACACTTATTAATCATTCGGTTTTTTCGATGGCGTTGAAAAAAATGTATTTCAAAAAGATAATTGTGAACGAATCGTAGAGATATTAGAAAAACTATTGTACAATACACGTCCGTTAGGGCCTTTACAGCCTCGCCAGTATTATTCGACTCGCTCTGCGAGCTCGTCTCACAAAATTTCTGGCTCGGCAGTAAAGGCTATCCTAAGGGACTTCTACTGTAAAATACTATTTTGCCATAAAATTGACAGTTTCCATTGTCACCTAAATTTACGACAGCACAAGTAGCAGGTCATAAATAAAAATGATTTTGAAAGTTGAAATGTAAAACTGCGTTTAATTCAAAATCTAATTGGTATTTTTTTCCGTAGATTTCGTAAATAATTATAGGAAGTGAATCTGGGTAGGTTAGTATAAAAATCAGAATTTGACTTTTTGGTTGAAATTTACATTTTATTTTTTTTTTGGCTTTGTTTGTAAGTGAAAAATTATCAAAAAATTACGAAATGTACCTTACCAATAGCCAGGTAAGTCTGAAAAATTTCGACAATTTTATTTAATTAGAAGTCGCGATTTCTCGCGTGCGCGTATACGATGCCCCACCCGGTATATTACAATGCGATAATGCATTTTTGAACTGTCGCAAAATTAGATCACTCATAATTGACAAATGCAAATTCAATGACAGGTTTAGTGGATTTCGAATTTTTTCACCAAATATTGGCGAAGCAATGTTGCCAGACTGTGGTAGGCCATTCCATAGCACACTGTCTTTAGTCAGTGTCATGGCCTGGTAAATGAAGATCGCCTTGTTAGTAGCAAATGAAATTTATTTATTTATTATACAGGGTGATTCTGAAACAAGTTTGGCAAAAAAATGTGGAGTATCCTTCACACAAATTAATTCTGCGTAAATGACTTTTGGAGGTGAAATCAAAAGGATGGAAATTACCTTATCTTCTTGTATTTTCAACGCCTATGAATAGAGAAAATTTGTCCAAAATTGTTCACTTCATTAGCAACCATTGTTACATCAACTCCACAATAAAATCGTAGGTGCAAGCACACTGCTTTGTAAATGTTTCTATGGAAATGATCGAAAGAAATAATGCCACGTTTATGACTGACGGGCACCTTTGATTATTATCGGAGGATGGCAGCAAATAACTCGTGAATACACTAATCAGTTAGTGTCCTTCATGCCTAGACGATTACGTAGTGTAGTAAACAATAATGGTGAAATTGATGTTGTTATACAGGGTGATTCTGAAATAAGTTTGGAAAAAAAATCCGGTAATTGGTGATAATCAGAAGGTCATAGTCAAAAAAATTTTCTTATAAAAGTTTTTTCGTTTTCGAGATACAAATGATTGAAAATTTGGTTAAAATTACTCGTACGCTGCTGAGTTAAAGGTGATTACCTGATTATCTTGGTAGTTTAGCAACAATAAATAACACAGGCCTGCAAAACAAAACTTTTTAATCGATGTTTTGATTTTGATAACTGATTTTATATAACATTGGAGCCCTGATTACAAAAATACAATTCATTTTTTTGTATCACGTCAGGTTTTTTCACAATTAACAAAAAAAATTAAGCAATTTATTTAGGAAAATAAGATGTTTATAATAATTCTTGGTTAATAATCTAACTAATTTTTTTATTCCTTATGAGAATGGCATCTTTAACGCTTTGTGAGGAAACTTCTTTTAATTGATTGCCTGCTGTATATTTTTTTTGGGTACATCGCGCTGTAACATCCAGCAAAAGTCTACCATCATTGATACGCTCCATCTTCCTTGATATCACCTCTCCATTTGTTTTATATCTTGGTCAAGACGTTCCCCTTGTTCCTCGCTGACAGCACCAAGATTTTTAGGAAAAAGATTTAAGTGCGAAAAAAGGAAATTCACTTTCAAACTCATATTACATCCCAAGATGTGAAAATTTTTAAACATGATTCTTACAATATTTTCGTAGTCTTCATCTTTGTGATTTCCAAGCAATTTTTCTATGACGTTCTTAAATGCCGTCCAGGCATTCCTTTCAACAACATTCATAGAATTTTGAAAATCATTACCATCACAAAGATCTTATTTGTGGTCCTAACCTCTTTTAGTTTGTCATTGGAGAGATCTGGTAACTTTGTACATTAATACTTGAAACATTGTCCATTTTTATCAAGAGGCTTTACAAATTGCTTCATCAAACAAAGTTTGATATGCATTGGTGGTACCTAATACTACTTTTTTAGGATAAAACTAAATTATTTTTTATTATTGCTTCCCGGTACAAGTCTAGTTCTTAAAGGCCACTTCTTTTGAGTCCGATGCTTGTCTCGTGCCCGGCAGTCCCACTCGCAAATAAAACAAGGAAATTTCGAATATCCATATTGTTGTCCGATATTACAATATCGAAATTATGAAATAATTCATTCATTCTAGGTGGACATTTCAATTTTAATAAAAAACGATTTGTGAAAAAACTAGACGTGATAGCGCAAAACCAAAATCATTTTCGTAATCAGGGGGTCGAAATTGTTCAAAAACTGTCAATTTTATGCAAACATTGAAATCAGTGCAGGCTTGTGATAATAGCTGCAACTGATCAAAATTTCTTGGTCGAAAAACTTGATACATTAATTTCGTAATCTTTCCCCACGCATCTTCGATCGGATTCAAATCAGAACTTTTTGAAAGCCATGGCAACTGATTTATTCCGTGTTTTTCCAAGTATTCTCGGACAATATGCGATCGATGTACTGTGCAATTATCCTGCGGAAATATAAAATTTTCGCCGAAAATAGGTCGAACCGAAGGTAGTAAGCTCTGTTCCAATAATCTCTGATACACGGGACCATTTAATCTTTCATTTATGACGACACAGACGCCTGGGCCTCTACTACTAATCCATATTCAGACGTTTATTGTAAAACGACCACTTTGGTTAGTCTTTCGGGTATATCGGGTTTTATCTTTCTCCTTTGGGGCGATACACACGTAAAGTACCATTGTGACTTGACTGAAATGTTTTCTCGTCTGAAAACACAACATTATCCCAAAAGTTATTTTCGCGTTGTAAATACTCATAAGCAAACTGGAGCCTCCGTTGCTTGTTTTCTTCCCCTAAAAAAAATTTGTTAGCGGCGTAACGGCTCCGCAACTCCGACTGCCTAATTCTTCTCCAAGCAGTACTCCAGGAACCTGGAAATTCTATTTCCTCCTTTACTGTTATTGTCGTCTGGAATGGATTTTGTCTGATGAAATCTATTACTTGGTGGTTTTGATCTGCAGTCGTAACTCTTTTTCGGCCTGTGCCTGCTTTTCCTTCAATTTGTCCTCTTTCTTCCAGCTTTTCCTTGGCGAGTAACACTGTGCTTTTATTGACACCAAGCTCAAGAGCAATCGTTCTTATACTTACTCCATCGTGCAACCTATTTCGAATTAATGCTTTTTGGAAGTTGTTTAGATGTGGCATCTTAAAACCTGACGTGAACGATAATTGAGTAATGACACAGACAGTTTGAATTGATTTTGTCATTGTCATAGTTACAGTCTCATGCAATCTGTCTAAATTTGGAGTCTATTCAAGGTGGTCTCTATTTTAACAGGCCGTGACACTGACTTCAGAAAGTGGTCTGTGGAATGGCCCACTAACGTCTGGCAACGTTACTTCGCCAACTTTTGGAAAAAGTTACTATACTCGAAATGTTTTGGATATGGATTGTCAAACTCAAGGTCGCTTAAAACTTATGATTGAACTGTACATTAGTGAGATCTGTCATACATTCCTGTAACCTTATTGGCGCGCCTAGTTACTTTTGCTGGTAGTGCCAACTTAACGACAAGTCCCCAATCCATATCTATAACGTTCCGACTGTAGTTTTGAAGTTTTTTGATCACTCACTGCCACTCACTATTTTGTCATTGTCAGCTGTCAGTCAATCATCACTGAAAGATTTTTCTAATTCTCCTATTGCAATTTTACTTCAGTCAAAGTATATTAGGTGTCCAAGTCAAGGTAATTATGTGTATTCTGTTTTATAAGATAGCTATTGTTAGTAAAATTTCATAGAGTCCTGTATTCTGAACAAGTATCCTATCCAAAATGAACATAGAACTCCTTTTAGTTCACCGTGATTGCATTAGCTCCAGTGCAAATTCCAACTCATGCCACCTGTACACTGTACAGCTCAGGACAAGATTTTTTTCTGAAGTCGTACACAGAGACCATTAAAGATTAATAAAGGTGCAGTATGAATTGTTACAAAAAATAAATAACAACTGCAAAAGCTACCCACTCGGGTGTATGGACCCTACCACCAATACAGGTTTATAGTTTAAAATGGATTTTAGACCTAATGGAACGAGCAGACGTAAGAGTACAAGTAAAAAAGGGGCGAAGATATCAGGACACTTAAGGGGCATCACATGGAAAAACAAATATCTAACAATTTCGAAATAAAAAAATACAAAACAACCCAACTCCTTCAAAGTGTTTCCGATTTTCATTTCAAAATTTACTTTCAAATCTTCCAAATCATGTATCATAATTAAGTCACTCGCATTGCTATTATTAATTTCAACGTCATCCAAAATCTCCAAAGATGTATTGTCTTCAAAATAAACATCATGTGCCGAAAGTGGTTTTACAGGCGCACTGAGACGCTTCCTCTCGGTAGAGTTAAGCCAGCCTGAGATATGTCATTTGGTGGGGAAAATATGCGCGGACAAATCACTTAAATTACTCAAAAAACAGCTAAATGGAAACTTTTACTCGTTCACCGGTCACTGAAAAAATCAGCTGATTTTTAATCTGTTGAACATCCCTATTTTACGAAAGATGGACTCGTCCGACTGTTTCCCGTCTTAGCGCACCCCCACCAAATGACATATCTCAGGCCGGCTTAACTCTACCAGTTTTGTTAACGCGCCAGTTTATTCATGCATTCTAATCTTCTTCGATGGGAATTTGAAAACGGTAGCGTAGGAAGACTTGCTTGAAGCACAATCTTTTTTTTTTTTTTTAAGCCTTTCCCCTTTCACCTTACTTGGCCTATCAGGTACCTTTACGGTCGGCTTGTTTTTGTGTTTTTGTCATCTTTCCTGTGTGCGACGGGGCTCCGGGGTACTTTCCCCGGCTACCCACGGCCACCCTCTCTCTTCTCCTTTTTCTGGACGACACAATACGAATACAACAACACACAACATCCATGGGAGGCCCATCCGGCCTGGGATTCGAACCCTGCTGACCTCGCGGTGGTGTCGGAAGAGCGTCGCTCTTCCTTCCACCACCCTACCGTCAGCCCCTGATAGACATACACACACATCCATGGCCCGGCGGAGGTTCCTTCCTTCGAAAAAATCCTCCCCCTTCGGTGGGATTCGAACCACCTAGCGCCGGGACCGCGACCTCGGAGCACTGTCTCCGACAGCCATGCGGCCACCGAGCTTAAAGCACAATCTGACTTGCAACATTTGTGTGGCATGTTTATTTTTTTAATTACTGAAATTAATTGTACAATTAATTGTCTTGTCAAAATGATTTTTGAATGAATCGCCTTTCTATGGAAGTGCCAATATTTTTGAAACTCAGGATGCTGTGGAATGGCCCACTAAGAAATTTGGCAACACAGCCAGTGTCCTGGCCTGTTAAAATCACGGCCTCCTTGATTTATAAGAGACTCGTCTCTTATCCGGCCTGTTGCATTCGATAAATGTCTGTTTTTAAAAATTCCCCATAGATAAAATAAAGACAAATAGAATGAAAAGAGGCTTATCAATTTTGTGCAATAGAATCCATGGTAATGGTTTATCGCACCGTCCACAAGCCAAGAGATGGCGCAAATTTGGAAGGAAGATCATAGACAAAATAAGAACATATAGAACGCAAACTCCCTATACATTTTTTGGGCACAACAAGGTTGGTAGAACTGACTAATTTGTATAATAGGTTGCCTCGTTGAAAATTGCGGGGCGGGGGGGAAAGTAACTCGTGACGTAAAATCAACCCAGAAATTTTGGGTGTTCGAATAGAACCTTAGGTTTATAAGCTCCGTGGAGTTTATTGGGTGGCTTTTTGGGATTTATTCTAGCGAAGGAACACCTAATGCATGATCGACAGACTCTGTAGTAAAAGTTTAGTACACTGTGACGTCACGAGTAACTTTTGCGGGGGGAAAAAATTCAGACTATTGCTTTAAATGGAAACGAGGCAACCTATTATACAAATTAGTCAGTTCTACCAACCTTGGGGCACAAAGCGTTTACCGCCATCTCTTATCATGGTGAAGGTGCAAAATCACAGCCTACTGGATGAGTTTACCTTTCCTTTGATTTTTTTTTATCATCGCAAATTTTCACAACAAATTAAAACGCCAGCAATACTTTCGATATTTTATTTTCAACCGTTTTTGATACAGTTCTGCTTCATTTTTATAAATATTATTCGTAAATGTTACCGTTCTCGTATCCTACCACTTACAATTAAATTTTACCCCTTAATGTAAATGTGGTTAAATGAATTATTTTACCAATAATTTCATCTTCAGTTTTATTTTTAAGTGAACGAAAAATTAACGTTAGGTACTTATGTTTGAATTACCGTTAAAATTTTGCTTTTAATATTATCGGCCGAAATTATGTTACTGAATATAATTTTGAAAATATCATGAATCTTATTAACATTTTTTACAAACTCTAAAAAACTCACACTTGCCACTTTCTGCTAAATTTTAGTATACATCCAAAAATCCTTCCAATGTTTTCATTCAATTTTTTTTTATGGAAGGAAGTGCTGTTTTTTTAATCCAAAAATTTTTCCAAAGTAGGTACATATTGCGTAAGTGTAGGACTGCTTCCTGCCAAAATTTTGTGTGCCCCGGATTTTTGTAAACTCCACAAGCAAGAGGTTTCTCGCAACGTGGGCGAAATGTCCCTCCCTCCAGATTATTATCAAAGAGTTTGTCAAAAAAGTTATTGTTTTTGCAGTTCCCAAGTCTTCATCATTTAGGTTTGTTCTACCTGTTAGTTAAAATATATATTAGATTATTAACAACAATTGTTATTAGAAATTACCACAGATAACTAATAGCGTGATAGTTGAATTAATCATGATTATGACGATTCAAAACTTGCATAGTTGCATAGGACATTTTTTGGATCTTATCTGCATGTCCGTAATTTTGTGGAGGGCTCTTAATTCGCCCCACGCTGAATCATAAAGATAAACCTTCACTATGTGGTCCAATTTCACATTTAAAATTTCTTCGTTTACTTCCCAAACCAAATCTTTTGTTATCCTATAATTTCTAATTCCTTTAATAAGATGAGGTGTATCAAATAATGGTGTAATCTCTTGGTCTTGAAGTATTATTTTTCTTTCAATTTGTTGATTGTTTTCTGTATAAATTTTGCTTGATTCTCTCAACAACAAATTTAGCAATCTTAGCAGCGGTACTACATTATTTGTGAACGTGAGACAGCCTCATTTTGAATTACAAGATAGTGACATAAAGATTGACACTGCTTTGACTGATTTTTAGATTATTGAGATTACTTTGATTTTAAAGTTTTGACTTTTTAAAACATTTGCGCCCTCTTGCGGTGTGGTGAGGGTGCGCTAAACAATTTTCCAAAAATTTATTAGGGACTTTTCATTCTATAGTATTTTATTTTCTCTATGAGGAAGATTTAAACTTTTGAAATCAAAGTTGTCTCAATTCATTTCATTTACTTTCATGTCACGAAGTATTGTTATCACGTCTTTTCTAAAAATTTAAATACGACAATTCGCGTTCGTGGCTAAAACTGTAATACTATGAAGCTATGTAGTGTTCAAAAGTGCTAGCACCCGCCACATGTACCCCAATCCTTTAAAATATCCTGCGCGGTTTCGGGAATGGTTACGAAGAATGGGCAATGTTTATCTCTTCGAAATCGATCAAATGAAAGTTTACAATGGATATAAGGTTTGTGCATCCACATTTCAGACTTTCCGATTACGACACGAACAATAGAATGAAAAATACGGCAATACCTAGCTTACAAATTCCAATGGGTAAAGTGAAAACTATTTAGAATCAAAATTCTATAATAATCACCTTCAAACTTTTTAGAAAATGAGGATGATCCAACAAGGATTATTATTCCTGGAAATTACGAAAAAAGAATTCCCGAATTGACTTCTTACAATTCCTTACCAGATATCCGGTAACCAAATACAAACTTCAAAAGAAAGTAACCAGTTTTCTGTTGAAAAAATCAAATGCCGTGTGAAATTATTCTCAAAATTTGAAATGAAGTTAAAAGGTAAAGTTTTGGGGGATGATGCAATACATTTTTGTTTGGCACAATCGAAAAAAAAGAGACGTTAAACTAAAAGGGCGCAAATACACTACAGAAAATAAAATCTTAGCATTGGCGTTTTACAAAGAATCTAGGAGAGCTTATTCAAAATTAAGAGAATTTTTTGCACTTCCTACGCTGTAGAAATGTATAAGATGTTGAAAATAAAAAATATTAAAATAAACCTGTTTTTTATTATCTTTTTTAAATTATTAAATAATAAAAATAAAGTAATAATGGAAAACATCCAGTAGGCTATGGAATATTGCACCGTCCACAACTCAACAGATGACGCCACATTTGCTGCTCAAAAAAAATCAAGGGACTTTGCATTCTATTTATCTTTATTTTATCTATGAAATTCCCCGTATAGTATGTCCATCTAGCGACTTTAATGTGACCCATATATTAGTACTATTGCGGCCAAAAAATTTCGTCCGTCACTTTCAAGGCCCTGACATGAAGTGTAAACTACCCTTAAGCACCAATAACCTCGTTTTGTTGTCATTTTGACAATCTGTCATTCAGCCCATCAGTTCAAATTTTGTGAATACAAAGGACAAGTTCCACTCTTACACAATTACCACACGACCGCTAGTCGCTAGTGGCACTTGAGACTAGAGGCAGACTTGCGGCTATTTTTGGATTAAAGTACCAAACAGAGAACCGTGGAAATTACACGAGTATGCCGTAGTTTTTAAAAAATCAAACGAAAAACATTAAGGCGAAGACAAGGAAATGAAACATTTATTTTTGTTTAAGTACTTAGCTAAATCAAAAGATAAAATGAATGAAGTTTAAAATCAATACTTGGTCATTGCTCCATTGGCGTCAATAACTCGTCTTACACGACGCGAGATGGAGAGGCATAAATCTCTGTGATAATTCCTATGTAATGATTGCCATGCATTAGTAATCGCAGTCAAAAGTTCTGCCCTATTCCGAATCACTTGTCGTTGTTGCAAATTACGAACCAAAAATCTGGACTGCGACTTGGCCAATCAAGAACGTTTATGCTACCATTCTGCTACCCTATGTGCTGAATGCATTGAACAATTGTCTTG